>NC_082662.1:15640000-16265000 GCF_025265405.1 Mesoplodon densirostris | reverse complement strand
GTGGCCTTCTGCAGGAAAATTGTGCAGATCCTTGGTCTAATCTGGTGCTTCCCAAACTATCCTTGGTGAAAGACCAGTTCTTTTGGTCTTTGATCTGCTCAGATCACTTCTTTTGCAAGATAAAATACACACAAAATATCAACTCAAATATTCCACTATTTGATTCAGTGAACATAAAATTATGCTGTCAAATTGCCAAGACCAGATAGTTTCACAGGTGAATTCTACCAAACATTTAAAGAAGAATTAGTACTTATTCTTCTTAAACTATTCCAAAAAATTGACGAGGAGGGAATGCTTCTGAACTCATTCTATGAGACCAGCAGCATCACTGTGATACCAAAACCCGACAAAGATACCACAAGAAAGGAAAATTACAGGCCAATATCACTGATGAGCAGAGATGTAAAAATCCTCAACAAAATATTAGCAAGCTGAATTCAATAATACATTTAAAAGATCATATACCATGATCGAGTGGAATTTAGTACAGGGATGCAATGATGGCTCAATATTTGTAACTCAATCAAAGTGATACACTATATTAACAAACTGAAGAATAAAAATCATATGATCATCTCAATAGATGCAGTGAAAGCTGATGACAAAATTCAACATCAATTTATGATAAAAACTCTCCACAAAGTGGGTATAGAGGGAACATACTACAACATAATAAAGCCCATGTATGACAAACTTACAGCCAACATCATACTCAACAGTGAAAAGCTGAAAACATTTCTCTAAGATCAGGAACAAGACAAGGATGCCCACTCTCACCACTATTATTCAACATATTATTGGAAGTTTAGCCACAACACTCAGACAAGAAAAAGAAATAAAAGGAATCCAAATCAGAACGGAAGAAGTAAAACTATTACTGTTTGCAGATAGCATGATACTATATATAGAAACCCTTAAGATTCCACCAAAAAACTCTCAGAACTGATAAATGAATTTGGTGATGTTGCAAGATACAAAATTAATGTACAGAAACATGTTGCATTTTTATACACTAACAATGAACTATCAGAAAGAGAAGGGACTTCTCTGGTGGTCCAGTGGATAAGACTTCGCCTTCCAATGCAGGGGTGTGGGTTCGATCCCTGGTCAGGGAGCTAAGATCCCACATGCTTTGGGGCCAAAAAACAAAAAGTAAAACAGAAGTAATATTGTAACAATTCAATAAAGACTTTAAAAAAATGGTCCATATCGAAAAAAATCTTTAAAAAAAGAGAAATTACAAAAACAATCCCGGGCTTCCCTGGTGGTGCAGTGGTTGAGAGTCCGCCTGCCGATGCAGGGGACACGGGTTCATGCCCCGGTTCGGGAAGATCCCACATGCCGCGGAGCGGCTGGGCCCGTGAGCCATGGCCGCTGAGCCTGCGCGTCCGGAGCCTGTGCTCCACAACGGGAGAGGCCACAACAGTGAGAGGCCCGCGTACAGCAAAAAAAAAAAAAAAAAAAAAAAAAAAAAAAAAAAATCCCATTTACAATTGCATCAAAGAATAAAATACCTAGGAATAAATCTAACCAAGGAAGTAAAAGACCTGTACTCAGAAAACTATAAGACATGGATGAAAGAAATTGAAGACAATACACACCCAAAGAAAGGAAAAAGTATGGTGCTCATTGGATTGGAAGAATTAATATTGTTAAAATGACCACACGGGCTTCCCTGGTGGCGCAGTGGTTGAGAGTCTGCCTGCCGATGCAGGGGACATGGGTTCGTGTCCCGGTCCGGGAGGATCCCACATGCCACGGAGTGGCTGGGCCCGTGAGCCATGGCCGCTGAGCCTGCATGGCTGGAGCCTGTGCTCCGCAATGGGAGAGGCCAAAACAGTGAGAGGCCCACGTACCGCAAAAAAAAAAAAAAAAAAAATGACCACACTACCCAAGGCAACCTACAGAATCAATTCAATCCCTATCAAAATACCAATGGAATTTTTCACAGAACTAGAACAAATACTTTTTAAATTTATATAGAAACACAAATACTCTGAATAGCCAAAACAATCTTGAGAAAGAAGAACAAAGCTAGAGGTATCACGCTCACTGATTTCAAACTATACTACAAAGCTACAGTATGATAAACACTGTATGTTCCCAAAAGTATGATACTGGCACAAAAACAGATGCATATATCTATGGGACAAAATAGAGATCCCAGAAGTAAACTTACACTTAGATGGGCAATTAATCTACAACAAAGATGGCAAGAATATACAACGGGAAAAAGACAAACTCTTCAATAAATGGTGCTGGGAAAACTGGACAGCTACATGCAAATAATCAGACTGAGCTACTCTCTGACACCATATACAAAAGTAAACTCAAAATGAATTAAAGACTTACAGTTAAGACCTGAAACCATAAAATTCCTAGAAGGAAATATAGGCTGTATGTACTTTGACATACATACAGTCTTAGCAATTTTTTTGGCTATGTCTCCTCAGGCAAGGGAAACAAAAGCAAAAACAAATAAATAGGACTATATCAAACTAGAAAGATTTTCACAGCAAAGGAAACTATCAAAAAAAATGAAAAGGCAGCCTACTGAATGGGAGAAGATATTTGCAAATGGCATATCATTTGGGGAATTAATATCCAAATATATACAATGAACTCATACAACTCAACGTCAAAAAAACAAACAACCTGATTTAAAAATGGGCTGATAACCTGAATAGACATTGTTCCAAAGAAGACACACAGATAGCCAACATCACTAATCATCACAATAATGCAAAGCAAAACCACAATGAGATATCACCTCACACCTGCAAAATGGCTATTATCAAACAGACAACAAATCAAGTGTTGGTGAGGATGTAGCGAAAACGGAACACTTGTGCACTGTTGATGGGCATGTAAATTGGTGCAGCCACTATGGAAAATAATATGGAAGTTCTTCAAAATATTAAGAATACAGCTACCACACAATCCAGCAATTCCATATCTAGGTATTTTTCTGAAGAAAACAAAATGACTAATTTGAAAAGATATTTGCATCCCTATGTTTATTGCAGCATTGTTTACAATAGCCAAGATAGGGAAACAACCAAAGTTCCCGTCAGTAGATGAGTGGATAAAAAGGATATGGTATATATGTACAATGGAATATTATTTGGCCATAAAAGAAAGTGAAATCTTCCCATTTGTGACAACATGGATGGACCTAGAGGGTATTATGCTAAGTGAAATAAGTCAGACAGAGAAAAAAAATACCATATGATTTCACTTAAAAGTGGAATCTAAAAAACAAAACAAATGAATAAACATAACAAAAACAGAAACAGACTCATATACAAAGATTGCTAGAGGGTAGCAGTGTGGGTGTGGGGGGGGGGGGTGGGGGGATGAGTGAAATAGTGAAGGGGACTAAGAGGTACAAACTTCCAGTTACAAAATAAATGAGTCATGAGGATGAAATATACAGCATAGATAATATAGTCAATAATACTGTAATAACTTTGTATGGTGACAGATGGTGACTAGATTTATCATAGTGATCATTTAGTAACTTATAGTAATATCAAATCAGTAGGCTGTGCACCTAAAGCTAACATAGCATTGTAGGTCATTGTAGTTCAACTAAGAAAAAGAATTTTTGATGTTCTTAACTTTCACTATAATATGTCTAGTTGTCAGTTTTCTTTTATCTGTCTTGTGTGCATTCTTAGGTCCTTTCACCTTTTAAATACAGGAACTTTTTTTTAACATCTTTATTGGAGTATAATTGCTTTACAATGGTGTGTTAGTTTCTGCTATATAACAAACTGAATCAGCTATACATATACATATATCCCCATATCTCCTCCCTCTTGCGTCTCCCTCCCACACTCCCTATCCCACCCCTCTAGGTGGACACAAAGCACTGAGCTGATCTCCCTGTGCTATGCGGCTGCTTCCCACTAGCTATCTATTTTACATTTGGTACTGTATATATGTCCATGCCACTCTCTTGATTTATCCCAGCTTACCCTTCCCCCTCCCCGTGTCCTCAAGTCCATTCTCTACATCTGCGTCTTTATTCCTGTCCTGCCCCTAGGTTCTTCAGAACCTTTTTTTTTTAGATTCCATATATATGTGTTAGCATACGGTATTTGTTTTTCTCTTTCTGACTTTAAGTACAGGAATTTTATATTGTTTCTTTGAATATTTCCTTTCCTCCATGTTTCTCTCTCTCCTTCTGAGACTTCTATTACCCGGATGTTGGCACATCTGTCCTCCACAACTCTTAGATTTGATTTTCTATTTTCAATATTTTCTCTTTACAATTTCTCCTTGGAGGATTTCTCAGTCTAAAATCCCTGTGTCATTTTCAGCTGGCTCTCCCATTTCAACGGCTATATTCTTCATAACTAACTTTTACACTTAAATTTCGTTTGAAGGATTTCTTGCTCTTGACTTACAGTGCTAATATCTTCCCTTACCTATATACGTATATATAACAGGCTGATTTTAATTTCCTGCCCATCTATTCTGACAATTCTGTTCAGATGTTCTGTGTTGTCAAGTATGTCTCCTTTTCTTTATTGGGTGTGGTCTGTGTGCCTCAAGGGGAATTTAGGGTGAAGGGAGGGGATGCCTCCTAGATTTTGTTGAAGGTCATTTGCTGCCACCCCAGGCAGGTGCTCTGGTCAGGATTTCCTCTTTAAACATCTGGGAAGGGACTTCCCTGGTGGTGCAGTGGTTAAGAATATGCCTGCCAATGCAGGGACCACGGGTTCTAGCCCTGGTCTGGGAAGATCCCACATGCCACGGAGCAACTAAGCCCATGTGCCACAACTAGTGAGCCTGCGCTCTAGAGCCTGCAAGTCACAACTACGGAAGCCCGTGTGCCACAACTACTCAAGTCCATGCACCTAGAGCCCGTGCTCCACAACAAGAGAAGCCACCACAATGAGAAGCCCGTGCACCGCAAAGAAGAGTAGCCCCTGCTCACCGCAACTAGAGAAAGCTCACGTATAGCAACAAAGACCCAATGCAGCCAAAAATTAATTAATTAATTGATTGATTGATTAATTAATAAATATTAATAAATAAATACAAAAAAATCTGGGAAGTAGCAGCACTGGCAGGAAGCCACACCCTGGGGTTGAAATCAACCATCCCTGGGATTGGAGAGTGTGGTGGAGGAGGAAGTAGTGAAGGATGAGACAAAAGAATGAACACCTGATGGTAGCTGAGCAGCCTGCATTGTTTTCAACAATTCCTCACCCCAGCAAGGTTTTGGGACAGCCCTGCTATTCCCTCCAGAACTTGAGCATCTCAGTTCTGGCTCTGGGATGAAGAGGCAAAGGGAGAGGAAGAAGAGAGCTTAAGAACCTAACCAGTCCTTGCCAAAACTGGCCATCCGCTGCTCCAGGGCCGAGCCGGCCCCTTCTCCCAGACGCCCATGCCCAGCAGTCACGACCAGCTTCATATCTCCTTGCAGGACCCTGCATAGGTTCTTTTGTTAGTTCTTCAAATCCACATTTCTCCCTCAGATCTGTAGTTTTGCCAGATAGGCTTTGGCGAAGAGAGCCAGCAGCCTATGCCCCTTTGCGATCTTGGCAGAAGAAAAAGGGAAATATACAGTACAATATCTTGTGTATAATTTAAAAGCACACACACAGAGGCACTAAATATTTTTCAAGGAACTATAGATTTAAAAAAAAAACATATGAAGGACAACTGGTCGTGGAGATGGAGGAAGAAGGGGAAAAGAGGAATAAATAAAACAAAACCGGTATCTTGCACAAATCAATGATAAGTGTGCTATGAGGAGAAACCATGGTGCAATTGGTCAATTACAAAAGCATTTATTGGGATGAAAACAAACAGTAACGATGGCGGCGCCGGGAAGCGACCGGCTGCTGGGCTGAAGGCAGGAGTGATCACTTGAGCTGTGAGGGAAGCCCTGAAGAGCGCCTGTAGACGTGAGTGCGACAACTCGCACAGTCTTAGGAACGAAACTCCCGGGGTCTGCGAGCCACGAGGCTCCTGAGGCGTGAGGTATTATCTGCGACCCGTGCTGTCAGTGCAGCTCCGGAGCGGGGAGCTCTCAGCCAAGAGGCACAGCTGGCCGGCCCCAGGCCCCGGCCTCCGTAATGAAAGCCCCGAGCCACTCTCTGTGTCGCAGCTTCACAGGTGAGGGTGACTTGACTAGTGCAGAAAGGGACCCAAGGTTCACGACTCTCTTACTGGCAGTGGAATGACCTGTGGAAACCTGCGATCCATTCTCATTAAGTAAATCTCTGGATACACCAGAAATACAGCTACACGTGGAACAACTCCTACAGAACACCTGTACGCTGGCAGAAGACCTCAGACCTCCCAAAAGGCAAGAAACTCCCCACGTATCTGGGTAGGGCAAAGCGGAGAGATTCCCGCACAGAGGATCAGTGCCAACCGGCACTCACCAGCCCGAGAGGCTTGTCTGCTCGCCCGCCGGGGCGGGCGGCGCTGGGAGCTGAGGCTCGGGCTTCAGTGGGAGCGCAGGGAGAGGACTGGGGCTGGCATCGTGAACACAGCCTGAAGGGGCTAATGCGCCACAGCTAGCCGGGAGGGAGTCCGGGAAAAAGTTTGGACCTGCCAAAGAGGCAAGAGACTTTTTCTTGCCTCTTTGTTTCCTGGAGGGAGTGCAGGCTCCACCAGCACTCTGTGCCCCTCCCTCCCACCCGGCCTGAGTGAGCCAGAGTCCCCGAAGAGGCTGCTCCTTTAACCCTGTCCTGTCTGAGCGAAGAACAGACGCCCTCTGGCGACCTACACGGAGAGGCGGGGCCAAATCCAAAGCTGAGACCCAGGAGCTGTGAGAACAAAGAAGAGAAAGGGAAATCTCTCCCAGCAGCCTCAGAAGCAGCGGATTAAAGCTCCACAATCAACTTGATGTACCCTGCATCTGTGGAATACATGAATAGACAACGAATCATCCCAAATTGAGGAGCCAGGAGTCAGTGCTGTGCCTCTGAGTTGGGAGAGCCAACTTCAGGACACTGGTCCACAAGAGACCTCCCAGCTCCACATAATATCAAACGGCGAAAATCTTCCAGAGATCTCCATCTCAACACCAGCACCCAGCTCCACTCAACGACCAGCAAGCTACAGTGCTGGACACCCTATGCCAAACAACTAGCAAGACAGGAACACAACACCACCCATTAGCAGAGAGGCTGCCTAAAATCATAAAAAGTCCACAGACACCCCAAAATACACCACCAGACGTGGACCTCTCCACCAGAAAGACAAGATCCAGCCTCATCCACCAGAACACAGGCACTAGTCCCCTCCACCAGGAAGCCTACACAACCCACTGAACCAACCTTAGCCACTGGGGACAGACACCAAAAACAACGGGAACTACGAACCTGCAGCCTGCAAAACGGAGACCCCAAACACAGTAACATAAGCAAAATGAGAAGACAGAAAAACACACAGCAGGAGAAGGAGCAAGATAAAAACCCACCAGACCTAACAAATGAAGAGGTAATAGGCAATCTACCTGAAAAAGAATTCAGAATAATGATAGTAAAGCTGATCCAAGATTCTATTTCCAAGATCCATAATCTTGGAAATAGAATAGACAAAATGCAAGAAACAGTTAACAAGGACCTAGAAGAACTAAAGATGAATCAAGCATCGATTAAAAACACAACAAATGAAATGAAAAATACTCTAGATGGGATCAATAGCAGAATAACTGAGGCAGAAGAACGGATAAGTGAGGTGGAAGATAAAATAGTGGAAATAACTGCTGCAGAGCAAAATAAAGAAAAAAGAATAAAAAGAACAGAGGACAGTCTCAGAGACCTCTGGGACAACATTAAATGCACCAACATTGGAATTATAAGGGTTCCAGAAGAAGAAGAGAAAAAGAAAGGGACTGAGAAAATATTTGAAGAGATTATAGTTGAAAACTTCCCTAATATAGGAAAGGAAATAGTTAATCAAGTCCAGGAGGCACAGAGAGTCCCATACAGAATAAATCCAAGGAGAAATACGCCAAGACACATATTAATCAAACTGTCAAAAATTAAACACAAAGAAATCATATTAAAAGCAGCAAGGCAAAAACAACAAATAACACACAAAGGAATCCCCATCAGGATAACAGCTGATCTCTCAGCAGAAACTCTACAAGCCAGAAGGGAGTGGCAGGACATACTTAAAGTGATGAAGGAGAAAAACCTGCAACCAAGATTACTCTACCCAGCAAGGATCTCATTAAGATTTGATGGAGAAATTAAAACGTTTACAGACAAGCAAAAGCTGAGAGAGTTCAGCACCACCAAACCAGCTTTACAACAAATGCTAAAGGAACTTCTCTAGGCAAGACACACAACAGAAGGAAAATACCTACAATAACGAACCCAAAACAATTAAGGAAATGGGACTAGGAACATACATATCAATAATTACCTTAAATGTAACTGGACTAAATGCTCCCACCAAAAGACACAGATTGGCTGAATGGATACAAAAACAAGACCCTTATATATGCTGTCTACAAGAGACCCACTTCAGACCTAGAGACACATACAGATTGAAAGTAAGGGGATGGAAAAAGATATTCCATGCAAATGGAAATCAAAAGAAAGCTGGAGTAGCAATTCTCATATCAGACAAAATAGACTTTAAAATAAAGACTATTAGAAGAGACAAAGAAGGACACTACATAATGATAAAGGGATTGATCCAAGAAGAAGATATAACAATTGTAAATATGTATGCACCCAACATAGGAGCACCTCAATACATAAGGCAAATACTAACAGCCATAAAAGGGGAAATCGACAGTAACACACTCATAGTAGGGGACTTTAACACCCCACTTTCACCAATGGACAGATCATCCAAAAGGAAAATAAAAAAGGAAACACAAGCTTTAAATGATACATTAAACAAGATGGACTTAATTGATATTTATAGGACATTCCATCCAAAAACAACAGAATACACATTTTTCTCAAGTGCTCATGGAACATTCTCCAGGATAGATCATATCTTGGGTCACAAATCAAGCCTTGGTAAATTTAAGAAAATTTAAATTGTATCAGGTATCTTTTCCGACCACAATGCTATGAGACTAGACATCAATTACAGGAAAAGATCTGTAAAAAATACAAACACATGGAGGCTAAACAATACACTACTCAATAACGAAGTGATCACTGAAGAAATCAAAGAGGAAATTAAAAAATACCTAGAAACAAATGACAATGGAGACACGACGACCCAAAACCTATGGGATGCAGCAAAAGCAGTTCTAAGGGGAAAGTTTATAGCAATACAATCCCACCTTAAGAAACAGGAAACATCTCGAGTAAACAACCTGACCCTGCACCTAAAGCAATTAGAGAAAGAAGAACAAAAACATCCCAAAGTTAGCAGAAGGAAAGAAATCATAAAGATCAGATCAGAAATAAATGAAAAAGAAATGAAGGAAACGATAGCAAAGATCAATAAAACTAAAAGCTGGTTCTTTGAGAAGATAAAAAATATTGATAAACCATTAGCCAGACCATCAAGAAAAAAAGGGAGAAGCCTCAAATCAATAGAATTAGAAATGAAAAAGGAGAAGTAACAACTGACACTGCAGAAATGCAAAAGATCATGAGAGATTACTACAAGAAACTCTATGCCAATAAAATGGACAACCTGGAAGAAATGGACAAATTCTTAGAAATGCACAACCTGCCAAGACTGAATCAGGAAGAAATAGAAAATATGAATAGACCAATCACAAGCACTGAAATTGAAACTGTGATTAAAAATCTTCCAACAAACAAAAGCCCAGGACCAGATGGCTTCACAGGCGAATTCTATCAAACATTTAGAGAAGAGCTAACACCTATCCTTCTCAAACTCTTCCAAAATATAGCAGAGGGAGGAGCACTCCCAAACTCATTCTACGAGGCCACCATCACCTTGATACCAAAACCAGACAAGGATGTCACAAAGAAAGAAAACTACAGGCCAATATCACTGATGAACATAGATGCAAAAATCCTCAATAAAATACTGGCAAACAGAATCCAACAGCACATTAAAAGGATCATACACCATGATCAAGTGGGGTTTATTCCAGGAATGCAAGGATTCTTCAATATATGCAAATCAATCAACGTGATACAGCATATTAACAAATTGAAGAAGAAAAACCATATGATCATCTCAATAGATGCAGAGAAAGCTTTCGACAAAATTCAACACCCATTTATGATAAAAACCCTGCAGAAAGTAGGCATAGAGGGAACTTTCCTCAACATAATAAAGGCCATATATGACAAACCCACAGCCAACATCGTCCTCAGTGGTGAAAAACTGAAACCATTTCCACTAAGATCAGGAACAAGACAAGGCTGCCCACTCTCACCACTCTTATTCAACCTAGTTTTGGAAGTTTTAGCCACAGCAATCAGAGAAGAAAAGGAAATAAAAGGAATCCAAATTGGAAAAGAAGAAGTAAAGCTGTCACTGTTTGCAGATGACATGATACTATACATAGAGAATCCTAAAGATGCTCCTAGAAAACTACTAGAGCTAATCAATGAATTTGATAAAGTAGCAGGATACAAAATTAATGCACAGAAATCTCTGGCATTCCTGTACACTAATGATGAAAAATCTGAAAGTGAAATCAAGAAAACACTCCCATTTACCATTGCAACAAAAAGAATAAAATATCTAGGAATAAACCTCCCTAAGGAGACAAAAGACCTGTATGCAGAAAATTATAAGACACTGATGAAAGAAATTAAAGATGATACAAATAGATGGAGAGATATACCATACTCCTGGATTGGAAGAATCAATATTGTGAAAATGACTCTACTACCAAAAGCAATCTACAGATTCAATGCAATCCCTATCAAACTACCACTGGCATTTTTCACAGAACTAGAACAAAAAATTTCCAAATTTGTTTGGAAAAACAAAAGACCCCGAATAGCCAAAGCAATCTTGAGAACGAAAAACGGAGCTGGAGGAATCAGGCTCCCTGACTTCAGATTATACTACAAAGCTACAGTCATCAAGACAGTGTGGTACTGGCACAAAAACAGAAAGATAGATCAATGGAACAGGATAGAAAGCCCAGAGATAAACCCACGCACATATGGTCAACTTATCTTTGATAAAGGAGGCAGGAATGTACAGTGGAGAAAGGACAGTCTCTTCAATAAGTGGTGCTGGGAAAACTGGACAGGGACATGTAAAAGTAAGAGATTAGATCATTCCCTAACACCATACACAAAAATAAACTCAAAATGGATTAAAGACCTAAATGTAAGGCCAGAAACTATCAAACTCTTAGAGGAAAACATAGGCAGAACACTCTGTGACATAAATCACAGCAAGATCCTTTTGGACCCACCTCCTAGAGAAATGGAAATAAAAACAAAGATAAACAAATGGGACCTAATGACACTTCAAAGCTTTTGCACAGCAAAGGAAACCATAAACAAGACCAAAAGACAACCCTCAGAATGGGAGAAAATATTTGCAAATGAAGCAACTGACAAAGGATTAATCTCCAAAATTTATAAGCAGCTCATGCAGCTCAATAGCAAAAAAACAAACAACCCAATCCAAAAATGGGCAGAAGACTTAAATAGGCATTTCTCCAAAGAAGATATACAGACTGCCAACAAACACATGAAAGAATGCTCAACATCACTAATCATTAGAGAAATGCAAATCAAAACTACGAGATATCATCTCACACCAGTCAGAATGGCCATCATCAAGAAATCTAGGAACAATAAATGCTGGAGAGGGTGTGGAGAAAAGGGAACACTCTTGCACTGCTGGTGGGAATGTGAATTGGTACAGCCACTATGGAGAACAGTATGGAGGTTCCTTAAAAAACTAAAAATGGAAGTACCATATGACCCAGCATTCCCACTACTAGGCATATACCCTGAGAAAACCATAATTCAAAAAGAGACATGTACCAAAATGTTCATTGCAGCTCTATTCACAATAGCCCAGAGATGGAAACAACCTAAGTGTCCATCATCGGATGAATGCATAAAGAAGATGTGGCACATATATACAATGGAATATTACTCAGCCATAAAAAGAAACGAAATTGAGCTATTTGTAATGAGGTGGATGGACCTAGAGTCTGTCATACAGAGTGAAGTAAGTCAGAAAGAGAAAGACAAATACTGTATGTTAACACATATATATGGAGTTTAAGAAAAAAAAATGTCATGAAGAACCTAGGGGTAAAACAGGAATAAAGACACAGACCTACTTGAGAATGGACTTGAAGATATGGGGAGGGGGAGGGGTAAGCTGTGACAAAGCGAAAGAGAGGCATGGGCATATATACAGTACCAAACGTAAGGTAGATAGATAGTGGGAAGCAGCCGCATAGCACAGGGAGATCAGCTCGGTGCTTTGTGACCGCCTGGAGGGGTGGGATAGGGAGGGTGGGAGGGAAGGAGACGCAAGAGGGAAGGGATGGGGGAACAGATGTATATGTATGACTGATTCACTTTGTTATAAAGCAGAAACTAATAAAAAAAATAAACTGAAAAAAAACCCATTTATCCTTTGACTCAGCAAAACCACTTCTGGAAATTTTCCCTATAAACACACACACACACACACACACAGAGTGATGCCTGAGCAGTGTGTAACTGACAGAGTGAGAATTCAAACCCAGAGCTATCTTGATCCAAGGTCTGTTCTTTCTAGTGTCCATGGTATTAGAAAGTTTGCCTGGGATGTTGCTGTGAGTGCCAGCTGACACACAAGCCAGCTGGGCCCCCAGGTCCTAGTTTATACCATCTGGCCAGAATGAAATACCCATTTCTCAATTGCTGCTGTCTCTTGGCTATATTAACAGAGATTGTTCCTAATCCAAAACTCAATCTGATTTTGCTTTTGTCTTCCGTTTTAAGATGGAGTTAAACGGGCACATACTGCTGGATAGGAAGTAGAATAAAGTCAGGTTGATGCTGCGTGGCAGAAAGGTGAGCATCTGAGAGTTAAAATATTCTATACATGATGGAACAGGACATTAATTAAGTAAATAACTGAGTGAATGGTAATAGAAACCACACCTGGTTCACTGTTAGCTTGGGGCCTGGCCTGGATGCAACAGCTGCTGAGGGTCCTAGACACAGGTGGGCTGCAAGAATCTGGGGAGACACATAAAAGGCGCCTAACACAGTCCACCCCTTGGGCCACTCAGATCCACTTATGCCCTTCCATTATACCCCGCTTCCTCGTTACAACATGGGGCCTCTGTTATCTTGTGATCACAAGATGCCCTCACTTCTACACTGAAAGGGAGATACAAGGTCAATGGTCACAGAGTTCTTCAAATTCAGATATCCTAAAACACTTTCATTAAAAAGTTTAGTGAAATAGCCACTGTTCCCGCTGCTTCAGCTGCTTCTAAGGCCTTAACTGATATTCATCATGCTCTTCTTCCCACACCTATTTCAGATTTTTCTCATTCTCAGCCAACACTTTGGCTTATTTCTTGCTCATGTAGCAAGTGTCACCTTCACTCAAAAGGATGGGCAAGCAACACACACATGTCCTGGAGGTGACTTAGGGCCATTTGGACAAGGAAATTCCAGAGTCGCAGGCACCCAGATCAGAGCCTAGAAGGGGGACCACAGGCTCTGGGCAGGCACTTCACTTGGTCTGCAGAGTCCTCACCCTAAAGTGAGGGCCCTGGCTACCCAGGTCTAATAATGGTACTGCTACCTGTCTTGGCTCAAGAAACTCTGAGAGTGGACTCATAGAAAAGGATTTGTCTCAAAGAAGAGGCTCTTTTAGGAAAGGCTAAACCCTTAAGGGAAAAACTCAGCCCTTTTTACAGTCACCTTCCCAAAAGCACATCCTTACTTTATTTCCATGGCTTTTATTTGGCCAATGAAGTGGTGAGGCTTCTACTGGTCTCTGAAGACCTGGAAAATCAAATCTAGACCATCTGAGCTTCCCACATTTAGTTCAAACCTAGCCCAGGAGGCTTTTCAAGGGCAAAGCCACTGATGAATTCCATTCCTTAAGAGAAATAAATCACATCAACCGCATTATGCAGCATAGAGGAGATGAAAGAGCCAGCTGGCTGACTGAGGGACTTTCCCAATTTTCAACTGGGTCATGGCCTGGGAGTAATTTCCATCCAAATGAGAGTGTGATGGAGGAAGGTGCTCAGAAGCCAGGATACTGACAACAGCAGCAAAAACAACGTGTCTCAACAACGCTAACTTGCTGGCTTTTATTTTGTGGCAGGTCCCGGGTCAAGCATTTTAAGTGCACTTTCTCATTCAATCGTCTTAGCAACCTTATAAGGTAGATAATATTGTTATTTCCACTTTCCATACATTCATTCAACAGGACATTTATTGAGCTTTCAATGTTCCAAGCACAGAACCAGGTACTAAAGATTTAGCAAAAGCCTATCAGGCAAGGTCCCTACCTTTGGCACTTACAAGCCACTGGGAAGAGACAGATGCAGCCAATAAACAGATTGCAAGGAAAAAAGATATTAATACATAATATAAAGAAACTAAAACAGGAGACTAATAGAGGGGAGTGGGAATGCAGGCTATGTACTTGAGATAGAGTGGCCATGAAAGGTGCTGCATAGGACAAGGCATTTGAAGTGAGATCATGCATGATACAAAGAAGTCAGCCCTAAGATGATCAAAGAGAAAACGTCCAGACAGAGGGAACAGCTAAGTCAAGGGCACAGAGGTAGGACCAAGCTTGACATATTTGCAGACAGAGAGAAAGAAATTGTGGTTCAGAACAGAAACAGAAGGAACTAAAAGAAGGTGTAGTTAGCAAGCAGGAGAGTATAGGAAATGAAATTGAGGATGCTTAATCTTACCTATGCATGAAATCTCGTCTTAGGCAGATAAGCGAGACAAAAGAAGGAGGGGAGGAAGAGGACGAGGGGGGAGGGAAAGGAGGCGGGGGAAAGTCCTAGGTATCTGGAATAAAATATGGAGAAAAATGTACAGCTGGAGGCTTTGGGAAGTAATAGTAATAATAAGCATGTACGTCTGGATCAAACCTTACCTGAAAGCCTCTTGTGTTTTCCTTACACAAATTCATTAGACTTCTTTAATTGTTTAAACCAGTTTGAGTCAGGGTTTCTGTTACTTGCATTAAAAGTATCCTAAAGGAAGAATCAAGATGGCAGAGTAGGAACACCCTGGGTTCACCTCCCCCCATGAACTCATCAAAACTACATCTACATTAAAAACAACTCTCTCAGAGAACAATCTGAAGACTAGCAGAACGGTTCTTCCACAACCAAGGTTATAAATAAAGAACCACACAGAGTCTCGTAGGAGGGGAGAAACCATCTAGTCAGGACCTACACCCCTAGTGAGTGACCCAGAAGAGAATGGAGATGTCAGAGACTCGGGGATCTTTCCTAAGGACTGAGGGGCTCGAGTCCCATATTAGGCACCCCAGCCCTGGGATCTGGCACTGGGAAGATGAGCCCTCTTGGCTGGTCTGAAAACCAGTGGCGCTTACCAGAGGGTTGTAAGAAGCTGAGACTCTGCTCTTGAAGACTGTGTACACAGACTTGTTTACTCCCAGTCCCGGCACAGAGGCAGCAGATTGAAAACTGCCTGGTTCTCTGGCCAACCTTCCAGGACCACCTCAGTACATCCCCAGCCCACACCAGGCTCCTCCTCCAGCCCTACCTGCTCTGGCACTGCTCCCCATCCAGGCAGAGACCATCATCACACACACCAGGGAGAAGCATAGCCAGCTCAGAAGTGCAGCTCTAACCCCTCAGGCCGATCCCATCCTCCCCAGCCAGGGCAGAGACTGCCATCACTTGCACAGGGAGAAGTGGGGCCAGCTCAAAACAGCTGTTCCAGCCCCCTGGGCCCTGCCTCTACCCAATCCCCAATCAAAGCAGAAACCTCCATCTTTCTGGGGAGAAGCCCCACTCCCTCAGGGCTCCTACCCTAGCCCCTCAGGGCTCAGTCACACACACCCCCAACAAGGCAGTGACTGCCTTTGAGCCTGAGAGAAGGCCCGTCTTGCACCGGGCTCCAGCTCCAACCCCTCCAACTCCAGCCTCACCTCCCACCAAGGCATTGGTCACCAGTGCACCCCAGGAGAAGACACCACCCATGCTCACTTCAGATCCAGCTCTCCCACCGAAGCCACTGGGCACACACAGACTGCATAGGGACTCTCCTACACAAGAACACACCTTCAAGACTGGGGTAGGTAACTGGTTCTCCTAATTTCATAGATACAAACAGAGAAAGTCAAACAAAATGAGAAGACAGAGGAATATGTTCAAAATGAAAGAACAAGATTAAAAAACCTAGAAAAAAGCCCTAATGAAATGGAGAGAAATAATTTACCTGATAAAGATTTCAAAGCAATAGTAATAAAAATGCTCACTGAACCCAGGAAAAAAAAATAGAGGAACACAGTGAGAACTTCAACAAAGAACTAAAAAACATAAAACAGAACAAATCGTAGCTGGAGAATATAAAAACTGAAGTGAAAAATACACTAGAGGGAATTACAGCAGATTAGGTGATGCAGAAGAATGCATACGTGATCTGTAAGACTGAAAACTGGGAAATCATCCAATCAGAACAGCAAAAAGAAAAAAAAGTTTTAATGAGGATAGTTTATGGGAACTCTGGAACAACATCAAGCATACCAACATTCACATTATAGGGGTCCCAGAAGGAGAAGAGAGAGACAAAGGGGTAGAAAACATTTTTGATGAAGTTATAGCTGAAAACTTCCTTAACCTGAACAAGTAAACAGATATCCAGGTACAGAAAGCATAGAGTTCCAAGCAAGATGAACCCAAAGAGACCCACACCAAGACATATCATAATTAAAATGGCAAAATTTAAAAATAAAGAAAGAGTTTTAAAGGCAGCAAGAGAAAAACAAAGAGTCACATACAAGGGAACTCCCATAAGGCTATCAGGTGATTTTCCAGCAGAAACTTTGCAGACCAGAAGGGAGTGGCATGATTTATTAACATGCTGAAAGGAAAAAATCTACAAGCAAGGATACTTTACCCAGCAAGGTTATCATTCAAAACTGAAAGAGAGATAAAGAGTTTCCCAGACAAGAAAAATTAAGAGTTTATCACCACTAAACCAGCCTTACAAGAAGTGTTAAAGGAACTTCAAGTGAAAAAGAAAAGGCTATAACAAGAAATAAGAAAATACATGAAAGGAAAAATCTCATTGGTTGAGGTAAATATATACTAATGGCAGTGGATCAACAACTTAAATAAGCTGGTACAAAGGTTAAAAGAGAAAAATTGTAAAATCAACTATAACTATGGTAAACAATTAAAGGATATATATAAAGATGTAAAATATGACATCAAATACATAAAACATGGGGGAGGGAGTAATATAGGTATAAACCTTATGGTAACCGCCAGTCAAAAACCTGCAATAGATACACAAAAAACAAAGAGAATGAAACCCAAACATAACATTAAAGAAAATCAAACCACAAGGGAATAGACTAGAAGAAGAAGAAGAAAGGGAGAGAGAAGAACCATCAAAATGACCAGAAAACAAGTAACAAAATGGCAATAAGTACATACCTATCAATAATTACTTTAAATGTCAATTGACTAACTGAAGAAAACAGATAGATCTCAGATGATGATAACAGATTCCACAAATTCAAACAAGAAGTTGCTCCGATGGAATAAACCAGGCCAGATGTGTCTCCTTGGTAGAGCATATTAACATAGTATTGGTCCTCAAGTATACAGTCCTCAATCTGGTGAATGTGCTCTTTTTCATCCCTATCAAGAAAGTAGATCAGAATGAATATACATTCAATTGGAGCTGACAATAATATACATTATTTGAGGGCTATTTTAGTTCTTTCACCTTCCATCATAATATAGACTGAAGAGAACTGAACTATCTGTACATCCTGCAGGACATCACACTGGTCAACTATATCAAGGACATCATACTATTCAGACCATAAGAGCAGGAAGTGGGTAATACATGGAAGGTCTTGATAATACACATGTGCTCTACATGGTGAACAAGAAACTCTATAAATATTCAGAGGCCTGGCCTATCAATAAAAGTTTTAAATGTCAAAATAAAATGTCAATGGACTAAATGCTCCAATCAAAAGACATGGGGTGGCTGACTGGATAAAATAACAAGACCTACCTAAATGCTGCCTACAAGAGACTCACTTTAGAGCTGAAGACACAAACAGACTGAAAGTGAATGGATAGAAAAAGATAGTCCATGTATATAGAAACAAAAAGAAAGCTGGGGTAGCAATATTCATATCACACAAAGTAGACTTTAAAAAAAGTCTATAACAAAAGACAAAGGAGGATATTATATAATGATAAAGGGGTCAATACAAGAAGAAGATATAACATTTATAAACATATATGCACCTAATACAGGAGCACCTAAAATATAAAACAAATATTAACAGACATAAAGGGAGAAATTGACAACAATACAATAATAGTAGGGAACTATAGCACCCCAATTACATCAGTGGAAAGATAATCCATACAGAAACTCAATAAGGAAATGGTAACTTTAAGTGACACATTAGGTTAGATGGACTTAACAGACATCTATAAAACATTCCAGGGCTTCCCTGGTGGCGCAGTGGTTGAGAGTCCGCCTGCCGATGCAGGGGACATGGGTTCGTGCCCGGTCCCGGAGGATCCCACATGCCGCGGAGCGGCTGGGCCCGTGAGCCATGGCCGCTGAGCCTGCACATCTGGAGCCTGTGCTCCGCAATGGGAGCGGCTGCAGCAATGAGAGGCCCACGTACAGCAAACAAACAAACAAACAAACAAACAACAACAACAAAAAAACATTCCACCCACAACCAGCAGAATACACATTCTTTACAAGTGCACATAGAACTTTCTCCAGGATAGATCACATACTAGGCCACAAAACAAGTCTCAATAAATTTAAGAAGATTGAAATTATATCAAGCATCTTTTCTGACCACAATGGTATAAAACTAGAAATCAAATACAAGGAAGAAAAATGGAAAGAACACAAACATGTGGAGACTAAACAACATGCTATTAAAAAACCAATGGGTCAACAAAAAATCAAAGAGGAAATCAGAAAATCCCTTGAGACAAATGAAAATAAAAACATAACTTTCCAAAATCTATGGGATGTAGCAAAAGCTAAGAGGAAAGTTCATAGCAGTACAGGCCTACCTCAAGAAACAAGAAAAATCTCAAATAAACAACCTAAATCTCATCTAAGGGAATTAGAAAAACAAATAAAACCACCCTCCCACCTACTGCTTCATGGGCTCCACCCCCATGAAGACAAAAGCCTGAGCCCATCAGCCAATCCCTTATCCTGGCTCCTGTGATTGGTTCCGGGGGTTGGGCAGTGAGCCAATCTGGGCCAGTGATGGTCAGACCTGGACTTCTGTTCCAAGGGTTTGGAAGGAGCTCCCTCTGTGGATTTGAACCTGGAGGGTGTAGACCAACAGCTGCTGGCAGCCATCTTGCCACCTCTCAGAGATGGAGAATAAAGCAACACAGAAAAAAAGGAGTGCTAAAGATGGGGAGAGACTGGAGTTTTTCTGGATACTCAAGTCTATATAGGCTCTTTTATGGCCTAAGGCAGTCTGAGTTGGGTTTGCTGTCATTTGCAGTTGAAAGAGACCTACCTCAAACAAAATGATTGGGACCCTCAGGGAACCCTTTGATAAGGGCTGGGAGGTAAGGGTCTCAGGATGAGCCCCTGCCAGTTCCCTGAATCCCTGAGGGTCTCTCTCTTCCCTCCCTTCCAGAAAGAGTTTTGTCCTCTAGGACAGTGGCCATTTTGCTGTAGTATCTATGTCTTTCAACCCCACATATTCTCACTTCACAAAAGCTGCACATTGTGGTAAAAAGAACAAGTATACTTCTCAAATTCTGGCTGTCACTTACCAGCTGTGCCATCCAGAGCAAGTTACTTAATTTCTCTGAGACTCAGTTTTCTTACCTGAAAAGGACAATACTATCTCCTGGACTTTTCGTGAGAATTAGATGCAATACCACGTCTCCCCTGTGGGTGGAGCAGCACTAAAGCAGTTGGAGCCCGCGGAGGGTGGTTGACAGATGCGGGGCTTCTATGACCCCCTTCTCTTTCCTCCTCACCCTCAGCCTTAATGGGGAGGGGATATTTGACACAACAGATATGTCATATTATGAAAAGACATGAGCGGTAGGATGAGAGAGATTTATTTATCTCATAGATGTTTCACTGTGAGATATATAAACATCACTGCTGCTCTCAGGATGGTACCGGGTGAGTCTCCCCAGCCTCAGACACGAGAGGTGCATGTGCTTTGTGCTGACCTCCACCACGAGGCATGCAAACTGAGCCGGTGAGGACCCTGCATGGCTTTCAGCGAGTCGGAATGCCTTCTCAGGGGCCAGGGGCAGCAGAGGGCCAGGGGTGGTGATAGCAGTAGAGCCACTGGGGCAGGGGAAGACTTCAGAACAGACACTTCAACCAGGAGCAGGGACTCCGCCTTTAGGTCGGAATTGATGGGGCAGGATAATGCCCAGCCCTGCTCAAGGGAAGGTCCCTGCAGGATTTCAAGGGAGGCAGGGGGCCTGTGAAGAACAGTGCTTACCTGTGCAGCAGGCAGCCTGGAGGAAGAGGTTCATGGGTGCAATATGACAGAGCTGGTGCCAGGACCTTAGCCAGTGTGGGATCAGACTCCGCCCACACAGGGGCTCTGGGTGAACAGCCCAGGACAAGAAAAGGACCAGCAGCACAGCTTGCACTGGGCACCCCGCATTTGGACACCTTGGGGCTCATGGGAGATTAGGGCACGTGTCAGGGCAAGAAAAACTTGCCTCAACAGCTAAACACCCTTGTGAGAAGTCACAATGATGGAAACTGTGGTAGGGTGAATATCCCAAAGATACCCAGGTCCTAATCCCTGGAACCTGTGACTCTTACCTTAGGTGACCAAAGGGACTTTGCAGAAGTAATTAAAATAAGGAATTTGAGATGGGATATTACCCTGGATTAGGCAGGGGAGGCTCTAAATGTAATCAGGAAGTATCCTTTATTATAAGACGAAGGCAAAGGGAGATTTTACCAAAGAAGAAAACAGCAAAGTGACTACTGAAGCAAGAGATCACGCTGTTGGCTTTGCAGATGGACGAAGGGGCCATGAGCCAAGGAATGTAGCTTTAGAAGCTGGAAAGACAAGGAAACAGACTCTCCCCTACAGCCTCTAGAGAGAACAGCCCTGCCTACATCTTGATTTCTATGCAGTGAGACTAATTTTGGACTTCTGACCTCCTGAGCTATAGGAGAATAAAGTGTACTATTTTAAGCCACCAATTTTCGAGCAGTCATAGGAAACAGGGACTGATAAACAAAGGTAGGTAATGGTGAGCCTCAAGGACCAGGAAGGAGGTGGGAGGTCCCTGCACTTGACTGGCAGCTGGAGCTAGAGCAGGCCTTAGGCAATTGAACAGAAGGTCAATTCTCAATGGCTCAGTGCCTGCTGACTCCCACCCCAAATAACATGTGTAAGGGGAGGTGGTGTTGGCACCTGGGCAGGTTCCTGGATGGGCAGCTCGGAGACGGGGCCTTGCAGAGAACTGTGGAAGTTCTCTGTACTGCCACTGTACAAAGTTCACCTGGATGCTGACCCCACCCCTGCTCTGCTTCCTCTTCTGCTGTCACTGTTGGCCTCATTCTAGTCTTGAACGTGGGCTCAAATTCTGAGTCCTCTGTCTTAAGGGCTGAGGAAGGACTTCCTGATTCCCAGGACTACTAAGCAGAGTCCCCAACACCCCTGAGGTTGGGGGTGGTGAATTTCACTGTGTTCCCCACCCCAGGTGTTGCCTCTCCTCCACAGCACACAGACCAGTTCATTCATGCTCCATCACCTGGTCAAAGAACTGGGGGGAATCTACCCAGTCCCAAGACAGAAACAACCAGGGCTGGACAGCAGGCAAACTCCAAGCCTAGCTAGAGAGGACCCCTAACTGCCCACTGACTCAGGGACAAGGAGCCAGTAGAAGACGGATGGACCCTGTCTGGTGGCAGAGGGGACAGGCAACACCCAAGGCAGACATCCAGTGACATCTCTGGGGGATTTAAGGAACCTGCTCAGTTGTCCTGGGAGACAGGAAGCCTCCCTGAGACCTTAAGGAGAAGACTTCACATTTGAACTCTTATTCGAGACCAGAATGAGACCGATGGTGACCATGGAAGAAACAGCAAGGCAGGGGGCAGGTTTGGTGTTCAATGTGGAGAAGCCAGGCACAGCTACCTGCAAGGGGCATCGGGAAATCCACCCAGTGTTGCAAGTGACCCCTGAGAAGCTGGAGGACCTCACCTCAGTGGTCCAGCTGTGGTTCAGTGGTGACTGGTCTTTGGGGAAAAGGTGCCCACCCCCCAACCCTAGGAGAGGGGCAGAAAAAATGTATCTATCTCTGCTATATTCGTAGTTATTTCTTTTTCACACTTCTGATTCTGTAGGCTTGCTCTCTCCCCATTTTTTTTTTGATCAGACTCATAGATTATATTATTAGGTATTTTCCCCTCTTGAATCAGCTCCTTGACTTGTCAGTTCTGTTATTTTTCTCTTTTTTTACTTATTACAATCTGTTCTTATCTCTCTTGTTTCCTTCCTACACTCCTTTCTGTGTATTTTGTCATTCTTTTTCTAAGCATTCTTGCACTGAATGCTTAATTTATTCATTTCATTCTTCCTCACTTATGAATGCATTTAAGACTATCAATTTTCTGTGTATGGTTTAATCTATAACCTGTAACCGTGAAATGCTGTTTTCATTATTCTACAATATTAAAAATGTCTTCATATATATGAGAGTCATTTAGAAGAATTCCCTTTCCCAGTGATAGAGGCTTTTCTTTCTTCTTTTGTTAGTTATGACTGCTTCTTATTGTGTTGTAGACCAAGTCTGTACTATTTCTACCGTTTTTGTCTAAATTAATTGATGTTTTCTTTGAGACCTAACATGTGGTCAGTTTTTGTTTTCATCCCACACACACTTGACTAGGAAGAATAACCTCTGTTTATCGGGCATAGAATTAGACCTATTAGATACTTTTTTTTTTTTTTTTTTTTTTTTGCGGTACGCGGGCCTCTCACTGTTGTGGTCTCTCCCCTTGCGGAGCACAGGCTCTGGACGCACAGGCTCAGTGGCCATGGCTCACGGGCCTAGCCGCTCCGTGGCATGTGGGATCTTCCTGGACCAGGGCACAAACCCGTGTCCCCTGCATCGGCAGGCGGGCTCTCAACCACTGCGCCATCAGGGAAGCCCCTATTAGATTCTTTATACAGTCATTTAATAAACATTTCTTAAGGATTTGCTATGTTCCAGCACTGTTCAAGTGCACAGATCACACCAGATAAAACAGATGTCTGGCCAAGGTTCCTGCTCTGGGATGGTGGGGGGCAGGGAGGAGGAGGGGGGAGACAGTCAATGAATGTAAACATAATTAAAAGTAAATTATATAGAAGGAAGAGAAGATGGAAAAGATGCTGATGATAAATAAAAGCTATGTAGCTTGAAAAAATTTTTAAGCACTAATAAAAAATATCTAGAATTTTTTTAAAAAAGTAAATTATATAGTATATTAGAAGGTGACAAATGCTATGAATATAGAAAAAGTACAGCTGGTTAAGAGGAATGGGATGGGGGAGGAGTTGTAACTGTAAATAGGGTCAGAGGGGGATTCACATTTGAAAAAAAAATTGAATGACATGAGAGTGTCAAGCAAACAGACATCTGGGGGAAGAGCCTGCCAGGCAGAGAGACAAACCAGGGCCAAGGCCCCAGAGCAAGGGTGAGCCTGGCATGTTGGAGGACATGGGTGTCTGGAGCACACTGAGCAAGACAGCATAACAGGGATTGGAAACAGGGCGTTGGACCATGTGGGACCCTGTCTCCCACAGTGAGACTTTGTCTTATTCTGAGACAAAGTGAGATGATGTGACTTGCACATAAAGTGATCACTCTGGCCAATGTGTTGAGAAGAGACTGTAGGAAGCAAAGGCGGAAACAGTCATACAGGTGAGGGAGTCATACAGGTGAGGGTGTCATACAGGTGGCAAGATGGTGGCGGCTCAGACAAGACAGGAACCATGGAGGAGGTGAGAAGTGGTCAGTTTCTGGATATAATTTGAAAGGAGAAACAATTGGATAAGTGGTGTGAGGGGTCAAGGGTGACTCCAGGGTTTTCAGCCTAAGCCCCCTAGAAGTAGAAATCGCCATCGACTGAGATGGGAGAGACAGAGTGAAGCAGTGTTCTGGGGGCAGGTCAGGAGTTCACTCTTGGTCATGTTGACTTTGAGATGCCTGTTAGACATCCACGTGGGGGTGTTGAGTAGGCAGTTGAATAAAGGCATCTCCATTTACAGAAGTGTATACCTGAGCTGCAGGTATAAACTTGACAGTCATTAGCCAACAGATGGTACTGAAAAGCCGTGGGAGTTGATGGTATCACCAAGGGAGTGAGTGTGCAGAAGGGAAGCTGGGAAGGAAAATGAGAAGGAGTGGCTGGGGAGGAAACCAGGAGAAGGTGGTAGAAGCCAAGTAAAGAAAATGGGCCGAGGAGGTGGAAGGGTCAGCGTGTTAAATGCTGCGATAGGTTCCCTAAGATGAGTATTGAGAATTAGCCATTGGACCAGCAATGTGGTTAGCATTGGTGACCTTAGGAAGAGCCATGGGGCGAAGTTCTGGGAGTGAGACTGATTGATCAGAGTGTGAATCAGTCAAAGTCCTGATGGAAAATAGGTAGCCCCTTCAAACTGTAACTCAAGGAGACTTTAATAAAAGGACTTTCAGCCAAGATGTGGGCAGGTGTAGGGAAATCTCAAGGAATTTGTAATGGTGGGGTAGTTGTTACCATCTCCATGTCTGGAAAGCCAGGGGGTGGGGGGGTGGGAGGGGGGGAGTGAGGAGAGGAGCCGGGGGGTGTGGCCTTCAGTCAAGGGACACACCCATACCCCTCCCCAGAGAGGGGTCCAGAGGAATAAACATCCTGACCTCACTCTCCTCCCTCCTCTGATTCTTTGGCTGGTCCTCCCTGGGGCCAAACCCAACAGGAAGCCACAGCTCAAGTGGACCTGTTGATGCAGCCATAGGGGTCAGCCTCCCAGGATGCAGGCAGGGCAGGGAACAGAACTGGAAGGACAAAGTAGTTTGGAGAGAATAACATTTGCTGTGTTTGCATTTTCCTGGCATTTTTAATTCCCTTGTGCCCAATACTTGCAATAGGTGTAAGAGAAAGTATACACTATGACTTAAATGAAAGGAAAGAGACTTTCTTAAATGAAAAATGATGAGGTCATGAGAAATGTTATATGTTTCTATGGGATGAATCTTTCAACCAAATGTTTTTCAAGAACAGAGAGCAAATCAGGCAACAAGAGAAGAGTGCGGTGGCCCTAAACAGAAACAGAGGCCTTCATCCTCTTTCCTCAAACTCTCTCCTCCCTTTTGGACCACATTCTCCTGGTTTTTCCTCATCTCACTGGTCACTCCTCCATCTCTACTGCAGACCTCCTCCTTGACTTGATCAGAGTTCCCCCAGGCTTGGCCCTGGACCCTGTACATGGAACTTGGACACAATGGCTGGCACTCAAGCAACCATGTTTAACCATGAGGTACTACACTTAGAATACCAGAGCAGCAAGACAGAGGATGCTAAACAGTCCTTGATGACTGTGGACTCACTTTTACACTCAAGACTGCCTACTTCTGAACTTCTTTTCTGTGAGAGAGAAGTAAACCTCTATCTTGTTTAAGCCACCATTATTTTGAGTTTTTATCATTCACAGTGAAACCTAATCCTGATACACCACCCCAAAACCAAAGCTGAAAATTCATTTCACATTCTGTTTTCCATTTCATGTTCAGCCTCATTGTCCAGCACAGCCTATTAGAGGTTCTGCAGTGAGCACAAATGACATCAGAAAGATATTGCAATAACAAATTCCAACCGTAAAGTGCCCCTCATTTGAATATGAATCCTCTACCATTATCAAATCCCCAGGAAGAAAGTAAAATCTGAAAACTACCCTAATTCATTTATTCTAAAATGTACACTTGCCCCTCGTTTTAATGCATCCAGATTTAATGCAATTCAGATACATCTTAAAATCAGTATCATTTTACAATTGTCTGACAGGTAGAATTCTTGACCTAGTTATGTAAAAATCTTCCATTGGCCACTTCAGATAAGAAGAACCAACATTAAAGCATATTAGATTAAAAAGGTTATTTTACCTTGCAAGCTAAAATCCAAGGAAATTATGGTGCAAAATTTATCCTCCCCAATTTTTCACTGGCTCAGTCTCAGCTGGAGGACACAAGATTTCATTTTTTCCTTTTATGTCTCTAGGCAGTCTCCTAATATCACAGCCTTTCTCTGAAGGCAGTGGTTCTCCAACTGCAGTGAGCATCAGGATTACCTGGAGGGCTTGTAAAAAAGGGTTCCAGAGCCCTACCCCTAGAGTTTCTGGTTTAGAAGGTCTGCAGTAGGGCCTGAGAATTTGCATTTCTAACAAGTTCCCAGGTGATGCTGATGCTGCTGATAAGAGACCACATTTTGAGAACTACTATTCTAAGGAAATCTCGCCCCTAAATTAACCTGCTTGTCTTCCTTGATTTTGTTTTCCTTCTTTTACTGCTCCTGTTCAGACTAAAAACAAAAAACAAACAAACAAAATCCTTGAGGCATATTTCTCAAATAATTCTGGCTCCTTTTTTAATCTCCTGAGCAATTGGACTCCTAGAGACAGAGTATTACAAATGAAGGCCACTTTAATTGCCTTAACCCTCAAGTTGACAATAAGTTAATTGCATCATTTCTATACCTTAACTACAAGTAGATGCGATGTTATGTTTATAGTAAAAGTATCCATTCCTTTTTAATTTTTTTTCTCTGTTATAAAATCTACCACCTTTCCATGGGTGGGTCTAAAATTTGACCATGGCCTGACTTCTGTCATTGATAAATTCAGAGCTAACTTGAGACTTTGTGTGGGAATGACCACATTGGACAAGCCATCTAAATCCAAGGCTGATCCCTCTACAGCAAGGTTTTCAACCTCAGCACTATTGACGTTTGGGGCTGGGTAGTTCTCTGTTGTGGGGTCTGTCCTGGGCATTGTAGGCTGTTTAACAGCATCCCTGGCCTGCACCAACTGGATCCCAGTAACATCCTCCTAGTTGCAACAACCAAATACCTCTCCAGACTTTGCCACATGTCCCCTGGAGGCCAAATCACCCTTGGTTGAGAATGGTCCTCTACAGTTTAGTGCCTTGGCTCTGAGGCCATGCAAAGCAACATAAAGGGAAAGGAATTTGGGCGATCCATCTATACCGACCACATGAGCCTTTAATGCTAAAAGCTAAAGCCTTCATGCTCTAGAGCAACACTGCTCAAAATGTAACGTGTCTGAAAATCTCCCAGGGAATCTTGTTAAAATGCAGATTCTGGTTTCTGGCCTTACATTTAGGGCCACTCTGGAAAACAGTATGGAGGTTCCTCAAAAAACTAAAAATAGAACTACCATATGATCCAGCAATCCCACTCCTGGGTATAAATCTGAAGAAAACAAAAACACTAATTCAAAAAGATACATACACCCCAATGTTCATAGCAATGTTATTTACAATAGCCAAGATATGGAAGCCACCTAAGTGTCTATCAACAGAGGAATGGATAAAGATGTGAGATATATATACACACAATGGAGACACACACGCACACACACACGCACACACACACACAAGAGTATACTACTCAGCCATAAAAAAGAATGAAAATTTTGCCATTTGCAGCAACATGGATGGACTTAGAGGGCATCATGCTGACTGAAATAAGTCAGACAAAGACAAATACTGTATGATATCACTCATATGTGGAATCTAAAAAATAAAACAAACTAGTGAATATAACAAAAAAGAAACAGACTCATAGATAAAGAAAACAAACTTGTGGTTACTAGTCATGAGAGGTACAAACTACTATGCATAAAATAAATAAGCTACAAGGATATATTGTACAGCACAGGGAATATAGCCAATATTTTATAATAACTTAAATGGAATATAATCTATAAAAATATTGAATCACTATGTTGTACACCTGAAACTCATAAAGTATTGTAAATCAACTATACTTCAATTTCAAAAATAATTTTTTAAAATGCAGATCCTGATTCAGCAGGTCTGGAAGGGGACCTACCTGGGTATTCAAAGTCAAGTCCAACTCAGACTAAGTGAATCAGAATCTGCCTTTTCAGAAAACCCCCAAGGGATTCATATGCACGTTAAGGTTGAGAAGCACTGTCCTGAAAAAACACACTCAAATTTAGCTGAAGCTAAAGTCCTGGCCTGCAAACCTGGCTGAAGAAACACAGGAAATGCAGCAGAAAATCGTTCTGCCCCCAGCGTCTGCAGGACGTGCCTACAGGAAGCCTCGTTCCCCCATCATGAATCCTTGCCTCAGCTGTGCACGCTGCCTAAATCTCCCACAGCCCTCCGGCATCTGCTAAAGACCTCTGCTATCTCATGTACCTGTGCTAAGGCAGGCTCCTAGTTCAAGGTCAAGGTGAAGTTGCTTGGCCCACACTTTTGCTAAGTCCTTCCCCATGAACCTGCCCATATTTGCTTAAGAATATCACCTGAAGCTCCACCTGTATGGAAACAGCAGCTTGCATCAAATGCCACCTGTATTGTGCTTCCCTAGTTCTATTCCCTGTTTATTTCTTACGTTCCTAACAGACATCAGATGTGGGTTTTGGAGGAAGGTCATTAAATAACATTTTTCCCTTCCCATGTAGGTAGCTTTTGTAGTGAACTTTAAAGTCTGTCTCTTATTAACCCAGATCCAGAAGAACATCTTATCTCACCTGACTCAATTTTTTTTTAACATTTTGAAACATTTTAACACAAATACTGTAGAATTTTATCTCTAAGTGTATGGCTCCTACATCACGTATTTCTTTCTACTGGATCAAAGTTATTTCTGCACCTGCTTATCTCCCCTTTGGGACAACAGACCTGCAGGATGGGCTACATATCTGGTTTGTTCTTGGACCAGGACATAACCTTGCACATAAGAGATGCTCAATCAACATTTATGTAATGAATGGTCATGACTATTTTGCCCCTTAAGCCATTGTATTATAAATTAAGTAATTAATTCAACTCCTTCTAGACGTGGCATAGAGCCTAGTTCTGTGGGGTAGCCCTCCCTGATCGGACCCTCTCCCTCATATCGGAACTCTGAAACTGTCTTGCAGATCTTATGCCATGTTGACTAACTCGCTGATAGATTTCTTTTTCCTTGTCTAGTTCTGGGCTTTTGTTAATGTTTGAAGACTCTTATTTGCTTTCATCTGTTCTTGGATCACCTTTGTTCTGTTATCTCAGCAGCTAAGGACTTGATGGACAAATTATTTCAGATCTTGATCTGAAGATGTTCTATGTCTAACATCAAAGTATAACAAGGTGACCCTGGGTGGGAAAAGACTTGAACCTGTTTTAACCCTTGGTGAGGAACAATGAGAAAGGGATGGGGCTAAGCTTGGCTGTTAGTATTTCACACATGGTGTCACTTAACACGGAGCAGCATAGACTTGGGAGATGAGATGATGGGGATGGTGACAGGTGGATGATGATGATGATGATGATAAGGAGGAAGAGGGGGAGTCAACAGTATGATCTCTTCCATGACACTCAAGTACATGAAATGTCACAATTCTTTAACTTTTCAACTCAAATCAATTTAGCTCACCTGACCCAGGTTGGTAGGCAATTTAAGTCATGTTTTGGAGGAATCTCTTCCCCCTCCCTTGAAGTTGTACCATAGTCTTCAGGATTTACCCAGTCCAGGACATTTGGGAAAGGGTCTTGGTACACCATGCTGCACTTCCTGGTGCATTGGCCCATTTGAAAAGCTGAGGCTATTCTCTTTCCAAGCCATGGTTGAGCCCATAGATCTTTGTTGAGGTTTCCAACCTCTGCACCTGGTGTTCAGCCTCACCTCCATGTACCACCCAGATACCCCTCCTGGGGTCTCCTGAGTACAAGTAGAACCAGATTTCTGCTCCCCATAGAAACCTTCTGGGTTAGTCTTGATCCTTCTCAGTTTCAAATGACAGAACCCAAGTCAAACTAGCCTAAGTCACAAAGAGAATCTGTTGGTCTACATAACTTGAAGGTTCGGAGTAGAAACCAAATGATGTTAGATCCAAGAATCTCAACATCTCTCTCTGTCTCTCTGTCTCTGTCTCTCTGTCTACCTCTCTGCCCGCCTCCACCAGCATAGTGGCTTCATTCTATAGGAAGCTTCTCCCATATAGTCAAGAAACATGGTCACTGACAGCTCCAGGCTTGCATAGTCTTTATAGCTCAAGGCCCCAGAGAAAGGGGAGACCCATAAATCAAATCTAAGGAAAGATTCTGATTGGTCCATTTTAAGTGCCAATTCCTGGAAATACCCCTGTAGCCAGGAGAAACAACTTGTGCTTGGACATCTTGGGTCACGAGTCTACCCTAGTGGTGGAAAATGCAGGACACCATAACGAATAATTGTACAGGATCACATAGAATGGAGGGGAGAGATGGTTTTCAAAGTAAAAAGAGGTTATTACCAACAAAATGGAGAGGAGATGTTAAAACAAACCTTCCTCACTACACACACACACACACACACACACACACACACACAAACACACACACTCACATAAACACGTATACACACATAGAATGGCTAGTGGTTGGGCATCCTATCTCCCCACCCCCAGTCCCCACTACACTCCTAGCAAAAAAAAAAAAAAAAAAAAAAATCAAAGGTCTTCTATTTCAAAAAGTTGTCTAACAATAATTAGGGTAACTAATGTGGACTTTCATGCTCAAAATAAAAGAGCACTCCATGCTGCCACAAAGGCGGCTCCCTGCCCATCCATCTGAAAGCGCTGGATGACAGGCCCCACCCACATGCATGGAGATGTTTATTGTCTTGTTTATAAATATCAGCAGAGCATCAAGGACTATCAGAAATGTAAAGAAACATTACAAATGCAGGAGGCCAACATAAACAAGGTGAGGGAGATAACCCAGTAGAAATAGAGATAATTCAGAGAACAGAAGATATATTTTTTAAATCTCTAATTGTTACCCTCAGAAAGATCCAAGAAAATAATGCATTCATAAAGCACCAGGAAGTTATATTAAAACAGTAAGTGGATAATAAGAAAGAAGTTTTAAAAAAAGATACGATTGCTGGAATTTTTTTTTTTTTTTTTTTTTTTTTTTGTGGTATGCGGGCCTCTCACTGTTGTGGCCTCTCCCACTGCAGAGCACAGGCTCCGGACGCGCAGCCTCGGTGGCCATGGCTCACGGGCCCAGCCACTCCGCGGCATGTGGGATCTTCCTGGACCAGGGCACGAACCCGTGTCCCCTGCATCGGCAGGCAGACTCTCAACCACTGCGCTACCAGGGAAGCCCTGATTGCTGGAATTTTTAAAAGCAAAGAAGGGTTGGAAGAAAAAGTCAAAGTAATTCTTAGAAAGTAGAACCAAAAGACTATAAAAGAAAATATATAACAGAAAAGAGACTCAGAGAATCAATCCAAGAAGTCTAACAGTCATCTTATAGGAAATTCAAAAAAGAGAAAACAGAGCAAAAGAAATTCTCAAAGAAACATGAGAATCCCCCAGAGCTGAAGAATAACAGTCCTCAGATTGAACAACCTCACTTGAGTGCTTAGAAAATCAGACGGGGAAAACACTCATGCCTAGCCACATCACTGCAAAATTTTAGAACACTAAAGATGAACAAGGGATCTTATAGCTTCTGAGAAAGAGGGGGAAATAAACAGGTTATCTACAAAGGAATAAGAATTCGGCAAAAGGGCTGGATTTGGTCCATGGGCCATAATTACCAACTGCTGGGATAGAGTTCTACATCCAGAGAAACTGTGAGGTAACCATGATATTTGGGGACATGGAAGGATTTAGAGTTGCTTCTTTTTCCTAGAAAATTATCTGAGGATGCATTCCAACAAAATTAGAATGTAAGTTAAGGTGAAGACGTAAAGTCCAAAAAACAGTGCATCAAACTCACAAAGATAGGGCTTCACTGGTGGCGCAGTGGTTGAGAATCTGCCTGCCAATTCAGGGGACATGGGTTCGAGCCCTGGTCTTGGAAGATCCCACATGCCATGGAGCATCTAGGCCCGTGAGCCACAACTACTGAGCATGCGCGTCTGGAGCTTGTGCTCCGCAACAAGAGAGGCCGCGACAGTGAGAGGCCCACGCACCACAATGAAGAGTGGCCCCCGCTCGCCGCAACTAGAGAAAGCCCTCGCACAGAAACGAAGACCCAACACAGCCAAAAACATTAATTAATTAATTTTAAAAAAACTCACAAAGATAATAATAGGAAGTCCCAGGATGATTGACAGCTGTACCTGATGGAAATCTATGCCAGTCTGAGTCGCCTTCTAATTTAGAAGGGATATCCTGACAGGCTCCTAGACCCTAAGGAACTTCACTGAAGTTGAGATGCTGTATATTCAGTATCCTGTCATTCGGGTGTGTCAATTACTCAAATCAAACCCGATCTCAGTGGGATACCAGCCCATTTCATTTCTGGTGACTCCAAAGTAGATCAGCCCATGCTCTGAGATCTCATCACCTCACCCACCAGCTATTGCCAGGATGACCCTATTCATTCTGCTCCTGATAACTGCCTGCTGCCTCCTAGCTGTGCCACCCTGGGCATCCCTCAACCCCACTGAAATAATTTCACCTGTTTCATTCCTCCCTCTTGTGAAAGGAAAATCAAAATGGAGTTGGTATTGGTAAGAGGACTCTCTAAAATGGAACAGGGAGGGAGGCCATTGAGGAAGGATGACCTAGGTACATCTCAGCCTGGATGGGATCTGACCTTTTGACTGCTTATTATCCTAACAGAGGCATCCAGAACATCTGGCAAAACCTCAAGATACTGATTGGACCTTACCCTAAAACAACCCATGATAGCCACCCCTTAAGGACAAATATGTCCTTTCTTGTATCAGAGTACAGCTTCATGGCTTTTGCCTTTATAAGCCCCTGACTCTTTCTCTTCCCCAGAACACTCTTTCCAGTTTACCAGAATCTGTGTCTCCTGACTTGCAATTCTATTCTTTTTTTTTTTAATTTTCTTTTGGCTGCGTTGGGTCTTTGTTGCTGCGTGCGGGCTTTCTCTAGTTGCAGCAAGTGGGGGCTACTCTTCACTGTGGTGCGCAGGCTTCTCATTGCAGTGGCTTCTCTTGTTGCAGAGCACAGCCTCTAGGCACACGGGCTTCAGTAGTTGTGGCACGAGGGCTCAGTAATTGTGGCTCGCGGGCTCTAGAGCACAGGCTCAGTAGTTGTGGCACACAGCCTTAGTTGCTCTGCGGCATGTGGGATCTTCCCGGACCAGGGCTTGAACCCGTGTCCCCTGCATTGGCAGGAGGATTCTTAACCACTGCTCTACCAGGGAAGCCCCTAAATTGCAGTTCTTAAGATCCCAATACACTCTTTTCTTATTTGCAGCCTTCTGTGGTTTTCTGGTTGATACTCCATGTTAAGACAATGAGTTCTGACTTTCCACATGCTGTGAACCAGCATATGAGTTCGCCAACCCAGGCGACATTAGACTCACAGAGCTGCCCAGATTAGCACAGTGAATTACAGAATCTTGGGCTAGGGCATCCAGAGTAATAAGTTCAACCTGACACAACATTTTACTCTTGGTGGAGGAGCCTCAACATCTTTTCTCACAATTTCTCCCCAGATTTTTTTATCATACGAATTAGCAAGTTCTTTTTATTCTTTCTGGGATAATGCTTCTATTTCTTACTCTAGAAATTCTAAACTAGAGCTTGCTGTTTAGTCACACGTGCATTTGCTCACTTAAGTGCCTACCTTGTGTCAGGCACTGTTCTAGGCACTGGAGGAAGAACAGTGTTCAAGACAAAGTGTCTGCCCTCAAGGAACTCACATTCTATTAGGTGAGAACAGAAGAAATAAACAAATCTGACGTATAATATGTTGCGTGGTTCTGGGTATGATAAATATCTCCCTCTTTAATTAACCAAATGCTGTCAAAACAATCATCCCATCATGAGGTCTTTCTATTCCTCATCCCTCTTAAGTTGTTGTATGTCAGCAAGCACCCAGCACGCCAAGCTTTGCCCTTGTGAGCAGGTGGCTGTTTAATGACTATGGGTACCATGGACCGCTGGCGTTTGAAAATCATGGCCCCGTCTGTGCCCATTAACCTATCCCAGGGCCTATTGCTTACAACCTTCCTTCTGGTGCCAATTTCTATATGAAATAAAAGTTTTTGTTTGCAAGCACATTGAACTGTTACAGAAACCTGCTTGGGTTAACCAAAGCCAAAAAGGAGTTTGGTGAAAGGAAACTGGATGACTCATGAACTAGAAGAGCACAGGGCGGAGTCAAGATGGCATACTAGGAGGACGTGGAATTCGCGCCTCTGCACAGCTAGGGTACCTACCAGGCACCGGTGGGGAACCACGGACACCTAAGGGGTCAGGAGGAACCCCCAGCGACCTGGTAGGATGTGAGCGCTGGGGGGAGGGAGGGGGGAGGAGAAGTGGAGGCAGGAGAGGACGGGCACCCCTCAGGGGTGGCAGGGGGAGGGGAAGGGATCTCAGGCCCGAAGCAGGAAACTGGGAGGGCGGAGGATCAAAAGGGAGCGTGGCCAGGTTTCCCCTGCCCACTTGGGCCCCGGGGAGCCTGCTGAGATCCCGGGCCTGATCCTCTGCCCACCAAGGCCCCCTCCAGCTGCGCGGGTCCTGAGGGAGTGGGAGGGAGGGAAGGGGGAGCACACGTAAAGGCTGGACCTCCAGGATCGGCACCCCTGAGGGGTGGCTGGAGGAGGGGAGGAGTTCCTACATCCAGTTGGACCCACTCATGGCTAGGGGTCCAGCAGGGACGGGGAGACCCTGGGGGGTACCGTGTGGGGCTGGAGGGCGGAGGAACGGAAGGGAAGGTGGTCAGCGCTTTCCCTGTGCACTTAGGCACTGGGGAGCCTGTTGGGCTCCCAGGCCTAATCCTCTGCCCTGGGAGCCTCCCTCTTGCTGTGCAGAGCCCAAGCCCCTCCTCTACACCCCCGCCAGGGCCCACCGCTACACTGGGAGACCCCCTCCAACGCGCTGAGCCTAAACTCCACCCACACCCCCTCACCCAGGGCCTTAGCTCCCAACTCCGGAACTCCGGAGACCCTCCTTTGGAGGTGCGGCCTCTCCCCTTCCACACAGGTGCTAAGCAGGGTCCGGGCCCCACCCCACGCCTGAACGTCACCCCCACCACCGGCTTAGGTCCCGCCCCACCCTAAACCCCACCCCTGCCTAAGTTCCACCCCCCATGGCCAAGGCTTTTTTTTTTTTTTTCTGTTGTGGCTTTATTTTACCTTATTGCAGTTGTTTCAATTATATTTTTATATTTTTTACCTTTCTAATTTTATTTTGTTTTTTATTCTTTGTTATTGTATTGCTCTTTTTTTTTTTTTTTTTTTTTTGCCATGCCACACGGCTTGTGGGATCTTGGTTCCCAGGCCAGAGGTCAGGCCCAAGCTCCTGTGGTGGGAGCTCCAAGTCCAAACCGCTAGACTAACAGAGAACCTCATACCCCAGGGAATATTAATCAGAATGAGGCCTCCCAGACGTCATCACCTCAGCACCAAGACCCAGCTCTATCCAACAACTGCCTACAAACTCCAGTGCTGGATGTCTCAGGCCAAACAACCAGTAAGACAGGAATACAGCTCCACCCATCAAAAAAAAAAAAAAATGTTACAGACAAAGGAGCAAGGTAAAAAGTTACAAGACCAAATAAATGAACATGAAATAGGCAACCTACCTGAAAAAGAATTCCGAGTAATGATAGTAAGGATGATCCAAAATCTCAGAAATAGAATGGAGAAAATAAAAGAAACATCCAACAAGGATCCAGAAGAACTAAAGAGCAAGCAAACAGTGATGAACAACACAATAACTGAAATTAAAAATACTCTAGAAGGAATCAATAGCAGAATAACTGAGGCAGAAAAACAAATAAGTGAGCTGGAAGAGAAAGTGGTAGAAATAACTGCCAGGGAATAGAATAAAGAAAAAAGAATTGAAAAGAATTGAGGACAGTCTCAGAGACCTCTGGGACAACATTAAACACACAACATTCAAATTATAGGGGTCCCAGAAGAAGAAGAGAAAAGAAAGTGTCTGAGAAAATATTTGATGAGATTATAGTCGAAAACTTCCCTAACATGGGAAAGGAAATAGCCACCCAAGTCCAGGAAGTGCAGAGAGTCCCATACAGGATAAACCCTAAGAGAAACACGCCAAGGCACGTATTAATCAAACTATCAAAAAATTAAATACAAAGAAAAAATATTAAAAGCAGCAAGGGAAAAATAACATACAAGGGAATCCCCAGAAGGTTAACAGCTGATCTTTCAGCAGAAACTCTGCAAGCCAGAAGGGAGTGGCAGGACATAGTTAAAGTGATGAAAGGGAAAAACCTACAACCAACATTACTCTACCCAGCAAGGATCTCATTCAGATTCGATGGAGAAATCAAAAGCTTTACAAAGCTACGAGAATTCAGCACCACCAAACCAGCTTTACAACAAATGCTAAAGGAACTTCTCAAAGTGGGAAACACAAGAGAAGAAAAAGACGCACAGAAACAAACCCAAATCGATCAAGAAAATGGTAATAGGAATATACATATCAATAACCACCTTGAATGTAAATGGATTAAATGCTCCAACCAAGAGACACAGACTGGCTGAATGGATACAAAAACAAGACCCTTATATATGCTGTCTACAAGAGACCCACTTCAGACCTAGGGACACATACAGACTGAAAGTGAGGGGATAGAAAAAGATATTCCATGCAAATGGAAATCACAAGAAAGCTGGAGTAGCAGTACTCATATCAGATAAAACAGACTTTAAAATAAAGACTGTTACAAGAGATAAGGAAGGACACTACATAATGATCAAGGGATCAATCCAAGAAGAAAACATAACAATTATAAATATTTATGCACCCAACATAGGAGCACCTCAATACATAAGGCAAATGCTAACAGCCATAAAAGGAGAAATAGACGGTAACACAATAATAGAGAGAGACTTTAACATCCCACTTACACCAATAGACAGATTATCCTGCTTTGGGTAGTATAGTCATTTTCACAATGTTGATTCTTCCAATCCAAGAACATGGTATACCTCTCCATCTGTTTGTATCATCTTTAATTTCCTTCATCAGTGTCTTATAGTTTTCTGCATACAAGTCTTTTGTCTCCTTAGGTAGGTTTATTCCTAGATATTTTATTCTTTCTGTTGCAACGGTAAATGGGAGTGTTTCCTTAATTTCTCTTTCAGATTTTTCATCATTAGTGTATAGGAACGCAAGCAATTTCTGTGCATTAATTTTGTATCCTGCTACTTTACCAAATTCATTGATTAGCTCTAGTAGTTTTCTGGTAGCATCTTTAGGATTCTCTATGTATAGTATCATGTCATCTGCAAACAGTGACAGCTTTACTTCTTCTTTTCTGATTTGGATTCTTTTTATTTCTTTTTCTTCTCTGATTGCTGTGGCTAAAACTTCCAAAACAATGTTGAATAATAGTGATGAGAGTGGACAACCTTGTCTTGTTCCTGATCTTAGTGGAAATGGTTTCAATTTTTCACCATTGAGAACGATGTTGGCTGTGGGTTTGTCATATCTGGCCTTTATTATGTTGAGGTAAGTTCCCTCTATGCATGCTTTCTGGAGGTTTTGTTTGTCTGTTTGTTTGTTTCTGCTTTATAACAAAGTGAATCAGCCATACATATACATCTGCTCCCACATCCCTTCCCTCTTGCATCTCCCTCCCTTCCACCCTCCCCATCCCACCCCTTCAGGCGGTCACAAAGCACCGAGCCGATCCCCCAGTGCCACGTGGCTGCCTCCCACCATCTATCTACCTTACGTTTGGTAGTGTATATATGTCCATGCCTCTCTCTCGCTTTGTCACAGCTTACCCTTCCCCCTCCCCGTATCCTCAAGTCCATTCTCAAGTAGGTCTGTGTCTTTATTCCTGTTTTACCCCTAGGTTCTTCATGACATTTTTTTTTCTTAAATTCCATATATATGTGTTAGCATACAGTATTTGTCTTTCTCTTTCTGACTTACTTCACTCTGTATGACAGACTCTAGGTCTATCCACCTCATTACAAATAGCTCAATTTCATTTCTTTTTATGGCTGAGTAATATTCCATTGTATATACGTGCCACATCTTCTGTATCCATTCATCCGATGATGGACACTTAGGTTGTTTTCATCTCCGGGCTATTGTGAATAGAGCTGCAATGAACATTTTGGTACATGTCTCTTTTTGAATTATGGTTTTCTCAGGGTATATGCCTAGTAGTGGGATTGCTCCTTTTGGACCCACCTCCTAAAGAAATGGAAATAAAAACAAAAATAAACAAATGGGACCTAATGAAACTTAAAAGCTTTTGCACAGCAAAGGAAACCATAAACAAGACCAAAAGACAACCCTCAGAATGGGAGAAAATATTTGCAAATGAAGCAACTGACAAAGGATTCATCTCCAAAATTTATAAGCAGCTCATGCAGCTCAATAGCAAAAAACCAAACAGCCCAATCCAAAAATGGGCAGAAGACCTAAATAGACATTTCTCCAAAGAAGATATACAGACTGCCAACAAACACATGAAAGAATGCTCAACATCATTCATCATTAGAGAAATGCAAATCAAAACTACAATGAGATATCATCTCACACCAGTCAGAATGGCCATCATCAGGAAATCTAGAAACAATAAATGCTGGAGAGGGTGTGGAGAAAAGGGAACACTCTTGCACTGCTGGTGGGAATGTGAATTGGTACAGCCACTGTGGAGAACAGTATGGAGGTTCCTTAAAAAACTACAAATAGAACTACCATATGACCCAGCAATCCCACTACTGGAGGGTTTTTATCATAAATTGGTCTTGCATTTTGTGGGACCTCGACATTTCTGATCACGACAGAGCCAGGTCCTCTCCTCCATCTCACGAACCTCCAGCCAAGCTTTGAAGCCCAGCCTCAATGTTCTGACCCGACGACGGGGACAGCAGCTCTCTCCAGGGGCCAAGTTGGACCAGGAGGTTACTGTCTCCCCGACCCAGGCCCTAAGATGACATCAAAAGGATGGAAGTTTCCAGTTCATGCTGGAATGTGGGCTTTCCAGCTGAGTCAGATGGAGCCTGTTTCTATGGCAGCCATGCTCCACCCCTGCTCAAGGGTTTGGGTAGACAGAATTCTTAACTGAGAGTATTTTCGCTACCTGTCAAACAAGCAGGAGCCTGCCCAGGAAAGAGCAATAAAGAAAAACCCCTAAGCCCAGCTGGCTGAGCGCCCAGCCTTTGGATTCTAGGTTCTTGGACAAATGGCCCCCTGCTATGTAGTCAAGTTGCCATCACCACTCTCCATCTGGGTAACACAGGAGCTGGTTGAGGAGCAGGGAGGGGAGTCGGGGCCATGCTGAAGTAGCTAGCGTCATGGAAACAGGACAGACTTGCCCTTGGTGCTCCCTGGCCAAGGGAGCTGAGAACTTAAGTTTCTCAGCCTCTCTAGGCTGCATCAGTAAAATGGGAATGAGAAAAAGACACCAAGAATGAAGAGCACCTGGCACAGCCAAGACATACAGCTCCTCGGTGGGACCAAGCACAGTGATGTGGGGAAAGGAGGAGGGGAGGGGAAGGGCAGAGAGAAGAAAGCCCACAGATCGACCCCACCTTCCCCAAACTGCCTGGAAGCAGAGCCCACAGGCCCCAGGCTGGCCCCTCCCCTGGAGACTTGGCCAAAGTGTCAGACCAGGAAGTATCATTACGTCACTGGGCATTCAGGGGTTAATGATGGGGAGTGGACAGGACCCCGATATTTAACTAATGCAGAGACGCCTTGAGATCAGAGGCACCCCTGCTGACTTTCTTCTCCTGCAGCCCAGCTCCTCTACTCCCTGCACCCCTCCCCTCCCCCCAGAATGAAGCTTCCCCCTCTTCTGACCTTACTTTGCCTCATGGGTAAGTAACCTTCCTGCCTTTACCCCTCCCCCGCCCCAGCTAGGAATCCCCAACTCCCTGGAGGCCCCTGAGCTGGGCCCTGAGGACGGTGTGATTGGACATCCTGAGGAAGCCTTCCCTGGTGGCGCAGTGGTTGAGAGTCCGCCTGCCGATGCAGGGGACACGGGTTCATGCCCCGGTCCGGGAAGATCCCACATGCCGCGGAGCGGCTGGGCCCGTGAGCCATGGCCGCTGAGCCTGCGCGTCCGGAGCCTGTGCTCCGCAGCGGGAGAGGCCACAACAGTGAGAGGCCCACGTACCGCAAAGCCATCACTAGTCAGTGGAGAGGGGGGAGAGGGGAAGACTGCAGCCTGGATGGCCCGGTGGGGCGGGGGAGAGGGGCTGGCAGGGATCCCAGACAGCACACGAGCTCCTGCCACCCCCGCTCCATCCCTCACTTAAGTTTCCATTTTGGGCTCTAACCTGCCCGGGTCAGCAGCCCCGCATTGCTGCATCATCAGGACCTAGAGGAATTTGGGGAAGTCCAGGTGGTTCGGAAGCTTATCCAGTGACATCTGATGGGACTTGACAGGGACAGAGTTCCTGCGGGGATGGGGCTGACACCTGGGGAGGTGATCAGGAAGGGTTGGGACCCGGGAGGATGAGTGGGCGGTATTCTGGGAGCTGGTGGAAGGAGAGCAGGAGGGGGGTCACGTGTGCTGACACGACGCGGGTGAGGGCTAGGGGATCGAGGTGCGATGATGTCGTGGGGATATTATTACTGCTTAGCATTGTTATTATTGGGAATGAGGTGCTTAGGGAGGTGAGGTTACCTAGACAATCAGAGAGATGTCTGGACTCAGATTTGGGGGCACATCAGGGGCAGCTGGCTGCAGAGGGTGGGGCCCTGGGGGATCTGACCTCCTCCACCCTCCCTCCCAGCAGTGGCCCTGGCTGTCGGGAACCTGGTCCAGTTCGGGGTGATGATTGAGAGAATGAAGGGGCGGCCTGCACTGCAGTACAATGATTATGGCTGCTACTGTGGTTTCGGCGGCTCCCACTGGCCAGTGGACCAGACAGACTGGTGAGCAGGCGGCCCAGCAGGTGGAGCACCCCGCTGGAGGATGCAGAGGCTGGGGGAGCATCCTGGGGGATGGAGGAGCTGGAGGAAGCATCCTGCGAGGAGGGAGGGGCTGGGGGCACCTAGAAAGTTGGGGCCGACCTCCACTTTGGGCCCCTTTGGGCACTGAGCCCCCCAGGCAGCCCCTGGTCCTGCCCAGCCTGGTTCACAGGCCCCTCCAAGCCAACCATGACCCTTACAGGTGCTGCCACGCCCATGACTGCTGCTATGGGAGTCTGGAGAAGCTAGGCTGTGAACCCAAATTGGAAAGGTATCTTCTCTCTGCCAGCAGGCACAGCATCTTCTGTGGTAAGTGAACAGCCCTAGACTCCCCCAGATACAAGGTTGGGGGACAGCTTCAGCTAGGAACCCTCTCCTGATGGAGACCCTTGAGCCTGGTCACCTGGGCTGGGGCGGGGGTGGGATCTTCCATCATCACTGAAGTGGGGAGAGACCTGTCCATCTACCCAGATGCTCCTGTGGCACCCAGGCTAGAGAGCACGTGACCCATCAGCTCCTGCCCTGACCCCAAGCACTTTCCCCAGCCAGAGCCCTCCCAGCTCCAGCCTCTGGGGAGAGGAGCAAAGGGGGTAGAGCTGAGCCAGGCCCCAGAGCAGCTGTACCCACACAGCCCTCCCCAGGGCCTGGGTGGCAGCTAGAGGCAAGGTTCCCAGGACAGAGCCTTGAGGGCAGAGCCCCAGACAGAGAGAGCTGGAGCTTGGATTTGGGACAGCAGACCCTGCTCCCAAAGGCTGACTGCACCGGTGCTCATCTTTGCCAGGCCCAGTGCCCACTTGGACCAAGTAGCTTTCCTCTGGTCCCCGGCCTGGGGAAGCAGCCTGCTCCGAGTCAGAGTGCAGAGGGCTCCACGCAGCCCAGCCCCGTGGAGGGAGCTCAGATCAGAGAACCAAACCTTCTTCCTGCCTCAAAGCCAGGAGCAGCCTGGAAGGAGGGCAGGCCCAGTGTGGGGCACAGCAGGAGCGTCTAGGAGGGTCAAAGAAGACTCAGCTCAGATCTCTAAGGTCTGTCCTGGGGGAGACGCAGAACGAGGACCAGAACCACTGGAGGCAGATTTGGTTCAGAGTTGCCTGTTCCCAGCAAGGCAGCTTTGACAGGTAGTAAGCTCCCCATCCCTGGGGGTTCATGCAAGGCTAGGAAGCCACCTGTTAGGGACGGCACTGAGAGGGGAGGTGTTAGGTGAAGAGGGACACCGGGTCAGGGAGTCACCTACCCATCGTATGTCTTTGGGCAAGTGACGTAACCCCTCAAAAGCCTCTACTTCCTCATCTATAAAATGGAGACAATCACTCACTTCCCTGGCTTAGTCCAGCTTCTGGTAAGAACCCCCCAAAGGAGCTGACATGGCTGTTAAGCCCCCTCCAACTCTGATTTCTGCTGAAAGAGCCGGTGAGAGCAGAACCCGGATGGGGAATGAGGCTGACCTTTGCGAAGGACAGTGAGGAACCTGGACACTTCTGAGCTGGGGGATGTCTTTGTGGGGACAAAAAGGAGCCAGAACCACTCAGGGCAGACAGAGGCAGTGGAGGGAAGAGGAGGCTTTGGGGCCCCTGGTGCCTGCAGAGCTGACGCCAGTTCTGCTCCCCAGGCAGGGTGTGGCCACGTGTGGAGGGGGAGCCCTAAAGTTAACGCTAGGAAAATGGGCTCCGTCCACTCTGAGGGAGATAGGCACGGCCGAGCAGGCCCCAGTTGCAATCCCTCTGGGGCACGCTGAGGCCATCTGGGGTTGAGCTGCTGTAAACTTCCCAGTTTTCCTCTCTGGTTGATGGCCGCCTCACTATAAGTAACGCATTACATGGGAGAAGGAGTTGCCTGGAAATGCCCTCTCCCTGGGCTGAGGCGGACGACAGTTAGTGAACCAGATGGTCATCCCATGGGGGAAAGGGCTAAGGGCAATGGACTGGGCTTGGGAAAGAACAGGAGAACAAACTTCCAGGCTTCCCAGCATCCTGGGCCCCAGCAGGCCCTCCAGTACTCTGCCCTTTCTCTCACCCATCCCTGGAACATCCCCCATGAGAATGGGCTTCCAGCAGAATGGGGCTGAGAACAGGGACCCCAGAACAGTCCCCTGCATGTCTGAGAGTGGCAGGACCGAGGCGCCCAGGCCCTGACTCACCTCGTCCCATCCAGCTGGCAGAACCACCTGCCAACAGCAGACCTGCGAGTGTGACAAGAGGGCTGCTCTCTGCTTTCGTGACAACCTGGGCAGCTACAACTGCAAATATGCCCATTACCCCAACAAGCTGTGCACCGGACCTACCCCGCCCTGCTAAGGCTGTGCTCCACTTCTCCCCTGCGGCCCCCTGCCCTCCAGCTGCTGGAGCCCCAGACCTCCAGAACATTGGCACCAGAGCCCCTTCCTCTGGAAAATTCCTTTGCTGCAAACCCATCCCTTCCTGAGAGCTCCCAGATGAGGAAGAGCCATGCCTGGGGGCCCTTTAGCACCCAGAAGATTCTATAACCCACCCCCTGGGATCTCAGTTCCCTCTTCGGAATATGTGAATGATATTTTCCCATAATTCTAATACTGATCCTCAGATTCTATCATTGTAGGGCTTAATTAGTCTGCAGTTTCATTCATTCATTCATTTTTTGAGCACCCACCATGTGCCAACAATGTGCTAAGTACTGGGACACAGCGTGGGTCTGACATGGGTGGCCCCTGTGCACGGTTCTGACATTCTGTCCTTTTAATTTCCCATTACAGTGAGTTTTTGTGATTCTCTTTTTCTAGCATTCCACCATCTTATCCAAGATAATAATGGCAACCTCTAGAAGGAATGTTTCTGGCCATATGGCATAATGTGAGAAGCACACAAAATACCAACCTAAAAATATTGTCCCCACCATGTCATCAGGCTTCAAATCCCTCCCATTAGAAGACTGGCTCAAAGTGAAAAGAAGCTCTCAAATCACCTTTTTCGAAGCCCTCCTTTGACAGATGGGCATCCGGGGCTCAGAGAGGGAAAGTTCTACCTGAAGGGGTGTCCTCACTCCCATGCCAGTGTGCCTTCGTTTCTTCATGAGTGGGTATCAGTCACTGACACTCTACCCCTCTGGTTGTCATCTTGGACAGCCTAGGGTGCCCAGGGAAGGTCAGCTGTGAGGATGCCCAGGTCAGGTCAGGCTCCTGATACAGGGAGGGGAAGAGGAAAGGTTTCAACCTCCAACACTCTAGGGCCAACTCTGGAGCCAATTTAAAGCACCAAAGGATTCCCATCAAATGGAATGCAGCCTATCTGTGAAGCAATGAACTTCAGCAGATTCTACTCCTAAATATAGATATATCTCCTCTATCTATAATATGCTAATAAAATCTTCCAGGATTGGGATGAGCCTATTCAATGAGATAAAGCATGTAAAAAAGCATTGCACAAGTGGTTGAGAGTCCACCTGCCGATGCAGGGTACACAGGTTCGTGCCCCGGTCTGGGAAGATCCCACGTGCTGTGGGGTGGCTGGGCCCGTGAGCCATGGCCGCTGACCCTGCGCATCCGGAGCCTGTGCTCCGCAACGGGAGAGGCCACAACAGTGAGAGGCCCGCGTACAGCAAAAAAAAAAAAAAAAAGCATTGCACAGGCAACGCTCTCAGCGGCCAGGTAATAAACATCCACTCCCTTTGTCCATTTCATGGCACACGTGCAACTTTCAGGACTTTGAGGGCAGGAAAGAGCCTGAAACCATCAAAACGATGATCATCATACATTTTAAAAGGTGAAGAAGTTCTGTGCTAGCAAAACAAACACAAACAAACAAAACACGAGAGGGGCAGATGTGCGTGCTTTGTTGCTGTGACTTGACTCAAATCCTTGGTGAATAATCACCAGGAGACCAGGTCTTAAAGCACAGGATGTGTGGGTGGGGAAGAGAGCACAGTTTTTGTTGGGAAGAGTGGTCCTGAGGCGCCCTCTGTTGTCCATTTTGTTCAGGCTAATAGGTGGAAACAAATTTGGCTTAAACCTGAATTTCCCTTCATCGTGGGGGCAAAGTACGTTTCTGGGCTAGTGAAACCGGTCCCTTCGCACTTTCAGTAATCATATGCTCAGAAATAATCAATAAGTCCTTACAGACATCTTAGAATGATGGTACGACTGCATACACGAGAAACACAGGAAGAAGGAACTGACCTGGGGGAGATGGAGAGAGGTGGTGCTCTGGGCATTATGGATTCAAGGCAGCGATGGAAGGAGTACCTTGTGATGTTACAGTTGCTTAACCATCTGACAGGGTGAAAATTGGAACTTAAGAACAAGCCCCGGTGCAGCCTGTTTTTCGAAGAATCAATAAATATTTGGCGAATGCAACAATGATTCTGTCTAAATCCTGTTTGTGTGTGTCTACAGTACACACGCTTGATTTCCAGCGCAGACTTGGTGGAAAAGGCTGAAAAAAGGAAAGGAGAGCCCTGAACTTGATGTCGGAGCTTCCAGGTAGAGCCCTCTGCTTTGCCAGTTAGCAGCGGTGCATGTGTTCTAGACCTCGCTGCTCAGGGAGCTTATTAGAAATGCAGAATCTTGGACCTGACCCCAGACCCCCCAGTTAACAAGACCCCCAGGTGACTCGTGTGCACACTGAAATCCAAAAAGCGCTGATATATGGCCACAGACAGCCTCAGTGTCTGCACTTGTAAAATAGAACAATGACATTTCCCTGGTAGGTCGATTGTAGCAAGATTTCAATAAATTAGCATGTGTGAATGTACACAAAATAATGCCTAGCCCATTATAAGCATCCCATAAATGAATGAATGATAGTCATAATAACAAAAAATACCTAACATTTATTAAGCATTTGGCATTCACCAGGCACTGTTTTAAATGCTTTATGTTTATTCATTTATCGAATGAATGAATGAGTGAATGAATTAATGGATGAATGAGGCATGGGGACTAAATCAAGGCTGGGGAGGGGACTTTGTTACCTGAATGTTTCATAGCTTGCGTCTCTAATTTTTTTTTTTTTTTTTTTTTGCTGTATGTGGGCCTCTCACTGTTGTGGCCTCTCCCGTTGCGGAGCACAGGCTCCGGACGCACAGGCCCAGCAGCCATGGCTCACGGGCCCAGCCGCTCCGCGGCATGTGGGATCTTCCCAGACCGGGGCACAAACCCATTTCCCCTGCATCGGCAGGCGGACTCTCGACCACTGCGCCACGACGGAAGCCCTGCGTCTCTAATTTTGATGATAGGATTTGGATGGGTTTTGCTTTTGTTCCCACTTAGCCCCTAACGAAAGCTATGAACCAAGTGTTCGATTAAATAACTTGCTGAGTAAGCGATTAGAAATCAAATCACGTTGGAATTCCAGAGTTAAGTCCAATTATTATTTCATGGACATTCGTCCACTTCTTTAGGGTTCTTCGCAGTGTCACTGCTGGAGCACTGAATACTGTATTAAATTCCATTCTTTCTCTCAATATGCTTTCATTTAAACCATGCTCCTGGCCCCTTGCTGAAACCTGGTGACGGAGCCAAATCTGATGTGGCCAACCTACAGACAGACAACACCAATTACTCTACACTAGTAAGTGTCGTAATAGAGCTAAGATCAGGCTCTCAGGACCTAAGGTTCTTCAGCCCTCCGTTCTCCATCCAGTCTCCATCCTGTCCACAATGCCAGCTTCATTTTCCCAGAGATTGATTTCCATCATATCACTCTCCTGCCCCCGAACCATCAGTGGCTCCCCATTGTCCACCAAGCCCTGGCATTCAAGCTTGGTATCATCTGCTTTTCCAGCCGCATATATTTCTCTATGCTCCTCACCACTGCCAGAACCTGCCCACCTGTTTTCACACCTCTGTGCAATAGCTTCCTTCAACCCGGAAGCCCCCCTCTCACAGGCTCCTTATCACCACATTCACATCCATGTGCTTTGAAGGCACATCTCAAATGCCACCTTTCCCATGATGCTTTTCCACTTGGAGAAGATTTCACCCTCCTCTGAACAGCCAAGCAATGTGTTTATACTTTTCTTAGGGATACTTACCGCAGCTATTTGGGCTCTTGTTTTGGGTTCCTATATGGTGAAGGCAGACTGCCCTGGGTTCAAATCTATGATCTTGGACCCATTATTTATTTCCTCATGTGTAAAACTGGGATGGGACCATCAGCCTCACTGGGTGGTTTTAAGGTTTAAATGAGATAACTTATTCAAAGTGCCTGGAGCATCATAGATGCTCCATCTGTGCTAGGTCACTTTGCTTTTTTTTTGCGGTACGCGGGCCTTCACTGCTGTGGCCTCTCCCGTTGTGGAGCACAGGCTCCGGACGCACAGGCTCAGCGGCCATGGCTCATGGGCCCAGCCGCTCCGCGGCATGTGGGATCTTCCTGGACCAGGGCACGAACCCGTGTCCCCTGCATCGGCAGGCGGACTCTCAACCACTGCGCTACCAGGGAAGCCCCACTTTGCATTTTTGTCTCCCCTATTGAATCCATCACATGGTGGATGCTAAATAAATATCTGCTTAATTGAATCCACAGATACATGATAATTGCGATTATTTTACAGAAGTAGCATCATACACATGATAGATACTAATTTATTTGAATAGCCCCTTGGCCCACTACTCTGAGTGCCATTTTTTATCTTAAATGGACAAGTGTTTGGAAATCATTAACCTTCAGTGCCCTGATCTGTTGTCCCACAGAGGCAATGAGGTAAAATTGGCTGGAGAGACGGTACATAGCACTCTTCCTGGAGGGCTGTTACCTGTGATGTGTTCCAAGGTCAAAATGCACATACAGGCTGACTCGTGACACTGTAAGAAGAGGTCAGGAGGAACCAGGTATTCCTGATCTTGGAAATTCATTCAGTATGCACAGCATTAGTCTTCCAGTAGCAAAAGGCATGCGACAAGTGTTTGAAGAAAGGAGTTCCCAGTCCTTCTCCACACGAATTGTTTACCCTGAATAAACTGTCCCAAACACGTGGGACATCCCACTCTCCCACTGGAGGGGTTTGCTTATGCTGGTCCTTCAGTCCCAAATCTTAGCTTCCTATTTCCACCTCCTATCTTCCCTTTCATACCTCATCTAAATGTCACTTCCTCCACCGAGCCTTCCTTGATTTCCCTTCTGAACACACAGCCCTCCTATCAGTACCTCCTTTTATGGCCTGTGTTCTCTTGGGTCAGAGTTACATATCCGCTTTCACTGCTGGGCTGAAAGGTTTTCGAGGACAAGGCCCATGTCTGATTCAATGCCCAGAAATAAAGACTCCAGCACAGCACAGGTTCAGTAAATGATGGATGGATTCTTGGATGTTTGGATTGGTGAATAAATTGAACAAAAACTGAGCATCTTGAGATATCTAAATCCCTCTATCATAGGGAAATTCAGACAAGCTTCTCCCAGGTGGAGAATTTTTCCTTCTGCCAAGCCAGAATCCATGAATCAGCAGGATTGTTCTTGATCCTATTCAACCCAGAAAGTTCTAAATCGCTGCATGACTATGGTCTGAGGGCCCGCCCTGTCCAGCAGTCCAGTCAAAATCATATTGGAGCAGACATTTTATGACAAATTTTGGTTTTATCTCAAGGCCAACATGCACTTTCTGTGCATGGCAAACAGGTAACTTTAAACCTGGGGGTTTCAACCCTGTTTTCTCCTAGACAACCATAAGCAGTTAACAAGAGGGGACACAGGAGCAGCCACTTTCCCTCATTGTATCTCCATCTTTGGCACCATAAATTGTCACTCACCCAGAGTAAGCAAGGCTATAGCCTGGAGGAAAATGTAAATAATAAACTGTGTTCTCTAATTATCCCCTACGTGGCCTGAGGACACTTCCGCCCTTACAGACTCATCCAATCTCACGGGTCACCGAGACCCAGGCAGGAAGCCCCAGGGCCACCACCCGGCCCAGCAGGCGGCCCCCGGCCACAGCTGAACCACTGTGGGATGGAATTCAGGAGGCCACAGAAGTCTTCCAACTGGGGGAGGGGACACTTACATCGGGACAGCACTCTGGTCCTAGCAGATCTTTCAGAAAGATTCTCAGCTGGGTTAACAGAGTCCAGAGTCTGGGCCTCGTGGGCTCAGGAACTGGATAGCATTGGTGCACCCAGAAGTCTCTCGGTCACGGAATGAGGCAAAAATCACACAGGGAGGACAGTGACCAAGGGGGATCGGCCTTGCCAGAAGCTGGAGAATTCTTCCACCCAGGGTGGTACTGGACACTGTTCAGTGCCAAGATTCTGCAGAAACAATCCAAAGGCTGCTTGATGAGCACAAACAGAGAACAAGAGCGAGCAGGGGCCTCGAGGCCAAAATCATGAGGCCGCAGCGAGGCTGGTGAGATGGCAACAACCTTGACCTGTGACTGGCCCTGGAGCCCTGGAGCCCGGCGCGAGCAGCGCCCTGCTGCACGTGCCCAAGGGTCCCCTCCCTCTGGGTTTCTGTGGCCACCCTTCCCCCTCCTGAGGACATCTTCCAGGTGAATCCGTGCAGTCACCGCTGCCCACGTGCGCCTGGGGGAAGGTGCTCCCTCCTGGAATGGGATCAAACCAAGCCCCCGGGTTCTAGGGAAACCCCAAGGTGGCAGCCAAAAGACAGCTGCTCTGTATTTAGACAACTACGAACTATCAGAGACGTTCTTAGATACCAGGCAGAAATCTGAGGGATGGCCCTGCCAGTGTGTGCGGCGGCCATACTCCCCTGGACGGAAGCTACAATCGGCTGCTTAAGCTCAGTGAGATCCCAGACGACCATACACTGGAAGAACGTGCACATCTTCTGTGCCAAGGTCTCTAAGGAGGACATTTCCCAGCATGCTCTCCGTCTCATGCAAACGGCGGTCAGACAGTGACAAAAACAACTTGAAACTTTCTCTTTAAACTAGAATTTATTGGTATACAAAACTCCATTTCATAGATAAAGTGGCACATCTTTGCAGCTTCTATTGCACCAAGTATTGAAGATTAAAAACACAAAAAAAGAAACATTTGGTTTTGAAAACACTGCAAATAGCCAAGTACAGTACTTTGGTAAATAAAAAACAAAATGGTTCAGAGTAACAGAATCTGAGGAAAGAAACATCCTGGAGGAAATGAACTATGGACATCAGACAATGGTCACATTCCCCCCGTCCAGCTCCACAGATAAGGCAAGACTTGCTAAGTCTATGGATCATGACCCCACAGAGGTCTTAAATATCTCCGGACTGCAGTGAGGACAAGTATAGTGCAATTAGAAAAAGGAGAAGGTGGCTGAGCCTGTGAAGGGCCCTGTGTTCTCCACAGACCCATCTGCCCTCCTTCATAAAGGGGATTAACACCCACCAGCACTGCTGCATCAGCAAGAGGAACACGGAGGTTTGACGTCCGACTCCTGGCCCTTTTCTTCTTCTCACGGAGCTCAGTGCTAGTGGCGGACGCTGGAAGGGTAGCCAGGGAGGCCGAGGGCCCATCTCCCCAAGGAAAATGAACCATGAGAGGAGCCCACCCCCGCATTCCTCAAGTTCTGGTTGAGGGACCTGCCAGGGGATCAAACCACAGGCTGAGGTCTGTGACTGTGCTCGAACAACTGCCACAGACGGCTGGCAACAGTGAGCTGCTGGATGTCGAGATGCAGAGGATGAGGGGCAGACCACCGGGGTTTCGCCCAGCGGTCATCACCTTCCAGGGCTACAGCACAGCGAGCAGGGGTAGTTCCGGGACCAGGGGCACGCCCTGCTTAAACCAAAGTCACCACGCAGAAGTCCGCGCTCTTACAGAAATTATTCTTTACTGGTACCAGCCCCTTCTCAAGTCACTTTGCGAGGATGCTAAACATTTTAATCAAGCTACAAAGTAGTCTGAACTAGGAGAGCGAGGCTCTAGAAGGTAATTCCTCAGAGGAAATGGTTAAGAGCCTGAGGTTTTTACAAGGAACGTTACCTTGGACGGACGCAGCCAAGCAGTCAACGAGGCCCAGCTCCTCCCCGGAGCCGGGCCCTGTGGGCACCTTCTGAGTTCCGTACTGTGCAATGCACTTCGTGACTGGTGCTCAATGTCTCCACTTCAATCCAATTATCCGTTCCCCTTCTTGCATGTGACAGCAGAAGATCTGCTATCATTTACATATACCGTCGAGATCTTCAACTTAACAACATCAATGGAAAAATACAATTTGTTTTAGAGTCAGAAAAACACATCTTGTAGAAAGTGCCATTATTAAATCACCTCAGAACAACCGTCGGAAGGCCCCCAAGTTTGAGCAACGCCTGTTCTGAAAGCTGAGATGAACGAAACAGTGAATAATGAAAATGTCAAAACACAAAAACTGCATCAGACTCTGAGTCTAAAGGTTTGCTCTAGATAGAGCCTTGAGGTAAAAAAAAGGTGAAGAGATACGCATCTACCCAAAATGGGAGTCAGAGAGGGCCACAGATGTGACATTGAAAGTACAAAGCTCCACTGTCACCCCATCCACACAGACCCTTCTGGTCAGGGTGAGAGTTAGTCAGCTCCGACTGGGAACCCAAGTTTCCTTCAACTGACTGCACATTCGAGTTGAACATCTCACAGAGGTAAACTGACAGCATTCTATGTGGACACAATAAAACCCAGGCAGTCCAGAGTTTCTCAGAATGACAGAAACTGCACACTGATGACAGGGACTCACTATGAGCACAGTTCAATGCCAAGTCCATCTGATATCCACCTATTTAACATGGGAGCAGCTCTCCCCCCTCAGCATGGCCCTCCCCCCACCCCAGGACCCTATCATTTCCCACCGTCAAAGCTCCCCAGGGAAGCAGGCAGCACCATGAGAAATGACCTACACAAAGGCCCACTCTAGCTGCCCCACAACGGAGCTCCCACTTCACAAGCCCTCAGAATCACAATAGGTAGGGAAGTGTTTTCAGAGCTTATAAAAGAAACTATAGACAAGCTCAACTAACACTTAAGATTCTTCTTTTCTGCCACAATGCTTCAACCAGACTTCACTCCTGAAAGCATTTGTTCCTATTATTGAAAAATTAAATATACATATACATTCTCTAATATCTCCTGGTGGCAACTATATTAATTCAGAAGTTGTGATTCTATGTTGTTTCAATACATCTACCTCTCTAGTACAAAGCTGATGCTACTAAAATTTTATTTCGTATTTTGACCTTTAAAAAATCTTTTTTTAAAATCCATAAAACCTTTATATACAGTTTATAAGACTAGTAAGCAGCTATGGACCACAGCCTCATCCCCCTTCTCCTGACCAAAGCTACCGAGACAATCCCACATAACAAACCTCTAACAGCCACAGAGGTTAAGACAGAGTCGCCTCCTACTATGCAGTGCACCTGAGTAACTATACCCGGTAACCGTCACTGACCACAGTCATCCCAGGACTAAACATGCTGGGCCTCCATTCTGGCTGCCAATAAAGTAGTTCTCAAGTGCCTACCAAGGCAACCAAGTACGACATGGATTCCATCTACCTCGTACTTTGCTGGGACTGAGGCAGTGAAGGCTAAATTTAAACCCTTAGCTAGAAGTTATCACTAAAGTTGGATACATGTTCCCCATTCCTAATAATTAACATACTAAACACAGACCAATTATAACTGGAAAACTATGAAATGGTAATAAAAGAAAACTACTGAAGCCATTTGATTAGCTTTTAAAACCACTGTTATTTTACCCAAGAAATGCTGAAGCCTATTATCAGAATTAGGTAATTTATAAATAAATGTGTCCAATATTCTTTAGCAACTTTTTAGCAACTTCTAAAACCCAATAGGAAAAAAACAAAAACCCAATAGGGCCCAAGGCCACCTTCATTAACCAAGTAAATAAAGCGCTCCTACTACTTCTGACAATGGGTCTCCCTTAAGCTATTTCTGACTCCTAATTCCGCTGAATTTCTGGTACACAATCAGTCTTTCTGAGAGGATCTGGTCTCTTGTACTCTCACAGTACAAAACAGACAAGAAAGAGTGCTCACTCAGAAATGCTCAGCCAGAGTCAGGAACGTGCCCAGAGGTAAAAGCCAAGAGAACAGATCCTAAAGCACTGGACCTCACTCCCTTGGAGACAGTGAGACAACGGAGACCCCTCACTTGTCTGGACTGAGTACTAGAGGCTCTAACTCAGGACTCCGCAATGTGCAAAGAAAAAATGCTGCGCAGTTTCTAAATCTGCTACATATTACGATGTACTGTACCAGGATGTTCTGGGAGCACTTCCAAGAGACCACTGATGCTCCAACCACAAAAAGTCACCAAAGTCAAACAAACAAAAAATTAAAATACATCACCAAAACCACAGAAAGCAAATCACCTGCTGATAAAGACAATCCAATGAATCCAAGGCCAGCCCACACAATGATATGTCTATATGTGTCAAAACCTTTTTATAGTTTTTCTCTTTGCCTCGGAACTCTGATAATTTTGAAATCTGAGATGGGGGAGGTAACTAATAATTTACCTTTTGATTCAGCATATATTATTTCTCCAAATATTAGGTCCCCCAAAGGCAAAGACAGTCCAAGATTGGCCGCTTCATACATTCCAGTTTTAAAGTTCACATCCACCTAATTCGGTTTGAGGAATGAAATCTCTCCACCGCCCAAATCTATTTCAGCACTGTGGAGTCATCTGAAGGCCTCAGCCAAAGTAAGTTCTATGTCCTGCTAGTCTAATCTAAGTCACTGACAACTTCTGGAGGGTGCTGGAGAGTGTTTTGAACAGCAAAATCCCCAAACAGGGCTTAACTAAAAAGAAGTTAAGTGCAGCATTTTATGGGATTTCATTTTCACAATACTAAGAAAATTCAGCAATGGGTCAAGTTACCTTTTATTTCTCTGAAGGCAACTTTCTAAATCCAGAATAGTAAGGAAGAAAAGACAGTTACTTACTTAAAATGTGAACATGAAAAGCCTTAGAAATTCTTCCAGACACCCCCAACCCCCCACCCCAAATCAATTACCTCTTCAGACTTCTTCCTGAGCAAAAACTCAGGACTCTCTTGACTTCTGCCTTTATAACTATGGCTTCTGCGCTCCACTCTATCAGAATCCCAGAACTGTACCATAAGCACTGATGATACACTGTCTTCTCGTTGTCAAGAAACAAGTACCAACTACTCAGCAACACTACAGATTTTCCAGCAAAGCCCAGGCCTAATTAACAGTCTGGCCTATTTATCATATGGCTTGAGGGCAAACGAACCAACAGCACCTGCATCCCATCTGAGCATCAGAATCAGGAAGAAGAGAAACGTAGCTGTTTAATTTCCACCCTGACTACAGGCCACAACCTTCACATCCTATTACTTTGGGAAAACACTTCCTGAATTATTTTCTGATTAACTTGCATTAGAAGAAAGTTAATTCTAAACATGTACCTGAGTTGGACATCATTTATAAACTATCCTGCATATGAATGTCTGTTTGAAAATGAAAGAGAAACAAAGGAAACTTGTCATTCTGAATTTCTAGCAATTAATCTAAACTACTTCACGAACAATTACAGTGAAACCCCGAGTGTTAAGGAAAGATCCCAGCGTCACCGAACTCTGATTTGCAGGGCAAATAAAACCACGCTTAAAAAGTGTTTTTTGACCTAACTATCCACCCCTAAAAGTTGATATTTTAATTATGGAACATGAATGGCTTCACTGCACTTTCATTAAATAAGACACATGACTGACAAAACTGTGAACAAAAAAGGAGGCAGCTTGAAGGAAACTAACTCAGTGTGTGATTCTGTGGGTTGAGTTTCGTTTTGTAAAAGGATGGCCTCGCTGGAAAGCCTGGCACACGGCCCTCCGCTTTCCATTCCCTTCTCACAACTCCCAGGAGGCCAGAGTCAGATGTTGAGAGCCGCGAAGGTCTTCACCAAGGTGACCTGGGTGCTCGCGTCTGCTTCACTTCTGTTGTTGTCCCTGTGGCTACTCCTGCTCTCCAGGGCTTTGTGACGGTGCCTCTCCTCCTGTCGTTTCTTCTTCTCTAGTCGCTGCTGTTCTCGCCTCTGTTTGTTTGTGACCTGAAAGAGAAGACTGCCGCCTGGGTCGCCTGCACGGGGACACAGGCTGCACCAGTGGACGGGAAATGCAGGGCTGACAGATGCCAAGGGCACAGACTGCCTTTCAACAGGAACAGAGAAAACCCACCTAACAGACCAAAAATGATTTATTTCCCATTACTGCTCAAATTTACATTTAAATTTATACCCTCTTGCTGAGCTAGCAAACAAAATCAATTCCATTCTCCTCATAAACCAATTCAAAATGACCTAAAGGAACATTAACCCTAGTCCAGCAGGAGGTAACACTCAAACATGCCACAGGTTGCCTTCCTGTACATAATTTATTGCCCCAGGGGATCCTAACAAAATCCTCAGAAGCTTATCACATCTTAGCCTCTGCCTGTGACCTTTTACATTAGGTTGCATTTTGAGCTCAGAATTTCCTGGTGAAAGTCTTTACGATAAGTTCCAAATTTAGTAAAATTAATCGTGTCATATTACTACTTGTGGGAGTGGGGTTGGGAAGGGAGCAGTACAACCCTTTGGGGAAGCATTTGACAATTTACCAAAAGACCTTAAAAAGATTCAAATATCCATGCCCTTTAACCTGTTAATTCCTCTTCTGGGATTCTAGCCAAGCAAATAATGCAAAATACTAAGACTTATACACAAAGATGTTCACTGAAAGGTGATGGTATTTACAAAAACTGGGATTCAATCACATGGGTTAGCATGGAAAGCACCCACGCACGCAGTAATGTTAGGCGGGAAATGGAGCTGATCCGCGTGTATGAGTATGAATTCAGGGTATACTTCCTTCTAGCCATCACTGCAAAGTCCAGGCAGGACAAGTGAGGTCTTCCTTCCGCTTCATGATAGACCCTCATGCACTCCCCGTATTTCCTACAATAACCACTTTCATAGATCAAGAGAAAATCACACACTAAATTGAGCTCCAAGTTCCCTCCACGCCACCAAATTACAGCAGCCCACCATTTGCCCTTGCAGCCCCATCTTTCCTACCTTTGGGAGGTGATTTTTATTTGCCTTGTTTTCTTCACTAGGGCTGGCCCGAGACTTATCGTTTTCAGTTCTGCCTTCATTTAAGCCCTGATTTCCAAAGATTCTGGTGCCACTGCCACCTTCCTCCCATAAAGGGTCACACTGCTTCAGCACTCGGCCACTGGGCTCAAGGTTCTCCTCTGCATCTTCCAAAGAAAGATCTTTTGTTATATTGAAAACCTAAGGTAGTTACACAATGCGATTATTATTAAATGACTCCAAAATTACCCGGGTCCCTAAATCACTGGCATTTGGAGAGCAAGTTTCCTTGAGGCAAAATTCTAGTATCAAGTCAATACAGTGGGGAACATAAGGAAAAAATAATCGGTAAAAATCGGAAGATACATTTTAAAATAACCTGTTGACCACCAGTCTTATCATCAGCTTCCTACCAGCTGAGTGCTTTGTTTTGTTAGATTAAACCACTTTTTAACATGAACTTTTAGGGGGAAATCTTTCATTTGTATCCAAAAACCAGAAAGGAAACAAGCTCTAAAGCTGTGCTCTCCAATACAGTAGCTACGAGCCACACGTAGCTATTTAAATTAAAATGAAATAAAGTTAAAAAGAATTTTAAACTTAGCTCCTCAGTCAGCCTCGCTTAGCCACATGTCAAGTACATACCACATGGGACAGCACAGACACTGCAGAGTGTTAGTTTAAAATCACAAAGACCAAGTTACTTACAGCTTCCTAAGAAGGCACAGCAAATGTGTAAGGAGGATAATAAAATACCCAATCAGAAAACTATAATGCCAGGAGCAGTATGTGGCACATAATGTCTGGCAATAAATATTGAAATCATTGTAAATAAATAACTTGAGAAAACAGTTCGATGTTAACATCTTTTTTCCTTCCTCTGAATCACAGAATTAAACTCAGTTCAAGCAAAAAGAAATTCTGAATTATCACCAGTTGACAGATGCCAGTAATTTAAATATTTCCATTAGAAAAATAATTTTTCTCTCCATTCCACTTCAATGATCATTTTGGTATTATAACGGGATCTTACTTCTAAAAGGCTAAAGTCGGGACGGGATATGGGAACAGATGTATATGTATAACTGATTCACTTTGTTATAAAGCAGAAACTAACACACCATTGTGAAGCAATTATACTCCAATAAAGTTGTAAAAAAAATAAAATAAAATAAAAAATAAAAGGCTAAAGTCTTCCCTGACATTTTCCATTCCTCCAAAACTGAGCTAGGTGGCCTTTTCATGCATTCCCCTAGCAGCCTGTACCCACACTTCATTATGTCTTATTAAACCAATTTACTTATCTCTCTCCACCAAGCCCCTCCCCACCCCAGACTATACTCTCCCTGACACAGGGCTGGCACCTAGTAAAAAAACACCTGCATATACAAAGCTGCTGAATGAATAAATAACAATATAATTATTACCTGTCACTTGATTAAAAATAAGTATTTGGAAAATCACCAACATAATCATTTTGAAACCTTATAAATATCAATCATGGACTTACTATTTCTTTTCCCCTGGTTCATCTGGAGCATGGCAATTATTGCAGATTCAATATTATAATTTTCAGCTTCCAGGTTCTGGACTATCAAATTAAAATCCTATGAAAGAAACAAAGGAACACATCAAGACTCTGGGTATACTTTTCTACCTATCTCTACATCAATAATCTGACAAACAATTTTATAAATTTTTAGCATGTAAAAGTGTAAGTGGACTCAAGCAATGTGCAGTCTATTCCTTAGAATGTTAATAAAAACAACCTATTCTAAAAATAAACAAAAGGATGTCATTGAGGCAAGGTTTCAGACCTTCCATTTAGAAAATGTCTTAATTTTCAGTAAGGTTAATCACCTGAAATAACCATTTAATAAAATGCATTCTTATAAAACTGCACTAGTCAGAAAATAATAAACCCACATACTTCCTTAGGATTTTGAACAGTATTGGATAAAGTCTAGCAAACAAAAGAGAAATGAATGAACATCTCTCATTAAACTGTATCACATAAGCTAATTAAACTACAAATATTATGGGCCTATTTTGGCCCATCAGGTGTTAGCATGCTAGAGTGATGCCACAAAACCAGCAGATAAACTAGGCACAGCAATGCCTGTCTATAAACCACTGTTACTGCATGACAAATACTAACTGAACATCCAGTTGCATTGCAAACTTTCTGGACAGCATCTTCTACTTCATCTCTCAGGTCATCTTCAAAGTCAACTCCCTTTGTTTTGATCTTCTCTCTTTTATTCGATTCATCCTGATGAAGCATCTGAAACTAAAGTACACAGAAAGAGTAATAATCATGAACTCTAGCAAACTATGTTCAGAATCTGCAATACAGGAAGACCCTCTAATCTCAAAAACATTTAAATATATGCGAAAAGATTCCAGCGACAGTCTTAAAGGAAGAGCAATCACTAGGCTAAATTTTATCCAGACACTGAGATTCCAGGCCACAACTGAAGTATTAAAAAGAAAGGCCCAAGATATGGGATAAACTGTTCAGTAAAAATGGCATTAGAGTGCCTACAGCTTCTACAGACCAACATTTTGGCAATGACTGCCGACTCAGACAGCACGTATCTGTCTCAGCTGGTTTCCAGAGCTGGGAGCTTAGTAACAGAATCGATCCTCTACACTAGCACCAATGAGCTTTTTCATCAGGACAACTCATCGTGAAGAAACACACATACAACTCTCATCTGGTTCCCTAGGCCCTATTTGATCATCAGCAAGCTGCAATGTGCTGGAGCTCCTGTCCCAACCAGATTATCACAGGTGAGCGTGACTCATTTAACCTCACGTGCTACCACCACACTCAAGGGTACCTGTCAAATTCTAAAAACTTGAAGAGCCACTCACTTGGTATCCACAGGCCTTTACAACCTAAACCCATTTCAGAAAAGCTAAAATCATCCCTCTGTGGCTCCCAATCACTTTCTCCCCCTGCTTGCTATTAATGCAGGGAGATAGGAAATGAGCAAAGATATTTCTACTTTTTGCATGTAAAAGTGTAAGTGGACTCCAGCAATGTCAGTCTATTCCTTAGAATGTTAATAAAAAGCAACCTATTCTAAAAATTTACCCTAACCATTTGGCTATGTGTAGCAAGTCTTTGAAATTCATCCAAAGGAAATAATGTCAACTATAGCAAGGATTTTTGTTAAAGCGCTCCTCACAGTGCCACTAAGAGTGGTGAATAACTGGAAACACCTAAAGGTTTCATAGTGTGAGTATGGTTAAATAACCACGGTAAATCCACAGAATGATGCTTCATTCCCATTCAAGTAAGGTACACAACAAGGATTTTCACCACCACCATGATTATTTAACCGTGTCTTGGAGGTAACAGCAATGCAATTAGCGCCCCCCCCAAAAAAAGAAAAATTAGAAGTATAGAACTGAAAAGGAAGAAGAAAAGTTATCGCTATCTGCAGATAATATAATTCTATACCTTAAAAGAAAAAAGAGAAAGAGAGAGAATCAACAAAAAAACTACTCCAAACAAAAAGAATGCTGGAAAATCCTATGTTTATAAGGAATGTAAATTGATAAAGCCACTATGGTAAACAGTATGGAGGTTCCTTAAAAAACTAAAAATAGAATTACCATATGACCCAGCAATCCCACTACTGGGCAGGTACCCAGAGAAAACCATAATTCAAAAAGACACAGGCACTCCAATGTGCACTGCAGCACTATTTACAATAGCCAGGTCATGGAAGCAACTTAACTGCCCATCAACAGATGAATGGATAAAGAAGACGTGGCACATATATACAATGGAATATTACTCAGCCATAAAAAAGAACGAAATTGGGTCATTTGTAGAGACATGGATGGACCTAAAGACTGTCATACAGAGTGAAGTAAGTCAGAAAAACAAATACAGTATATTAACACATATATGTGGAGTCTAGAAAAATGGTACAGATGAACCAGTTTGCAAGGCAGAAATAGACACAGATGTAGAGAATAAACATATAGACACCAAGGGGGGAAAGCATTGCGGGGGGGCAGGTGGTGGGATGAATTGGGAGATTGGGATTGACATGTATACACTAATCTTTTAAAGTACATGTATCTTTTAAAAAGAAATAAAAATAACAAGTGCTGGTGAGGACGTGGAGAAAGCAGATCCCTCAATACGCTGCTGGTGGGAATGTAAAATGGTGCGGCTACACACTGTGGAAAACAGTGTGGCAGTTTCTCAAAAAGTTAAAGATACAATTACCATATGATCCAGCAATTTCACTCCTAGATATACAGTTGGCGGATTTGGGCTACACGTTCCACTTATACAGATTTTTGTCAGTAGTAAATACTACAGTACTACACAATTCACGATTGGTCGAATCCAAAGATGCAGAACTGCAGATACGGAAGCTCAGATACAGAGAGTCAACTATAAGTTATGCTCGGATTTTCAACTGCACATAATTGGCACCCTGACCCCTGTGTTGTTCACAGGTCAACTGTATATCCAGAGGGTTGAGAACAGGTACTCAAACAAATACTATACACACATATTCACAGCAGCACTATTCACAACAGCCAAAGAGTAGAAACAACCCAAATGCCCGTCAACAGATGAAAGGATAAACAAAATGTGGTATATCATACAATGGAATATTATTCAACCTTGAAAAGAGTGAAGTACTGATAAGTGCTATGACATGGATGAACCTTGAAAACATTATGCTAAGGAAAGCCAGACACAAAAAGTCACATAGTGTGTGACTCCATTTATAAGAAATGTCCAGGATAAGTAAGTCCATAGAGACAGAAAGTAGCCTGGTGGTGGCTGGGATAGAAAAGGAATGGGGAATGACTGCTTAATGGGCACCAAGTTTTCTTTGCGGTGATGAAAATGTTTTGGAACTGGATGGAGGAAGTGGTTACACAGCTTTATAGGTGTTTTCAGTGCCGCTGAATCATATACTTTAAAATGGTGAATTTTCTGTTATGTGAATTTTACCTCAATTAAAAAGTAAGAAAATTCTGTAGCATAGCTGGGTATGTACATAATTAACATTTTGTTAACAAATCTCATACATACAAATATAAAGGGGAAAAAGATCCTTTCCTAACAACAGGAACAGAGAACATAAAACATCTAAGAATAACTCAGTAAAAAATGGGGAAGAGCTATATGAAAAAAGTGCTCCCGCAGATTGCCAGAAAGTCAACGAAACAAATAAAAAGCTTATCAGGTTTCTGGCTAGGAAGATTCAACATCATAAAGATGTCAATTTTTGCTTGTTAATCTATTAGTTTAATGAGATCCAATAAAAGCAAATTATCAACAGGACTTCTTTTTAACTAGACAAACATATTCTAACACTCATATATAAAACAAAAAAAGCAAGAATATACAGGAAATCAAAAAAAAAAAAAAGAAAGTAACAATGAGCAAAGAGTTCTACTAGATTTTAAAATACACTATTTCTTAACTAAAACAATGAACACATTAACATATGGAGAGTAAAACCAGTGGAATAGAACCAATGTCTAGAAATAGACCCAACTACATACGGGAATTTATTATATGAAAAAAGCGGCATTTTAAATCAGTGGACAAAAGGCATGTAATTAATAAACAGTTTGGGTTCAACTAGGTAACCACAAGGAAAAATATAAAGTTGGATCCATACCTCACACCTGTATATCAATATAAATCCCAAATAGAGACAAGATCTAATTTCTTTTAAAAAATGAAAGTACAGAAGGACTAAAGTAAACTATGGGAGAATTCTTTTTAACCTCAGAGTGGGAAGAGCTTCCTAATCATGACCCAAAACCCAGAAGACATTTATATGTTGTCTTGAAAACTTGATAAATTTAGCCACATAAAAATTTAAAATTCCTTCAGAGCAAAGACAATATGGGAAAGAATAAAAAGACAAATGACAGACTGTGAAAAATTTGCAACTCATACCACAAATAGAGGCTAATTTCCCTAATACATAATGATCTCCTAAAGATCATTAAGAAAACTGAACAGGAAAAAAATGGACAAAAAACATGAATACAGTTCACACAAAAAAGTACAAAAGTAGGTTTTAAACACAAGAAAAGATGCATAAGCTCATTAATAAGAAAAATACAAATTAAAACTATGTTAAGAAAACTATTTTTTCCCTAACAGTGACACAGATTTAAAAACTTGATAACACACTGTGCTGGCAAAGGTGCAGAAGAGACACATATTGCAAGTGGGAGTGTAAACTGATTAAGACTTCGACAGAGGGCAACTTGGCAATATCTACCAAAATTATAAATGCACACATCCTCTGATGTAGTAAGAACCTTCTAGGAATTTATTCCACAAATACACTCGCACATGTGTGAAAAGATATACATGTAAGGCACTGCATGTTGTTTGTAAAAGCAAAGTTTGAAAGCCATCTAAAAGTCCATCAAAGGGACTATTCAAGCACATTATAATGCATCCATACACTAGAATGCTATGGAACCATTTGAAAAGATTTAGGAAGTTCCTTATGTACTGCTATGAATTAAACTCCGAGATATGTTCCACTCGAAAAGCATGGTGCAGAACAGTATATAGAGGATGCTACAATTGTGGATAGGAAGAATGTACTCCAGCAAAAGTGAAATACATGCACATACTCACATATTTGCTTGATATGTAAAATATCTCTAGGTAATTTTATGATATGCTAATAACATTGGTTGCATCCAGGGAGGTAAACAAGAGTGAGAGAGTGACTTTTACTTTATTTTTTTAATTACAAAGAAAGTGTCTAATAATGTGAGGAAAGGCTTGTGAAATAATGTTAATGGCAAAAAAGCAGGAAACAAAGCTATACAAATACGAAAACAATAACAAAAATTGTTGATTCTGTGCATTTTGTATTTTCTTCTTTACTTTTTCTATAGTTTCCGAATTTTAGATACAAAGCATGGATTAATTTTAAAACATACAAGTTATTTTAAATGTTTATATAAATTATATTCATGCAATCATAGCCGTCAGCTGTTAGGGAAAGCAAAAGAACAATAATTTTATCTGCTGCTCTCACCTGAACTAACAAAATTAAAAAAAAAAAAATCAAGCCCAGAGATTCTTTTTTTTGGGGGGGACGGGTATGCAAGCCTCTCACTGTTGTGGCCTCTCCCATTGCGGAGCACAGGCTCCGGATGCGCAGGCTCAGCGGCCATGGCTCACGGGCCCAGCCACTCCGCGGCATGTGGGATCCTCCCGGACCAGGGCACGAACCCGTGTCCCCCGCATCGGCAGGCGGACTTTCAACCACTGCGCCACCAGGGAAGCCCCAAGCCCACAGATTCTTAAAGGCAACTTTCTATTAAAACATCACTGGTTTTTAGCTCCAGGGCACACAGCTCTCGACCTGGTTCCTGCAGGGCTGAGAACAGAGAAGAAAACGGAGGCTTCACTCACATCAGTCTGGAGGTGTGCGGGCGCTTCTGAGTTGTCATTGACCCTCCGAACGCTGTCATAGTGCTCTCCGTACCGGTACGCGATGTGTAACTCCTGCACGTTGCTCTTATCCGTACCACGAATCTGCGGGCAAAGGAAGGGGAGATGCCAGCGCGGATCTGCACAGTGTCCACTTCAGAAGAGAAACGCCACCTGCTTGCCCAGGAAGCCCAGTCAACAGGCTCTATATAGAAGGAATTGGGAATACGACTGCGATACGTCCTAAGCAATTTTTGAATTATCTTTCTTCCGCTCATGTATATATGATTCATTGTGCTTTAATATGCAACTATATGGCTGGAAATCCATACAAAAATGCATATTCAAAAACCAGGGGCAGATTTCCCATGAAGTTAAATAAGCTTCAGTTTCAGGAGTGTTAGTACCTCTCAGCCCCTCAAATGCACGGGTCCCTTCCAAGAGGGAAGGCCCAGGGGCAGATGCAGCTTTGTTGGGCTTGAAACTCCAACGATGTGGGACCCTCTTTGAGAAAAAGAATATAAAAGTACATGTATAAAATTGCTAGGACTCCTCCCAAGGCCTTGAAGGGGGGCCCATAAAAAGGAAGGACCTGACACTTATGCTTCACTAGCTTCACAGTAAATCCACACTGTTCTTAAAACAAAAATAGCATTTTTCATCAAACACATACTGAGAAACATTAACAACAAACTCAAAACATCCCACTTGTATCAATTTCAAAATAAAATTGTACACAGTCAGGCAGTACTACTGCACTGCACAACCTGGAAGCACTACTCGCAAGGTGTTTTGTGTGACTGGTGCCCCGGCAGCACAATCCAACCAGAATGGTGCTCCCTGGAGTCATGCAATACAGACGCCCCGAAGTGGAGCCTGGGCATCCCCCCCAAACCACCAACTCCACAGAAACTCTACAGTAATTCTGAATCTGTCCTTTAGAAAGCCCAGTAACTGTCTACTTGTTACCCAAAATATCAGCACCTCCTTCTTGTTTTTGCTGCAAGTCACAGGCAGTAAGATACTATTATTAATTTAAACAATATCTGTGGTCTAAAAACACAGCAAAACCATGGAACAAACAGGAACTACACAGGTCTAGAAGTCAGAATCAAGCCAAGTTTTCTCCAGGTAGAATATCTAGGTCTCAAAGGGCAGAGGGTCTGGTTTTGACACATGCAAAATAGAGAGAGCACCATTCATCTCCCAGGAAGACTACTGGAAAGGAAATTAGTTGATCAGAATCTCTGAATGACATAATCCCTAAAGCACTTATATATTTAAATAATAATAACACTATATATGCATTATGAATAAGAAAAAATAACTTGAGGAACAGTCACCAAATTGTGATGCTCATGGAGAGGGAGATCACAGAGGACTTTCATTTTCTAAGTCACACGTGTCTGTATTGTTTACAGAAGCATATATTTCATTTGTAGCCAGAAAAAAAAATGTACGTTGTGAGTATAAACCTCCTCATTATTAATGTAAGAGCTCTTACCCATGACAGTAGCAATCAATTCAGTTTCGATTCTCAAATTTTATAAGGTGCTTCACTGGGGTGGGGAGAGATGGGGAAAACCTAGTAGACAATTCCAGTATACAGGAAATGTATTTATTTTAAAAACATATCCTCTGAATGTTTAGCAAGAGGACCCTACAGAAATAAACGTATTTGAAAAAAAAATCTAGTTATGCAGAATTATCTTCCACAACTACTTAGATAATTAAGAAACTTTAAAAACGGTTATCAAAGGAGGAAGAGGCAAGCTACAGTTACTGAGTTGGCCCTGGGTATATTCCTTCAAGAAGAGGATCATTATGCTGTATATTCCAATGATTTTGATGACTTCTGCTAAGCAGTAAAGATTTCAAGACAAAAAATTGGGACAACGAGAGAGGTAACCAGTCTTCTTGGCTCAAAGACATCCTTAGAAAGAGAGAGGCTCACGAAAAACACGATAGCTCTCCCCGGTGTCAGTACACGTGACAACACTACCCCAGAGAACAGCACGTACAGATATTGTTTCCCATCCTGCTCACTGTATCCCTGTAACGTAAAGTCCTTACCAACCCATGGAGTATCTGATTTATTTTGCTGTAATGTAATTTTTGTTAAAAGGACATTATGCCAGACACAAAAAGCTATATACTGCCATCTATATGACATTCTGCAAAGGCAAAAACTGTAAGAGACAAATCAGATTAGTGGTTACAAGAATCTGGGAGTCGGGGGAGGGGACCAGTGACTGCAAAGGGGCAGGAGGTAACTTTTTGGGGTGGTGGAAATATACTGTATATTGATAGTGGTGGTATTTACATGACTATGTTTGTCAAAACACATAGAACTATACACCAGAGAATGGTGAATTTTGCTACATGTAAATTATATCTCTATAAATGACTTTATTTTTAATGAGCAAAGGCTAAGCAAAGGAATAAGCAACTTACAAAGAAATATATATGCAGGTGGTACAGGAAACCAAGGAGGAAAAAAGGCCATTGTTGCCTTGATAATAATATAATATATAGGGATACACAGTGTGTGTATACATACACGTATGGATGTGTCTATGTGTGAGTAGACTTGCTTAAAATGTGTGACATTGTGACAGTCTTCCCAGTCATACATGAATGATTTTATAGTTAAGAGTGTGTGTGAATAACAGGGATACACACTAAAATGTTAATAGTCATTATCTCTGGGAGAGTATGATGACTCCTAGTGATTTTTATTTGCCTTTTTTTATTTGCCTTCAATGGGCTTTTCTGAATTTTGAAACTGTTCTATAATCATTATGTTTTACTTTCTAATTAAAAAAACAAAGTTAGAAATGGGGGAGTAGTGGAGCAGGGGAGAGAGGAAGACTGATAGGAATCACCTGACCAGCCTCCAGGAGCTGAGCCACAAAGTGAAAAGGGCTCTGAGTGCAAGGAGGACGAGTAAGGGGTGGTAGCCTGTGTACAGTTTCACCCCGACCTCTGACCTTCCGTACTCCAGAATGTTTGGTTTGATGGACTGTTTGGGAGACTAGGGTACTTTAGAATAGAATACCAAAGGTAAAGGAGGGGAAGGAAGGCCTAAGCGACTCAGCAGCAGCGTGCTCTGCCATCCCACAGCACAAACGCAACATTTGTTGTAAAATCTTACTTGCTGTAGAAAAACCATTGGAACCGCTATGTATAGCCGGGCAGGGCACAGAAATAGAGCTTGACACCCTAGGCCATGAAATAAATTTTGTTGTTCAGAAATTCTTTTTAGCAACAGCTATTATAGTGAATTTGGTCTTTGTTTTCCTCCATCTAAAAAACAAAAACATATACATGGAACAGGTATATTTCAAACTAGAATATGTATGCAAATCCTTTAAATTCTCATTGAGATATTTTTACAAAATTATCTAAGTTATTTCCACAGGAGGCTCTCCACCCCAAACTACCCAATTAACTGACTGCTGAGTAACATTTCTGGCATTTTAAAGGTTTTTGAATTATACTTCAGACTCCATTTGTAATGCAGGGTTTAATTCCAAGCCACCACAAGCTTCCCATCTTGGGTTAGGCTCACAGTCCAAGTTACCCTGCATAGTTCAATATCATAAGTCAAGTCCCATCATCTGAGGACATCCCCAAAGCTAATTTATAAACAAGAGCTTAACATAAATTCCTGAATAGGTGACCCACCTGCCACAAAGGGGCATTAAGTTGATGAATCACCACATTCAACTGATGATTTCTTGCGAAGGCTACAATTGCATCATTGCCAGCGAATGTTCCAGGCTTTGCCAAACTGGCCACTGCATGGAAAGAGAGAAAGAAAAATGAAGTCTTTATCACAGAAAAATCCAAATGCAAACATGCTTTGGTATAATTTAGTTCTAAATAATGAGAAACGGTGAACATACCTGAAAAAGTCCATTAGCTTTGTCAGTCTACGAATTGAAGCTGGTTAAACAGTACATAGACTGCTACTCAGAAGGGTACCAATCACTCATAAAGAAAGGATTCATTTATTCACTCCTTCAATAGATATTTTCTGAATGCTTCCTAAATGCCTAACTCTATGAGAGACATTGGAAATGTGACAATAACCATAACAGTTTGCATTAATGATGCTTATTATGTGTCAAGCACCGCTTACTCACGTCTCATATTCTTTCAGATTTTATTAATTTCTTCTCACAAATCACTTTTTTTCACATTTTTATTGGAGTATAACTGCTTTACAATGGTGTGTTAGTTTCAGTTATACATATACATATGTTCCCACATCTCTTCCCTCTTGCGTCTCCCTCCCTCCCACCCTCCCTAGGTAGTCACAAAGCACAGAGCTGATCTCCCTGTGCTATGCGACTGCTTCCCACTAGCTATCTATTTTACATTTGGTAGTGTATATATGTTCCTTTATACACTACCACTCTCTCACTTTTTCCCAGCTTACCCTTCCCACTCCCCATGTCCTCAAGTCCATTCTCTAGTAGGTCTGTGTCTTTATTCCCATCTTGCCCCTAGGTTCTTCATGACATTTTTTTTTTAGATTCCATACATATGTGTTAGCATACGGCTTTTGTTTTTCTCTTTCCAACTTACTTCACTCTGTATGACAGACTCTAGGTCCATCCACCTCACTACAAATAACTCAATTTCGTTTCTTTTTATGGCTGAGTAATATTCCATTGTATATATGTGCCACATCTTCTTTATCCATTCATCTGTCGATGGACACTTATGTGGCTTCCATGTCCTGGCTATTGTAAATACAGCTGCAATGAACACTGTGGTACATGACTCTTTTTGAATTATGGTTTCCTCAGGGTATATGCCCAGTAGTGGGATTGTTGGGTCGTATGGTAGTTCTATTTTTAGTTTTTTGTTTTTTGGTTTTTTTGCGGTACGCGGGCCTCTCACTGCTGTGGCCTCTCCCATTGTGGAGCACAGGCTCCGGACGCGCAGGCTCAGTGGCCATGGCTCACGGGCCCAGCCGCTCCGCGGCATGTGGGATCTTCCCAGACCGGGGCACAAACCCGTGTCCCCTGCACCAGCAGACGGATTCTCAACCACTGCGCCACAAGGGAAGCCCTATTTTTAGTTTTTTAAGGAACCTCCATACTGTTCTCCATAGTGGCTGTAACAATTTACATTCCCACCAACTCACAAATCACTTTTAATCCTCAAAACAATCTCCTGAAAAAGGTATTATCATGTACACTATCTTATAGATGAGGAAACCAAGGCACAGAGTAGTTTGCAACTGTGTCCAAGGTCACGAGCCGAGCTGAGCTTCACCCCAGGCATCCTGACTCCAAGACCTTGGCTCCTGGCCACTCCATTATACAGCCTGTCAGTTTGCCCTCAAGGAGTTTATAACCAGTGGGGAACAAACAACAAGAAAATGGACACTGCTGATGTGTAGGTGCTTTAAGAAAGAAACATGTAGTAAAGAACGTGGCCTTACCCAAAGAGAGGTCTGGCCTTTATCCCCTGCTCCTGGGAGAGAACCCCTAAACCCCTGGGATTTCCCAAGCGATAGGGGTGTCTTTGTTATTCACAGTAGGCCCCTCAGCCTCAGCTGACAGCTGATGCTAAGTTTATGCACGAGGTGACTCATGGTGGACCTCTCTGGCCGTGTGATATTAGAAAGACCTGGGGGACTGGGGAGCTGGAGACTGAGTTGAACCACTTAGGCAATCAATCAATAACATCTACATAATGAAGCCCTAATAAAAATTCTGGACACTGAAGTTTGGGTGAGGGTCCCTGGTTGCCAATATTCTTCGTATAATGTGTAACCTTCCCAGATTCTACCATTTGGCTAATTTTGATCTGTATTCTTTCCTGGTAACACACTACAACTGTGAGTGTAACAGCCTTCAGTGAGTTCTCTGAGTCTTTCTAGCAAATTATCAAACCTGAGAGTGGTTCTGGGAAACCACAAACTTGCAGCTGGTGTCAGAAGTCAGGGAAGTCTTGTGTAAGACTGTGTCCTTAAACCTTGCAGGTTGGCTAACTCCAGGTGGGGAACATAAGCTAGTCTGACCAGTGGGGAGGGGAGGTAAGGTGTACCAGATAAGCTTCTCAGCTGAGACAACTACGCTGCTTCCCAAAGGGCAGGTAAAAGACAGACAGACAGAAGAGGAATGGATGAGGTTCCAAGCAGAAGTGAGAAAGAGAGCATGATGAGCGTGTGGAGTACACAGTATTGGCAGGGACTCAGAATGCTGAGATGGAAGGGTGGGGAAGCAAGAAAATATACTGGGAAATGACAAGAGAAGAGGGTAGGGAAAGAAGAAAATCACAGATCATAAAGGGCTAAAGAGTTGGTCCTTTCCTGAGGTCAACGGGGAGCTGCCAACAGGTGTTAGACAGGGGAAGACCTATTCAATGTCCATTTAGATCACCACTCTGGCTGCAATGTGGAAAACAAACTGAAGGGGTCAGGAGGCAAAGAGTATTGAAGAAATCTAGGCAAATGGCCAAAGAGGCCTGATTCTATGAGACAGTAGAATGAGAAAAAAAACACTGAGGTAAAAGTGACAAGACTTAATGAATGACTGGGTATGAGGAGGGAGGGAGAGAAGCCATTTAGAACATTCAGGTTTCTGATCTGGGTATCTGTTTAGCTAGGGAAAAGATGATGCCGATTCTCCAAAGCCACGGTCTAAAGGAAAGAAAGAATCCTAAAGACACAGCCAGATGCAAGGGTAACCAGGTCCTGAAGAGTTAAGTGAGCCATTCAATGATTCAGTCAACAAATATGAGTGCCTACCACGTGCCAGCCATTGCCACAGTGGGGAAAAGACACGGTCCCTGCCCTCAAGAATCTCACAGTATAACAAGGTAGACATTAAAAACATAACTATAAGAGTGATAAATGTAACAAGTCTAGTCTTCAACTGACACACAAGTAGAAATGTGCAGACTTCTAGGTTTCTTTTCCCTTCTGCTATGGCAGTCAGAGTCACTTCCCACTTCTATGATACTCAAACTCTTATAAAGCACCAACCAACCATCAGGCATGCACAGCAACATTTCATGAAAACACCTTCCCACCATACGCCTAGGGTCCTGCCATACCCCAAATCTACCACATGAACACCACTGAAGATGTTCAAAGTGGAATTTCAAGTCACAAACTAAAAACTCTCTTCACCTAAAATATTTAATTGGATCAATGACACAACTCATTTTATATGGCATTAAACGCCCAAACTTGCTCCATATACCCACATTTAATTTGTAAACTGCTGACCATCTGATGAACTGGTGTCTGCTAGACAAAAAGTGATCCAGGAAGAGGACCATCAGAACTCTGTGACTATGACCAGAATAAACTAATCGCTAGGAGTTTTGCTACTGTTTCTCTTTTGCTGCTTGTGCCTAATGAATGAGTTCTTTCCCAGTAAGGAAAGAGAAAGGCTTTGGGATCACAGATAGCTTCCCTCCCAAATGTCTTCCTCCTGCTGCCCTCTAGCTTATTCACAGTACAGCAACTTGGTCTTTCCCCAGGCAGAAACTTCAGAATCTCCTTTGTCTCCCCCACCCCTCCCCTCCCCCCATCACCTCCCCAGTCCTGTCAATTATACTGCCAAACTGTGTCCCGGTCTGGAGGCCACTCATCATCCCCAGTAGCTGCCTTGGTGGAGACACTCTTATGCTTTCATCTGGCCAACGTGCAGAGCTCTCTAACTCATCTCCCTTCTCAGTCTCTCTCCCCATCCTCTCCTGACATGGTTCCCAGAGTTAGCGCTCTAAAACGCAGAATGATTCTCTTTCCTGGTAAGAGACAGACAAGACTGTGAGACCTGTAATGAAAATGTTATTTGTAAAACATAAATATATCAGCACCCAGCACAGCAGATTCTCACTAAATATCTGTCAAAAATCAAAGCTTAAAAGCTAGTATTTTCTTACTAGCTTTGAGCCTATTAAGGAACTAATTTAAGTCACTAACTGACTTGCCTCAAAGAAACCAGGTTGTGTTTGGGTTTGGGGGGAAAAATTTAAATGACTTTATTGATTTTTCTGATTATAAAAGTAATGCATGATGATTTAAAAATCAGAAAAATCTACAGAAGATAATTTAAATACTCATAGTCCCATCATCCCCAGATGGCTGACACTTATTAAGAACTTATTTTAATTGTATTAACTAATTTAACCTTTACCAAAAACCCCTATAAATTAGGTCCTATTATTATCTCTCCTTAACAAAAGTTGTTGAAAGAGTGAGTGGTTTCTGAAAAATAAACGGAGCCAGGAATTAACCATAAAATGTTAGTATCTTTCCAGACTTCTGTGTGCATACACCTTTTAAAAATAGGATCAATCTATACACACTAGTTTATAACCTGCTTCCCCCCTCCCTCCCCACCACTAAATAAGAAGTCACGAATAGCTTTTCAGGTTAATTAACATCAACATTTTCTTTTTCAGACTTTACTTATTTATTTATTTGTTATTGGGGCCACACCACACAGCTTGGGGGATCTTAGTTCCCCAACCAGGGATCGAACCCGCACCCTCGGCAGTGAAAGCATGGAGCCCTAACCGTTGGACCACCAGGGAATTCCCAACATCAACATTTTTATTAATGGCATCTACATCTAAACCTAATGATTCCCAACTGCCTAGCATGCTGCCTATTATGGAGCAGACAAATAAATACTTGTTGAATAAATGAATGCCATAATTTATGTAATCAATGCTGATGGATTTAATTACCCAATGCATTACTCCTGGAGGATCCAGTGTCCCACGGTGAACCTACCATGTTTCTCAAAAGGAATGTCATCTTCTACAAAGGGTTCAAAATCTTCTCGCTGCTTTATCATGTAGTCCACTGTCTCTTGTCGGTGCTTGAGGTGATTTCGTGAGTGTCCCTCCAACTGATCACCAAGAGCTCTGAATAGGCAATTGCTATCAAAACAAAACGCTGGTCAAGACCTTTCAAAAATGAACTTAGTTCATCTACAACAATGATGCTTCATGCTAGGCCATCCATGGAAATCTTTCACACAGAAAAGAGATAAAGCCTCAACTCTGACTGTCCAGGTTCCTCCCAGATACCAGACGGGAGAGCACTAGGGAAGATATTCAATCACATTACCTTTTTGAGAGGCATCAAATAAGAATCCTATTCCCCACTTACCAGCTGGCTGACTCAGGAGAGATACTGAACTTCTCTGTACCTTCGCTGCTTCAACAAGTGAAGTTTGGGGATACACTAAGCACCTGAAGACAGGGTCCAGACACTACAGGCCATTCCACACCTAAGGGCCATGACTCCCAGATCCTCTTCCAAAAGAATAAATCACATCTACTGCCTCTTTTCTGAAACCCTTTCACTATGGCTGCCCAGCTATTCACCTAACAAGTACCAAAAAGATAGCAATTTGTCAAGCTCCCAGTAGGAACAACTGAACTGAACATCCTGTTTGAGTCCTAAGGACACAGTGGGGAAAGCTGTGGGAAGAAGAGCACCTGGACAACACACAGGCATAGTTCAAGGACACTCTCCCTCCTGGGCTCATCACCTCTCACCCAAGGAGCCACGATGCTGTTCTTATTCCTGCCAAATGAAAACTCTCCAAGTTTTCTTTCTGTTTTGTTTCTAAAATTAAAATGCTGGTAATAAATTGTAAGAGTTATCTTTACTTTCAAACTCCTTAAAGGCTTCTAAAATTCCAAACTATACCACAAACACAGAGCCCAGATACACAGAGACTGAAACAAGACAAACACAATCTGGTATCTTCAAAACTAAGGAAATAGCCATGCCGAAGCCAAACAGTTGTCCACTTTCACACCAAACTGTTTACTCTTCCAAATGAAAACCTACGATATTCTAATTCCAAAATATAAACTCATCACACTTCTGGAAGGACTTCAAACCTAAATGTATAGGTGACGGAGGTTTTCTGTTTTTCAACTCAGGAAAGTGAGTTTTCAACAGCAAGATATAGAGAGGTAGGAATCTCTTCAAACATATAAGGAGATATATATTTTTGTTTGTTTGTTTGTTTTGGTGGGGTGAAGGGGAGGATTTAGAGAACAGATTCTACAAACCAGAATCCAAGAAACCCTGCATCAATCTGGGGCAACATTCTAGAAGGGACTGGAACATAACAGTTCTATACACTAGAATGAGGGGTCTGTTGCTAAAATCTAACAATGGCGGTCTTTTTCCAACCACAGGAATAAAGTAAGCTAATGGATAAGATGTTCTCAATTTTAAGCTTCTCTCTCAAACTTTTCTTAAAACTTTAACATCTGCCACCACTAGTTTATTCTTGAATCCAGTTTAAAAGAAGGCATGATTTGGTGCGAAATTACATATTTAGTTGCTTTACATTTGATATCTCAAAATTCATGGTGTTCTACGGAAAATAACATGCGTTCCATGAACTTTCAGCAACAGAGGCAAATGTTCTCCACATAAGCCAAAAAAGTAGGTATCAAACTGTATATACTGCATGAGTGCAAGCATGTTCATCTGTATACTATATACACAGATGTAGAAACACATACAAATGTATGCAAAGAAAAAGCACTGAAACCATCACTTAAACAGCTCTTACAATGTGCCAGGGACTGTTCCAAACACTTTATATGTATTAAATGTGTTTAGTCCTTACAACTCTATGAGATGGGCACTATTACTATCCCCCTAAGGTAACTTGCCCAAGGTCACAAAATCAGTAGGTGGTGGACCCAGGATTCAATCCCAGGCACCAAAATGTTAGTAACAGTTATCCCTGGGGAGTGGAATTAGGATTATTTGTTAAACTTAGTTTGATATACTTTTCTATATTTACCAAACTTTCCTTGAGCTCACTAAAAACAAGTAGTCAAAATGAAAAATCAAGATAGACAAATCACTTCCTTTTCTGACAGAGTTACAGGATAGTAGCACATGAAATGTGAACAAACTCTACAAAACAACCTAGGTTCCCTTAGGGAGCCCAGCAAGAGCACTCACGATCCTCATGAGAACAGTGCAGCCAGTGCCCAAAGGGCCTCTAGGAGATCCCAGCTGTCTCCTGAGTCCACACCCTCACCCAATACACTACAGCAGGGCTTCTCACCGCCCCCACACACTGCTGACATTCTGGAATAATCCTTTGTCCTGTGCACTGGAAGATGTTTAGGAGCATCCCTGGCCTCTACCCACTAGATGCCAGTAACACCACTACCACCACGTTCCCGCCAGTTGTAACAGCCAAAAATATCTCCAGCCATTGTCAAATGTTCCCTTGGGGGAAAAATCATGCCCACTTCAGAACCACTGCACTATAGGGATATATGTAAAGTCTTGCATTTGAGTTCACAAAAATAACCAATTACATTAATTAAGGGTTTTGGGTGGTCAGTAATTTAGCATGAGACAATACTGCAATGTTAGACATTTAAAAAAAATGAATGGGCTCTTAGGCTGCAGTAATGGCAGTAAGTATGCAGAAAAGTCAGGGGAGAGGGGGTCAGATTTTCTTCTGTTCTTTGAGGTGAGACCCCAGCTAAAGTACTGTATATGATGCTAGTTACTACATTTTAAGATAGGTTCAGATGAGTTGATGTGGCTTTAAACTAAATAATATGAGGAACATAAACAACGAGTGACTTCTAGCCTAAAGAAAGCTCAGGGGGACATGATAGCTGCCTCCAACTATTCGTCATGGTGAAAGGGATGTTATCCTTGTACAATAAAACTAAACTAAAACAAGGAAGCTACAGACACATAGATTTTGACAAATAAAAGGTAATTTTATTTTAGGTCTATAGAGACAGACTGCACAGACTAAGGATTTTGTACATTTCTATTGACAAGCCTCAGGAATTGCCTACAATATGGTTACCACTAACCACAGGTGATTACTAAGCACTTGAAATGTGGTTAATACAAATTGAGGTGTGCTGTAATTGTAAAAGACTTACACTTTTGAACATTATTTTTAAAACTTGTTTCATTTGACCTTTTTAATGTGGCTAACAGAAAAATGTTTAATTATTGTACATATGTGGTTCCCATTTTATTTCTATCAGGAAGTGCTGGTCTCAATCACTGATTCTCAAAGTGTGACCCCTGACTAGCAACATCAGCATCACCTGAGAACTTGTTCAAAATGAAAATTCTGAGCCCCCTAGCCCAACCCCAGCCCTACTGAGTCAGACACTCTGGGGTTGGGAACCCAGCAATCTCTTCCCTCTGAGGGTTTAATTAGCCCTCCAGGTGATTCTGTTGTATGTTAAAGTTTTAGAAACACTAGTCTAGGATCTAGACTCTAAATCAAAAGTTCTCAATTATACTGCACATTAGAATCACATGTGGACATTTTAAAAACTTATCCCTAACCAGGCCCCACTGCCTGAGATTCTGGTGTGGCTGATCTAAGGGAGTGCCCAGGCGCCATATTTCTTCCAAAGTTCCCCAAGTGATTCTATTGTGCCACCAAGGTTGAAAACCACTGAGCCAGACACAAAAGATGAGGCTGCTGTACAGGTGATGCAGGTACTAATGGATAATCAGACAAGATGACAAAGTGTGAACGCCCTTCTAGCACTAAGATCCTACGATTATAAAAATAAGGTAAAACTTTCAAAATAAAACAACCTGAGACAGAGACAAATGGCTAAAATTAGTGATTCTTTAATGCTTTAATATTGGAACACTACTAATTAGCAATGTACTTTGAGGCTACATTTAGGAAGATACGACTGGATATAGTTCAGAGACATGTTAATATTGTACTGCCTAATCCAATTAGCGATTCTTTTCATGCTACATCCAATCATGTTTTTAAGGACAACACCAAGGTTAAAATATTTCTTGTTTTGAAACTGAATCCAATTTATGTCCACCCTCCAGATAACACAACAAATATGAAGGCGGGCCATGATGCATTACAAAAATCCATAAGTAGCTCCCTGATTAATCTATGCTACATTGATTCGTTTCACATAAAGGCTACCTTAGAGAACACCAGCTACTGTCTTCCCAAGTACCCGAAGGTTCCAGAATGCTACAAGTACCATACTGCCAACAATGAATACACCTATATAGTGTGAGATGCTATCTCAGGCTACTCAATATTGTAATCAGACCAGAATGGAAAGACAGAAGAGTGGAGATTGTCAACTATTTTTTTATTACCATAACTTTATGTTTCACCAAGAGTACTCAATAATGTTAACAAATAAAAGAATCTGTTGATGCCCACTAACCTGTAACATACACAGGAAGCACCATCCACTGCACAGTGATAAAGCCTGTCATCACCATATCCAAAAGTACCACAATACTAAAGAGGGCTGAACAGTCCATGGCACCCATGGGAAGAATTTGTGAACAGAAAGGGGTTAGCTTCATGGAGCCCCCAAAGGAGAAATTATCATTATCATTTTATCTATCTAACATTGTCCAAAGAATAGGGACGTCAGAAGTGAGAGACATGAGCGTTGCAGTCAAGCTGGCCTCTGCCTAGCCTCACTGCCACTGACTTCTACCCTTGTACCCTATACTCCTGTCATCCTAAACAACTTGTAGATGTCTCAAAAATAATGTGCTCCTGTGCCTTTACATGTATTACTCCTCAGCCTGGAATGGTCTCTTGGCATATTTTTATTGGATTTTTATTGGTCCTTCATGACCCAGTCTGAGTACGACCTCCTCTGAAAGGCATCTAGCACACGGTAGGTTTTGATGAACATTTGATGAATGAACAAGGTTTCCCTGACCACTTCTGGGAGTGTTGGCAACTTCCTTCTCAATAGTACCACTATAATCGGTCACTGTTAAGAATATATCAACTTGCATTTTAATTATTTATATCATCGATTCTTAAAGTGTGGCCCAGTTTGGGAAGGGAGGGTATCTCTGAGAACCTTTCAGGGTATCCATGAGTCCAAAACTAAGATGTTATTTATCTTTTTCACTCTCATTCTCTCACAAGTGTACCGTGGAGTTTTCCAGAGGCTACCTGATATATGATATTCGATGTTATCACTCTGAAAGTTAATATAATGTGTGTTTGTGTATTATGTTTTTAATTTTTATTTTACTTTCTAATATAGTAAATATTGATACCTATAACCCACATAAACAAAAGCTCTTTGGAGTTCTCAGTAATTTTTAAGAGTGTAAAGGGATCCTAAGACCAAAATGTTTGAGACCTGCTGTTATGTCTCTCTCTTTCTAAGCTTGGACATTATCTTAGTCATCAATGTGTTCCCAGCATCTCTGTGCTGCCATTCCTGCTCATAAGCAATCTTCTGTTGAGTATTTCAGTTTCCTGGATACACTGCCAGTGGGAAGCCCATGCCCAGTACAGCAGACACAAGCAAACCAGTCATTTGCAAGGAAGAAGCAGACCCCAGCCCAATCCCACTGTAAAGTACTCAACTGGTATTTCGGTTTATAGAGCAACGTCTTGTGCTTGTGAGTTTGCTTAGGATAAATAAGGCCCTGAATATTTATTAACTATATTTGACAAAAATCAAGGTACTAGGCTAAAGGCAAGACCCAGCAAAGCAAGCTTTAAACTGTAGCGACTCCACTAAGAAAATGCCTCTTTGAGGGGCCCTGCTGAGGGTCTAGTTGGCCTCCCTCTATATTTTTATCATTCATTCATTCATTCAACAAAAATGCCCAAATGAAGGAACAAAAACAACCAGGCTGTTATTAATACTATCTCTTCAAGAGTGCCACACTCTGGCATCCAGACTCGCTTTTACCTACCCCTGCAATGGGGATGCTAACTGATCTCCTGCCCTCTCCCCTACCCTTTTTCTTCTTCCCTCCATGCTCCTGGATCCATATGCCCCTTCCTGAGGCCATTTTTCCTTCCCTTCGCCCATTCCCTCCCTCCCACCCCGTTTATTTATCCCGTGTTCCCTAAAAAAGCTGTACACAGACTCCAGTCTAAACCCCAAGCAAACTTGGGTAAGCGCCATTGCTTACAGAGAAACTGAAGCCCATATAAGTAAGAATTAGAGAAGCTGCCTTCAGCTCAGTAAACAACAGGCCCTCACAGACCTAATTTCCCAAGCGTAAAAGGAGGGCAATATCCGACAGTAAGGACTCAAAGGAGGCCAAGCGTTATACCAAGTGGGGCTTACGCCTCTTTCTATTCGTCTGATGGTCATTACGACCGCTCTCCGTGCGGTCCTGCTCTTCGGCTGACTGGCTCCATCTCATTCGTTCAGGTCTCAGCTTAAATGTCACCTTCCAGGGGGGCCTTCCTGAGCACCGATCTAAAGGAGACCTGCTCCAGTATTCTCTCTCAGGACCCCTTTACAGTTTGCTTGGAGCCTTTGCCACGATTAGGGCAACTGGGGGATTACTCGAGCGTCTCGAGGGGAGGGGCCTGGCCGCCTCGCTCGCCGCCGTACCCCCTGCATTAGGAAACGGCTGGCTCGCAGCTGGCGCTCGGGGCCGCCCGATGAATGGATGGGCGAGAACCGGCGACGGTCGCCAAGCCCGGCGGGTCCCCCGGCGCCGCCCCCCGCGCTCCCGGGCCCGCCTCACCCGTCCCCCGGCACCTCCCGCAGCTTCAGCCCCAGGGCCTGCAGCTGATTGGCGAAGCTGACGAACTCCTCCTCGCAGCCGCCGCCGCCGCCGGGCTCCGGCCGGTTCCGCCGCTCCTTGGCCAGGGCCCGACGCGCCGCCCGCTCGTCCCGCTTGCGCTCAGCCTCGGCTTTCCGGCTGCCGCTGCCCGGCCGGCTCTTCGCCGCCTGCTTCCGGGACATGGCCTTGGCCCCGCGGCCCGCAGCGGCAGGAGGGAGAGCCGCAGGACCGCCGGGCGGCCGCCTCAAGTGCCCAGGAGGCGAAGCGGCGCAGGCTACGGAGCCCGGCAACGGTTACACTGCCACCCCGCCTGCGCCGGCGCAGGGGACCCAGGTCATGTGATGGAACCCCGCCTCTCCGCCCGGCTAGGCTGACAGGCGCCATAGAGAGCTCGCCTGGGAGAGCTAGAGGGGAACCCATCTTTGTTTATTTCGCTCCTCCCCCTATCGGTGGGTGGTACTCCAAGTGAGCAGCCGGTGGGACCAGAGAGAAAAAAGCAGGAAAAGGTCAAGGAGAGCCGGTGTACTAAAGCGCATACATTTTATTTAATCCTGGCTTTCTGTGCTTCTCTACCTTCCCTCATAACTCAGGGAGAGGTAGCCCTTGTCCAAAACTGGCTCCTCTTGTAATCTTGATTCCGCCGTAAGGTGACCAGCCCAGGTTTACCTGGACTAAGGGTTTTCCAAGGGTGCAGGACTTTCAGTTTTTAAACGGGGACAGCCCCAGGTAAACCAGGGTAGTTGGTAACCCTAATCCACGTCCACGTACCCTGGAAGCTAACTCCATCAATAATCCCCTCTCTCCTGCTGTAATCCCCTCTTCTCCCTCATCCTGGACCCTCTTTCTTAACTCTCTCTTCCCACAGTGATGCCACTGTCTCCTCCACATCTTGACCCTCTAACCAGTCTCTTTCACCATTTCTGGGAATGTTCCTAATGTTTCTGCCCTTAATGATGTTATTTTCTCTACCTACAAGTTCCCCTTTTGGAATAGCCTCCCTTTCCTCAGTTTCAACTAATGTCTGTACTTATCTTCAGTGTGTAAGTAACTCTCACTTCAGCCCCTGTGGTAGATGCCAGATGTAACACTGAATCAAAGAGACATGGCGATTGCCCTCAGGGAGCCCAGATTCCAATGAGACATAGAGGCAAGGGCACAGCAGTTTCCATACTGCATGACAAATTCTATCAGGGGTGCAGTGGGGCAAAAAGTGGAGTGAAAAATGCAAAAAGGCTTCCCAGAAGAGCTGGGTTCTAGGCTGAAGCTTAAAGGATGAGTAGGACTTGGCCAGACTAAGACAGTTAAGAGAGAGGGGATTGTGTGTGCAATACCAGAGCTCCATTTTGAGGAACTGAAGAAAGTTCAATCTGACAGGAGCCCAGGACTTGAACTATGAGACAGGAAATGAAAGGAAGGCCCAGATCTAGACCAGTCTTGTAGGCCCTATGAAAAGGTTTAGTCCCAGTCCTTAGAGCCATGGGGAGCCACTGAAACATTTTAATCAGGAACTAACCTGAGCAGGCTTATGTTTAAAAAATGTCTTCGGCTCTAGTTAGGAGAATGGGTTGAAGGAGGGATGACAGGTAGGAAGTCCCTGTAGCTATCCAAGGACAGGTGATGGGGATGGGGATGGGGATTGGGATGGGATGCTGAGTCTGGGATGGAAGGAAAGAGAAGTAGATCGGAAAGATAAATTCACATGCTAGTAAAAGTTCATGAAATGGAACTGGACTGAATTGTTGTAGAATGTTTCACATGCTTCTCAGAAGTTGCTGAAATTCCTCCTCTACAGATCCCTCTTTTAGTCTCAGAAAGAAAGAATGTGAGTCATGCCTGGCCCCGCCTTTTCTTACACAGACATCCCAAGGCCAGCAACAACCCCTCTGCTTGTATTTAGTTAAGGTGGGAGGCAGTGCTAGGAGTGGAAAAAACACTGGACAGGACGGCAGAGCCCCAGGTTCCGGTTCAGGTCTATCGCTAACTCATTCCATGATCGTGGGTGAGTTGCTTAACATCCGTTTCCTCATCTGTAAAACAGGAATAACAGTGAAGACCACATACAATCATAATGATAATAATGACAAACTTTTATGGTATTGACCGTGTTCAAGCCACTATTCTAATTGCTTTACAAATACTACCTTATTTAATCATTACAACAACCTAGTGAAATGTGTGGGGTTTTTTTGAAAGTGGACTTTAAAAAAATTTTTATTGGAATATAGCTGATTTACAATGTTGTTTTAGTTTCAGGTGTACAGCAAAGTGAATTTGTTATACATATATCATATATCCACTCTTTTTTAGATTCTTTTCCTGTATAGGTCATTACAAAGTACTGAGCAGAGTTCCCTGTGCTATATGGTAGGTCCTTATTAGTTCTATTTTATATATAGTAGTGTGTATATGTCAATCCCAGTCTTCCAATTTATTCCTCCCCCCGCTCTTACCCTCTGGTAACCATAAGTTTTTTTTCTACATCTGTAACTCTATTTCTATTTTGTAGATAAGTTCATTTGTACCCTTTTATAAGATTCCACATATAAGCAATACCATATTATATTTGTCTTTCTCTGTCTGACTTACTGAAATCAGTGTTATTTTTAATTCCCACCATCTAGGTGAGAAAACTGAGGCACAGAGAGGTTAAGTAGCTTGTCCAAAGTCACAGCTAGTAAGTGGCAGAGCCAGGATTTGAAGCCAGGCCACCTGGCTCCAGAGCATATGCTCTTAACCACCGTGTTATAGGACGCATATAACTTTTTCATAAACTACTCTATGAAAAGTCCTCTACAAAATACCTGAATTTATTTCATTATTAACTCCCTTACACTGCCCGTAATTGTTGCCAATAGAGTCTTTCTACTGTATCTGTTGTCAGATATCACTATTGTCTGATTTTCTAGTTAACTTTCTCTGCATTAAGGCAGATCACAAAGATTTAGAGCCTGATAGGCCTGGGTTTCTATCCTGGTTTCATTTTAGATGAGTTATTTGACTTCTGAACATCATTTTTCTATTCTATACAATGACTAAGATAACATAAGAATGGGAAGGAGGGTTGTAAAGATTACATAAAAATGTAAAGCTCTAGGCCAACAGTAAGTACCAGCTCAGTGAAGTTGTTTGAATCATTCTTCTGACTGTGGAAAACTCCTGGGCTCAGGGCAAAGAGTGACATTGCGAACTTCAGACACCAGGGAAGAAGGTTTTGTCACCACAAAACATGTGGGAAGGTGGGTGGAACATGTGGAAATATTGACAGAAATGCAAAGACTTGCCCTGTTACCGAACGCAAGTTCATGTGCCCGACGCACAGTGGAGCCAAACAAACCGAAATGTTGGAGTTCGGAGCAGAAAGGTTTATTGCAGGGCCATGTGAGGAGACGGGTGACTCATGCCCAGAAAACTGAACTCCCCAAGGTTTCAGCAAAGCAGTTTTAAAGGCAAGCTGAGGGAGAGGCATGGTTGGTTTTCGCAAACTTCTTGGTGTAAGAACCCTTTGTTCTTGCAGCTGTCCATGTAGGTCAGGTCATGTTGTAAACCTCCAACAAGATAAATATTATTCTCTGTTCTACAACTTTTTATCACTGTATGAATGGAAAAGTGTTATACCCTTAAAAGTCAGAGCCTTGAGAATGGGCTATCCTGTATATTTCAGGCTATAGGCAACATTCTTAACTGGAAGCAAAAGCAATAGAACACAAAGGTTAAAGTAAAAGAAACAGATCTAATATGGAGTCAGGTTTGTTCTTCCCTATTACAGTCCTTCTTGTAAAATCTTTTCTTACATAAGCCCTTGACCTGTCAGGCCATGCCTAGAATTTTGAATGAGCTCATTTCTCTTCTGTCATCAGAGGCCTGTATTAAACAATGTCTCCCTTTGAGGGCAAATCAATACTGCCTATAAATTATATCTAAAGGCCAAAGGGAGGGAGGACTTGTGAATTAAACGAATTAATTAAAAGAATCATCAGGGCTTCCCTGGTGGCGCAGTGGTTGAGAGTCCGCCTGCCGATGCAGGGGACACGGGTTCGTGCCCCGATCCCGGAAGATCCCACATGCCGCGGAGCGGCTGGGCCCGCGAGCCATGGCCGCGGAGCCTGTGTGTCCGGAGCCTGTGCTCCGCAACGGGAGAGGCCACAGCAGTGAGAAGCCCGCGTACAGCAAAAAAAAAAAAAAAAAAAAAAAAAATCATCAAACCTCATTGAGTGGCATTTAGTTCAAATTAGTTTTTTTTTTTTTTAAGTGTGACTAGTAGAATTTTAGTGAAGAAATGCAGCTTTAAGGCTTGCAAGAACATAGTATCAAGGGTATGGGGAAATGAGAAATCTCACACACTGCTGTTGGGAGCTAAACTAGTCTGGCCACTGGGAGGGCTGTTTGGGCAGTCTCTGGTAACATTTTAAATGCCCAGTGACCCAGAAATACCACATCTCATTAACTGTCCTAAAACAAATCTTGCACACATGCATTAGGAAGTCTGTCCAAGGATATTTAAGGCATAATGGTGAGTAAAAGTAAATCATTATAGTGTAAATATCCACCAATAGGAAAATGGCTTCTTCAGTTATGAAACAGCCATTTATGAAATACTCTGCAATCATTTTAAAAAATGGTGAAGGGAAAAAGAGGTAGGTCTAGATGAGTTCAAATGGATAGCTCTCCTGGATGTGTGTTGGAATGAAATAGCACCTGGTAAAGTGATCCACTCCATGTAGCCTTTATGTAAGACAGAACAACAAAACAGAAGAACTCTATGTTTTCTACAGGTACACATGTGTACGGTCACCCCTCAGTATCTGTGGAAGATGGCTCCAGGACTCCTGCAGTACCAAACCCACGGGTGCTTAAGTCCCTATATAAAATGGCTGTAGTACAGTTGGTCCTCCGTAACCATGGGTTCCCCATCTGTGGATTCAACCAACCTTGGATCCACCATTAGCTGAATCCATGGGTGTGGAACCCCCAGATACAGAGGGCTGACTCTTCTAAATATGTAGAAAATGGTCTAGAAAGATAAATACCAAATTGATAAAAAAGAGTGAAAGTGAACTTATATGTATTTTTTTAATGAGTGCAATATGATCGTGTATTACGTATATAACAAAAGTAATAAAATTATTTTTACTAGACTAATAAAATCTATTCTTTCCTTCAAACTGAAGCCCAATAGACTTCTTTGGGGGACCTCTTTATCAGCTAAGCCAAATTTGTAATAAGCATATTGCTTTTCCCAAGAAGTGGGTATTTCTTAAGTCTTTAAGTGTTCTCAGGGGCTTCCCTGGTGGTGCAGTGGTTAAGAATCCGCCTGCCAATGCAGGGGACACAGGTTCAAGCCCCGGTCCGGGAAGATCCCACATGCTGTGGAGCAACGAAGCCCGTGCACCACAACTACTGAGCCTGAGCTCTAGAGCCCCAGAGCCACAACTACTGAAGCCCGCGTGCCTAGACCCCGTGCTCCGCAACAAGAGAAGCCACTGCAATGAGAAGCCCGTGCACCGCAACGAAGAGTAACCCCCGCTAGCTGCAACTAGAGAAACCCCACGCAGCAACGAAGACCCAACACAGCCAAAAATAATAAATAAATAAAAATAAATAATAATAATAAAAGAGTTCTCGGCATCTTGCCTTTCTCACCATGTCACCTTTGGATCAATCTCGTTTTGCTGTTAATTTGCTTTTCCTGTAAGGACAGGGCTTCCTAAGCAAAATTAAATATCAAGTTAGCCATGTCCAAACTGTCACAGACTGTGTAGTACTAAATTTGAATTAATGATACATCGTTCTATTTGATGGACATAAAGCACATATGTATACATCAAATACTCAGGACAAGGATCCTCCCCCCACCCCACCACCCAGAACCCCTCTGCATGTTCACTTGGGCATATGTGCACATATACACATGAAGCTTTGTCACCCCTTCACCTCTTTTTCCATTTGTGGCTCCTGTTCTTGGTGGTGGTTGGCCCCAATGGATGCCTCTGTCCCTCTTACTACCCCACTTGTCCTCTTTCTCTGGATTTCCAGCGCCCCCTTTGTCTCACCCACTCAGGATATGGCGGAGCGAAAAGAAAAGACTTTTGGAGTGGTCAGACTGAATTAAGTCGAAATCCCATTTCTGCAGCCTGTGTGACCAACACTATTTTCCATAATCTTTCCAAGCTGCAGTTTCCTCATCTGGGAAATGAGAGCAGTGGTGGTTCCTTCTGCAAGTTGTTCTGAGGTATTAATATCACGACCCTAACAAAGTACCTGATCCATTAAATATTAGTTTCCTTCCTCCTCTCTCCCTTACTTCTCTTTTTTTTCTACCTCAGCACTGCCCATTCTCTCCACTTTCCCTTAAGTGGTTATAAAACTGAAATATATTACATATACCAAATTATTTATATATGTAAAGTGAATAGATTAATATCCTCCATTACTAATTTTTCTGGCAACTAAATAGAATATTTTACCCTGCTCTTGAGGGGATTAAAAGACATCAGTTTCTGTTTTCATGTGATCCTCGCTTGATTTGTGTTTCATCAATGACCCTTGAAGAGAGAAGAAGGTGATCGGTGTGGGAAAGGGAGTTCCCATCCCTGAACTAGATGCCCGTACTCATTCAGAATGACTTTGCTAGTCCTTGAGCTGCAGGATTTATCTTTACGGCTCCATAATAATTGCTCTGTCTGGTATCTCTGTGCCAAAGATCCTAATTGCCCGCAGAGTCTGTTGTTATCATGATCCTGCATAAACCACCTGCAACTGTTCCATCAGCACCTGTGCCAGGACCCCACCCTGTGGCGCAGATTAACTAACCTGGCAGGTGAAAGGAAAGGGAGTCCTGTGCTATAGGGCACACAAGGGGGCAGCAGAAAGACAGCTTTCTCTCTTTCTTCTCAAACGATCCACATAGAAATTTTTCTGGTATGGAGAATATAACCTGTTCATGGGAGAAAATCTGAAACGACATTAAAGAATTTTTTTTAAAAATCGTCCATAAATCTACTCTCAGAGATAGTGATTGTTGCCATTTCAGTGTATCAGTTTTACCCATATGAGATTGCTGATAATCAACCATTTTTTAACCTACAAAAATGACAATTTCATGTGGTTTAACCTAATATTTCCTGCTATCGTTTCTCTATGAGAACATAAATGAACTTTTAAATATAAAATTGAGATGGCACTATATGGTATATGTGTGTATATTTTTAAAACCTGCCTTTTTAAATGAAATATTAACAGCTACAAATATGGATAGGGAATTCCCTGGCCATCCAGTGGTTAGGACACGGTGCTTTCACTGCTGTGGGCCTGGGCTCCATCCCTGGTCAGGGAACTAAGATCCTGCAAGCCACGCTGTGTGGGGAAAAAAATAGATAAAGAATAATGCAATGTACAGTAACACGTCTAACAAAATGTCACGTACAACTGAAGCCCCACATACACTGCTCCCCAACAGCTGCCCCCTCCCTAGCTCCTTGGAGCAACCATGCTCATAAATCTGGTGTTTATCATACATAGGTCTGTATCACTACACAATACACAGGATGGTTTAGCATTTTTAACTTTACATAAATGATACCAAAGTGAATGTATCATTCTATGACTTGTTTACTGAACATTGTATTTTTAATGTATTATTTTTTATTGAAGTATAGTTGATTTATAACATTGTGTTAGTTTCTGGTGTACATCAAAGTGATTCAGTTATACATATATATTCCTTTTCATATTCTTTTCCATTATGGTTCATTACAGTATATTGAATATAGTTCCCTGTGCTATACAAGTAGGACCTTGTTGTTTATCTATTTTATATATAGCAGTTTTTATTTGCTAATCCCAAACTCCCAATTTATCCATCCCCACCCCCTTTCCCCTTTGGTAACCATAAATTTGTTTTCTATGTCTGTGAATCTGTTTCTCTTTCATAAATAAGTTCACTTGTGTCATATTTTAGATTCCACATATAAGTGATATCATACGGTATTTGTCTTTCTCTTTCTGACTTACTTCACTTAGTATGATCATCTCTAGGTCGATCCATGTTGCTGCAAATGGCATTATTTCATTCTTTTTTATGATTGAATGGTATTCCATCGTATATATATACCACATCTTCTTTATATATTCATCTGTCGATGGACATTAGGTTGTTACCATGTCTTGACTATTGTAAATAGTGCTGTTATGAACATTGGGGTGCATGTATCTTTTCAAACTATAGTTTTCTCCAGATATATCCCAAGAGTGGGATTGTTGGATCATATGGCAATTCTATTTTTAGTTTTTTAAGGAACCTCCATACTGTTCTCCATATTGGCTATACCAGTTTACATTCCCACCAACAGTGTAGGAGAGTTCCCTTTTCTCCATACTCTCTCCAGATTTGTAATCTGTAGACTTTTTAATGATGGCCATTCTGACCGGTGTGAGGTGGTACCTCATTGTAGTATTGATTTCTCTAATAATTAGTGATGTTGAGCGTCTTTTCATGTGCCTATTTGCCATCTGTATGAACATTAAATTTTTTTAAGTTATCCATGTTTATACATGGAGCTTTTGTTGTTTCATTCTCAAGTTTTTGCTATTAAATATTCAGAGTTGCTATCTGCCTCTCTCCACTAGACTAGGCTCCTCCGTGCTAGAACTCTGTCTTAGTTATCTATGGCCTAAGAGGCCCCATTAATGGGAGTGGACTGGAAAAATGCAGAAAGTGAAAGAGTGAGGACCATTGTGCTAGAAAATCAAGTCTAGACTCCTTTGTTGGGTACCCAAGGCAGAGAACACTGGTGACAAGAAGGCTCTCATGTCTGGGAGAGGCAGACATCAAAGATGAACATTTCATTGTGATGTCACCTCTCTAGTGCCAGACTTAGGGTGCTAGAGCATCCCATCCAGAACTGAAGGGGCAAAGCAAGAGCATCTGGGAAAGCTTCCAGAGAAGGTCCTGCGCCCATTCCTGAAAGATGGTGGGTCCCTTTCACCATGGCAACCAAAAGCCCACATTTTTAGATAAAGGCACTGACATGTTCTCAGGATTCTCTGAGTATTTATCTCCAGTTGTTTTTGACAATTAAAATGTATGATTGGTAGAAAATGGCATGCTGGAGTCTTAAAACATAGACAACCAAAAACCCAATTCTTTTAGTAGCCAAAATCTTCCTAACCCTGATGGGTTTAAAGTTTACCTGTAAAACACAAGGATAACAATAAATCAGTGAAGAAATGAGGTATAGCAGCAAGAATTTAGGGGCTCTGGAATCACTGAGAGTAGAGTTAGAATCCTGACTCTTTTACCTCCTGAACATGTGATGCTGGGTAAATTAGCTAACCATTCAATTTTTGTCTCCTCATCTGCAAAATAGAGATACTAATGCCCACCTTGCAAGTTGAGGATGTTAACTGCCTGGTCTATACTGAGCATCCCATAAATGGGAGCAGCTTTTATTGGCAGGCTGGGTTGGCAGGGAACTGTCTTTGACACTTGAAGCTGGACCTGGTCATTGAGAGAGAAAGAAAACTCCTCACAGATACTAAACCCCAGAATCGCACGGTGACAGCTGCTGACAGCTGCTGGTCCTGGAAATCACTGTCCACAACCTTCCTCAAGAACATGTCTGTCCCTTGAAGAAGATACATCTCTGACATCCCAGGAAGCTGCCTTTGGTTCTGTGTCCACTTCTCTTCTTGGAGAAGATGGAGGGAATAAAAAGGTGTGTATCAGCAAATCTCAAAAAAAAAAAGTGAATGTTCCCAAGCTCACCTAAGAATCCTCTGTGAAACCTCCAGGTGCAAAAGCACAAACCCAAAAACATTCGGAAAGTGAGACCGGCTGGGACCTGGAACCCTTTGCTGCAATGCTTGCACCTGGACAAACATCTCCTCCTCGAGTTCCAAAATACAAAGAAACTTAGGGGGCAAATTCTGGACAGCAAGATACAAAGAGACCAAAAAGTCCAACCGCCATTCCTGAAGAGCCGGGAGCAAAGCAGCCTTCTGCGCATGCCCCCTGCACACAACACCACCAAAGGGGTGGGCAAACCACTTAAGCTACCCCTCCAGCCCGACACCTGGACACACCCCTACCCTCACCCCATATAAGGAACCAGCTTGACCTCCCTCCAAGAGCAAGCCAGTAAGGGAACTTGTTACTTGTTCTCTCTCCCCACTGCTGCAGCAGGGGCCCCAATAAAGCCTTGCCTGAATTTCTTGTCTGGTCTCTGATCAATTTCTGTTGACTAAGGAGGCCAAGAACACTGGTTGGTAACAAAAGGAAGTAAAATCTGGTGGTTCCATAATACCTACTACTCCCTGGCAAACATCATTTTTTTTTTTTTTTTTTTTTTTTTTGGTTAGATGAAAAAGGAATTGGGGCCAAAATGACCCCGGTGGAGTAGATCTATTTAAAGAAATGAACATTTAATTTTTGTATTTACAGTTAATCTCTCTCCCTCTGTCACACACACACACACTTTATTTAAATTAGCCTTTATTTTTATTTGTTCAGCTAGAGCAGCTAGAGGCTCTGTACTTTGCTGGTAAAGAGCTAGTCATGCTTTTAAAATGTGCACACCATCTGACTCGATGCCTAACTTTAAAGACAATCATTACAGCATTTGTTATCATGGGAAAAAAATGGTAAACAACCTAACTATCCACCAAGAGTGGATTTTTCAAATAAACTAGGATGTCACTATACCATAGAATATCTCTCGCCATTCCAAATAGTCTCGTAGAAGATGATCGATCAAATGAAATGGAATGGAATAATGTATACAATGTGTTATTAGGTGATAAAAGCAGTTTGCAAAGAGGTAAGGATTTTATTTCTGTTTAAAAAAAAAGGAAGACACACATACACACAGAAAGAATGGAAGAGTAGATATCAAAATGTTACGCTGATTACCTCTGGGCTCTTGAAAATGGAGGTGATTTTTATTTTCTTTTGTTTGTATTGCTGCATGTTTGTATTTTTCTGGATTTCAGACATTGAAACCTTATTACAGTGGTAATAAGAAAAACATCCCCCAAAAGATGTGAACAGTCCTTGGAACACCTGGTTCTTTGCTCTTATCCTGTTCCCTAAAGCTTCCCACTGGCATCAGAACTCACAATGCCAAGGCTGGAGCAGCCTCTTATGGGGAAAGGTCAAATACTTCATTCTCCAGCAGCTGACCCTAACTTTGATCCGTGCCAGACATGTCACTTGTGACATTATCTAAGCATAGTCATTGTATCAGGAATGGAGTAGCTACCATACCCATTGGCTTGACCTACCCAAAAAGAAAATTGGAGAGTAGGCACTCAGATTTCTAAGAAAAACATTGAGTACCTCTCCTCAGGGACACTCATGCTTACAGCTGTGACATCAGGACTTTGAGATGGGCAGACCATCATATGGATGGCTGGGTCATTTTTATTTATAGGCTAAAGAAAGGTGCCAGCCCTTTGCTATGAACCTAGAATCTGCCCTTGGCCCCCTCTAAGAAAGACAGAAAGGGCAAGCCCACCTCGTCCCATTGTGAGTCCATTCTCTACTCTTCTTTGCGGTACGCGGGCCTCTCACCGCCGTGGCCTCCCCCGCTGCGGAGCACAGGCTCCGGACGCGCAGGCCCAGCGACCACAGCCCACGGGCCCAGCTGCCCCACGGCACGTGGGATCCTCCCGGACCGGGGCACGAACCCGTGTCCCCTGCATCGGCAGGCGGACTCTCAACCACTGCACCACCAGGGAAGCCCCATTCTCTACTCTTTATATTGTGTATAGTAGCGGTCCCCAACGTTTTTGGCACCAGGGACCAGTTTCATGAAAGACAATTTTTCCACAGACGGGGCAGGGGGGTGGGCAGAATTGTTCAGGGGGTAATGCGAGCGATGGAGAGCGATGGGGAGCGATGGGGAGCGATTGGGAGCAGCAGGTGAAGGTTTGCTTGCTCGCCGGCTGCTCACCTCCTGCCGAGCGGCCCCGTTCCTAATAGGTACCGGTCCGCAGCCCGGGGGCTGGGGACCCCTGGTGTACAGGGTTCAGGAGCTTTGCCATCATAAAGTGGTAGCCGGGCTGGTCTCCTTGCTGAACAATGATAGTTTACAAAGCCCAGGGGAGCAATGTATTTGGTTACACACCAAGTGAAGGTGTAAAAGCATCAAGAGAAGTAATACGACACTCTCTTCTCTGAGGCACAGTTAAATACTCCCGCCAGCTCTAATATTACCCCCTACAGGAAGCCTTCCAGGGTTTCACAAGTTACCCTTAGACCAAGGACTATCATCTCTCTATCCTTAGATTAGGCCCTGGCATTTTAGAAAGAGTCTATGAATGAAGGAAGGAAGGAAGGAAGGACTAATACATGAGTGAATGAATGTGAGAATGAATGAATGAATGCATCTGCACTTTGTGGATACGCCTGCTCATTCTTTTCACAACAATTTATTGAGGATTTACTGTGTGCCAGACTCTGTGATGGTCACTGGGATACAAAGTGAGCAAGACAGACAAGCTCCTTGCTTCCAGGGAGCTTATATTATAGTCAAGGACACAGTCAATCCACAGGAAAAAAATATGTGCCTGATTTCAGAGAGTGACAGTGCTACAGAGAGAATACACAAGGTTACATGAAATAGAGTATCTGGAGGAGCAGGGTGGTTGGAAGAAAAGGGGAGCAGGGAAGGCCTCTCTGAGAAGGTGGCATTTGAGCTCTGAACGACTGTGAGAACACTTGTTTTCAAGTGCTTATTTAGCTTATTTCAAGGGCTTTTTTTTTTGGCCACACCACACAGCATATGGGATCTTAGTTCCCCAACCAGGGACCAAACCCGCACTCCCTGCCGTGGAAGTGCAGAGTCTTAACCACTGGACCGCCAGCGAAGTCCCAAGAGCTTTAATCTTGAAAATAAAATGTCAAGGGTGTATCTGACTTTGTCTTTTTCTTGACAGTGGAGACTACATCTTATTCATCACTGTGAACTAGCAGGATACAATGGCAAGCACATGGGATTTGAAAATGGACTACCTGGGTTCAAATCCAGCCTCTACCACTTATCAGCTTTGGACCTTGGGTAAGTTATTTAAGTACTGGAGCCTCAGTTTCCCCATCCAAAAATGGGGATGATGATGATGATACTTTTACAAAAGAGATAACTAGCTGTGCACCAAAAACCTATGCTTCCTCTTCCATAGTGTGAAGTTGAAGTTGTTTTATCAACAACTTCAACTGCCCAACCATGGTTTCCATTTTCCAGCCCCTTTTGCACCCAGATGCAGCCAAAGACAAATTTTTGCCACTGAGATGTGAATACAAGTGATGTGTGTCATTTCCAGGCCTGCGTCCCTGAGTCACCATAAAGAGGAAAACCACCCATTGACCAGGAACACCCTCTTTGGACTGTTAAGTGAGGGGAAAAGCAAACTTTGATTGTGTTAAACCTCTGAAATTTTAGGTTATATTTGTTAGAGCATCCAGTATTATAACACTAACTAATACAACCTTAAAGCATTACGAATATTGAATGAGTATGTCATACAGTGCCTACTCAAAGTGCTTTCTGGATGAACATAACTAAATACAGGGCTTTGAATCCTTTCAAATCAGCCTCATGAGATTTTTGACCCCCTGCCCCCTCACCTTTCCAGAAAGAGATGGTTTTTACTATAATATTTATTTCTGAAAAGGTTAGTGACTATAGGATGAGGAATATTGGGACCCTGGGACCTTGCTGACTTGTGCTGTCAAAAATTTTTTTAATTGTCTGGGGATACAGGAGGAGAGAATCTTGCTCAACAAAGTAATCTCTCTCTTCCTTGAGATCAGACTTTGCAGTGGAACTTGAAGATCAAGGGCTACTTCGGACTTCCCTGGTGGTCCAGTGGTTAAAACTCCCATGCTTCCAATGCAGGGGACTTGGGGTTGATTCCTGGTCAGGGAGCTAAGATCCCACATGCCCCAAGGTACGGCCAAAAATTTTTTTAAAAACAATTTTTTTAATTTAAAAAAAAAAAGAGCTTCTCCCAAAATCTAAAACATCTTTTCTCTCTTCCTCTTCCTCCTCCTCCAGGACACTTCTGTGATGAGATCCCTGCAAGGTTTTTAGTTCTCAGGCATCTAAGAGAGAAGAAGAGAACTATATGTCTCATGTTTTCATCCACCTTAAAATAAGACAATGAATATAACGCTCCTAGCACAGCAAATGGCACATGGTAGGAATTCAACAAATGGGCCTGGCCTCCCTTTAGCTCATTTAACTCCCATTAGCTCACTGTCAACTGTGACGTGATGGATAGCCTGTCTCAGCCTATACTAAAAACAACCCAACTGGAATTATTTTCCTCACTGGACAAATATGAAAACAGAGTCTTAAGGTGTTCAAATATATAGCATTATTGTATCAATAGAGATCTGGTACATGTTTTATCTAAACTTAATTCTTACAACCATATACAGAATGCATGATATTGGTATTATTGTACCCATTTTCCAGATAAGAAAACTGAGGCTCAAAGAGCTTAGATGACTATCATTCTTGGACACACGTTTTTTTAGTGCTTTTCTGTGTACCAGGCTCTGTGCTGGGGTGCTGGGGTCAACAATGAGCACTACACACACATTCTCGCTCTCATAGACCTCACAATCTAGTGTAAGAGGCAGCCAGATAAAGAGGCAATTTCAGGTATGATAAGTAAAAAAGTCTGAGTAAGCCCAGGATGCTGTGGGAGCAAAGAAGATGGACCACCTAACAAGAAGTGGAGCGAGAAGGAGGGACATGAAGTATTTTAATTTACATTAGATGTAAAATAAGATGTGACTTGTGGATAGGATTTAGCTAGAATGGGCATTGTGGACGACTGTTCCAGGAATAGGGAATCACTGGGGCAGTTTTACCATTAGGTGTTCCCACGTGAATTTCTTTCTGTTTACCCTGCTTGGGAAATGTTTGGGCTTCTTGTGTCTTTGGAAAGATGTGTCCTCATCTCTGGAAATTTTTCTGTCATTTTTTTCAAATATAACCTGTGCTCTGTTCTGTTTTTCCTTCTGGGAAAAATAGTTTTCTGGAAAAGCCAAATTCAATTAATCCTAAATTAGACATTCTGTGTCACTTACTTCTCTTCTGTAGTTCATGCCTTTTTGACTCCCCATGCTTTTTTCTGGAGATACTCTTTTTACCTGTCTTACAGTTCGTGCTGTTAATTCTTTCTTTAGCTGTGTCTAATCTGATGTTAAAACCATCCATTGCATTCTTAGTTTTGGTTCTTATATTTTTCAGTTCTAGAATTTCTATTTGGTTCTTTTTCAAATCTGCTATGTCACTTTTTATCACTTCCTGTTTCCTGGCAGAATTTTCCAGCTTTATGTGTATCTTTTTGAACATAGTGAGTGTAGTTGTTTTCTTGTTGTTTTCTGATCATTCTAACAACACTAGTCCCTATCTATCTGTTTCATTGTCTCGTTTCTCTTAACTCTTGTTCATGGTGACTTGTCTTTTAGTGTGCCTAGTTATCTTTAATTAACTGTAGAATATTGTAGTTTAAAACATATTTGTAAAACAATTTGTGGCCAGGATGATGTTATATTCTCTCAAAAGAGGATTTTCTTCAGCTTCTGTCAAACACCTGAGGGCACTAACTGCCTAAGATGATTTAACCAACCAAATTCAAAAGACTGGCGGTTTTTCTGGACCACCCTGATGACTCAAAGACTGGCTACAGTCTGAGATACAGCTTGTTTATTTCCATCTCACCCCTTCTCCTAGGGTATAGCCCTTTTGAGTCTCAGCTAAAAGTGGAAATGGTTTACCAGGATTCTTACCCTTCATGGGATTCAATATTTTACTTTAGTTCCACTGTGTCGGAGAGCTGCCTGCTTGATATCAGCAAATGTATGGAACAATACAAGTGGCCCTGAGTGTAATGCTCACCTCTCTGGGATCCTGTCTTTTCCCAGATCTCAAGCAGTACCCCTCACTGGCTTGTTAGCTATTTGATACTTTTAAGATGTTTTTGTATTTTATACAGCTCACTTAAGTATCTCTAGCTTCCAGCCATTACTGAATACAAAAACTTAAGAACAGTTGTACCCAGAGATCACAGAACTTTTGAGTAGTACAGGCAGGATTGGAATAAAAGGTGTATATGCTTCAAATCCTAGATTCTTTCTTCTACATTGCACTGTTCAGTCCAGATGATAATGATATTGATACACAGATGATAGATAGATAGGTAGAAACTAACACTTATCAAGCCCCCTACTCTCTCAAGAACTCTGTTCTAAAAGCTTTAAATTTTTTAACTCATTCAATTTTCACAACAATCCTATGAGTTAGGTACTATCATTATTCTTGTTTTACAGATGAAGAAACTGAGGCATGGAGAGATTAATTAAATCAGCCCAAAGCCACACAGCTAGAAAGAACTGAGCTGTAATTCAAACCTGAGACTCCAGCTCCAGAGTCTGTGCTCCTAACCACGAAGTTTTAAACAAAATTTTCCTGTTGCCAAGGGTCTGAGAATCACTTTCCTACCACATGGATTCAGACACAAACATCAACTCTAAGACTATTGGTTCTTCAACATTGAGCTCCATGCTGTTTCCACCTACACCTGCCTGAGTCTGTATAGAACAAAGTCTTCAGTTTCAGGTATCAGGAAGTGTTGCTCTGAAAACAAATCTTCATTTCTGTAAACTGCAACCATCCTCATCGCTTCTTTTTTTTTTTTCTAACATCTTTATTGGAGTTTAATTGCTTTACAAGGGTGTGTTAGTTTCTGCTTTATAACAAAGTGAATCAGTTATACATATACATATGTTTCCATATCTCTTCCCTCTTGCGTCTCCCTCCCTCCCACCCCTCTAGGTGGTCACAAACCACCGAGCTGATCTCCCTGTGCACATCGCTTCTGTTAGCTATTTTTCTCCAAGGGAAACCACAACAGTTTACAGGCTAATCAGTGCTCCTGCCAGCCTCATAAATTGGGAGAGAAGGGTGGGGCAGTGAAGGGGAAAATGTTTTATTGTCCCCATTTTGCAGAAGCAGGTTTCAAGCAAAAGCAGGTGAGTCATCCACAGAGATCAGATTCCAATGCCCACTCCATTCCACCCCCCTGAATTCCCTCCAGCAGTGGGGGACATTACCCCATAGAGAAAGCTACTTGTCTTCTTAAGAACTATGCAAAGTAGACTCTGGACCGCCAGGGAGAGGGTGATAGGAGACAGATGCATGCCGGGTCCATGAGTCTCCCTAAGGATTGGATCCCATATCTTGAATTTTCAGGACATTAATAACTATCCAAGTTACTATTTTTTTAAATATAAATTTATTTATTTATTTTTGGCTGCATTGGGTCTTTGTTGCTGCATGTGAGCTTTCCCTAGTTGCTGCCATAGGGGGCTATTCTTCGTTGCAGTGCGCGGGCTTCTCACTGCGGTGGCTTCTCTTGTTGCAGAGCACAGGCTCTAGGTGCTCGGGCTTCAGTAGTTGTGGCACAAGGGCTCAGTAGTTGTGGCTCACGAGCTCTAGAGTGCAGCCTCAGTAGTTGTGGCACACAGGCTTAGTTGGCTCTGCAGCATGTGGGATCTTCCCAGACCAGGGCTCAAACTTGTGTCCCCTGCATTGGCAGGTGGATTCTTAACCACTGTGGCACCAGGGAAGTCCCCAAGTTACTATTAACTGAGCATTCACCACTGTGTTAAAGCACCTCGTGCATTATTTATTTAGTTCTCACATAACCCTGTAATGAAGACTCTATCATGATCCTCACTTTCAGATTAGAAAACTGAGGCCCGGGGAGGTTAAGGCACTCGCCATAGCCATCTAGTTAGTAAGCAGCAGACCTTTGGTTCAACACTCCGAAGTCAGTGATCTTCCATTGTCTTTCCTTCCCCACCTACAGCTGAGTTTCTGGATATTGAGAGACAGAGTAGGGACAGACGGCTTCCCTGAGGCCCAGGCTCACTCAGAGACATGGCTGAGGAAGCTAAAACCCAGAGCAAAGGACACCAGGAAGAGGAGAGGGTTTCTCTGAAAACAGCAGGGTGGATGCAAACTGACGTGTTTGTCCACATGGCAACCTGGACACACCTGGAAACACCTGCTCCACCTCTCAGATGGGGCCAGGGCCGCTTGGGTCATGCTCTTTCATTTGTTATTCTCTTCTTATTTCTTCAGAGCTGTACAAAGGTCAAGTCCCACCAAGGGGGCTCCCAAGGACCCCTAGTCCTACCTTATCTTACGAAGAACCTTGGAGAATGTTTTGGCACTGAGGCCCACGCATTGGAAAGGCCTCTCCAGGACAAGGTAAGTGCTGCCTGAGTTGCATGGCTTTAGAAGGGCATCCTTGCCTCCTAAAGAGATCTCCTGTCTTGAAATGTCACACGGCTTAAATTCCACAATTAGAGCTATCCTCTTTGGGTAAAAAGAAGTGAAACCTCTTTCAAAATGAAAACATTCCCAGAAGGGTTCTAAATTTTTGTCACTCTTAATTTTTTCTCACATAAACATTTTTTCCCCCAGACTTTTGGAACTTACTACCATTTGTCTACTGAGAATCTGACCCATAAAAGACCCCCAATAAGTATAGTATTTGTTTACTATCTGATGAATGCTCGAAAATGACTAAACAAATAAATAGCAGCTTAAAATTAGAGAGAAAGCTCAAAGAAAGACAGGTTTCAACCACTCTTTTTTTTTTTTTAATGGAGTTGAGCATATAGCCTAGTTGCATTAATTTGTTCTCTGGGGGCAGCATGTATAACATTCTTATAATGTTCCACAAAGAGCACTATGACTAAAGGTGCTTTAGTTGCTCCGCGGCATGTGGGATCTTCCCAGACCAGGGCTCGAACCTGTGTCCCCTGCATTGGTAGGCGGATTCTTAACCTCTGCGCCACCAGAGAAGTCCCCTGAACAGTTTTTAAAACAACTGGATTCAGGTGATTGGTCTGGCTAGCATTCATCCATTCATTCTTTAGAATAAACTACTTTGTGAAGCTGTCTTTCTTCAAACACCTTTCTGGGTGTCTCAGCATCAACAAGAAAACATATCAAAAGGGCTCAGTACAGGGCTTCCCTGGTGGCACAGTGGTTGAGGGTCCACCTGCCGATGCAGGGGACGCGGGTTCGTGCCCCGGTCCGGGAAGATCCCACGTGCCGCGGAGCGACTGGGCCTGTGAGCCATGGCCGCTGAGCCTGAGCGTCCGGAGCCTGTGCTCCGCAACGGGAGAGGCCACAGCAGTGAGAGGCCCGCGTAACGCAAAAAAAAAAAAAAAAAAAAAAAAAGGGCTCAGTACAGAGCCCAACACAGAGTAAGCACAGACAGTATTGCAGCTGGTATTATTGGTATTTGGGGACTTGAACTTGGAGACTCTTAAAATTTGGTCTAGAGTATTTTAATGCCCCGCCATTCTGCCTCTTAAAGAGCAAGAGCATTGATGGAGAGGTAGTAAACACCTCCATGCAAGATTCCCTGCAGCCTGTGGGCACAGAGCACACAGCAAGCCAGCAAGAGGAAAAGCACAACCAGAAACTTCTCTTACCACCACAGACTCATCAAGATTGTGTACAACGAGAAGAAAAGTAGAAGTGGAGTGTCAGAGGAAGAAAGGAAAAGAGAACAGAAGAAATGGAAAAGACGGTGGGAGAGGAGAGAAGCTGCAGGTTGATGCTCCATCTGTAAAGTCGATAGGCAATGTTAGATGATTTTTAATGTCCCTTCCTATTACTTTATGATGGGAAAGTAGTGAAGAAAGTTGGGGGGTGGGGGAAGCAGAAAGAGGGTTTGCGACAGTGAGGAGTCATCCAAAAGCCTGAAAGAAAATGCTGAGCCCACGAGGGCTATGTTGCTTATCCCGGGCATCGTATCCAGTCTACAAATAGTGCAACGCAAAGAGCAGGAGGGAGGACGGCAACAGTAAAGATACCATCCTGTCATCTCAGCCTGGATTTTCCACGAAGACCTCATCTGTTCTGAATTTATGCCAAGCAACCAACACAGTGCCCAGGACCTGGTGGGTGCCCTGCAAACATTATTATGCTTTCACTTTAGAAAATATGAGAAAAAAGACCAAAGAGTATAAAGAAAAAAATAACCGTCATTCATGAGCTCATCACCAAGAAATAGTAATAGAAAATGATAGTTAACATTTCTTTGAGTGACTATTACGTGATAAGCACTTTACAGGATCTGCCTCATTTAGTCGTTTACTTAACTGCTGTGAATATTTCCGTTTGCTTTCCAAGTGTCTTTCTATACATGATACATAAATCTTTCCAACAGTTGTGCAAGCCTTTTACATGTTTTCTTATTATCATTCTTCCCACTATTATTGCTTATAATCCTCACAACAAACTTGTGAGATATCTGTTTTCTCTCCAATTTTACAGATGGAATCACTGAGGCTCAGGAGTTAAGTTGCCTAAGATCACAGGGCTAATAAATGGCAAGGCTGGGATTTGAAACAAGTTTGGACTGGCAGTAATGCCTATATTTCATTTATTACTTGACTTGTTTCTCTTTCTCTCTCTTCCTCTCTCTCTCTCTCTCTCTCTCTCTCTCTCTCTCTCTCTCTCTCAGCTTCCCAGGTTTTCTTCACCATAGGATGTGAGTGAAGAGTGATGGGCTGAATGCTCCCAAGGGGTCCTAAAGACACACCTTCAAAACAGTACAAGGGTTAAACACGTGTAAGGTGTGTTTATTGCTGTAAATGGCCAAAGAGACCCTTGATTCATACCGCCTTTCTGCCAAAGAGATAGTCTTGTGATATCCAGTGACCCAAGCAGAAAGGTGCGGGCAGTGCCAGGGTCCATCCAGGGCTTCTGCTGTGGGAAGCAGAGACAAAGTTACCAAGATCTATAATCTGATCGACATACATTTACAACTGCCTGGACAGTTCATCCAGGTAGAGGAGAGAACTCATCAATGTCCTGAGTCTAGAATTGCCAGATAAAATCCAGGATGTCCAGGTGAACTTGAATTTAGCCATTTATTTAACCACTGTCAACATGATAGGTATACTCATAAGTCTAATTATGGAGATATGCTTACATTAAAATATTACCTGTTCTTTATCTGTAATTGAAGTTTAACTGGGCATATTTGGAACACACTTATACCAAAAATTTATTGTTTAACTGAAATTCAGATTAAACTGGATGTTCTGTATTTTTGTTTGTGAAATATGGCAACCCTAGTAAAAGCTCCCCTTTTTAATTTTACTTTATTTTTTCCTTTCCCCTTCATTCTCCATTTCTTCTTCTGTTCTTCCCCATTGTAAGCACTCAAATTGATTTTATTTAAGTCCATCTAATTTACCTTCCAATTGTTTATTTTGATATATACATAGATTTGAAACTGTATCCTACTGAATTTTTAATTCACACAAATGGAATTGCACTATAAATCTAATTCTGTTCCTTCTTGTTTCCTCAACACTTTTTTCTTGAGATCTCTCCATGTTACTACATATACTACATCTGGATCATTAGTTCATTAGTTCTGCATTCTATGTAATATTTCATTTCATGCATGGACCAGGTTTTACCTAACAGTCCCCCTCTGGGGGACACCTAGGTAGCTTCCACCTCTTGGCTCCATAAACATTTCTGGGTCAAATTGTGTGCATATTTGTTGGGTGTCAAGTCAGTCATGTTGTATTTATTTGTATTTCTCTGGTTATCTTACAGATGTGCATGAGAGAGTTTCTCTGGGGAGCATTCTTAGGAGTGGAACAGCGGGTTCACAGGGTATACACGTATGATATTCAAAATATTTAACAAGCATCAAAATACAGGCACTGATCACTCAAAACACTCACTGCACATGAGCCATATTGGTGCCCACAAACTGAATCTCTGCCTTGAATATCCACAAATATAGCTTCACCAGGCAACTAGAGTTACTTGGGGACAGCTCTGCCAGTCTACACTCCCACCAGCAGAGCATGACGATCCTCTTTTATTTATTTAGTTAGTTAGTTATTCATTCATTCATTCATTCATTCATTTGGTTGTGCCAGGTCTTAGTTGTGGCAGGCAGCTTCCTTAGTTGCAGTTCACCAGCTCCTTAGTTGCAGCACGTGGGCTCCCCAGTTGCGGCAGGCAGGCTCCCTAGTTGTGGCATGCGAAATCCCAGTTGCGGCACGCATGAGGGACCTAGCTCCCTGACCAGGGATCAAACCCCAGCCCCCAGCATTGGGAGCACAGAGTCCTATCCACTGCGCCACCAGGGAAGTCCCGAAGATCCTCTTTTTTTTCACGTTGTCCCCATTTGAAACTAACTTTTGACTCTTGCTGATTTGAAGGGTGTTGAGTTACTCTCATTGTTGTACTTTACTTGTATTTCTCTGGTTATTAGTGAGGCTGAACATTTCTTCATACACTTTTTAGCCATTTTGGTTTCCTTTTGTAAATTGCATGTTCATACCTTCTACCCATTTTTCTCTTGGGTTTCCACACTTTTTTCCTCCAACTATATAGGAGTTTCTCATATAGTCTAGAACAGCCCTGTCCAATAGAAATATAACGTGAGCCACATATGTAATTAACATTTTTTCTACTAACCACATTTAAAAAGTAAAAAGAAGCAGATGAAATGAACTTTGGCAATATATTTATTACAATATATTTAAAATATTATCATTTCAATATGTAATCAATATAAAGATTATTGAGATGCATTACATTCCTTTGTGTATGTTAAGTCTTTGAAATTTGGTATGTATTTTACATTTATAGCACATCTTAATTTGTACTAGTCACATGTAAAGTGCTTAATAGCCACATATGGCTAGTGGTATATTGAACAGTGCAGGTCTAGAACCTAGACTCCACATAATAGTTCCTGCTGGTTTAAGATTGAAAATACCTTCTTCTGGTTCATCTATCTGTTAACTTTGTCTATGGTATCCTTTGTTTAGAAAACATGTTAATTTATATGTAGCTAGGTCCATTTTTTCCCCCTAAAATTTGTGTTTCATGTTCTTATTTTTGAAATCCATACCCATGCCAATGTGTCCAAAATATACAATGGCACTTTTCTTCTATTAGTTTTATAATTTTTCTTTCACTGGTAGGTAGTAAATCCATTGGAGGATTTTTTTCATATTGTAGGAAATAGAGGTTCAACTTTTTTTTAATAGAGTAGGCTGATTTCCCCAACACCATCTACTAAATAATCTGTTCTTTTTCCACTCATTTGTGAAGACACTCTATCATATATCAATATCCCATATATACAATCTGTTTTATAGTTCTCTATTCTGATATTTAATTATCACCATAACCCTTGTTTTTTAAAATATGACAATAACTTGCAGATATTTGGGTAAATGGCCCAAAGTCACCCAGATAGTGTTAGAGTTATGATTTGAACCCACCCAGGTATATATGATGCTGTACTAGTTAGGATTGTATTTGGCTCCATGTAACAAAAGCCAGACTAAGTGGCTGGAACAAAGGGGTTTATTTTTCTCAGGTACCAAGAATTCTAGAGATCATCCAGTACAAGTGTAGTGGCCCCATGATGCCACGAAGGATCCAGGAGTCTTCTGTTTTTCCAATCAGCCATAGTTATGTGTGTTTTTTTCCTTGTGGTTGCAAGATGGCTGCTGCACCTCCTAGAATCTGTCCTCATTTCCAGAAGGTAGAAAGGGGAAAAGAAAGAGTAAAGGCAAAAAAGTGTGTCAGCTGAATCTATGCCTTTTAATCAGGAAAACAATTGTTTTTCTACAGGTTACACCTACTTGGCAAGAAGTAGGTCACACAGGCATGCCTTGCTGCAAGAGAATCTAGAAAATGGAAGCTGTTATTTTTTCAGCTGAGACCATGTCTACCTGTTCTAGTCTGTTTGGGCTGCTGTGACAAAAATACTATAGACTGTTGGGCTTCCCTGGTGGCGCAGTGGTTGAGAGTCCGTCTGCTGATGCAGGGGACGCGGGTTCGTGCCCCGGTCCGGGAGGATCCCACATGCCATGTAGCAGCTGGGCCCGTGAGCCATGGCCACTGAGCCTGTGCATCCGGAGCCTGTGCTCCGCAGAGGGAGAGGCCACAGCAGTGAGGGGCCCGCATACCTCAAAAAAAAAATACTTTAGACTGTTGACTTAAAAACAACAGAAATTTATTTCCCACAGTTCTGGAAGCTGGAAAGTCCAAGATCAAGGCATTGTCCTATCCAGTATTTGGTGAGAGCCTGTTTCTTAGTTCATAGAGAGCTGTCTTCTCACTATGTCTTCATAAGGCAGAAAGGACTAGGGAGCTCTCTGGGGCCTATAAGGGCACTAATCTCATTCAGGAGGACTCCACCCTCATAACCAAATCACCTCCCAAAGGCCCCATCTCCAAATGCCATCACATGGGGAGTTAGGTTTCAACAAATGAATTTTGAAGGGACATAAACATTTAGTCCATAGCACCACCCAAACAAAATTTGGGTTCTGTTAAAAATTAAGAAGTGGAGAATGGATACGGGGTAGGCATCAGAATAGGTTACTGAAGAGCTAATGAAGCATAAGGTTTAGAGTATCTCATTCATCAGGCCCTTTCCAGTGCCCTATACCTAATTTTATATATTTAGTTTTATATTATTTTTCTTAACACCACACACTCCAAATTGCATAAGCTTCAAGTTCCATACAACTTGCATCTACCCCTGGTGGGCATCTAGCAGTACCTACCACACCTGTCAAAGCCAAATTTCTGTTTTTTGCTTTGAATTTTTCTGGTTTTAGTAGGTGATAAGGTGAAATGTGTGCTTAGGTTGTCGAAGTGAAGTATACATTTCCAACTAATTCCACCAGAATCTACGTTAATGCTTTTTTGGCCAAGACAAGACCTGAGAAAGAACATTATTTTAAGCAAATGATGACAATAGTAATAACTGCCATTTCTGAGTGCCAAGTTCTTGCCAGACACTGTGCTAAGAACTTTCCCATATGTTTTTTTCAATTAATTCTTACTAAAACTCTTTGCATTTCAGAGGGGTTAAGTAACTTGCCCCAGGTCGCAGAGTCTGTAAGTGGCCAAATTAGTATGTGAACCTAATTTCAAAGCCTTTCCATGTTTTCCACTGCATTATAGCTAAAATTTTCCTAAGGTCTTTGGACTCATGCAAGATTGTAAGAAGATTTAGTAAATAAAAATACAGTTACATAATGAATAGTTTTTAGTATAATTATTATTTGTTGTTTATCTGAAGTTCAAATTTAACTGGCTGTCATAATTTAATCAGGCAATCCCATGTTTTACAAACAGTTAATTGTGCCATGAAATGAAGAGTGTATGAACTGATTCACTTTGTTATAAAGCAGAAACTAACACACCATTGTAAAGCAATTATACTCCAATAAAGACGTTAAACAAAAAAGAGTATATGAATTCTGTGCACATATCTTTCTTACAAGTGAAACAAGATAAAGTGTGTAAAGTGTCTGGAACTCAACGCAGTTTAACCCCTTGGTATTGGACATCAGGATTTCAGGGATTGTGGTCTTGGCTGTGTGATCTAGGACAAGTTGGTTTCCCTTTCTGGGCTCAGTTTCCCCTTCTGTAAGATGAGAGGTTGCTCTGATCATCACTTAGGACCCCGAAGCTGCAGTGTCCAATGGTGCCTGGTCATCGTTTTTGCATATGAAATTCCACCATCTTTGCATGTGAAGAAAGGGACTTCTCCTTCTAGGGAAGGCACGTCAGCTTAGTTTTCCTGTGGCTGTTCCCAGAGACCAGGATCACTTTGGTGGTTGTTGGGGACCCACATGGGGAAAAACTAAAATATCTTCAGCTAAATGAAACCACAGCCAAGTTTCTGAAATCGTGTTCTGTTGAATCCTAGTCCTGAAAGATGTCCTTAAAAGAGGGAAAGGAGGTTTGATGATCAAATAAGTTTGGGAAACAATATCATATATATTCACCCCATACATCCCTCGGCAATTCAAAAGCATGTGTTTGTATAAGAAGAAATGGAGAATCGAGTTCTATTTAACTTTACTTAACACCCGATTTCCCAAGATGTTTGACAGTAGAATTCCTTGTTTGCAAAACATCCTATGCAATAGTTGTTCCACGGGACTCACTTTGGGACACTGAGCTGCAAGAGCTAAACTTGCTATTACAATGATGTGTCTAAGATAATAGTCAAAACTGAGTTTCTACTCCTGGGTGACTTTAAATTAGGGCAGGTCCTAACACTCAAGTTGGGATTCAGAAGAATACAGCATCGATTTCCTTTTAACATTTGTCTTATTTTCTCTTTGGAAATGGATGGAGAGCCTGGCAACGATGTAAGGCAACCAGGTGGGGTTAGTAGGCTTAGACCCAGAAAAGGAAGGTGTGAATCCCTGTTCTACAACTTTCTAGCTGGGTGACCTTGGGCACAGTTCTTGACCTTTCTGGATCTTAGATTCCACATCTAAAAATCAGGCACAGGTATACTTCCCAAATGAAGTACCATAGGAGGATATCTCCCAGCATGCCTGACCCAGAGAAGGTGCTCATTATGTCTGTTAGAGCTGAACCAATTGTTGAAGCAAAGAAACAGACGTGTCCCCATGTTGAAAAGATTAGAATTGATGGGGATAGCAGCCAGGCATGGAGTACCAATGGAGGACCGAAACAGAGCATGGGGTAGTCTCGTACGTATACGGCAAGCAGATCAAAGGAGTGAAAGTTAGAGAAGCAAAATGTTGGCAAAATTTAAGGCCAGTAGCATCCCCGAAGCCAGAAGTGCTGGTAGCCAATCTCGAGGTTGAGTGACCCAGCATGGGACCCAACCCAGGCCTCCCTGGGCATAGGAAAGAACCACGAAAGACCCATTTATGAATCAGCTTTCTTTCTGGGCTTCAGCAAATTAAACAACACTTGCCTTATTCACTATCAAAGTGTAATGTGAGGTAAAATGACATTTTGCCTGTGACAGGGCTTTATTGGAATCTCATAAAGTACTCAATCAATAGAATACACCAAAATTTGAAAGTAAAGGAAATATAAAGATTGTTATGTGGATCAAAGTCAGTATTTATGTAACTGAACTCCCTAACAATCTGGCATAAGAAAAATGCTCATTCTCTAATGGGAGCTAATGAGCCCCACCTGCCTGGCTACCCGGAAATTCCATCTCGATCATGTTTTGGGGGTCCCTCTTCTCTCCAGGTTTGTGCAAATGCCCTTGGGAGCTTATGCAATCTAGAACATTTGGGGAGAGACACTCTGATTATCAGCTCACGCTGAACTCTGTTAGGTCCACCATCCCAGCCTACCTTGAAGGTGGCATTTATACTGCCTTGGAGCCAAGCTTGAGCACAGGAGGTCATAGCCCAGGTGGAGAGTCTCTGTGCCTGGGATCAGAACTCTCTCCACTCAGCGCATCAGAAGTCCTGCCAGTCCATTTTTCTGGAACCCATAAAATCTCTCTGTCCTGCCTTTCCTATTCTCTGAGGAGACTCTCCCAAATCCATCCTCTTTGCTCTTTTCACTAAGGGCTGCCTCTCCCAACTGTTGGAGACCTGTCCCAGACAATCCCACTCTGGTCACTCAGGGGAACTCAAGTCCTCTGTGGGGGGTGGCTCTGATTGAAGGGGCCTGGAAACTTCTGCTCTGGCTACCTTCTTGGGATGAAGGAGGGGAAAGTCTTCACCATGATGAGAACAAAAACAAAAATTAATATCTCAGTAAATGATCACAAATACACAAGTATTACATCCTTCACACTCTTAAATAAGGATTTAAGGTGAATTGTTTGGATTGAGTTTCATTTTGTTTTTAGTAAGAGATCCATTTGTTTTGTAAGCAAACCATGCCACCGGCAGAAAACTTACACTGCCGACCACATGCTCTGACCTCGTTCCCATCACCAAATGCACGAAGGTCTCCCTAGCTGCTGGCTCGGTTGTTTTAAGAGTCAGATAAATTCCTTGAAGATGAATAGGTGACAATGACCCCATAGTGTGAAGACAGTCCCCGAAGAAGGTGAACAAAGAAAGGAAAATACTCCAAACCCCACCCTTTGCCCCCTCACACCCTCACATTCTTTCTTACATTTGGAAAATATTCTGTCTCTCCTTTCTCCTCTTTTTGGGTTACAGCTGTTTATTTTAGAGCACAAGGTCACTGTCAAGGAACAGCTGAACAAGCCTGGTGATTTTTCCTGTGACATGGGGACAAGGCTGGGGTCAAGTCTACAAACCAGGACTTTACCCTGAGATGGAAATAAATTTTCTTGAGGCCTCTGTACAGAGGAGGGTGACTTGATTGCTGGGGAGATGACTGTATGCTTTTTTATGAAAGAGAGGAGGAAAATCAAGGTCAACAGAAAGAAGAAACAAAAGAGGTGGGTGGAGCTCACTCCCAGGGAAAACACGAATGCGCCAGGATTGTCAAAGCTGGCCATGAACTTGCCACCCAATATGCTTCAGAGGGAAACACAAATACATTGAAACAGGTCTGGAAGAGGAGAACAAATTGATACGAGAGGCAAGCCCTGTAGAGGAGATGGGATGGGGGCCATGGAGGGGGCTGTAAATATGGTCAAGGAGAATTTAAGCTTACCTGTAGTGCATTAAATTTTAGGATGGATTTATATTCATGTGATATGTGTGTAATCAAAATTACTGTTTAAAAGTTTAATTTAGCAGAAAAAAATATGTGAGATTTGGAGTTGTAAGTTTTGGATTTGAGGCCTATCTTTTCTACTTGGAGATATTCTGCCATCATTTTTTGATGCCATTTTTATATGCCAAGGAATATGCCGGGCACTGAGTGTACAAAGATGAAGAAAAAGAGTCATTGTCCTAAAGTTTAAGAACATGACTTATCTAGATCTCAATTCACTTGTCTCTATAATGGGTATGATAATTTCTACTTCACAGGATTGTCAAGAATATTCAATTAAAGTATAAAATATACTTCTGTTAACTATAAAACACTATACAAATGCTCTTTATATATTTACTGCAAGTCTTGTTCAAAGGAGGGTTTGAAAGAGTAACATTAAATCTTTTCTCTTTTTTTAGTTTAATATTTTTTTGAAACAATAGAAACTTTACAAAAAAGTTTGAAAGATGCTACAAAGAATGGCATTGCTGATACATGTTCAACAATCAGCTCTCCAGGGTAAAAAAAAAAAAAAAAAGACCTGAGTTGTAACATTTACTAATTTCCATGGTGTAAATACTCCCACCACAGCCAATTTCAAGCTACCAACATGATGTTACTGACTGCAGAGTTGGAAAGATATAAGCATAATGGACTCTAGCATACCACTGACCAAAAAAAAATAAACATTTTTTCCTGAACCATTTGAGAACAAATTGCCAATCTGATGCATCACCCCCAAATACTATAGTACGTATTTCCCACAAACACAGACATATCCTTATACAACCACATTAAAACTCTAAAAATCAGGAAATGAACACCGTCTAATCCAGAGACCCCATGCAAATGTCACCGATGTCCCAACAACGCCCTTTATACCAAAAAAGATCCAATTCAGAATCACAAGTTGCATTTAGATATCAAGTCTCTTTAGACTCCTTAAATCTGGAACAGTGTCTCAGTTTTTCCTTGACTTTAATGACCTTGACATTTTTAAAGATTACAGGCCATTTAATTTATAGAATGTCCCTCGATATGGATTTGAACTTTATTTCCTCATGATTCTATCTAGGTTTTGCATCATTGGCAGGAATACTAAGGAAGCAGTGCTGAGCTCTCATTGCATCCTATCAGGTGGAGCATCATTTAGTTCTATCCCTTTATTGATGACGTTCACTTTAATCTCTTGATTATGGTGGTATTTGCTAGGCTTTTCCACCATGAGATTATTCTTTTCACTTTTGTAATTGGTAAGTATTGTGTGGAGAGGTACTTTGCAATGATGTCAATATCCTGTTTTTCATGACATCTTCAAGTTATTCCTTTATTGATTTAGATCTATATGGACTCATCATTTCCTATTTTATTTCATGTGTTTGAATCCATTATTATCACTACTTATTTCTATACCAAACTGTCCCTGACTTGGACAATGGGACATTGTTCTTTGAGCACTTCCTTACTTCCTGGCATATGATGTTCCAGGCTCACCTTGTACTGTTCCACCCCAGCCTTGGATTCAGCCATTTGTCCAAGGTGTCCTGTTTCCTTGGACTCCTTAGCAGAGTTCTTAGTGGAAAGTGGTATTTAGAAACCAAGATCTGAGTTGGCTAGTTGTGCTCATTGCTATGAGGATGTCACTGCTCCCAGGCCCTTCCAGCAGACAGAGATAAGGAATGCACACACACGCGCATGCACACACACACACACTTAAACCTATATTTATTTCTGTATCTAATCATCTATATATACTGAAAGCCATGAGTTCACATGTGACCTCAAATTCCAATTCAAAACCTCAGAGTTTATTCTAATTTTCTCCCTTTCCGTACTTGTATCTCCTTCGACAGTAAGAAATTAGGTCCCTTTTTTTTTTAAGATATAACTCACATACTATAAAATTCACCAGTTTAAAGTTTACAATTCATTGGTTTTCAGGATATTCACAAGGTTGTGCAACCATCATCATAATCTATACCTACAGTATTTTTGTCACCCCAAAAGGAACTCCAAATCCATTAGCAGTCTCTCCCCAAATCTCTCCTCTCTCTAACCTTTGTCAAACACTAATCTACTGACTCTACATATTTGCTTATTTTGGATCTTATAAATGGGATCAAACAATATGTGACCTTTTCTGTCTGCCTTCTTTAGTTTAGCACAGTGTTTGCAAGGTTTATCCATGTTGCAGCATGTGTCATTACTTCATTTATTGTTATAGCTGAATAATATGTCATTGTATGGATATTCCACATTTTGTCTATCTATTCATCAGTTAATGGACAATTGGGTTGTTTTCACTTTTTTGGCTATTGTGAATAAAATGCTTCATTTACAAGTTTTTAGGTGAACATGTTTTTGTGCAGTTGCTGAGTCATGTGGTAATTCTATGTTTTATTTTTTGAGGAACTGCCAAAATGTTTTCCAAAGTGTCTGCATAATTTTACTTTCTCACCAGCAATGTAGGGGGGTTCCAATTTCTCCACATCTTCCCCCAAACAATTATTGTCTGCTTTTTTTAAAATTATAGTCATTCTAGTGGGTGTTAAGTAATATCTCATTGTGGGTTTGGTTTGCATTTTGCTAATAACTAATGATATTGAACATCTTTTCATGTGCTTATGTATATGTCTTCTTTGGAGAAATATCTATTCAAATTCTTTGCCCATTTTTGACTGTGTTATTTGTCTTTTTACTGTTGCATTATGAGTCTTATATGTTATATGTTCTAAATACTAGACCCTTATCAGATATAGAATTTGCAGATTATTTTCTCAATCTGTGGGTCGTTTTTTCACTTTTGTGATCATGTCTTTGATGCACAGAAGTTTTTCATTTTGATGATTTAATCATCTGTAGATGATTTAATCTATCTTTTTTTCTTTGCTTGCTTGTGCTTTGTGTGTCACATCTAGGAAATTATTGTCCAATCCAAGTTCATGAAGATTTGCATCTATGTGTTCTTCTAAGAGTGTTATAATTTTAGCTTTTACATTTAGGTCTTTGATCCATTTTGAGTTAAGTTTTGTATATGATGTTCAACTTCATTTTTTGCATGTGAATATCCAGTTGCTCCTGCACCATTTGTTGAAAAGACTTTTCTTTCCCCATTTAACTGTTTAACACCCTAGTAGAAAATTTAATTATCATAAATGTATGACTCTCAATTCTATTCAGTAGATCTATATGTCTTTCCTCGTGTTAGTACCACATAGTCTTGCTTACTGTAGAATTGTATTTAGTTTTAAGATCAGGATGTGTGAGTCCTCCAACTTCATTCTTATTTTCTTAGTGGTTGCCCTGGGAATTACAATTAACATTTTAACTTATCATTATCTAGTTCAGGTAAATGCTAACTTAATTTAAATAGTATACAAAAACTTTGCTCTTGTATAGTTCCATTTACTTCCCTTCCTTTTGTACTGTTGGTGCCATACAAATTATGATTTTTTATGTCCAACATGTATTTATAATTATTTTCATGTAGTTGTCTTTTAACTCAGATTTAAAAAGAGTTACAAACAAATAATACACTTTGTCTCTTATATTTCCCTATGTAATTACCTTTATTGGTGCTCTTTATTTCTTCATGTGGATTTGAGTTACTGTCTAGTAACCTATGTCACTAGACACTAGACAGTGTTTAGTGTCTAGTGTACTTTGATTTCAGCCTAAAGTACTCTCTTTAGTGTTTCTTGTAGGTCTACCAGTGAGGAGTTCTCAGGATTTATTTTTTAATCTGAGAATGTCTTAATTTATTCTTCAGTTTTGAAGGATACTTTCACTGAGTATAGAATTCTTGGTTGACAAATGTTTTTCTTCCATTACTTTGAATGAATATGCCATTCCATTGCCCTCTGGCCACTATGGTTTCTGATGAGAAATCAGCTGTTAATCTTATTGAGGATCCCTTGTATGTGATAAGTACCTTCTCTCTTGCTGCTTTCAAGATATTCTCTTTGTCTTTGGCTTGTGGAAGTTTGATTATAATGTGTATAGGTGTGGAACCCTTTGAGTTTCTCTCTCTTGGAGTTCATTGAGTTTCTTGGATGTGTAAACTATAGTTTTCATCAAATGTGCAAAGTCTTCAGCCATTGTTTCTTCAAATACTCTTTCTGCTCCTTTCTCTCTCTCCTCTCCTTCTGGGACTCCCAGTATTCATATATTGGTATATTTCATTGTGTTTCACAACTCTCTGAGACTCTGTTTATTTCCCTTCCTTTTTTTTCTTTCTGTTCCTCCAACTGACAACCTCAATTGACCTATCATCAGGTTCTCTGATTCTGTCTTCCACCTGCTCAAATCTTCCAGTCAGGACCTCTAATGAATTTTTAATTGCGATTATACTTTTTGACTCCAGGACTTCCATTTGGTTCTTTTTTTATAATTTCTTTTTTAAAAATTTTATTAACATTCTCTATTTGGTGACACATTGCTCTCATGCTTTTCTCTATTTCTTTAGTCATGGTTTCCTTCAGTTCTTCAAATATATTTAAAATAGCTAACTCAAAGTCTTTGTCTAGTAAGTCCAATATGTGGGGTTTCCTCAGGGAAATATTCTATTATTGCTTTTTTCCTTGTGTATGTGCTATACTTTCTTGTTTTTGGTTTGTTTGTTTGCATGCCTCTTAATTTTTGGTTGAAAACTGGATGTTTTAAATAATATAATGTGGCAATTCTAGATATCAAATTCCTCTTCACTTCTCCAAGGTTTGTTATTGTTGATATTTGTTATTTTTGCTATTGTTGTCTGTTTCATGACTTTTATTAACTAATTCTGTAAAATCTGTATTCTTTGCTGTGTGTGGCAACTGAAGACTTTGCATAGTAACCTTAATGGTCAGTCAATGATTAGACTTAGATTTCCTTAAACACTAGGAACCTATAAGTCTCCCAGTCTTTGCCAATGGGCTCTGTGCATGTGCTGAGACATGCCTTCAACATTCAGCCAGAGAGATAACAGCTCTGCCTTAGTCTTCACTTCCTGCTTGTGCAGAGCCTCAAGCACAGACAGAAGTAAGAGCTTAGGGTCTTCCCAGATTTTTCCTGAGCACGTGCATAACCCTTCACATGCTCACAGCCTTCACATGCATGTGGTATTCTAGATTCCCAGGAATATGCCAGAGCTTTTTATAGACCCTATGAATATCTCATTCCCTAATTTTTCCTTTCACGCTTTTTGGTTAGCCTATTGTTTACCCCAACTGTTATTCACTACCTCAGGCAGTCACAATTCACCCTAAATGTTTCTGACAAATACCTTTGGAAAAAAGGCTTTTCAAACTGGATGAGCTGCAAGTTAGGTCAAGTAAAGACAGCCTTGCAAGTGGCGTCTTCCAGTTAACCACCAGACAAGTCAAATAATGACAAGTCTCTGAGAGTAATACTTTGAAGGCTCTAAAACCCTATTGTAACCTCTCCATTGGCTGCCTGGTTGCTGGTTTTCACTGAGATTGTAGGCTGTTAATTTTCATGGCTACCACAGAGCTAGAGAGACTAATGGGGATAGCATACATTAAAATACCATAGGGAATTCTCTGGTGGTCCAGAGGTTAGGATGTGGACTTTCACTGCCATGGGGCTGAGTTCAATCCCTGGTCAGAGAACTAAGATCCCACAAGCCACGCAGCAAGTCCAAAAAACTATATATATACCATAGAGCTTATTATTCTTACCAAGAGTTAGCCATTTTTCTTGAATAAATGCTCCCTGCCCTGCTGCAAGCCTTTGGTTCATTTCTAGAGTTCTGAAAAAATTATTTCTGACAATTTTTGCATATTTCCTTTTTTCCTTTATAAAGGAAAGAAATTTCAGAGGTCTTTACTCTGACATTTTCACTGACGTCACCTTGATCTCATAATTTTTAATATATTTACTTATTTGGGCAATCTTCATTTGTCACAAATCTCCCAAGCATACCAACACCTCAACCTGTGCAGATGTCTCCCTCACCCCACTAGGCTCTGATATCCTGTGCTAGAATATCTTACTCACCCTGCTTGGGCTCTGACAACACACACCAGGTCATACCTCACACAAATAGTCTCCTCTCCTTACTGACCTCTGACTCTTTGTACCAGGCTGCATCTGTGTGTGATCACCCTCCCTACCCTACTCCAGGTCATTGCAGCTTCCCATCTCATCTCCTACCAGTGCAGACACCTACCTTGCTCTGCCCTACATAATGATTTTAGAACTAAACTGTTCAGGAAAAGAAGGTGAATGGGAAATTTTTCTTTCTAAAAAAAGAAAACAAGGAATTGGAACAGCTGAGTGACTCGCTCAAGGACACAAAGCAAGTGAGGGCCAGGAACAGACCCAGGTCAAATTACTCTTGGTGACTCAGTTCTTTTTCCATTATAATACCTAAAAACAATGGCTATTATTAGACTGAACACTTTCAAGTTATTCAGATCTCAGCATAATTGTCACTTCCTGACCACCCAATCTAAATAGCCACCCAGTCACTTATGACCATGTCACCCTTTTAATTCTCCTTATTTCCCTCACCACTAATATTTTTCTTTATTTGTTGGCTCCAAGAACAAGGACTATGTTTTTCTTGTTCACCACTGTGTCCTTAATACCTAACCTGTTGGCTGTTTCGTAGTTGGTGCTCAATATATATTTGCTGGACAAATGAATAAACAATGTGTCTGACACAGAGTAGTTTCTCTTATAGTTGTCAGAAGAGAGGCTCAAAGAGGTTAAGTAATTTTCTTAAGGTTACATGCAAGTAAAGGCCTTATTAGTTAAATTAGGTTTCTATCAGTGACAGTAGTAAAACTGAACTTTTAACTGGGCCCAAAAAGGCATCTTATACAAAGACACATTCTCCACCCTCTTTCATAGATAGGTGTGGCCATGTGAGTAAACTCTGGCCAATACAATGTAAGTGGCATTGGTCTGTGCAACTTCTGGGAAGTGTCCTTAGTGGTGGGAACAGTGCTCTCTGCCCTCCCTTTCCTCCTTTCTTCAGGCTGGAATGCAGACCTGAACAGTCATCTTGGAGTATGAGGTGAACTTGGGGATGGGGGCCACTAAAGGTAGAGAAAGATGATAGACATCCTTGACATTGTGAAGCACCACACCAGTCCCAGATCACCAATGAAGACTTCATGGGCTGGAAAAATAAATTTCTGTTATGAACTAAATTATGTCCCTCACCTCCAAATTCATATGTTGAAGCTGTAATCCCCAATGTGAATGTATTTGGAGATAGGGCTTTTAAAGAGGTAATAAGGTTAAATGAGGTCAAAGTGGTGGATCCCTAATCAAACACGATTGGTAACCTTATAAGAAAAAGAAGAGACACCACAGCCCTCTCTCCTTGCATATGCACAGAAGAAAAGCCATCTACAAGCCAGGAAGACAGGCCTCACCAGAAACCAATTTTGATGACACCTTGATCCTAGCCTTCGAGACTCCAGAATTCTGAGAAAATTAATTTCTGCTGTTTAAGCCACTCTGTCTGTGGTATTCTATATATTATGGCAGTCCTAGCAGATTAATCCAACTTCCATCTTGTTTAATCCCTTGTAATTTAGCATTTTGCAGGCAAGCAAAAAAGACAAGGAGGGTAATGGCTGTTCAACAACCAAGAAAAACATGGTCTGCCACAGAGACACACAGAGCTACAGCTACATGCTCATCAACAAATATTAAGTGCCTACTATGGGCCCAACTCTGTTCTAGGGATTTAGGATACTTGAGCGAACCGAAGAGACAAAGATACCTGCCCTCTGGGAAAGCTGCAGGTAGATTGGGTTCTGTGGCTGGAGTTGAGGAACAGGAGTTTAGTTTTGGACATACTGAGTTTGAGATGCCAATCAGACATTCAAGTAGAATGGGGAATAGACAAACAATAAACATAAATTATACAGTATGTTAAAAAGCAATAACTATGAAACAGGGGTACCTAGAGCAGGATAAATGGAAAAAGGAGTCTGAGGTGGAGGAGAGAGTTTGTTGTAATAAATAGGATAGTTAGGGTAGACTTCATTGAACAGATGACTTTTCAACAAAGACTTGAAAGGCAAGTCAATATCTAGGGGAAGACAAGTCCAGACAGAGGGAACAGGTAAAGCAAAGGCCCTCAATTTGAATTGGGAGTCAGTGTGCAAAGTGTGGTGAGAAGGAAGAGAGCAGTAAGAGAAAGTCAGAGAGATAACAGGGCCACTCATGGAGAGCCTTGTGGGCTATTGTAAGGACTTTGGGGTTTTTTTTCAGTGTGAGCTGGAAGTCCCTGCGAAGTTTTGAGTAGAGGAGGGACATGAGATTACAATCTTTTTTTTTTTTTTTTTGGCTGGGTTGGGTCTTCATTGCTGCGGGCAGGCTTTCTCTAGTTGTGGAGAGCAGGGGCTACTCTTTGTTGCGGTGCACGGGCTTCTCATTGCGGTGCATGGGCTTCTCATTGCTGTGGCTTCTCTTGTTGCAGAGCACAGGCCCTAGGCTCGTGGGCTTCAGTAGTTGCAGCACGCAGGCTCAGTAGTTGTGGCTCACGGGCTCTAGAGCACAGGCTCAGTAGTTGTGGTGCATGGGCTTAGTTGCTCCGCGGCATGCGGGATCTTCCCAGACCAGGGCTCAAACCCGGGTCCCCTGCATTGGCAGGCAGATTCTCAACGACTGCACCACCAGGGAAGCCTGACAATCATTTTTAAAGGATAACTATGGCGCAGTGGTTAAGAATCCACCCGCCAATGCAGGGGATACAGACGTGAGCCCTGGTCCAGGAAGATCCCACATGCCATGGAGCAACTAAGCCAGCAAGTCACAACTACTGAGCCCACAAGCCACAATTACTGAGCCCACAAGCCACAACTACTGAGCCCACGCACCTAGAGCCCATGCTCTGCAACAGAGGAGCCACTGCAGTGAGAAGCCCGAGCACCACAACAAAGAGTAGCCCTGCTCACTACAACTAGAGAAAGCCCGTGCACAGCAACGAAGACCTGACGCAGCTAAAAATAAAATATAAGTAAATAAATAAATTTATACATAAAAAAAGATAACTGTGGCTCTTGTGTTAAGAATGTGCAAGGGAGATCAGTTCAGTGCTTTGTGACCACCTAGAAGGGTGGGATAGGGAGGGTGGGAGGGAGGGAGACACAAGAGGGAAGAGATATGAGGATATATGTATATGTATAGCTGATTCACTTTGTTATAAAGCAGAAACTAACACAACATTGTAAAGCAATTATATTCCAATAAAGATGTTAAAAAAAAAAAAAAGAATGTGCAGAACACGGGTGGGAAGAGGAGGACCTATCGGGAAGCTATTGCCAGGAGTCCAGGCAAGAGACGATGGTGGCTCAGACAAGGGGGCGGCAGTGGCAATGGTGAGAAGTGGTTGGATTTAGGATATAGTTTGAAGATGGAGTAAATTAGATTTCTGATCAATTGGCTGTAAGTATGAAAGAAACAAGAACATCAAGGACAGCTCCAAGGTTGGGTTTTTTGTTTGTTTGTTTGTTTTTTGTCTGTGCCATGCAGCATGCGGGATCTTACTTCCCCACCAGGGATCGAACCAGTGGCCCCTGCAGTGAAGGGCAGCGTCTCAACCACTGGATGGCCAGGGAAGTCCCAACTCCAAGGTTTTTTTTATCTGAGCATCTTGAATGGAGTTGCCATCAACTGGAGAAAACGTTGAACTGGGGGAAGGTTGCAGGTAGATTGGGTATTTTGGGGGTAGAGGGAGAACAGGAGTTTAGTTTAGGACATGTTGAGTTTGAAATATCAGACATCCAAAGAGAGACATAGGCAACTGGATATGCAAATTTAGAGTTCAAGAGTGAGTTTCAAGGCTGGAGACATAAATTTGGGGGTTGTCAGCATCTAGGTGATATATAAACCATGAAATGAATGAGATTCCCAAGTAAGTGAGTGTAGGTGGAGAAGGGAAGAGAACCAAATCCTCTTGATAAGGAAGATAACAAAGAAGGCTGAGAAGTGATTGGTGAGATAAGAGAAAAAGGTAGGTACTGAGAGCCAAGTAGAGACACGAGGGAATAATCAACTTGTGTTAGGTAAGTAAATTAAGGACTAAGGATTGCCCATTGGATTTAGAAATATGGAGGTGATTGGTGGGATGGTGGAGATGAAAGTCAGATTCAAGCAGCTTTAAAGGAGTATAGAGCTAAAATATGTGCATTTCATTATATGCAAATTATTTCACAAAAGAAAAAATCTGTAAACAAATATGTCTTAGGTAGTAATATGCATACTGAAGTATTTAGAGGGAAGTATACTTATATCTGCAATTTAGTTTGAAGTGCATAAAAAAAATCAAACAGATTGATGGATGGATAGAGGAATGGATGGATGGTTAGATATATAATAAAGTGAGTACAATAGAATATTGATAGAATCTAGGTGGTGGATATATAGGTGTTCACTGTAAACTTCTTCAACTGTACAGTTTTTTTTTTCATAATAAAATATTGGGGGAAAAGAACAAGGGACAGATATACTACAGATGACTTTTTCAGGGAATTTTGTTCAAAGGAAAACAAAGAAGTAAGATGGCAGCCGACTGGGGAAGTGAAGTCAATATAAGTTTGATTCTTTTTTTTTAAGATGAAAAAAAGAATAGATGTTATTCTGTCACTAGGAATGATCCAGAAAAGAGCAAAAGAAGTGATGTTGTAGAAAAGAGAGGAGTGAATTTCCTATGCAGTGTCCTTGACCAGACCCAAAGGGATGGAATCTCACAAGTGGCGGGACCAGCTTTAGCCAGAGCACAGTAGTTCACGACAGGAGGGGAGGGAAAAATGTGGGGGGGGCAGATCCTGGTGGGTGGGCAGAGGAGGAGAGGGAAACTAGGGAAGTTCTCTTCTGATTGCTTCAGTATCTCAATAATGGGCCACAAGGTCAACAGTTGAGAGTAAGGATGGGGGAGGAGGCGGGGGTTTCAGCAGAAGATGTGAACTAGCCATCCTGGAGAGGGGAGAATGAATGGACCAAGGACATAGCAGGTCCTTGCCTGGAAGCATTAAAGCCCCATTGTAAGATCATGGTCAGCATGGCTGTGCATTTGTCTTCAGCCTTGTTTACCTTCACTGAGACAGGCACAGAACAGGTGAAGAATTGGATTTTATCAAGGAGTCAAGTGATTATAATAACTGACCATGGAATTGGAGCTGGGGAAGGAGAGGGCAAGGACATTAAGAGATGGGGGGCCATGAAATACTGATAAGACCACTGGAGGGTCCAATGTCCAAGGATTGTCAGAGTTTGGATACTAAAGGGAGAGAGCTAGAAAGACAGGAAGTGGTAGGTAGAGAACTGGATGCATGAAATTGAAATTGTGACTTATTGGTAAAAACAAAATATGATCAGGGGAGTGAGAGGCTGAGGTTGCATGGAAGTCAAGATCATGGAAGGAGAGGTTGTCGAGGAACCGAGAGGCCTGGGGTTTGGAATGATCATCTACATGTACGTTGCCACCATAAGAATTCAGTCTGAGTCAGGGGAACAAGCAACAGTGAGCCAGGAGCCCAGATCGTTGGGAAATAAGGGGCCAGAAGTCAGTGGGAGACAGTGACAATGAGGGGCAGTAGAATGGAGAATCTGATAATGTGAGGTTCAAAGTGAAGGAGTTTTAGGATGAGGGGCGGGAGAAGAGTCTGTACATGACAGTCAGGAACAGGAGGACAGCTGCCCACCTCCACACCCAGCGGCACAAGGGCAATGGGAGGAAAAACAGCCACAGCTCCAGAGACAGCAGGGTCCTGAGGGGGAGCCAGGGTCCTGTTAGAGCACATGGGTGATGGGAACTTCCAAGGAAGAAGTCAGGATAGGGCGACTTTTGCTGATAACCAACCGTGAACTCCAGAGAGCACAGTGGGAGGTTTTGGGGAGCCGGGGAGGGGCAGAGAAGGGACAGAATAGGGCATGATAGAGCCTTTTGGAAATTAGCAAGCCCAAGATGGGGGGTGACCTGGGAGTCTGGAGTCCCAGTGGTTGTTGATAAACACCAGGATAAAGGGCCACATGAGACAAGTCCGGGGGCTCAAGGTAGATCTCGGAGGCCAGGTGAGAGTGTCAGAAGAGGGGAAGGCTGGGTGTTTGGGACTCCCTCTCTACATGTGGGTGCAGATGTTCACTCTCATGCCCTGCCAGCAAAAGAGGAATCTAACTCAGCATGGTGTAATGGGGTGGAGTCAGATATCCTTGACTGCATTCTGGCTGCCACTTGCCAGCCATGTAATACCACTTCACCACTCTGTGACCTAGTTTTCCCACCCACAATGTAGAAGTAATATTTCTGTCCTACGTGTGTTGTGAGGAATAAATAACTAATCCGTGCAAGCCTTCAGCAAATGGTAGCTCTTGTGAGAGCCACACGGTCTAACTCACCTAAAGCCAGACCACCTCTGGACTTCTCAGTCACATGAGCCAAGGTATGCCCTTTCTTTGTGGACTATGCTAGCTTGAGTTGAGTTTTTTGACTCTTATGACGAAAAGATTTCTGGCACAGACACTATTTTTGTAACAGGGATGAACAAATCTGACTCCATATTGGATTTGTTTCTTTTACTTTACAAGTTAATCACTAAAGGCTTGTTGCCTATAAGCTTAAATTATACATAATGGTCCATCTCTGGGAACCCTGCTTCCCATGTAATGAGTGTTAAGCTAAAATACCTTTGTTTGGCTCACAGGAAACATCTTGACCATACCTACATGTGAATGGCTGCAGGAAGGAAGAAATTAACACATCCCCTCCAGAGTCTGACCAGAAACAGGAAATGTTTGACTTTACCCTCTTCCCTTTTAATATAAAAGAAGCCTGAATTCTAATTCAGGGAAGATGGTTCTTTGGGACACTAGTCCACCATCTTCTTGGTCTGCTGGCTTTCTGAATAAAGTCCTTGCCCCAACAACTCGTCTGTCAATTTATTGGCCTGTTGTGCTGTGAGCAGTACAAGCTTGGACTCGGTAACATTTGGATCTCCATTAGGCAGATGAGGAAACTAAGAATCAGAGAGGTTAAGTTGGTTGCTCAGAGACACACAGCTAAGATTTGAACACAGGTCCATCTGACCTGCCAGTCTGCTCAAAAACAGCCATACTACCACCAACTCAAAGTCCAAGTGCCCAGGATCCTTTATTATTTCTAGTCAAGTGTCTTCCTCCCAGGGGAACTCTGCAAAGGCCAGGACTGGACATTTTGAGAAAAAAGGGGAGCTGGTTTGACAGCTTCCCAACCTTGGGCAGATCACCCTGGAGGGTAGCTTAATGAGTCACAGGCCATGCTTGTGAGGATTAATTTTCACATAGTTCAGTGGTACAGATCGCAGGTCCACACTTTTGCGGCGAGCAGAGGACAAGTGGAGAGGTATTCTGATAGGTACACATCGTATCCAGGACAGCATGAGCCGAAGGAGGCAAGAGCCCAAGGGTTTAATCTCAAGAAGAGATGCCAGGTTACACACCCACACTCTCCCTGCCACCTCCACCTCCCACCTTATACAGGCATACCTTATTTTATTGCATTTTATTGTACTTCACAGATAATTCATTTCTTACAAAATTGAAGGTTTGGGGGCTTCCCTGGTGGCACAGTGGTTAAGAATCCGCCTGCCAATGCAGGGGACATGGGCTCGAGCCCTGGTCCAGGAAGATCCCACATGCTGCGGAGCAACTAAGCCCATGCACCACAGCTACTGAGCCTGCACTCTAGAGCCAGTGAGCCACAACTACTGAGCCCATGTGCCACAACTACTGAAGCCCGTGTACCTAGAGCCCGTGCTCTGCAATGAGAAGCCACTGCAATGAGAAGCCCGCGCACCACAACAAAGAGTAGCCCCCACTCGCCGCAACTAGAGAAAGCCCGCGCAGCAATGAAGACACAACGCAGCCCAAAATAAATATATAAGTTAATTAATTTTTTTAATTGAAGGTTTGTGGCAACCCTGTGTCAAGCAAATCTATCAGCACCATTTTTCCAACAGTATTATTTTTTAATTAAGATATGTACATCGTTTTCTTTAGATGTATGCCATTGCACACTTAATAGACTACAGTATAGTGTAAATGTAACTTTTATATGCACTGGGAAACCAAAAAGTTCATGTGACTTGCTTTATTGCCATATTCGTCTTATTGCAGTGGTCTAGAACTGAACCCTCAATATCTCCAAGGTCTGCCTGTATTTTCCAATTCTTCCTTATTATTCTATCATCATTTCTTTTCTTCTTCTTTTCCTGCCTCTCCTCTTTCCACAAACATTTTTGAATCATTACAAAAAATATATAAAAGTGAAATCTAAATACAAAGATAAAGCATCAGACTTCAGGACTAGGTAAACCATTAACTAGACTTAGGGAATGGGAATGGACTCTAGCACCACATGCCAAATGTGATATTCCAGAATTGCTATGGTTGAGCTTCCTGGTGGCCAAAGCAAAATGGGAAACTACAATTATGTAGTTCAGAATAGCTGAACTACAGCTAGTCATGTGAACAGACACAAACTGCCCTCAGAGGAAACAAAGCTTTTCCTAGCACTTAGCCCAAAAATAAAAATTTCACACATGTATACATATGACATTGAATAGTGTCATGCACAGGTGTCCCTGGACACATCCCTGAATGTACATGCAGTAATGGGTTTCCTAAGCCTATTTTTTTGGAGTATCCTTTGAAGAATCCAGTGAAACAGCTCTAAAATACAATTCAGTGAGAGCCTTTAGAAAACAGAGTCAAATGCAACTTTCTAATGGCTTAGCTTGATCCAACAGCATTTCCCAAACTGTGTTCCTCAGAAGCCCAGATTTGCCCACAGCATTAATAAGTGTTCTGTAAGAAAAGGGTTCCACGGGAAGTAAATTGGAGATAAAATCAGGATTAAACAAAATCAAGCAAGTTTTTTAACTGCAGGATTTCTACAAGTGTTTAATACTTGAGTGTCCATGTGAATCTCCAAGGTCAGGTGAAGGATGAATTATTTTGTTTTCATGGAACCTTCCTCTCCACCCATCCCCAATTTTTTCAGGAGTTCCTTTTAGAAGCTTACAGAAAGCTAGAGATGCGAGGACCACAATTTGAGAGATGCTGATATGGAGGAATGGATGAGCTAAACTCCTCCAAATCAAATTTCTCTCAGCCAGGCATTTGACAGAATTAGCCATCTGATGGTTTAAGGCAGGGGTCCCCAACCTCCAGGCCACAGACTGGTACTGGTCCACGGCCTCTTAGGAACTGGGTCGCACAGCAGGAGGTGAGCGGCGGGCAAGTGAGCAAAACTTCCTTTGTATTTACTGCTGCTCTGCATCACTCACATTATCACCTGAGCTCCGTCTCCTGTCAAATTAGCGACGGCATTAGATTCTCATAGGAGCGTGCAAGTGAGGGATCTAGGTTGCACGCTCCTTATGAGAATCCAATGCCTGATGATCCGAGGTGGAGCTGATGCAGTGATGCTAGTGCTGGGGAGCAGCTGCAAATACAGATTATCATTAGCAGAGAGGTTTGCCTGCACAGAGACCATAATAAATCAGTGGCTTGCAGACTTATATCAAAACCCTATCAGTGGGCTTCCCTGGTGGTGCAGTGGTTGGGAGTCCATCTGCCGATGCAGGGGACGCGGGTTCGTGCCCCGGTCCGGGAGGATCCCGCATGTCGCGGAGCGGCTGGGCCCGTGGGCTGTGGCCGCTGGGCCTGCGCGTCCGGAGCCTGTGCTCCATGGCGGGAGAGGCCACGGCAGTGGGAGGCCCACGTACCGCAAAAAAAAAAAAAAAAAAAAACCTATCAGTGAGTGGCGAGTGACAATTAAGCTGCATCTGGTGGCAGGCTTTACAGTGGCAAGTGAGTTGATGTACTTCAATTGTACAGCTGCAGCTGGTGGCAGGCTTTAAGTCAGAATCCGATACTTATTTTAGTCCACCCGTGGCCCACCCATTATTTTATTTACTACTTCCATCCGCGCCTCTTTCCCTCCCTGCGCACTTGTCTCAGTCACAGTTTGGGTAAGCCCACAGGTTAACCTAGCCAAAATGAGTTAAAAAACAAACTTCGCTGGAGAACTTCTTTGTAAAGTGGGAAAGACCCAATGATGAAATGGCAGACTCTAAGTCTGCCAGCAAAAAGAAAGCTTCATTTAAAAGAAAATACCGAGTCCTACTTAAATTCCGGGTTCATGGCAACAGGTGATTCACATTCTCCAAGCCCGCTTTGTATCATATGAGGCAACTGGCTATCCAAGAAGCCATGAAAACTTCAAACTGCTTTGCCACTTGGAGACCAAGCATCCTGCATTAAAAGACACGCCTTTGGAGTTTTTCAAAAGGAAAAAAATGTGAACACAAAGAACAGGAGCCATTATTGAAGGCCACCACTTCATCAAATGTGTCTGCACTAAGAGCTTCATTCTTAGTGGCTTAACCGCATTGCTAAAGCTAAGAAGCCCTTTACTACTGGTGAAGGGTTGACCCTGCCTGCTGCTAAGGACATTTGTCGTGAACTTTTAGGAGAGGATGCAGCTCAAAATGTGGCACGTGTTCCTCTCTCGGCTAGCACCATAACTAGACGAATTGATGAAAGAGCTGAAGATATTGAGGCACAACTGGTAGAGAAGATTAATGAGTCACCGTGGCACGCAATCCGGGTGGACAAGTCTACTGATGTTGACAACAAGGCAACAATGCTTGTTTTTATGCGATACATTTTTCGGGAGGATGTGCGTGAGGATTTGTTACGTGCACTTTTGTTGCCAACCAGCACCACAGCTGCAGAACCATTCAAGTCTTTGAATGATTATGTATCAGGAAAACTGAATTGGCCATTTTGTGTCAGTATATGCATGGACAGAGAGGCTGCCATGACTGGACGGCTTTCTGGTTTCACTACTCGGTTCAAAGGGGTCGTTTCTGAACGTGAGTCTCTGCACTGTGTCATCCACAGAGAAGTGCTGGCTAGCCGGAAAATGTCACCTGAACTTAACAATGTTTTGCAGGATGTGATTAAAATTATCAGCCACGTTAAAGTACATGCCCTTAACTCACGTCTGTTCGCGCAGCTCTGTGAGGAGATGAACACAGAGCCCACACGTCTTCTCTTATACACAGGAGTGAGATGGCTTCTAAAGGGAGATCACTGGCCAGAGTTTTTGAGTTATGAGAGCTGCTCCAGAGATTTCTTTTAGAAAAACAGTCACCCCTGGTAGCATATTTCAGTGACACAGAATGGGGTTGCAAAACTTTCTTACTTGTGTGACATTCAACCTGTTCAACGAACTCAATCTGTCACTTCAGGGGAGAATGACAACTGAGTTCAAGTCGGCAGATAAAGTGGCTGCATTCAAAGCCAAACTGGAATTATGGGGGCGACGAGTGAACATTGGGATTCTTGACATGTTTCAAACGTTAGCAGAGATTTTGAAAGAGACTGAGCCAGGGCCCTCTTTCTCCCAGCTGGTGCATGCATGATCACCTATCTCAGCTTTCAAAAGGGTTTGAGCATTACTTCCCAACCACAAAAGACCCCTGAACTGGGAAGGAATAGATCCTCAACCCATTTGTGGATAAGCCAGGTGAATCGACTTTGTCTGTTCTAGAAGAGGATCAACTGCTTGAGATCGCAAATGACGGTGGCCTTAAAAGTATGTTTGAGACAACTTCAGATCTCCATATGTTCTGGATTAAAGTCAGGGCAGAATATCCTGAGATTGCCACAAAAACACTGAAAAGCCTGCTTCCATTTCCAACATCCTATCTTTGTGAAGCAGGGTCTTCTGCAGAGACAGCAACCAAAATGCGATTACGGAGTAGACTGGACATAAGCAACACACATCAGGTGTCACTGTCTCCCACCACCCCCAGATGGGACCATCTAGTTGCAGGAAAAGGAGCTCAGGGCTCCCGCTGATTCTGCATTATGGTGAGTTGTATAATTATTTCATTATATATTACACATAATAATAATAGAAATAAAGTGCACAACAAATGTAATACGCTTGAATCATCCCGAAACCATCTCCCACCCACCCTGGTCTGTGGAAAAATTGGCTTCCACGAAGCTGGTCCCTGGTGCCAGAAAAGGTTAGGGAGCGCTGGCTTAAGGCAATGGAGTCTGACAGGGGCCAGACTTGAGGTCTCCTGATACTCTCATAGTGAGATAAAAATGCCTCTTCCACCAGCTCCTCTTCCAGGACTCACATTCTTAGTCCAAACAACTAGAGAACGTGCAAAAGAGGTTAAGAGGGTGAGGATGAACATTTCTCACAACCTGTGAGATGCTCTGTCTCCACTAAGGAGGCCAGGTGCGCTCCCTGGGGCCTGGGCCAGCAGCAAAGGTGGGGGGTCCCTATGCTTAGCTACATGGAATTGAGGGGGCAGTTAAGGGAATGCAGACTCAAAGACATGCCAGATGTTTCCAAGGAGATATTCAGAAGGGGGTCAAGGGAGAATTCCAAGTTGAAGGGCTAACTAGAGCTAGCCAGAGAGAGGGGGAGGGGGGGACAGGAAAGGAAGTTTAGAGGTGGCGGTGAGAAACGGGTCTAGACTGTAGAATCATTCCAAATTCAAAGGAAATGTGCTCTTAGGGGCTCACTATCTGATTTCTGTAATCCAGGCGCAGGCGCATTTTGATAATTCTGAGTCAGGCGGAAGTGGTCTTACCTATGGCTCATCAGCTGAAAGTTCCAACCTTCATGGCTTAAATCAGCTTCATAAACAACTCAGCATAGATCCAAGTTTAGGACCTGAACCAGCAGATGCTCCTGGGCCAAAAAGGCAGATCAAGAAGATATCGTACATATTGGCAACTTTGAAAGGGCCAGATATAAAAAAAAAGATGCTTGTCATAGGACAGTCAATATTGGTGGGAGGGCTTCCCTTGTGGCGCAGTGGTTGAGAGTCCGCCTGCCGATGCAGGGGACACGGGTTCGTGCCCCGGTCCGGGAAGATCCCACATGCCGCGGAGCGGCTGGGCCCGTGAGCCATGGCCGCTGAGCCTGCGCGTCCGGAGCCTGTGCTCCGCAACGGGAGAGGCCACAGCAGTGAGAGGCCCGCGTACCGCAAAAAAAAAATTAATAATAATAATAATGGTGGGAAATGGAAACAACCCAAATATTCCATTCGTGGGAATTGATCAACTAAAATATAATACATTAATATAGTGGAATACCATACAACCGTCACCAAGGATTTGACGTGTGTTTATTAACATGGAAAAAAGACGTTTGATAAACTATTCATCAAAAATACAGATTACCAAAATATAAATAGCAGGGTCCCATTTTAACAGAAAAGAAAAAACAAACATTTTTTGTGTAACTGTTCACAGAAGGAAGTCTAAAAGGAGATTTCCAAACTGGTCCTCTGTGGGCTGAGAGATTGCTGATTACTAATGTCTTTTTCTTTACATTCATAAGTAATTCCTTTATTTATTTTTTTACAGTAAGCATGGATTTTTTTTACAGAATTATTTTTTAAAAGCAGAGTGGGGGGCTTCCCTGGTGGCGCAGTGGTTGAGAGTCCGCCTGCCGATGCAGGGGACACGGGTTCGTGCCCCGGTCTGGGAAGATCCCACATGCCGCGGAGCGGCTGGGCCTGTGAGCCATGGCCGCTGAGCCTGCGCGTCCGGAGCCTGTGCTCCGCAACGGGAGAGGCCGCAACAGTGAGAGGCCCGCGTACCGCAAAAAAAAAAAAAAGCAGAGGGGGAAAGCGCTATTTCCAACCTCCCGCAGCTGATACCTGAAGCCCTCATTTTCTTGCATGGTCTCTCCCTCTCCATCCTTATCTTCACTATCCTGTTATTGTCGTTTTGGTTCCAAATCCTGCCCCTCCATCTCCCCCACCCATCCACCCTCAGACACACTGACGCTTTGAGAGGGGTGGAGGCAAAACCGGCTGGGTTCCAAGGAGCACAGAGGCAGGAATTCTGGAAGAAGAGTATGAGCTAAGACACCAGCCAGCCTGGGGTGGGGAGGGAGTGGGGCCGATGGGGTGTTTGCTGGGACATGGCTCTCTGGGGCCACTGGAGTGTGGAGCGAGTGTGGGCTGGTCAAGATCAGAGGCCAGGCAAGGATCAGGCAGTTTGACTCATGACAACACCGCTCTCTCGCGCCTTTGCCAGTGAACTTGATACAGGGCCTAAAGCTCACATCAGAAATGTCTTTGTAGGGTGAGGGTCTGTGACTACCTGCAAAGTGGGGTTTCCAAGGTGGTCCATCAGGAGACCTGAGTCTGGTTTCCCCACTCACAGGAGGCTATAAAATTCTAACCTCACTGAGGCTGTGCTTCTCAGATTCCTTACAACCCAGGGGCTGTGTGAAGCCACAGGATGGAAGAAACTGCATTTCAAAGGGGAAAAAAAGTTTTACTGAGAATTAATGAATTCACATTTGTATAGCAATTTAAAAATTATGTTTTATTTGAAGATTTGGAAGGACCCAATTTTCTAATTGTAATATTACTGCGAGCACACATGTAACACGAAGTAGAATAAAAAACCTAGATGAATTGAACATTCTGAAGCCTCCAGAGACATTTTTTCCTTCCCCTGGGATAGATCTGCTTCAGGCTATGCTTCAGATCCTGCCCACTTTTACTTCTCTTTAAGAAGCACTGGCTGGGAACTTCCCTGGTGACGCAGTGGTTAAGAATCCGCCTGCCAATGCAGGGAACACAGGTTTGATCCCTGGTCCAGGGAGATCCCACACGCCACAGAGCAACTAAGCCAGTACGCCACAGCTACTGAAGCCTGTGCGCCACAACTACTGAAGCCCGTGCGCCTAGAGCCCGTGCTCCGCGACAAGAGAAGCCACCGCAATGAGAAGCCCGCACACTGCAACGAAGAGTAGCCCCAGCTCACCGCAACCAGAGAAAGCCCGCACGCAGCAAAGACCCAACACAGTCAAAAATAAATAAAATAAAATTAATTAATTTTTTAAAAAGAAGAAGAAGCACCGGCTAAACAGATCACCAAAGTGTCTTACCTCTGTGTCCCTGGGTGCGGTCAATTACACTGAAGTCAGTTAGATGGCAAGGTGTATAAATTACTGTCTCCCCTGAGCAGGGTTTGATGGAGGTGGGGGGGTGCTTAAGTAATCTCCCACAATTTCCTACAGGGTTACTGTCTCCATTTTATCAAAATGAGAAACTGAGCTTCGAAGAAGTTGAAAAGACTTGCCGAAGGCCACGCAGCTAGCAAAGTGACAGAGCTGGCTGTCTAACTATAAAGCCCATGCAAATGATGGGTAAGCCAAGGCACCTTTGAGAAACAAAGTAGCTCCCAAGCCAAGATGGTAGGATGGGGGCAATGTGAAGGAACATGCTACTAAATGCCGTCATTTCTCAGAAAACAGAAGTTTTTCAAAGGAACGTTCACGTTCTCCTTTATTTATTTCTGTAATATTTGGGTTGTTATAACCAATATGTTTTCTTCATGGTGGTTGCCCAACAACATCAAAAGGTTATTTAGACACTAACCCCAAATAACGTCCCTTGGTCTGATTACAACCTCAGCCAGCTACCTTCCTAATTATTTGGCCTCCAGTAGAGCTGGCTAGCAGAGAGGGGGGCAATGGCCAAGCTGACCAAACTGTGTTGCCCACCTGATTTTCTATTTCTCATTATAAATGAATGCAGCTCAACAAATTTTTTCTTCTCCTATCTCAACCCTTCCTAGGGTCTAGCAAACAGAAAGGAGCATTACATAATGCAGGTCAAAGCAGAAAAGAGACACAAAGTCTCTTTCGGCATAGTAACCCACAGGTGTTAGTTCTCTCTTGGCCATATACAGCTTGATTGTCTTGCATCAGGTAGCGATTAAAGGCTTCTTTTCTTCATCTATTGCTGCATTACTCAGATGTCTTTCCCTTGCAAGGGACAGAAATCCAACTCAAGCTGACTTAAGAATAAAAATCAGAGTGGATCTTTTTTTTTAATTTTTTATTTTATTTTTTTTTTGCTTTATAACAAATTTAATCAGTTATACATATACATATGTTCCCATATCCCCTCCCTTTTGCGTCTCCCTCCCACCCTCCCTATCCCACCCCTCCAGGCGGTCACAAAGCACCGAGCTGATCTCCCTGTGCTATGAGGCTGCTTCCCGCTAGCTATCTACCTTACGTTTGGTAGTGTATATATGTCCATGCCGCTCTTTCACTTTGTCACAGCTTATCCTTCCCCCTCCCCATATCCTCAAGTCCATTCTCTAGTAGGTCTGTGTCTTTATTCCTGTCTTACCCCTATGTTCTTCATGACATTTTTTTTCTTAAATTCCATATATATGTATTAGCATACAGTATTTGTCTTTCTCTTTCTGACTTACTTCACTCTGTATGACAGGCTCTAGGTCCATCCACCTCATTACAAATAGCTCAATTTCGTTTCTTTTTATGGCTGAGTAATATTCCATTGTATATATGTGCCACATCTTCTTTACCCATTCATCCGATGATGGACACTTAGGTTGTTTCCATCTCCGGGCTATTGTAAATAGGGCTGCTATGAACATTTTGGTACATGTCTCTTTTTGAATTATGGTTTTCTCAGGGTATATGCCCAGTAGTGGGATTGCTGGGTCATATGGTAGTTCTATTTGTAGTTTTTTAAGGAACCTCCATACCGTTCTCCATAGTGGCTGTACCAATTCACATTCCCACCAGCAGTGCAAGAGTGTTCCCTTTTTTCCACACCCTCTCCAGCATTTATTGTTTCTAGATTTTTTGATGATGGCCATTCTGACTGGTGTGAGATGATAGCTCATTGTAGTTTTGATTTGCATTTCTCTAATGAGTAAAGATGTTGAGCATCCTTTCATGTGTTTGTTGGCAGTCTGTATATCTTCTGTGGAGAAATGTCTATTTAGGTCTTCTGCCCATTTTTGGATTGGGTTGTTTGTTTTTTTGTTATTGAGCTGCACGAGCTGCTTATAAATTTTGGAGATGAATCCTTTGTCAGTTGCTTCATTTGCAAATATTTTCTCCCATTCTGAGGGTTGTCTTTTGGTCTTGTTTATGGTTTCCTTTGCTGTGCAAAAGCTTTGAAGTTTCATTAGGTCCCATGTGTTTATTTTTGTCTTTATTTCCATTTCTCTAGGAGGTGGGTCAAAAAGGATCTTGCTGTGATTGATGTCATAGAGTGTTCTGCCTATGTTTTCCTCTAGGAGTTTGATAGTGTCTGGCCTTACATTTAGGTCTTTAATCCATTTTGAGCTAATTTTTGTGTATGGTGTTAGGGAGTGATCTAATCTCATACTTTTACATGTCCCTGTCCAGTTTTCCCAGCACCACTTATTGAAGAGACTGTCCTTTCTCCACTGTACATTCCTGCCTCCTTTATCAAAGATAAGGTGACCATATGTCCGTGGGTTTATCTCTGGGCTTTCTATCCTGTTCCATTGATCTATCTTTCTGTTTTTGTGCCAGTATCATACCGCCTTGATGACTGTAGCTTTGTAGTATAGTCTGAAGTCAGGGAGCCTGATTCCTCCAGCTCCATTTTTCGTTCTCAAGATTGCTTTGGCTATTCGGGGTCTTTTGTGTTTCCATACAAATTGTGAAATTTTTTGTTCTAGTTCTGTAAAAAATGCCAGTGGTAGTTTGATAGGGATTGCATTGAATCTGTAGATTGCTTTGGGTAGTAGAGTCATTTTCACAATGTTGATTCTTCCAATCCAAGAACATGGTACATCTCTCCATCTATTTGTATCATCTTTAATTTCTTTCATCAGTGTCTTATAATTTTCTGCATACAGGTCTTTCGTCTCCTTAGGGAGGTTTATTCCTAGATATTTTATTCTTTTTGTTGCAGTGGTAAATGGGAGTGTTTCCTTGATTTCACTTTCAGATTTTTCATCATTAGTATATAGGAATGCCAGAGATGTCTGTACATTAATTTTGTATCCTGCAACTTTACCAAATTCATTGATTAGCTCTAGTAGTTTTCTGGTAGCATCTTTAGGATTCTCTATGTATAGTATCATGTCATCTGCAAACAGTGACAGCTTTACTTCTTTTCCTATTTGGATTCCTTTTATTTCCTTTTCTTCTCTGATTGCTGTGGCTAAAACTTCCAAAACTAGGTTGAATAAGAGTGGTGAGAGTGGGCAACCTTGTCTTGTTCCTGATCTTAGTGGAAGTGGTTTCAGTTTTTCACCATTTAGGACGATGCTGGCTGTGGGTTTGTCATATATGGCCTTTATTATGTTGAGGAAAGTTCCCTCTATGCCTACTTTCTGCAGAGTTTTTATCATAAATGGGTGTTGAATTTTGTCGAAAGCTTTCTCTGCATCTATTGAGATGATCATATGGTTTTTCTCCTTCAATTTGTTAATATGGTGTATCACGTTGATTGATTTGCGTATATTGAAGAATCCTTGCATTCCTGGAATAAGCCCCACTTGATCATGGTGTATGATCCTTTTAATGTGCTGTTGGATTCTGTTTGCTAGTATTTTGTTGAGGATTTTTGCATCTATGTTCATCAGTGATATTGGCCTGTAGTTTTCTTTCTTTGTGACATCCTTGCCTGGTTTTGGTATCAAGGTGATGGTGGCCTCGTAGAATGAGTTTGGGAGTGTTCCTCCCTCTGCTATATTTTGGAAGAGTTTGAGAAGGATAGGTGTTAGCTCTTCTCTAAATGTTTGACAGAATTCACCTGTGAAGCCATCTGGTCCTGGGCTTTTGTTTGTTGGAAGATTTTTTATCACAGTTTCAACTTCAGTGCTTGTGATTGGTCTGTTCATATTTTCTATTTCTTCCTGATTCAGTCTTGGCAGGTTGTGCATTTCTAAGAATTTGTCCATTTCTTCCAGGTTGTCCATTTTATTGGCATAGAGTTGCTTGTAGTAATCTCTCATGATCTTTTGTATTTCTGCAGTGTCAGTTGTTACTTCTCCTTTTTCATTTCTAATTCTATTGATTTGAGTCTTCTCCCTTTTTTTCTTGATGAGTCTGGCTAATGGTTTATCAATTTTGTTTATCTTCTCAAAGAACCAGCTTTTAGTTTTATTGATCTTTGCTATCGTTTCCTTCATTTCTTTTTCATTTATTTCTGATCTGATTTTTATGATTTCTTTCCTTCTGCTAACTTTGGGATGTTTTTGTTCTTCTTTCTCTAATTGCTTTAGGTGCAAGGTTAGGTTGTTTATTCGAGATGTTTCCTGTTTCTTAAGGTGGGATTGTATTGCTATAAACTTCCCTCTTAGAACTGATTTTGCTGCATCCCCTAGGTTTTGGGTCGTCGTGTCTCCATTGTCATTTGTTTCTAGGTATTTTTTAATTTCCTCTTTGATTTCTTCAGTGATCACTTCGTTATTAAGTAGTGTATTGTTTAGCCTCCATGTGTTTGTATTTTTTACAGCTCTTTTCCTGTAATTGATATCTAGTCTCATAGCATTGTGGTCGGAAAAGATACCTGATACAATTTCAATTTTCTTAAATTTACCAAGGCTTGATTTGTGACCCAAGATATGATCTATCCTGGAGAATGTTCCATGAGCACTTGAGAAAAATGTGTATTCTGTTGTTTTTGGATGGAATGTCCTATAAATATGAATTAAGTCCATCTTGTTTAATGTACCATTTAAAGCTTGTGTTTCCTTATTTATTTTCATTTTGGATGATCTGTCCATTGGTGAAAGTGGGGTGTTAAAGTCCCCTACTATGAGTGTGTTACTGTCGATTTCCCCTTTTATGGCTGTTAGTATTTGCCTTATGTATTGAGGTGCTCCTATGTTGGGTGCATAAATATTTACAATTGTTATATCTTCTTCTTGTGTCGATCCCTTGATCATTATGTAGTGTCCTTCTTTGTCTCTTCTAGTAGTCTTTATTTTAAAGTCTATTTTGTCTGATATGAGAATTGCTACTCCAGCTTTCTTTTGGTTTCCATTTGCATGGAATATCTTATTCCATCCCCTTACTTTCAGTCTGTATGTGTCTCTAGGTCTGAAGTGGGTCTCTTGTAGACAGCACATATATGGGTCTTGTTTTTGTATCCATTCAGCCAATCTGTGTCTTTTGGTGGGAGCATTTAGTCCATTTACAGTTAAGATAATTATCAATATGTATGTTCCTATTCCCGTTTTCTTAATTGTTTTGGGTTCGTTATTGTAGGTCTTTTCCTTCTGTTGTGTTTCTTGCCTAGAGAAGTTCCTTTAGCATTTGTTGTAAAGCTGGTTTGGTGGTGCTGAACTCTCTCAGCTTTTGCTTGTCTGTAAAGGTTTTAATTTCTCCATCAAATCTGAATGAGATCCTTGCTGGGTAGAGTAATCTTGGTTGCAGGTTTTTCTCCTTCATCACTTTAATTATGTCCTGCCACTCCCTTCTGGCTTGTAGAGTTTCTGCTGAGAGATCAGCTGTTATCCTGATGGGGATTCCCTTGTGTGTTATTTGTTGTTTTTGCCTTGCTGCTTTTAATATGATTTCTTTGTGTTTAATTTTTGACAGTTTGATTAATATGTGTCTTGGCGTATTTCTCCTTGGATTTATTCTGTATGGGACTCTCTGTGCCTCCTGGACTTGATTAACTATTTCCTTTCCTATATTAGGGAAGTTTTCAACTATAATCTCTTCAAATATTTTCTCAGTCCCTTTCTTTTTCTCTTCTTCTTCTGGAACCCCTATAATTCGAACGTTGGTGTGTTTAATGTTGTCCCAGAGGTCTCTGAGACTGTCCTCTGTTCTTTTCATTCTTTTTTCTTTATTTTGCTGTGCAGCAGTTATTTCCACTATTTTATCTTCCACCTCACTTATCCGTTCCACCTCACTTATCCGTTCTTCTGCCTCAGTTATTCTGCTATTGATCCCATCTAGAGTATTTTTCATTTCATTTATTGTGTTTTTAATCGATGCTTGATTCATCTTTAGTTCTTCTAGGTCCTTGTTAACTGTTTCTTGCATTTTGTCTATTCTATTTCCAAGATTTTGGATCTTGGAAATAGAATCTTGGATCATCTTTACTATCATTATTCTGAATTCTTTTTCAGGTAGACTGCCTATTACCTCTTCATTTGTTAGGTCTGGTGGGTTTTTATCTTGCTCCTTCTCCTGCTGTGTGTTTTTCTGTCTTCTCATTTTGCTTATGTTACTGTGTTTGGGGTCTCCTTTTTGCAGGCTGCACATTTGTAGTTCCCGTTGTTTTTAGTGTCTGTCCCCAGTGGCTAAGGTTGGTTTAGTGGGTTGTGTAGGCTTCCTGGTGGAGGGGACTAGTGCCTGTGTTCTGGTGGATGAGGCTGGATCTTGTCTTTCTGGTGGGCAAGTCCACGTCTGGTGGTGTGTTTTGGGGTGTCTGTGGACTTTTTATGATTTTAGGCCACCTCTCTGCTAATGGGTAGCGTTGTGTTCCTGTCTTGCTAGTTGTTTGGCATAGGGTGTCCAGCACTGTAGCTTGCTGGTCGTTGAGTGAAGCTGGGTGCTGGTGTTGAGATGGAGATCTCTGGAAGATTTTCGCTGTTTGATATTATGTGGAGCTGGGAGGTCTCTTGTGGACCAATGTCCTGAAGTTGGCTCTCTCAACTCAGAGGCACAGCACTGACTCCTGGCTCCTCAATTTGGGATGATTTGTTGTCTATTCATGTATTCCACAGATGCAGGGTCCATTAAGTTGATTGTGGAGCTTTAATCCGCTGCTTCTGAGGCTGCTGGGAGAGGTTTCCCTTTCTCTTCTTTGTTCTCACAGCTCCTGGGTCTCAGCTTTGGATTTGGCCCCGCCTCTGCGTGTAGGTCGCCGGAGGGCGTCTGTTCTTCGCTCAGACAGGACAGGGTTAAAGGAGCAGCGTCTTCGGGGACTCTGGCTCACTCAGGCCGGGCGGGAGGGAGGGGCACGGAGTGCGGGGCGAGCCTGCAGCGGCAGAGGCCGGCGTGACGTTGCACCAACCCGAGGCGCGCCATGCGTTCTCCCAGGGAGGCCGCCCCTGGATCCCGGGACCCCGGCCTTGGCGGGCTGCACAGGCTCCTGGAAGGGCGGTGTGGACAGTGACCTGCGCTCGCACACAGGCTTCTTGGCGGCGGCAGCAGCAGCCCCAGTGTCCCACACCCCTCACTGGGCTCCGCGCTTTCAGCCGCGACTTGCGCCCGTCTGTGGAGCTCCTTTAAGCAGCGCTCTTAATCCCCTCTCCTCGCGCACCAGGAAACCAAGAGGGAAGAAAATGTCTCTTGCCTCTTCGGCAGCTCCAGAATTTTCCCGGACTCCCTCCCGGCTAGCTGTGGCACATTAGCCCCCTTCAGGCTGAGTTCTCGCCGCCAGCCCCAGTCCTCTCCCTGCGCTCTGACCGAAGCCCGAGTCTCAGCTTCCAGTGCCGCCCGCCCCGGTGGGCGAGCAGACAAGCCTCTCGGGCTGGAGAGTGCCGCTCGGCACCGATCCTCTGTGCGGGAATCTCTCCGCTTTGCCCTACCTAGGTATGTGGGGAGTTTCTTGCCTTTTGGGAGATCTGGGGTCTTCTGCCAGTGTTCAGTAGGTGTTCTGTAGGAGTTGTTCCACGTGTAGCTGTATTTCTGGTGTATCCAGAGTGGATCTTATTGGTTATTATAACTAAAAAAAAAATCCAAAGAGCTCTGACTTCAGGTATGGCTGGATCAAGGTATTCAATGTCATCGGGCCTTTTCCTGACTCTTTTCTCATCTTTCTTTTGTGTCACACAGTGTGTTCCTGGCGCTTCCAGGATTCCATCCTCTAGCTTGGAAACCCAGCAGTAAGAGAAACTTGTGAGTCGTTCCAACAGAATTCCCAGAATTGAATCTCATTGGTTTGGCTTAGATCACATACCCATGTCTGAACCAATTCTTTTAGCCAGCGGGGTGGAATATGCTGATTGGTCTGCCCTGAATTACATCGCCTCTCTCCTCCCACAGAGCTTCGAACTACACAGAATGACAGTGGAGAGCAGTGGTTGCCCAAAAGGAAAACAGGCCACTGTAGAAGGAGAAAGGATGCTGGGCTTGGGGAGAAAACAGATGCCCAGTGCTAGACCTGAGGCACCTTTCAGCTTGATCTGGGGGAGAACAGAATAGAAAGAAATAAGTGATTGTCAGGCTGATGGCTGAGGAGGAGAAGAGATGTGATGACGAGGGGAGAGGGTGGAGAATTCGATTTTAGAGACAGGGGACCCAGGGGGAGGGTGAAGCAAGGGAGCAGAGCCTGACCCTTAGGGTGGAGGAAAGCACTGGGTCAGAAGAGCTGGACTCTGTGGACCCCAGCTGGTGACAGAAGCAGCAAAGGATGGTGCAGCTTGTCCTTCTGGATTCGGCGTGGCGTAGGTGAGGCATTACTTTGAGGGGGTGGATTGCACCACCACCCCCTCTGACGTTCAGAGCAAAGTGAGGAAATCGCATTTTCGTTTTAAATTTTAAATTTGTTATTAAAGTATAGTTGCTTTACAATGTCTTGTTAGTCTCTGGTGTACAGCAAAGTGATTCAGTTATACATATATTTTTTTTTCCTTTTTCATATTCTTTTCCATTGTGGGAATCACGTTTTCTTAACTGCCATGCTATGTATGTCTTTCAGTCCCACATGAGTCCTGTTAGCTTGAGGCAGCTGCCTGAAGGCCAACTGCCTCTACACCAAAGGACGAGATTGAGTTCCTGGACCCAAGAGGCTGGGAACCTGACCTTGGACGCTGGTAGATTCCACGGGGTCCTGGCCCCATGAAAGGCCCCTTGACAGAGAGCTGGCAGGCCTGCCCTGACCACACCCTGCCTTTGCTTCCAGACCTCGGCAGCGCCTTCCTTACAGGGCTGTGCCAGGATGCAGGGAGATCGCAGGTGAAGATTCTGTCTCGAGGCTCGGCTCCAAGCAGGCCCAAACTAACAGCAGCTGTTTTTATTACTACTGGCTCTGCAGTGTGCCTGGCACACAACAAATTGTACCTATTATTAGGTGTGTGAAGTGCACAGCTGGATAGAGATGAGATGCTTTGGAGCCAGTAACGGTTAATACAATTATTGTGACTGTAAAGGAACAGACGGCAGTAGCAGGTGATAGATACCTATGGACTGTTTCGGTTTTACTGTTTGGCTGGACTTTTTCCCCCCTGCTATTCAGAATACTTTTCCCAACACTTCTTTCTTCTTCACAGGGCCACCTGCTTGCAAACATTCTCAAAGCACAAATAAACTTTTTCCCGCTGATCCTGACATCCAAAACCTTTTGAGAAACACCCATGGTGGTGTTTCTCAAAGTGGGGTCCCCCTGGTCCAGCTGGGTTAGAATCATCATGATGTTTGTTAACTGAGCAAATTCTAAGATTCCCATCCACACCTTGCTGAATCTCAATCTCTGGGTTTGGGACCTAGAAACCTGCATTTTAAAAGGCTCCTGGGGTGGGGGGAGGGTGGGGGTGGTGATTCCAATGTATCCTGAAGCTCACAAGTCATAATCTCGCGGGCACTCATGAGGCACCAGCCACAACAGGAAAATCCTGATTCACGCACTGGCCCTGCCCCCTCGGCCCTTCTATCAGGCAATTCAAAGATTCCAGGCCCTCAAGTTACTGATTAACCCCAGGTTTCAAGGAAAGAAATAATAATAACGGAAGGGACAACGTGAGTCAAGAAACAAGCTGAGCAGCCCTGGGAGAGCGGTGCTGGATGGCTGGTGACCAGAAGGAAATAGAGGCTTGAGAAGCGCAGCCTGAGGTCAGACCACATCCAGATCCCAGTGACACCGACTGACACTTCCCTGTCGATGCCCAGGTCCTGAGCTGCCACGTCCCAGTGGCTCCTGTGCCCAGAATGGCCTGCACTGAGCTCCTGCAGCAGCCCCAGCTTATGTCCAAAGAAGCCACCGCCTCTAACACCGCGGGCCCTGCTGGGGGTCATCGCAGCTCCACGGATGGCAACCTGGAATGCCTGGTGTGCCGGGAGCCCTATAGCACTGCCCGGCTGCCCAAGCTGCTGGGCTGCCAGCACACCTTCTGTGCCGTCTGCCTGAAGCTGCTGCTGTGCGTGCAGGACGACACCTGGTCCATCATCTGCCCACTGTGCCGCAAGGTCACTGCCGTCCCCGGGGGCCTCATCTGCAGCCTGCGTGACCAGGAGGCCGTGCTGAGACAGCTGGCCTGGCCGGGCCCGGAGGTGCGGCTCTGTCCTCAGGGGCTGGTGAATCCTGTTACCCTGATAGCAGGGCATCCCAGCTTAGCAGGAGAGGATGAACAGGACATGGAGAGTGCCAACTGCGTGGCAGCCCGGCGCCTGGCGGCACACCTGTTCCTACTGGTCTTGCTCATCGTCCTCATCCTGCCCTTCATCTACCCAGGCATCATCTGGTGGATGCTCAGCTTCATCGTCGCACTGGTCCTGCTGTTGTCCATGCTTTTCTGCTGTCACCGCAGCAGCCAGGGCAGCTGCTGGTCCTCCCCCAGGACTGTCTTCTGCAGAGAGCAGAAACCCAGCGAGATCTCTTCCATTGCCTGAAAGTGATCCGACCAGGCAGTGTCTGGGGACTTCTGTCTCTGCGGTCCGTTTACTGTCACAGTGAACAGGGTAAGGGGCTCTGCATCAGACTGGCTCCCTTGGGAGAGTAAACGCCAGCTGGACCTGCAAGCCAAAGCCAGAATGGCAGTCTTGGGTCAAGAACTGTGTGTTTAGACAATAGACTTACACCTGCTCAGGGAATAGCATAGCTAAACTGTTTGGGAGTGGGGAAGAGGCACAGACTACTTGAATGCTACAGGGGCGGGGGGACCTTCTGTTCCACTTATTCCAATGCTCCCGTTTTTCTTTCTATACCTTGATAAAAATATTGCAAATATTGACGTTATTGCACAGCAGACAGAACCGGAACTCCTGTTTCTGCAATTTATGTATCTGGTTGTTGCTTGCTTTCTTTTGGTTTGGTTTGGTGTGTTTGGGGTTGTTTGCTTCTATTTCTGGCTGTGACACATTTTCCCTCCGGGGAAGTCAGAGGCCACAGGAAGTCCTCCTGTGCTCCCCCTGATGTTGTCCATCTCGTGCCCATCCCACCTCACCAAAGGTCCTGGGGGTTCGGGTCTCCCATTGAGCTGCCCCCAGGAATGGAGAGGGAGAACTTGTGCGGAGGAGTGGGTCTTCTGCTGCTGCCAGGGGATGCCCACATTTGGTTGGCAGAGTTGGGGAGGGTTGGAGAGGACACAGGTGGGTCTGGGAATTGCTCTCAGCAGCTCCACCAGGATTTCTCAGCTCCATGTCCTCAGGTCCTAACTTAACAGAGAATCCCAGTGTTACAAGAACTACCCCCATCCCCCCCAGCGGGTCCAGCTGCCCATCGGATGCACATGATCCCACTCTCTAGAACGAGATCTTTATGGGCGTTGTTTCTTTCTTATTGCCTCCCGATGCCCATTTGAGCTTTTGTCATAAAGATAAGAGGCCCCATAAATGCAAGAGTCCTCTCCAATAACCCCCCATTTCCTGCCTCTCCCTGAGAGCCACAGCCTTTTGAAAGGCTTTTGTGTCTTCTCTCCACTGTTTCTGCTCCATAACAGAGAAGAGACTTCTGCCAGAGTCAGGCATCAGCCAGGGGTGACCCATCAGGGTGCAGGGGAGTAAAAGACAGGAGATGTCACATTATTTCCTTCCAAAGACCCCATAACTGGGAAGCAGACTCGAAACCTCAGAGGGGTTCGCTGAGTACAATCCATTGTCCCTCCTTGCCCGCCTTTCCTCCTGATAGGATGACAGTTGCAGGCTGGACGTGAAGTTCGCGGTGACGGTCCCTTTGTCAGGGAGGGAAGAGAGAACACCGCCACTGCAGCACGTGGAGGGGGCGGTGGCGGGGGCGGGGGCGGGGGGGAGGGCGGGTAGCGGGTTGGCCCCGGCCCAGCGGTTGCGTGTGTGTTGTTGAACAGGGCCTTCTGGCTCTCTGAGCTTCATTTCCCCAAAATAAGCCAGTAGCACTGGATTATTCCTAAGTCCCCTGAAGCCCAGAAGCTGAGGATGCTGCTGGGCTCCCAGATAATGAATGTGGGGTCACATCCCCTGTGGAGTCACACCCAGAAAAGTCAAAGTATAAGTCTGTATGCAATTAGCTGTTCTTGCAATCTGCACACACACAAAAAATCTTCCTTTTTCTTATAAGGTACCTTCAGGGCACACTGTGACACCCGTGCTATTGGTCTTATTAACTCCTGGTGCTGGGAGAGAGTGTGGGTGAGTGCGTGTGGGTGTACATGTGCCCATGCTTTTAAGCCAAGGCCAAGCGGGCCTAGAGGACACCCTGTCTCCCCAGGATGGATAAATGACAAGAATTGTTTGGCATTTCCAGGGCTGGCCTCGGGTATGTGCAGTTTGGGATGGTCGCCAGTAGGAGAGGGGAAGAACCTTCTTTCCTCACTCACCTCCACTCCCATTCCATCTCATTCTTGGACCCTCCACCAAGAAGAAAACCTCCACCAAGTTTTCAGTTGCTAATGACAACATCATTTCTACCAAAGTAACAGTGGGCTCATGTTTACGGAGTGCTTACTGTGCACCTGGCACTGCATTAACAGCTTTATGTCCATTATCTAGCTGAATCTTCAAAGCAGCTTTATGAAGAAGAGACCATCTTGCCGATGAGGATACTGAGGATCAGAGAGGTCAATTCATCTGCCTGAGATTGCACAGCCAGCCACTGCCAGAGCCCCCCTAGGAAATTAACCCATTGTTCTTTCTGCTCCCACATGTTTCCTCCTTTGTGTGCAGTTTCAAAACAACCAGGAAGCTGGTCACTGCTTGTGGGCTTGCTAGGGAGAATAGGAAACTAACCACAGGAGCCTCCAAATTCCAGTAGTCAGGTGCTCAGAGAAGCCCGAGAATTCTGGAATCTATTGTCTATGCTAAAGAGAAAGAAAAGAGAATGATAAAAGTAGGATGGCTTTCCTGACTTTTACCACCCCGTGCCAGCCTCCCCTGAAGGGAGCTATGTCAGCACATGACCAACGTGCCCTCCGTCTCCATGGGCAAAGATGTCTCGACACTTCTGTCCCATTGTCCTGAAGCCCAGCTGGTCCCCGAGTACTATTGGCCCCTGGCAGTGTTGGGGCAGAGAGCACCAGAGGCTAATTTCAGCCCAGGCTGCCCTGGAGAGGAACAGAGGAAACAGGCAGTGCTGCAAAAGGATGTAAGTGGAAGAAATCGGAGGGGCAGGGCAAGGCTCAAAGGCAGGCTCTGACCCAGTGTGTGGCCAATAGGAATCACAGAATTTCTCTGAGCCATGGTGTGCCCACCTGGAACGCAGCAGAGGAAGCCACACACCTCCCAGGGCCTCCATGGGGATACAAAGTGCCGCCGAACAAGAATCCCGTGTCCTAACAGTCTGCCTTTATCATCAGACATTGACCCCTGGGGGTGAACAGGTTCCACGGGGCCTGTCCGGTATGATATAGCAGGGCGCCAGCCTTGGTGATGGGGTGGAGAAGCCAGTCTGGAGTAGGAGTGATGTCCAGGACAGGCCGATCTGGTGGAGAACCTTGTGTTTAGGTCCTAAGGATGGAGAGGAATTGCAGGGGGAGGCCACATTTCATCCCCATCAGCCCCATCACCCTATTCTGTGACCTGGAAGTCAGACATACCTGGCTTGAATTCTAGCTTCACCGCTTAGAAGTCACCTTGCCTCTCTGAGTCTCAGATTCCTTATCCATGAAACAGGTTATATGCATATTTCACAGGGTTGTGAGGGAATTAGCAAAATAATCCATGGTTGAGCATTGAGGACTGCAAGGAAGTAAAGAAGGAAGGGAGAAGACAAGGAGAGATGGGCTGAGTTCTAGAAAGCCCCAACAGGAATGATGAGAACAGACTCATCTTATTTTATTCAGTCTTATTAATAAGGAAATATATTAAAACCCAGGCACTAGAATTTACCTCCCCCATTAACCAGCCTCAACATCAGCAACATCTTCATTAATATAAGAAAACAATCATCGCTAACATCGTTTGAATGAACCATGCAAAGTGTATTACATATGTTATTACATCTGCTAGAATGTAGTTGCTATTATCAATTACCCTCAAATTACCAACAGGGATGCTGAGGCACAGAGAGGTTAAGTAACTTGCTCAAGATCACACAGTGAGGTGATGGTGAGGCCAAGACCAGGTCCAACTCCAGAGTTTAGGCTTTGAGTCACTTTGCTGTATCAGATGAAACATTCCCAGCACACTGTAAGCACTCAAGGTATGTGGGCCCCTGGCCCAAAGGGTGAAAAACTGAGAAGAGACGGCATCCCCTCTTTGGATGGGGGACTCAGGGGTAGAAGTTTGTGGAGGTCACCTGTCCCATTACCCACAGCCATGTTCTCATCTCACCCTAAAGCACCTGTTCATCATTGGAAGCCCTTTCCAAATGACTGGAGGAAGTCTTGCAGTCTTTGCTGGAACAATGAATTCTCTGTGGCAATGGAAAACGTTTCCGAGAATGAAGGACATTCCCGCAATCTCTCAGGCTATGGGAACAGCATAGAGCACAGTCAAAGAGAAATGAGATCCAAGCTCTTGAATCTGCCTGGAGCTATTCATATGAACTTTATATTCTTGTCCAAGAACCTCGAAGTTACTTTTTTTAAGGCAGAATATTTCCTGGGACAGTAGAGAACTCTCCGAAGAATTCAGGACACCATGGAAGCTAAGATCCATCTGTGCATTTATTCAACAAGTATTTATTCAAGGTCTTCTCTGTGCCAGGTACTGAGCAAGATATTTAATCTTATTTGATAAGGAATTTTGATGAAAAAGGAAAATTAATAAGTGCAAAGTTGAATTGTGTCCCCCTCCCCCAAAAATATCTGTTGAAGTCCTAACCCCCACTACCTCAGAATGTGACCTTATTTGGAAATAGGGTTTTTACAGAGATAATCAAGTTAAAATGAGGTCACTGGGGTGGGTCCCAATCCAGTATGACTGGTATCCTTTAAAAAGGGGGAAATTGGACATAGAGACAGACATACAAAGAAGAAAGACAATATGAAGATACACAGGAAGAAGATGGCCATGTGAAGGTGAAGGCAGAGACCAGGGTTATGTTTCTATAAGCCAAGGAATGCCAAAGATGACCAGAAAGTGACCAGAAGCCAGGAGAGAGGCCCAGAAGAGATTCTCTCTCAGAGCTCTCATCAGGAACCAATCCTACCGATGCCTTGATCTTGGACTTGTAGCCTGCAGAACTGTGTGAGACAATAAGTTTCTATTGTTTAAGCAACCAGGTATTGTGGCACCTTGGTATGGCAGCCCTAGGAACCAATACAGCATCTATCCTGTGCCTGTGCTTGCAACAGGCCCCTTAGCTGGGCTGCTTCAAGTTCAGGTAAATAACTTGCCCAGAGTCTTATGGCACATACATAGAAATGTCAGGCTCAAAATCAAGTCTGATTGATTCCCAAGATTAGTTCCTCAGCCCCATTTTGTAGATAGGAAATCGAGACTCAGAGAAGCCCTGTGATTCCCCCCCAGACAGAGCCCAATATGTCAGAGATGGAGTTGGAATCAGAGCCCACAGTTCCTAAGTTATCCTTAATCTTAGCAACAGCCATATGAGAATTACTAAATTATTATCCCCAGTTCACAGACTAAAGAGTTAAAATCCAAGTCATTAAGATACCTGACCTTCAGGTCACAAGCGAGTAAGTGAGATACTAGAATTTGAACCTACTGTTTGACTCTAAAGCTCCGTCTGCACTTCCCACTGCCCCACACTGCCTCTTAGCACCCTGTCTGCATTGAGAAGCAGGAAAGTGTATTTTTCAGGATGCTTGAGGAACCCACCATAAGAGCCTGTATGCTCAAAGAGGGCAGGACTAAAGTGGACCTTTGTCTTGTTTCCTTTGACTGTCTTATATTCAGCTGGGCCCCCCTCGTTCCCCCACCTCCCTTACTGAGGAAACTGCCCTGTAGCTCATCTTGCCCAAGGGAGAGTTCCACCAGCAACCACTACACCAGTTGGGGCGCTTGGTCCTTCCTCTACCCACCTCCCTTTTCACCTGAAGCAGTCACATGATATATGTCATATGATCTTTTCCAGAACTGGAATCTGGAGCTAGTGGTGAAGGAGAGATGAGTGTTTAAAGTGGCAGCAACATGGGACTTCCCTGGTGGTCTAGTGGCTAAGACTGCATGCTCCCAATGCAGGGGGCCCAGGTTCGACCCCTGGTCAGGGAACTAGATCCCACATGCCTCAACTAAAAGATCCTGCATGCCACAATGAAGATCCCAGCCCGCATGCTGCAACCAAGAACAGACGCAGCCAAATAAATAAATAAATACATATTTTTTACATTTAGAATAAATAAATAAATAAAGTGACAGCAACAGAGCAGATGGTCCCCGTAGCTCTGGTCCTTGAGCCACTGGTTGATTCAGTAAACCCTCAGGTTCCTTCCCCACAATTATTATTTTTTTCTTTAGATAGCCAGAATCAGTTTCTGTTGCTTGCAACCCACATTCGTGACCTAATACAGGAGCTGTCCACGCTCCTGCTTGCTGAAAAATCCCACCATGAACTTCAGCCCCTCCAAAGCCTGGGAAAGGAAAGCTGCAATGCCACAGGCCAGGTAGCGGAAGCCCTCTGGTACCCCCACCCTCAGCCCTCCTGAGAGCCAGCCTGACCTCGTGGCGAGGCTGCCCTGATATCAGGCCCAGGAGAACGGTGCCCAGGTCAGCTCTGCTCAGATGTGGGGTCAGATGGGAAAACACGGCATTGGATCTCAGGCCAGCCACCTTTGGAGGAGGTTGGTCTCTGGTCTATTGGCCTCAGAATCCCCAGAAGAAACAAGCTCTAGTAGACAGTCAGCCAGAGGTCCTTCACTGGAGTCAGTTTGCAAAAGAAAACAGCCTGCAAAGTAGCTGTGGGTGCAGCAGTTCCAAAACAACTGCAGCAATCATCCTGGCTAATGTTTATCAAGGGCTTACTACATTCAGGCTACTGTTCTCAGAGCTTCCTTAACCCTTTTGCTCTTCACAACAACCCTGTTGTTCTTTATGCTAGACATTTGACATGTCATCTCAGTGAACTGACACAGAGCTCCTATTTAGGTAGGCAGCTGAGGCAGAGAGAAGGTAAGGAACTCGCAGAAGTGGCAGAGCTCGGGTTTGAAAGCAGGCGGTCTAATCCAGCCCTGCCTTATTCAGTCACTGCATTTACCATCCCCCTCCTGCTCTCACCTCTCTCCCTTGCTTCCTCACCTTCCCCGCCCCAATCAAAACGAACCAAAAGAAAAGAAGGGCCCTCAGTAACAGACACACCTGGGTTCAAAACCAAGCCCCTCCATTTATCGTCTGTGTGAACTTGGGTGTGATACATGCCTTGCCTGAACCTTAGTTTCCTCGTTTGGAAATGCAGGCTAATCAAACCTACCTGAGGGAAGTTCTGTGACAATTCAGTGAGATAATGCGTAAAACACCTGGCACAGTTCCCAGCATAGAGTAGGTGCTCACCCATCCCAGTCAACCTGTCAACAAATGTGTGTGAGCATTTATTACTCACCTGGCAAGTGGGGGAAGCAAAAAAATACAGGGGAAGTGATGGTCCTTACCAGCATCACCCCTGGCAGCCTCTCCCTAGGGAAAGGCTAGGGAACGAAGATATGCACATAGGTGCTAAAATCAGACCCCAGCGTGAGATCTGGACAGTCTAAGACAAAGGGTAGCTCTAGAGGAGGAGGTTCTCCCTGGGGAGAGGCAGCCAGGGGGGCCTCTGGAATGCTGCTCATGTTCTATTTCTTGACTTAGGCGATAGTTACACAGATGAGACTTATTTTCTAATTATTTATAAACAGTGCCTACACTTTGCATGTGCTTTTCTGTACATACTTCATAGTGAAACAATAAAACTTTAAACCTAACTTAACAATGCTATAGAGTCTAAGCAGCTTGAGGGCAAAGGCTGCGCCTGAGGCTGGTACCCAGCGCTAATCCCGCATTCGGATGCCTGCCCCATCCACAACCAATTCACCCAGGGTTTTAGAGCTTTGTGGGTTGCTCTGTAGACGGTCTGTCTGGTTTGAATCCTGACTCTGCTACTTACTGGCTGTATGAATGAGTCTCTCAAACTCCCTAATCTTCGTTCTCACACCTATAAAATGGGGAAATAATGATGGAGTGATGAACATCAAACGAGACCACCTGTAGAGACCATTTAGCACAGTGTACGGCACACAGGATGTGCCCGAGAAACACTAGCTGCCCAAGTTAGGCAAAAAGACGAATGTATTGGCTCATTTAACCAAATGGTGGCAAAGGCAGTTTCCTGTTGGGTCTTGGCAACGATGAAACTAAGGTATGGGGCTTCATTCAGACTGTTTCTCTCCATTTCCATCTCCTGTTCTCTCTGCATTTGAGTCTTGTTCTCACCGACCAGCTTTGTCCATGAGATTGGAAACTTGGCCAGCTCCTACTCATGTCTTCCTAGCTTCACCTCCAGAAAGAAAGGAGCAGACGTTCTTCCTTTGGTTAAATGATGAAAAATCCCAAGGAAGGAGTCTGATTGGTCATCTTGGGTCACACGCCCCTCCTCTGTGACCAGCAGGACTGTGACTAGCAGCCCCAAGAGAATCTTGTGATTAGGAAGGAGAAGGACCTCAAACAAAGGAGAATGCTATTTGCAGAAGAACGAGAGGTGTTGAGTAGAGAGAGCAGCAGGTGTGAGTCAGTCCCCACCCCGTCACAGCTAAATAGAGATGAACTCCAACTTGATTGGGTCTCTCTTTGAGAGGCCTGCCTCCTCCCCACCCGATCTCAGTCCAAGTGGGTTCTGATAGTAACAATACCATATTCGTCTTTTATGGGTAGAACATGTGTCCCAAACCTGCCAATCAAAGCATCATGTCCCCTGGCCACAAGGTCTGGTTCAAAGATAAGCCAATGTCAGCTCTACCCAGGAATATTACTGGAGCTACCTGGAGGAAGTATTTTCTCTGCCAGAGTTGCTAGGCTGGTAGAATGTTTGGACTTTCCGGTTACCATCTTGCCCCACCAAGGGAAGGATTTTTCTATGGGTGAAGCCAACCCAGAGCAAAGTTGAGCCCAGTGATAGAGAGAGGTTCCTAACCATATTATCTGAGTATCTAGACCTGGCCACACCTGAAACCTGACTTTCCTCTGAACTTCTCAATAGTTACATGGGTCAGCAAATTCTTTTTCTTTGCTTAAACCCTTTGACCATGTTGTTTTGCTTCCAGGCAAAGGAGCACTGAATCACTCGTGGGTGCTTGAGTTATGAGGTCATATAGAGGGAAAGCTAAGATAGCCAGTCCAGAGCCAGATTTATGTCACAACACAATAGAGAGTTGGATGTGAGTCATGAATGAAGCTGATACAGAGGCAGACAAGAGGGGGCACGTGTCCTCTGAGAGGCAAAGAGAAAAGCCTCAGGTCCTGATATCCCAAATCGCCAGTCTCAGTGAGGCCTGGCTATTTGCCAGTCTTGTCCTGCCTGTCCTCAAGACCACCTGTCATATCCTTCAATATCCCTCTTTTAAATAAGCTAGCTAGGGCTTCCCTGATGGCGTCATGGTTAAGAATCCACCTGCCAATGCAGGGTACATGGGTTCAAGCCCTGGTCCAGGAAGATCCCACAAGCCACGGAGCAACCAGGCCTGTTCGCCACAACTACTGAGCCTACACTCTAGAGCCCGTGCACCACAACTACCGAGCCCACGTGTCACAGCTACTGAAGCCCGTGCATCTAGAGCCCATGCTCCGCAGCAAGGGAAGCCACCGCAATGAGAAGCCTGCGCACGGCAACGAAGAGTAGGCCCCACTTGCAGCAACAAGAGAAAGCCCGTGCACAGCAACAAAGACCCAACGCAGCCAAACATATACAAATAAAATAAATTTTAATAAATAAATAAATAAATAAGATAGCTACCCAGAGGATTCCAGTACCTCCTCATCCCCTCTCCTAAGACCCAGTGCTCTGTGAGGTCTACAACCTCTGTTGAATGTTAAATGGAAGAGTGCCCCAGGGCAGGACATGGCATATGTGAACTCCTAGGGAAGACATAAGGAAGGGGGTTTTGGTGGCCAGGGAAAGCCTCAGGAAGGATGTGGGAACTGGCTGGGTATTGAAGGAAAGGTTTGATTTGAACAGACAGAAAGAATGGGGTGAATGAGGGTATTGCAGGAATAGTGTGAATAAAGTATGGAAGTTGGAAAATACAGAGTATATTCAGGGACAGAGAGTGGGCCTGTCTAGGTCAGGAATTTGTCAGGAACAGGGAAGAAAGCTGGGCCTGGCGGCAGAGGGTCCGGAGTACCAGGCTATGGGGTCCACTACGGCACATGAAAGGCTTAGCATGGAAGTGCTCAGAGTTATCCAGCAGCACTGAAACCTTGAAATAGCAACAGCAGACTCTTGCTGGCAGACCCTGCGGCTGTCCACCGGAGGTGAGCATGGTAGTGAGTCGGGGTGCAGCGGGAACGGTGTCCAGAGTGCTGGGGTTTGCTCTGCTACACACCCCAGATAAACTTCCTTGGGACTTGGCCTCCAACAGCATCCATCCCTGTGGGAGGGGATGCAGGACACTTTCAAGTGGTACTAACACAGATATTCATTCATTCACTCACTTATTCAATCAGTAAGCATGTATTAAACACCTACCATACACTAGGCATTAGGTTAGGTCCTAGCGAGATGAGGGTCAATAAAACATAAGACCCCTGGCCCCACTGAGCTCACGCTGGGGCACTAAGGGCCACCTGCTCAATAGCCATTCCACCTTCTCCTTCAGAGAAACCTGATTTTGTCTGTGCATCAATGTGCCCCATCAATACCAGCAAGAGCAGTCTCTGCTCTGAGCCCCATCCTTTAGAGGGCCCCCCTCTGGCCTCTTCCATCCTGATGGACAGTGGAGCCTACAAGGCCAAGAGGATGTGCCCACCTAAGCCCACACTCTGGGTAGCTGGTATCCCGATATTCCCTGTCCAAACTGCCCCAAATCCACTTCCAGACTGCAGGAGTGAACCTCTCCCCTGACCCATTCTCCTAAGGGTGCAGCCACTACACACATTCCTAGGTTTGAGGAGTGGCCAAGTGGCAGCTGTTTGCAGGAGGGGTATTCAGAGCTTGGATGCATGGGCTGGAGTGTCCACACACTTGTGTGGGAGACCTCATGTGGTACGGGATGGAATTGGGGCTGGGAAGAGAAGGAAGATGGGCAGTAAACCAAGAGCCACATCATGGCGTGGAACTCTGAGGGGCTGAAGGATTTCTAAATTCACACCTGATATTCCATGTGGTTTGAAGGTGTGTCTGTCTGGTTGGAAGGTTAGGACATTTTTTTTTTTATCACTTTGTGTTCTTGCCCTGAGCTCTGCAAAATGTTAGGACTGGCCTGAGCCAGTCCCCTTTGCCAGATTCCTTGCTTTCCCAGACTCCCTTGCATCCACAGGTGATCATGTGATCCAGACATGTGATCCCAGCAAAGGGGCTTCTGAGAAATCGTTTCCACCTCGACCATGGGAGAGAAACCATGAGGAAAGGCTCATGAGGAGAGCTCCCTTTTTCTCTTTTCTGCTTTGGAACACAAATGCTTAAGAATGCTTGACACTGAGGGAGACATTTGGGCCACAGCATGACACAGTGACGGGCATGAGCCAACATGCTGAGGATGGTGAAAGATGGAAAGAGCTTAGGTCTTTGAGCTTTGGGGCCAACTCTGGAACCATCGACCTCTGGATTTTATGTTCCATAAATCATCAGTGTCATTATGATTTTGGACACACATTGGGAAGCGTTGGATACAACAGTGGCCAGACATCCTAATGGAAACATGCATTCTTTTTTTTTTTTTTTTTTTTGGCCGCTCTGCATGGCTTGCAGGATCTTAGTTCCCCAACCAGGAATCAAACCCAGGCCCCTGGCAGTGGAAGCGCAGAATCTAACCACTGGACTCCCAGGGAATTCCCAGAAACATACATTCTAATGACTAGTGAGAGAAACCAATCTGGCCATCTTGCCAGCCTATGGGGAGGTTTTTCCCATGGGTGAAATCAACCCAGAGGAAACTGAGAATTTTTTGTTCCATCTGCATGTTACTTTTACTATTACTGTCTTTTAAAAATAATCTCATTTTGCTTAGTGTTTTAAAATGATGTCTCTATCATAAATAAAAAGCCAAGGTCATTTGCTGTTGCATAAAGTAATAAAAAGATTTTTGGGGACTTACCTGGTGGTGCAGTGGTTAAGAAACCGCCTGCCAATGCAGGGAACACAGGTTCGAGCCCTGGTCTGGGAAGATCCCACATGCTGTGGAGCAACTAAGCCCGTGAGCCACAACTACTGAGCCCACGTGCCACAACTACTGAAGCCTGCATGCCTAGAGCCCATGCTACTCAATAGGAGAAGCAATGAGAAGCCCACACACCACAGTGAAGAGTAGCTCCCGCTCGTCACAACTAGAGAAATCCCACATGCAGCAACAAAGACCCAACGCAGCCAAAAGTAAATTAAATTTTTTAAAAAAGATTTTTTAAGTGAAATCAATGCTGAAAACAAAAAAATTTTTTAAAAAACCACTAAGTGCATTGTGGTATCCCAGATGGGATTCTGGGACTGTAAAAGGACACTAGTAGAAAAACCAATGAATAAAGTCCATACTTTAGTTAACAGTAATGTACCAATGTTGTTACCAAGTCCAAGTTCGTCCTGCTCACAGCACAACAGGCCAATAAATTGAGAGACAAGTTGTTGGGGCAGGGAATAGTGACTTTATTCAGAAAGCCAGCAAACCGAGAAGATGGTGGACTCGTGTCCCAAAGAACCATTTACCGGAGGTAGAATTCAGGCTTTTTTATACTAAAAGGGTAGGGGGTGTGTCTGGTTGCTGCAAACTTCTTGGTGTCAGAATCCTTTATTCTTGCAGCTGTCCACGTAGGATAGATCACCATGTTTCTGTAAACCTCCAACAAGGTAAATGTTATTCTCTGCTCTGCAACTTTTCATCTCTATATGAATGGAAAAGCATTAGACCTTTAAAGGTCAGAGCCTCCAGAATGGGCTATCCTGTGTATTTCAAGCTATAGGCAACATTCTTAACTTGTAGCAAAAGCAATAGAATATGAAGCTTAAAGTAAAAGAAACAGATCCAATACAGAGTCAGATTTGTTCTTCCCTATTACAACATTGGTTTCTCAGTCTTGACACATCTACCATGGTTATGTAAGATGTTAACACTGGGGAAACAAGGTGAAGCATTATATGATTCTTAGGTAAGAATTCTGTACTGTCTTTGGAACTTTTCTGTCAATCTAAAATTCTTCCAAAATAAAAAGGTTATTAAATAAATAAATAACAGGATGTTTAAATCTTAACTCAGTATTTTGGAGAGTCAAAGACTCTGAGCTGAGGCCCATTCTCCCTTCGTTAAAAAGGAAGATTAGCAAATGTTATAGGAGTACAATGGCATACTATTCAGCCTTTAAAAAAGAAGGAAATTGCCTCACTTGCAACAACGTGGATGAACCTGGAGGACCTTGTGCTCAGTGAAATACGCCAGACACAGAAAGACAAATACTGTATGATCTCACTTATGTGTGTAATCTAAAACAGTCAAACTCATAGAGGCAGAGCGTAGAATGGTAGTTGCCAGGGTTTGGGTGGAGGGAGAAGGGTGATATGAGGACATGTTGGTCAAAGGGTACAAAGTCTCAGTTATACAAGATGAATGACTATGAGTTCTAGAAACCTAATATACAGCATGGTGACCATAGGTAACAATACTATATTGTATAATTGAAATTCGCTAAGCGGATAGATCTTAAAGCAAATCTCAACACACACACGCGTGCGTGCACACACACACACAAATAGTAACTATGTACACGTGATGGATTAAGTTATTTAGCTTGACTGGGATGATCTTTTACAAGGTATACATATACTATCAAAAGTTCAAATTGTATACCTCAAATATATATAATTTTGTAAGTCAAAGATATCTCAATAAAGTTGTTTTTTAAAAAAGAAATATATATACTTTTTGTGTGTTTGTGGACCTGTAAGTCACAAAGAAAAATGGTGTCGATATGAGTTTAATTAATGGCCTTGATTATTAGTTTATCAGAAACAAATAAAAATTGTACCGTAACAACAAAAAAAAGATTCCATAGCATCAAACTGTGTCCTCAATAGAATAGGATTAAAGGGAATAACTTTCTCATGCATGATTCAAGGTGATTTAATGCAAGTTCATGTACCAGCTGAAGATATCTTGTGTACCACCAGTGATATGGGTCTCATGCACTGAGATCCATATCAGTGCAGATCAGATCAGGGGTAAGTGCAAAGCATTCTTAGATGAGAAGCAGGTAGAGGGTCATCACTCAAACTTCTGTGTAAGAGATAAGGCAGAAGACTACAAAATTATTACTTAACAGACAAGAACAATGGGGGAAAATACCAACCCAAGTGTCTTTGACCCTAAATGGCTGCCACTTAGATTGGCCAATTCTAGTTGATAGTCCCATTAACAGACAGATGTTTAGTTCTTTGGGTCAAAGACACCTTAGAACAAACAAGAAACTGCTCAGCAATGTAACAATATCCATAGTAACCAGAAACCATCCACAGAGCCTTCCACCCTGACCTTCCTCTGTGGTTGTGTCCAGTCCCTCCCCATGGTAGCCCTGTTTATTTGAGTGTCATTAGGAAAGAAGTGACCATAAACGATCTTCTGTGTCATTCAGCCTCAAGTTCAGCACAACGGCATCATAAGGATATTCTACGGGAAGGGATGTGGGGTTGCTTTCAGAGACGTCACCCCCAGAATTCAGTACCATTCAACAAAATGAGTGGCCAGCCCCCACTCACATCCTGGAAGGACAGACATCAATGGAGCATAGCAAAGGAGCCTCCGTCTTTCGGGAAGCCATCATCCAAAACTCATCTAAGTATCTTTGAACCTGTACTGATGTTTGAGCCTATGAGATGGCAGGATAGCAGAATCAACCAGATCTGGGATTAAATCCTGGCTCTGCCATCTTGCAGCTCGGTGACCCTGCCCAAGTTATTTAACCCTGCTGAGCCTCAGTTGTTTCCTCTGTGAAGTGGGGCTAGTAATAGCACAAACTGCATAGGATTAACTGATATAAAGTATGTATGGGACATGAAGAACCAGCCACAAGGATAATGGTCCCTGAACAATATTCATGGTTATTTCTGTAATTTCTGGGAGAATCAAATCCAATCAATTGGTTGTTCTAAACCTGACTGAACACCAGAATCACCAGGGGAACTTGTTAAAAATATAAACTTCTAGGCTTCCACACCCCTGAGAAATTCTAAACTGGGTTGGTGAGGGGCAGGACCCAGGAACATATGCCTCCATGATATACTTTTATTGTGCCTAGCCCATAGTAGGCACTCAACAAATACAGGCCCCTTCCCCGACCTGGACCGTTGAAACAGCTTCCGAAGCAGTCACCCGTGCCCACTCTTATCCATTAGACCACCACCAGGAGCCAGTGGGATCCTTTGAAAAGGTGAAAATATGTCACATTGCTGCCCCAAACCCTATACAACTCTCCATTTCATACAGAATAAAATCCATAAACAAGGCCCTACATCAGTGGCTCCTGGGCACACGTTAGAAATACCTGGTGAGCTTGTGAACAATAACTAGGCCTGGCCTGACCCCAGACCAACAGAATCAGAATCTCCAGGGGTGGGGCCCAAGTAGGGTTGCCAGATAAAACAGAGGACACCCAGTTACACTGAAATTTCAGATACCCAATGCATAACTTTTTAGTATAAGTATGTCCTGGTAAATAGTGGGACATACTTGTACTAAAAAAGTATTTATTTCTTGTGTATCTGAAATTCCAATGTCACTGGGTATCCTGTATTTTCATTTGCTAAGCCTCGCAACCCTAGGCCCAAGCCTCAGCCTTTTTATAAAGCTCACAGTGACATGGCTCTCATTGCCTCTCTAAGCTCATCTATTCCTCTCCCCCAGCTCTCTCCACTCCAGCCTTTTCCTTGAAAGTGTCAACCACCTTCCTTCTCTCCACAGCTTTGCAGGTGCTGGCTGCCTGTGAGACAGGCTGGGACCTGGGACCCTTTGCTGCAGTGCCTGCACCTGGACAAACAGTCTCCTCAAGGAACAAAATACAAAGAAACTACAAGGGACTAAAAATAACTGCATGCATGTGCAGTTGGGGCAAATTCTGGACAACAAGATACAAAAAGACCAAAAAGCCTAACCGCCACTTCTGAAGAGCTGGGAGCAAAAGCAGGGTACTGTGCATGCCCCCCCTGCATACAACACCACCAAAGCGGGTGGGCAGACCACCTAAGCCACCCATCTGGCCTGACCCCTGGACCCGCCCCTACATTTACCCCACGAAAGGAACCAGCTTGCCCCCCCTCAGGGATCGAGCAAGGGAACCTGTTGCTTGTTCTTGCTCCCCCCTGTTGCAGCAGGGACCCCAGTAAAGCCTTGCCTGAATTTCTTGTCTGGCCTCTTATCAATTTCTATTGATTAAGGAGGCTGAGAACCCTGGTCAGTAACACCTGGGATGCTCTGTCTATGCCAGATACCAGCAAGCCTCCCTGACCACTGCACCCTCTCCCCCAGGTTCCCCTCACCTTGCTTTACTTTGTCTTTATAACACTTACACTGATGGATTATCTATCTGTCTGGTTATTGTCCATCTCCCCTCCCTCACAAACTAGACTGCAAGCTCCGTGACTTTGCTGGAAACACTTTGGTTCTTTCCTTGCTGTATTTGCAATGCCTAGAACCTCACCAGCTACTCAGTAAATTCTGGTTGAATTCGTTAATGGTGATGAAAAGGCTTTTCCTTCCAGCACAAACCCCTAACCATTCCTTCCGGAGGAGCTGATAGAAGACCTCTTAGCAGAAGTATCTTTTACCAAGAATGAGAGCAGCTAATTTTTACTGAGCGTGTCCTGTGTGCCAGACACCATTCAAAGCACTTTACCTGCATGTCCCCATTCCATCCTCAAGACAGCACTTGAAGGGGTCATAATTATCCTCATTTTACAGAGGAGGAGAGTAAATTCTTCAGTGTCCAACACCAAACCTCAAAAATCTCAAAGGCATACACTAGAGAGGTAAATGTATTTTCTCCACCTTTCCTTCCTGTAGCCTTGATTCTGGATTAGCTCCCGTGTGCTGTTCAGTGGCAGGGACTGGGGTGAGGGATGGGCACTGGGCAGGGCTGTAACAGATCCAAAGTCTGGAGTCAAGAGTGTTTAACACAGGACTTCTCTCGAACTAGAGACGGGGCAAGGCTGTTGTGCAAAGTGGTGCCTGGTCCCACAAAGCCAATCTGGCTAGAAGGGGCCACCAGACACTGAGAGAAGGAGGGATGGCTGGAGGTTTTCTGCTGGCGTCCACTTCCATGTGGTTATTAATATTGCAATTGATAAGGCCCATGTGCTCAGATATACCGCCTATGCCCCTGAAGGGTGCACGCTATTAACCCATTTGACCCTCACAATGGCCTTGTAGGTAGGTAGAGCTGCTGTTCCTGGTCCTGAGTGGCCAGTGGAGAGACGAGGAGACAGAGGCCTAGAGCATTCCACAAGAAGCATGAGTCACAGATTTTGCATTGGAAGCTGGTCTCTGACCCTGGCCAGTACCTTTTCTGTTTACGGTACTGGGCTGTCTTCACCTGGAGAAAGAGTAACAACCTGTAGCCACAATGATTCACACTCCAGCTCTGGCACTCATCATTAGTTCTGTGGCTTCTGCACAGCCTCGACCTGAGCCTTGGTTTCCTTTCATGTAGAACAGGTGTGATGAGATTCACAGGATTGCTAGAGGAATGAGATCCATTCATGCATTCATTATATGATTCTGAGCACCTATCAAGTGCCAGGCACAGTCCCTGGGGCTGGGCACACAGCAGAGGACTCTCCAGGCTTTTAAATTCTAGTGGGGATGGCAGGCAATAAACTGCCAACAGGAAGATAAACCAAACAATTCTACAGAGTGAGAAGTACTGCGATTGACACAGAACAGGACTGGGAGCCTGGAGTGGGATTCCCCAGAACTTAGAACAGTACCTGGCACATAGTAGGTGCTCAGGAAGTATTTGTTCTCTGGCTAAACGTGCTGGGTGGTCAGGGAAGACTCATAGATGCCACCCTGAGTGGACACCGGAGTGGAGAGCTTGGGGCCACAGGGCTAGGCACGGGAACCTCAAACGCAAAGGCCCTGAGACCAGACTAAACTTGGCGTTAAAGAAACTGCAAGAAAACTCAGGGAGCGCATGGATATCTCATCACTCAGTAAACTTCCAAGTGCTGTATACACATGTGGGAAGACTGTTTCTGTGCCTGGTTCTTTGATTGCACCTGAGTTACTTTTGACGACCGAGCGCCTGGCAAGCAGCTTCCGCAGAGCCGAACCCCGCGGCCCTGTGGCTTCCCCGAAGGCGAACAGACCCACAAACCGAGTTTCGCGCCGGGCTGGCCCGTCATTTCCTGAAGCCGGCACCCTCTGACGGGGTGGCGGCGGGGCGAGCGGCTTGGGACACGCATTTCGGAGCCCGGAGCCCGGAAGGACCAGGCGCGCACGGGGCGGGCGGCGCGGCGGCAGGACCAGTCGGGACCCGCGCGGGGGGAGGGAGGGAGGAAGGGAAGGAGGGGCGGGGCCGGGGCAGCCGGGCCGCCTTCGCCGTCGCCTTCGCCGCCACCTCCAGGTAAGAGGCCCGCTCCCCGCCGCCACCACGCCGGATCCGCGCGGGGAGCCCCTGTCCCGGCTGGCTCGGCCCGTGGACTCTTTGCCCCCGCCCCGCCCTGCCCTCCGCGCCGACCTCCCCGGAGTCAAGGCCTCCGGGTGGTTGCTTGTTTTCCTTCCGAGCCGGAAGTGCACGTAGGAACCACACGCCTGGGCAGCAGATGGGGAAACTGAGGCCGGGCACAGCACTCAGGCGTCCCCTGCCTCCCTTGATAAATGAGGACGCTGGTCCGGGCCAGGGAGGGGAAGGGACTTGCCCAAGGTCACCCGGGGTCACTGGGCTTCCACTTGGCTCACGCGGCCCCTCCAGCGCCCCTCACCCCCCTCTCCTTGCCCCTCCAGACCTCTGAGCACACAGGACACACCTAAACTGAGAATTCCCCGGGGGGCGGGGGAGGGGGAGGTTGGGAATAACCTCTGCAGAAAAGCCCCGGCCCCAGTGTCACAGGGAGCCCAGGTCGCCTCATCCTGACCCCTACTGTTAGAGGAGGGTGAATTACTGCTACTAACTTTGGAGCGGATTTTACACCTGGGTGAGCTGAGGCTCAGAGAGTTGAGGGAATGTCCCCAAGACCGCGCCGCTGGGAAGGAGGCCACGATACGAACCTGGGTTCCCCGACTCCACAGCCTAACCCAGTGCCTGGCACAGAGGAGGCCAGCACAGTGCCCCGTCTCTGCCCTGCTCCACCTGACACAGGGAGTCGGGACCACAGCTGGGCTAGACTGGGGGCCTTGGTCTAGACACTACTGCCTAACATGGAGTAGGAGTCAGCAGTTAGTTCTCTTTTCCCCTAACTCGGTGTTCATTTCAGGGCAGAAACATGAAGCCTTCTAAGCTTCGGGGGCATCCAGCAAATATTTATTGAACACCTGCTGTGTGCCAGTGTGTGCACTGTTTGTTTGTTTTTTAACATCTTTATTGGAGTATAATTGTTTTACAATGGTGTGTTAGTTTCTGCTTTATAACAAAGTGAATCAGTTATACATATACATATGTTCCCATATCTCTTCCCTCTTGCGTCTCCCTCCCTCCCACCCTCCCTGTCCCACCCCTCTAGGTGGTCACACACTGAGGAAACAGCAGTCAACAAGACAAGTGGTGCCCTTGGGTGGGGGGGTGGGGGGGTACATTCCAGAGGGTGGAATAAAACATGGCCCTTCAGCCTGAGGGGCAGGCGGGGAAGGGCTGAACCGAGAGGAGGGACCCTTGGAATCTTCTCTACCATGAAGTCTGAGAAGAGGGCGGAGAGAGATCAAACCTCACAGCCTCAAGCCCTCTGAGCGTCCAGCCCCCCTGGGCCTGGTTTGAGATGCTCTGTCAGCCTGAGCTACCCCAACCCACCGCCCAGGGATTTGGGGGAGAGGGCCTAGGTGGGTAGAGAGTGGGCCAAAGGGAGCCCTAAACTGACCTCAGAGCCTGGAAACCTAGCTGTGTGATCTTGGATATGTCATTCTACCTCTCTGGGCCTGTTTTCTTATCATAGAATGGGGGTCATAATACTTCATAGCATTGATCATGCTATGCCAAAATGCTTCAGAAATGGTAAAGCAGGGTCCAGAGTGTGGCCCATATCAGAGGCCTTGCCAAATCAGGCATAAGCAAGGGGGTAGTATTTATTTAGAGCATATTTATTTAGAGACCCTAGTGACCCTGTTGATAACCTGTGAGTGCTCTCAGTAAAGAAATACATGAGGCAGAGGGAGGGTGGCTGAGTTCAAGGGGAGGAGCTTGAGGCTCCCTGCTCGGCTCTCTCCGGAAATAGAATGCTTACGTCACTGTCAGCATTTCAACTTTTTATTTTTTTATTTTTTTAACATCTTTATTGGAGTATAATTGCTTTACAATGGTGTGTTAGTTTCTGCTTTATAACAAAGTGAATCAATTATACATATACATATGTTTCCATATCTCTTCCCTCTTGCATCTCCCTCCCTCCCACCCTCCCTATCCCACCCCTCTAGGTGGTCACAAAGCACTGAGCTGATCTCCCGGTGCTATGCGGCTACTTCCCACTAGCTATCTATTTTACATTTGGTAGTGTATATATGTCCATGCCACTCTCTCACTTTGTCACAGCTTACCCTTCCCCCTCCCCACATCCTCAAGTCCATTCTCTAGTAGGTCTACGTCTCCATTCCCGTCTTACCCCAAGGTTCTTCATGACCTTTTTTTTTTTCTTAGATTCCATATATATGTGTTAGCATACGCTATTTGTTTTTCTCTTTCTGACTTACTTCACTCTGTATGACAGACTCTAGGTCCATCCACCTCACTACAAATAACTCAATTTCGTCTCTTTTTATGGCTGAGTAATATTCCATTGTATATATGCGCCACATCTTCTTTATCCATTCATCCGATGATGGACACTTATGTTGCTTCCATCTCCTGGCTATTGTAAATAAAGCTGCAATGAACATTTTGGTACATGACTCTTTTTGAATTATGGTTTTCTCAGGGTGTATGCCCAGTAGTGGGATTGCTGGGTCGTATGGTAGTTCTATTTGTAGAACTTCATACTGTTCTCCATAGTGGCTGTATCAATTTACATTCCCACCAGCAGTGCAAGAGTGTTCCTTTTCTCCACACCCTCTCCAGCATTTATCGTTTCTAGATTTTTTTTTTTTTTTTTTTTTTTTTTTGTGGTACGTGGGCCTCTCACTGTGTGGCCTCTCCCGTTGCGGAGCACAGGCTCCGGACGCGCAGACTCAGTGGCCATGGCTCATGGGCCCAGCTGCCCTGCGGCATGTGAGATCCTCCCGGACCAGGGCACGAACCCGCGTCCCCTGCATCAGTAGGCGGACTCTCAACCACTGCGCCACCAGGGAAGCCCTGTTTCTAGATTTTTTGATGATGGCCATTCTGACCGGTGTGAGATGATATCTCATTGTAGTTTTGATTTGCATTTCTCTAATGATTAATGATGTTGAGCATTCTTTCATGTGTTTGTTGACAATCTGTATATCTTCTTTGGAGAAATGTCTATTTAGGTCTTCTGCCCAGTTTGATAGTGTCTGGCCTTAAATTTAGGTCTTTAATCCATTTTGAGCTTATTTTTGTGTATGGTGTTAGGGAGTGTTCTAATCTCATACTTTTACATGTACCTGTCCAGTTTTCCCAGCACCACTTATTGAAGAGGCTGTCTTTTCTCCACTGTATATTCTTGCCTTTATTCTCCTTTATCAAAGATAAGGTGACCATATGTGCGTGGGTTTATCTCTGGGCTTTCTATCCTGTTCCCTTGATCTATCTTTCTGTTTTTGTGCCAGTACCATACTGTCTTGATTACTGTAGCTTTGTAGTATAGTCTGAAGTCAGGGAGCCTGATTCCTCCAGCTCCATTTTTCATTCTCAAGATTGCTTTGGCTATTTGGGGTCTTTTGTGTTTCCATACAAATTGTGAATTTTTTTGTTCGAGAAGAGCTAACACCTATCCTTCTCAAACTCTTCCAAAATATAGCAGAGGGAGGAACACTCCCAAACTCATTCTACGAGGCCACCATCACCCTGATACCAGAACCAGACAAAGATGTCACAAAGAAAGAAAACTACAGGCCAATATCACTGACAAACATAGATGCAAAAATCCTCAACAAAATACTAGCAAACAGAATCCAACAGCACATTAAAAGGATCATACACCATGATCAAGTGGGGTTTATTCCAGGAATGCAAGGATTCTTCAATATATGCAAATCAATCAACGTGATACACCATATTAACAAATTGAAGGAGAAAAACCATATGATCATCTCAATAGATGCAGAGAAAGCTTTCGACAAAATTCAACACTGATTTATCATAAAAACCCTGCAGAAAGTAGACATAGAGGGAACTTTCCTCAACATAATAAAGGCCATATATGACAAACCCACAGCCAGCATCGTCCTCAATGGTGAATAACTGAAACCATTTCCACTAAGATCAGGAAGAAGACAAGGTTGCCCACTCTCACCACTCTTATTCAACCTAGTTTTGGAAGTTTTAGCCACAGCAATCAGAGAAGAAAAAGAAATAAAAAGAATCCAAATCGGAAAAGAAGAAGTAAAGCTGTCACTGTTTGCAGATGACATGATACTATACATAGAGAATCCTAAAGATGCTACCAGAAAACCACTAGGGCTAATCAGTGAGTTTGGTAGAGTAGCAGGATACAAAATTAATGCACAGAAATCTCTGGCATTCCTGTACACTAATGATGAAAAATCTGAAAGTGAAATTAAGAAAACACTCCCATTTACCATTTCAACAAAAAGAATAAAATATCTAGGAATAAACCTCCCTAAGGAGACAAAAGACCTGTATGCAGAAAATTATAAGACACTGATGAAAGAAATTAAAGATGATACAAATAGATGGAGAGATATACCATGTTCTTGGATTGGAAGAATCAACATTGTGAAAATGACTCTACTACCCAAAGCAATCTACAGATTCAATGCAATCCCTATCAAACTACCACTGGCATTTTTCACAGAACTAGAACATTTCAACTTTTAGAACCCTTGCCATCACATGTACTGCGTCAGACAAATGTGGCTAACTTTGCAGCTTCCTGAGTCATCTTGAACAAGCTAAGTGACCTGTGCCTCAGTTTCCTCATCTGTAAAATACCTGTCCCCAAGGTTGTCATGGGGATGAAAGAGGCCAAAGCCCTGTGTAGAGCTGCCACTCTGGGAGCCTTTTCAGTTTTTAAGCCCAAGGCCTAGGAGTGGTTGGATGGGCACAGTTGACTGCATAGGTTGCCATAGCTCAGCATGTACCAGCATGAGCACTGTTTAGATGCTGGAGGTACAAGCGGTCAACAAGACAAGCGTTGGCCTTGTTGGGGTGATGGGGAGGTACATCGGGGTCAGAGCCTGGAGAATTTCTCATGAGCCTGAAACCATCTCTCCCTGCACTGGTACCACGAGGCTACAAGTGGCTGGATCAAGCTCCTGGGCCCACACATGTGGGACCTGAAAAATGTCATTAGGTGGTTTATCATCACTCTGTCCTTTATGATCTGAAGGTTTTGTAAACATTGCCATACATTTTAAACTGGGGCTACAGATGAAACAGGGGCCTCGCTGCCATGTGTTACAATGGGCAGAAGGGGACTGGGGAGAGGATACTATCCACTTGCCACTCAGCTGCCCTCCACTTGGCAGCCAGACCCATCTTTGGTACCACCATCTGCTCAAAATCCTTCTGTGGCTTCCCACTTTCTTAGCATAAAGAACAAAAAAACACGGCCCATAAGGCCCTGCAGTCTGGGCCCCACCTACACCTGGCCTCCTCCTCCAGCTGCATCTCTGATCACTTTATCAGCAGCCCTCTGTGCTCAGGCATGCTGCTCCCTCCAGCCTCGGGGCCTTTGCACGTGCTTTTCTAGACCGTTCCTCCTCCTTCATCTCCCTATTCCCAGGTTAACACCTCCTCATCCATCAGATCTGAGCCCAACCTAGACTTGCATTCCAAGTTCCTCAGGCCACAGGACAGCCCCAGGTATGTGGGAGGTTTAGCTCAAGGTGGAATTATACACTGTATATTGCTGGGATTAATTTCAGCCTGTACCCTGTCACCCACCCACCCCACCCCCCTCCACACACACACCTTGCAACTGTAACCCTCATGACTTCCAGGACTGGTCTGAGTTTGCTCAGAGGTGCTCAGTAATGAAGTCTACCTTTGGGAGTAGCTCTTGAGTAAATATGGGGACCTTGCTTTGTATAAAACCATATTGTCCTTCATCAAAAAAAAAAAAAAAAAAACGCTGAAGTCACTTCTTAGTTTTGGGGGTAGGTGTTTGTTCATTCATCCTTTCACTTACTCTGCCAGGCACTGTTCTAGGAGCCATCAGAGAATGAGCCACAAAAGCCACTGCCCTCAAGGAGCTTTCTCTAGTGGGGGTGACCGACCACAAACAAACAGACCTGTAACCCGTTGTCAGGTGGTGGCAAATTTGATAGAAGTCACGCAGGGTCTGGTGGGAGTAGGCAGTGGTGGCACCTGCTGTCTTAGACCTGGATGAATAAGGAGGGAACTCGGCTGGGGAGGTGGGGAAGCACAGATGTCCTGAGTGGCATCCAGTCCCACCCTGAGCCTCCTTGTCGGGGAGACAGGCACAGGGGCAATCAGCCGTTATACCTGAGAGGAGGTGAGGCAGCCCAGAGAAAGCCTGGTGGGAGGTTGGGGGTGGCTTCAGAGGTGGCAGGCTGGACAAATCCAGGAAGCCTCATGGCAGCTCCTGAGACCCTTTACTAAAGTGGAGAAGAACTTGGGTTTGAAGTCACACATGCCTGTGGAGGGTATGTCCTACCTGGTCCTGCCATTTGCCAGCTGTGTGGCCCTCACCTCTGTGAGCCTCAGTTTTCTCATCTGTAAGATGGGGACAGTATTAGTCTCTTCCTTGTAAGGTTGTTGTGAGGCTGAAATGGGATCAGGATGCTTTTGAAGAAGGGCACCATTTGGACATGAGGACCCACATCGAGAAAAAAGCAGCATGAGGTGAGGCCCTAGATGAGAAACCTGGCATGGGCTGGAAGCAGCAGATGGTTCAGTTTGGGGCAAGGCTGGCTGGAAGAAGGGAAGGGAAGTGGAAGAAAACAAAGTTGAAAAGTAGGGTTGTTACTGAACCAAGCTCAGCTCCGCTTACCCACACGTAGTAAAGCCAATCTACTGACACCGGGTTGTGGTGAAGGAAAGCTCAGCATTTATTGTAAGGCTCCAGACAAGGAGTCTGGGGAAGTCAATGCTCAGAAAAAACCAAATTTCCCGTTGGGTTTCAGGGAAACTTTTTTTTTTTGATATATAGTTGATTTACAATGTTGTTAGTTTCTGGTGTATAGCAAAGTGATTCAGTTATATACATCTATATTCTTTTTCATATTTTTTTCCATTATGGTTTATTATAGGATATTGAATATAGTTCCCTGTTATAGTAGTACCTTGTTGTTTATCTATTTTATATATAGTAGTTTGTATCTGCTAATCCCAAACACCTAATTTATCCCTCTCCCATGCCCATTCCCCTTTGGTAACCTTAAGTTTGCTTTCTATGTCTGTGAGTCTGTTTCTGTGTCGTAAATAAGTTCATTTTAATCATATTTTAGATTCCATGTATAAGTGATACCATGTGGTATTTGGCTTTCTCTGTCTGATTTATTTCACTTAGTATGATAATCTCTAGACTATCCATGTTGCTGCAAATGTCATTATTTCATTTTTTATGGCTGAGTAGTATTCCAATGTGTAGATATATCACATCTTCTTTACCCATTCATCTGTCGATGGACATTTAGGTTGCTTCTATGTCTTGGCTATTGTAAATAATGCTGCTATGAACATTGGAGTGCATGTGTCCTTTTTAATTATAGTTTTCTCCAGATATATGCCCATGAATGAGTTTGCTGGATCATATGGCTACTCTGTTTTTAGGTGTTTTGTTTTTTTTTTTTGGCCACACCATGCAGCATGTGGGATCTTAGTTCCCTGACCAGGGATCAAAGCCACACCCCCTACAGTGGGAGTGTGTAGTCTTAACCACTGGACCACCAGAGAGTCCTATTTTTAGTTTTTTAAGGAACCTCCATACTGTTTTCCATAGTGGCTGCATCAATTTACATAGAACGATTTTTGAAGGCAAGATGAGGAAGGGGAGTCACAGGGTGTGTTATCAGCTCGTGCACAATTCTCTGATTGGTTGATGGTGAGGTAACAGGGTGTCACAGGTGTTAATGTTATCAATCCTCAGGCTCCAGTGGGTCTGGGGGGTTACATGCTGATGGTCATCAAGTAGTTAACTTCTTCCATTTGGTGGGGGTTTTAGCATATGTAAAACAACTCAGGAAACGTGCATCAGATACTGTTATCTAGGTACTTCAGAGAGGAACTAAAGATTCTGTGACTGGGGCTTCCCTGGTGGCGCAGTGGTTCAGAGTCCGCCTGCCGATGCAGGGGACACGGGTTCGTGCCCCGGTCCGGGAAGATCCCACATGCCGCGGAGCGGCTGGGCCCGTGGGCCATGGCCGCTGAGCCTGCGCATCCGGAGCCTGTGCTCTACAACGGGAGAGGCCACAGCAGTGAAAGGCCCGCGTACTGCCAAAAAAAAAAAAAAAAAAGATTCTGTGACTGCCCTATGGCTGATTTACTGTTTAAATTATTACCAGTTCTCCTGGCACAACTGCTACATTTGTCACTACACAATCCTTTCAATCATTAATTCTTTTTTTTTTTTTTTGCGGTACACGGGCCTCTCACTGTTGTGGCCTCTCCCATTGCGGAGCACAGGCTCCTGACGTGCAGGCTCAGCAGCCATGGCTCACAGGCCCAGCCGCTCCGCGGCATGTGGGATCTTCCCGGACCGGGGCACGAACCCATGTCCCCTGTATCGACAGGCGCACTCTCAACCATTGTACCACCAGGGAAGCCCTCAATCATTAATTCTTGAGCCAGGCTTTTGAGACTCAGGGGAGGCCTGGGAGACTACCGCTTTTCCATAAACAAGAGGCAGGCAGAGGACATGGGGGAAGGCGTCTGTCGCAGAAAAGCCCCACGGTGTCCTGGTCGGTTCAGGGTGTTAACCTGTGGACAGATGGAGCTACTGAGATTCTAATTCGGAGGTTTTCGGATTGTGTTTGAAATCTTTTGGGCCACCTCAATGTATAAACTAGACCAAAGAGGAGCAGTGTAGCATCGTAGTTAAGATGGCTGCCCTTGGGCTAAGACCCAGGTACAAGTTTAAATCCCACATCACTTATCCAGTGACCTTGACATTCATTTCTCAAGGCCTCTTTCTCCATCTGTAAAACAGAGATAATAGCACCTACCTAGCAGGATTATTGGGAGGAAATGAGATGATGCATGGAAAGGGGTGGCATTTACTAACATTGACCAAGTATTGACTGGTACGATTTTTTTAATTAAAACTTTTTTTAATGGTGATGAAATAGACATAACATAAAATTTGCCATCTTAACCATTTTGAAGCATGCAGTTCGGAAGTGTTAGGTATAATCACATTGTTTTGCAGTCGATCTCCAGACCATTTCAACCTGCAAATCTGAAACTCTGTACCCACTAAACAACAACTCCCCATTCCCCCTCCCCCAGCCCCTGGCAGCCCCCACTTTACTTTCTGTCTCTATGATGTTGCTTACTGAGTACCTCAGATAAGTGGAGTCGTACAGTGTTTGTCTTTCCGGGACTGGTTGATTTCACTTAGCATCATGTCCTCCAGGTTCAGCCATGTTGCATGTGTTAGAATTTTCTTCCTTCTTTAAGGCTGAATAACGTTCCATTGTATATATATCACATTTTGTTTATCCAGCCATCCATGGATGGACACTTGGGTTGCCTCCACCTTTTAGCTATTATGAATAATGCCACTATGAATATGGGTATACAAATATCTTTTTGAGACCCTGCTTTCAGTGCTTTTGGGTGTTTAGCCAGAAGTGGCATTGCTGGGGCATTCACTGTTGAAATTTGGAGGTGGGCATGGATGGCTCCCCACTGTGTCTCCTCTTGTCCATCAGAGTAAGAGAGGTCCCCGGGGCCCTGTGGAGCAGTTTGAAAACCAGTAGGTCCAATGAACCATTAGAGGTTTTGCCATTTCTCCCCCTTCCTTCCCAGGAAGACTTCCCTCTTGAATTGTTTTTAATTATCCCTAGTGGAAACCACCCTTCATTCAGCAAATGTTTATGAGTGCCTGCTATGCTTCCACGTGGGCAGAGGGAGAGAGAAACAATAAGCAATACACCTAAACAAGGAAAGGATATAGTGTGTCAGACAGTGATGCGTGCTCTGGACCAAGCAGAGCAGCCAGTTAAAAGCGATTGGGATGAGAGGCTGGGGGCAGCGTGGCTTCCCTGAGCTGTGAGATTTGAGCAAAGACTGGAAGGAGATAAGGGAGTTGGCCATGTGGTTATCGGGGGAAGAGCACTTCCGGCAGAGGGAACAGCCAGTGCAAAGACCTTGAGGTGGGAGCATGCACAGTGGGGCCCAGGAGCAGCATGGAGGATGGTGTGTCTGGAGCAGAATGAGTGGAGGGGAGGAGACAGGTGCGCTACCTATGGCCCGGGTGCCTTGATGGTGACTGTGGGTGAGAAAGGAGTCACTGAAGGTTTGGAGCAGGGAAGGCACATGATCTGATTCTAGTTTGAGGTGGAACTTTCTGAATGCTGTGGGGTGGATAGTGAGGGGTGAGGGCAGAAAGAGGCGGGAGACTGGTGAGGAGGCTCCTGCCAGAGAGATGATGGCAGCTTGTACGAGGATGGGAGTCAGGGAGGAAGGGTGCGATGATAAATGTGGACAAAACATCCTGCAGCCTGGGCGTCCACCCCGATAGCACGCTGTTACCCTCCCTGCGCCAGCACCCCGCCCTTCCTCCAGGCTGCCGAAGTGAGGTTGGGATGGGAACTTGCCCTCCATGCCAACGTCCCTTTTTTTTATTCTGGTCTGTAGTGGGATTGTCCAAAACCACCCTCTGGGGTCTTCTATGTTGGAACTTTTGCCATGGAGACCTCCTGAGATGCTGCAGTTACCACCGACCTCCAGTTTAACTTCCAGATAGAGGTATAGAACGCATGGGTTTGTCTCCTAAAATGCTGAGAGTGGGGAGTAAATTGGGCCTGCGTCGAATCTCCACTTCTAGGACCATGTCAAGACTGTCTTGCTGCGTGTGTGTGTGTGTGTGTGTTTTAACTCTGGACTACAATCTTCAGAGTTTCTGGCTTAAGAACAGTGCTGTAGCTGTATTTGTTATAAAGGATTTCTTCAGCCAGATGCTTTTCCTTCTCCTTGGCTCAAGAATAATTAGTCCTCAGCCTTCCTGTGACACTGTAGCTCTCTCTCTGGTAATGATTATCTTACTGTACTGCAGATTCATTAAAAAATGCAGCTGTGGCCAGTTAACTCAGAAAAAGAGGAAGAGAGAGAGAAAAAGAACATCACCCCTGACCCCCACTGGGCTCCCCTCCCCTCTCCAACACTCACACACACACACACACACACACACACACACATCAAATTTGACCTTGGCCTTTAGTGACTGCCCCAAGTTAAAAAAAAAAAAAAAAAAAAAAGCCACAGCTGACTCACGTGTAAGAAAAACAAAAGAAGTTCATTCTTTTTTTTTTTTTTGCTGTACGCGGGCCTCTCACTGTTGTGGCCTCTCCCGTTGCAGAGCACAGGCTCCAGACGTGCAGGCTCAGCGGCCACGGCTCACGGGCCCAGCCGCTCTGCAGCATGTGGGATCTTCCCGGACCGGGGCACGAACCCATGTCCCCTGCATCAGGAGGCGGACCCCCAACCACTGCGCCACCAGAGAAGCCCAAGAAGTTCATTCTTGCATGAGATCTTCTAAAGACCCAGGTCCCGGAGTTTTAAGGATGATTTAAAGGATTTTCAAGGATGATACTGACCACATTTGATTTTCTCCTTGGTGCTGACTTTGGAATTTTTTCTTCTTCCAAGAAGAAATCCCACTGCATCGTTTATGGTGTCCATCAACAAATGTGGGTTGAGCATCTCCTGTGGGTGCCTGCAAAACCCAGGTCAGATGTTTGGGAATGACCGTCTACCTCCACTACTGACAGAAATAACCCAGTCCGTGTTTTCTTTGGTGACAGATAACGTGACTGGTGAGAGAAAAATCATGATTGTGGTGCATCAAAACGTGGTCCCACTCCAGACTAACCGCTTCCATCCCACTTCTGGGCCTTGCAGCCTAGCCATCGACCAGTGTCCTCCCTGGGGTCCTCACCATGTACATGTTGTTTCCCTGAGAGTTGGGGCTCTCCTGGGTCAGGTGTGGACCTTTCTCAGGGTTCCTTGGTGTCTTCACAGCACCTCGGCAGAGACAAAACCCCCAGGAGACCCCAGGGAGTTGGGACTTACTCCATCCATTAGGGATGTCCTGAGCCCAGGGTGCTGCTGGACTGGCCCTGTGCACATGAGGTGGCCCCAGGCACACAGACACTGCTAGCCCTGACCAGCGGGGTCTTTTTCTCACCACAGGAACCCAGCTCACTCTCTCAGAATCAGTCCAGCTTCTCAGACATATTTGAGAATATCAGTCCAGCTTCAGACTGGATCCTGATCCCTAACCAGAGCAAGGGGTGGAGGCCCCTGAGGACCAGCATACACAGTTTAGGTGGCACCCCACACACGGCTGCCACCACACTCCCTCAGCTGGAAGAGTTTGGGGCCCACCCCTTCCGCCTGGACAGTCCATGGCGTTGGAACCCTGGACTCCTCCATCCCACCGTCACGGATGGCTGAGAATTGTCCTTGTCCATCTTGTTGATGACAAGACCTGTTGGTCAGAGGAATGGAACTTAACTGTGACCTCAGCCCCACTGGCTTGGCTGGGCCACATGGGTCCAGGGCTTTCTGAGACTAAGCACTCCCCTCCTAGGGATCAAGAACACAACTGTTTTTAATTCTTCTAAAAAAATGTTTTTATTATAAAGGCTCTAATAAGCTCACGACAGAAAATGTTAAAAATTCAGAAAAATAGAAAGAATAAAAATCGATTACTTCTAGGCCCACAGCCCCACCACCAAGAGACAAGGATCATTAACATTTTGATGTACTGCCTTGTGATCTTTTTGCTCTGTGAAACATTTTTTTAAAACATAACTGGAGGGCTTCCCTGGTGGCGCAGTGGTTAAGAATCCGCCTGCCAGTGCAGGGGACACGGGTTGGAGCCCTGGTCCGGGAAGACCCCACACGCCGCGGAGCAACTAGGCCCGTGTGCCACAACTACTGAGCCCGCGCGCCACAATACTGAAGCCCATGGGCCTAGAGCCCGTGCTCTGCAACAAGAGAAGCCACCGCAAAGAGAAGCCCACGCACCACAACAAAGAGTAGCCCCCACTTGCCGCAACTAGAGAAAGCCCGCGCGCAGCAATGAAGACCCAACACAGCCAAAAATAAAAAATAAAATAAAACATAACTGGAATCGTACTGTATATCCAGTGGTGTACTGTTAACCACCTCCCTGGAAAATAGAATCCCTTCGTTTGTAGCACTTTCCATTTCTGTGGTGGAAATACTCCCTCTGTGGCCCATTTCAGGCTCCCAGCATCACTGAACACAGAGCTGGGAAGAGATGCCAGTATGAACCGGCATCAGTACACCGTATTATAATTTAAAATCATATCTATTTGTTCCGATCTTGTAATCAATACACAGTCATTATTGAAAATTCATAAAACTTGAACATATAAAGAAAAAATTAAAAATCATCCAGAATTGGACAACCACCGCTCCACCCCCTCGGCTTAGAGACAGTCACTGTCACCATCCCAGTGTAAGTCTAGCAGTCCCCTCTGTACAGATGGAGATATAAACAAAATAACTGTCTTCAGAGTTGAAAAGCAATACATATCTGTGACAGAATATTGGGGAAATCCAGAAAAGTCTCTGGTATCTCACCTTTCAGAGATCACCATAGAGGCTATTCTTCTCGACATTTTTCTTCTCTGTGTCTTTTTAATATGGGTGGACTTGTGGCTTGAATCTCCTGGTTTGTAGGCATAGTATATACATTCTCGTGCGTCATAAGAAGGTAACATCCAGGGGAAGGGTGTTATCACTGCTAATTGATTAAAAACCCTACGGAAGCTTGAGAGGCAGAAAATGTTCTGGTTCCTTGAACATGGCAAATGGCCCATTAGGATAAAGCTCAGGTTATTTTGAAGTTTGAGGTAGTCCCTGAGCATCTCTCTGGCTCTTCAGAAGCATCTTCTCTCTTTTCCTGCTGGGCTCTGGGACATCCCTGGGTAATTCCAGATGCTTGGCCCTTGTTGCATTCTCCCTTCCTCATCTGATGCTTGACGGGAGGGTAAGAATAGGAGTGGCTTTCTGGAGGGAATAACCAGGAAAATCTAGCTCTTTCTTAAGCCTGAACGCTAGTTCATTCGTTCGTGTCACAGGCAATTTCTGAGCACTCACCCTGTGGCAGGTAAGAGGTTGGGCACCAGAATACTGATATGAAGTAGATCCGGTGCCTACCCTCTACTGCCAGGCTAACCAAGGAGCCAGTGCAGCGCCCATGGCTCAGGGTACAAGGACTTAGAACCGACAATCCACGCACAGCGCCAGGGCTGTGCCCAGTGAATGGTAGCTGCCTGCAAACCTGCGGGGGCAAAGGCCCAAAAGAGTGGTAGTGGTGGTAGTGGGGTTAGCCCTGAGCCCCGGGCTCACCGATCCCTCTTTCCCACAGGCCTACTCCAGATCCCACACCCTGTGGACCCATGGGCTTGTTTTTCTGGTTTGCTCCTCCAGGGAAATTTGCATATTTCTCCAAAGAACCTTCAAGAAGCTGGACAGCCTGTTTTCAGACTTAGAGGGGAAGCCCAGGGTTGTTTCTTGAAATCTGGGTAAGTATTATTTAAGGTTTCTTTCTCTTCAGAACCCTTGTCATTATTTAAAATGATCTTAATTTAAATGTCGTGAGTTTACATGTTGTCTGTCTCCCCGACTAGAACGTATCCCTATGGTGGAAGGTGGTTGTCTGTCTGTCTTAGTCACCGCTGTGTCCCCAGCATGTAAGACAGCACCTGGTACATATTTATTGTACGTATCTGGTACATATTTGTTTCTTTATTTATGTATTGTTTTTTGTGGGGTTTTTTAGCTGTGCTGTGGCATGTGGGATCTTAGTTCCCTGACCAGGGATCGAACCTGTGCCCTGGAAGTAGTGGAAGCATGGAGTCCTAACCACTGGAACGCCAGGGAATTCCCTGGTAGATGTTTATTAAATTAACTGATTGATTTGGAGTGGAGGCGAATATCTATTTTGGATTTACTTAGAACTTAAGGTTTTCATATTCTCTAGTGACATCCCACCTTTCCTTTTTAAATAATTATAGATTCACAGGCAGTTGCAGAAGTCATACCAAGGGGTCCCGTGTACCCCCACTTAGCTCCCCGCATGGCCGTTGCCTTTGAGGTTAAGTCGGACTCCTTAGCTGGGAGGACTTGGTCCTGCAGGGTGTAGCCCCTGGCAGCTTCCCCTCCAACCTCATTTCTTCCCTCCCAACCTCTATACCCACCCATTGTCCAAGCCCTGGCTACACTGAGCATCCTTTTGGTTCTTCAAAAACATCCTCTCTCTTCTCCCTCTGAGACTTGACAGATGCTATCCCCTCTGCTGAGAACATTCTCTTCCCACTGACCCCACCCCTGTCTGATGTCACCTTCTCTGGGAAGCCAGTTCTGGGTTCCCCTCTTTGTATCCCTCTATCTGTGTTTCCTCCATCACAGCATTTATCCCACTGGGTTATCATCGTCTGTTTACTTGTCCATCTAGCTCTACCACTGTCCTGTTTCTTCTACGGGAATACCCTGTCCCATCCATCTGCAGGGCTGTCCGCCTTACTTCCTGCAGGCCTCTGCTGGAATGGCACCTTTCATCCGTTACTGTTGTCACCCCCCCGCCATCCTGATCACTGCATATCCCCCTCTCCCTAACTGTTCACTGCCCAACTGAATGTTTACATATTTATTTATTTACTTACTTATTTAGTGACTGTTACATCCAGATCCTCTGAGTGCGAGTCTGAGTTCCACTTAATAGCTATGTGATCGTGGGCAAGTACTTAAATGATTACGATCATGATGTATTAGTGTATTATTGCCTGTCTCCCACCAGAAGGTAAGCCCCTTGAGAGCAGGGAATTTGTCAATTTTGCCCCCTGATTTGCCTCAAGGCCCTCTTCATTCATCCAGCAAGTAGTTATTGAATGCCTGCAATACTCCAGGGCCTGTTCAGAAAGCTAGGGTTACAGCAGTGAAAAAACAACCAGGAGCTGCCTCGAGAAGTTTATGTTCTACTTGTTTACACAAGTAAACAATATAATTTTAAAATATATTATTTAAGGGCTTCCCTGGTGGTGTGGTGGTTGAGAGTCCGCCTGCCGATGCAGGAGACACAGGTTCACGCCCCGGTCCGGGAAGATCCCACATACCGCGGAGCGGCTGGGCCCGTGAGCCATGGCCACTGAGCCTGCATGTCCGGAGCCTGTGCTCCGCAACAGGAGAGGCCACAACAGTGAGAGGCCCGTGTACTGCAAAAAAATTTAAAAAATTAAAAAAAAAAAAAAAAATATATATATATATATATATATATATATAATTTAAGACAGGAGTAAGTCTTATAGAAATAGAACAGGGTGCTAGGATAGAGAGGCAGAGTAGCGTGGCCTGGGGAATCAGGGAAGGCCTCTCAGAGGAGGTGACATTCAGGCTAAGGCCAGAATGATGTGAAGGTCAAATGTAAAGTGTCCCAGGCTGGGGGGAATGGCAGGTGCATAGGCCCAGAGGGAGGACCAGCTTGCGTATTTGAGGAGCAGAAAGACAGCCAGCGTGGCTATAGTGTCGTGAACAAGGCGGGTGTTGGGGGCATGAGCTGGAGTTTAGAGGCGGGCAGGGGCCAGATCAGGACTCTGTAGACTATCATGAAAGGATGGGTATTCATCCTGGGGTGCTGGGAGGCCTTCAGAGGCCTGTAAGCAGGTGAGTGACATGATTGGTATATAGGACAGCAAGGCCACTCAGGCTACTGTGTAGAGAGTGGATTGTAGGGCATCAGGAGAGTATTTTGTTGAATGAATGAATGAATGAATGAATTTGGCCTGAGCTGAGCTCTTCATGCACTCAGCACAACCCCCTCTGCCCTGTGGTCAGAGACAGGCCAGCTCATGCTTCTCTGATTAGAAGGCTGTTTCTTCTTGAGCTGAGAACTAACATGGGGCTCCCCAAACACCAGCCCAATAAAATACCATCTTGGGTTCTTCTGGGTAATAGGGACAATGACCCCAGCTGCCAAGTGGCACATGGAGTTGTTTAAAGGTAGTAGAAATTGCTAAGCCTGCTGACATCAAGGCCAGGCACTGCCCCCGGTGATGTCCTTAGTTCTTGGCTTGTTGCTGTCCTCTTTGTCCACCGACATGGTCTGCGCTGATTATCTGAGCCAGGGAAATCTGCTACAAACAGATCTCAAACTTGGGTTCCTGGAGCAACCACTGAAGGCCAGTCTTGCTGGGTGACATTGGGCATGGTCTTAACCTCTCTGGGCCTCAATTTCTCCATCTGAAACAAGGGAAGGAGAGTCCCTGTGTGGATGTAGAGGAGAGAACATGGGGTTTAGAACCAAAGTCTGCTTTGACTTTCATCACATACTTACTGTGTAACTGTGGGGAAATCGCTTGGCCTCTCGGAAGCTTACAGTTAAAGGAGAGAATCATAACGCCTCACGTCCTACTTAACCTTACGTGGTAGTTGTGAGAATTAAATGGATTTAAAGTGCTCTGTGAACTGTTATGTGCTGTCCAGATGTTGGTTTGTGGCTTTTAACTATCTCAGAGTTATTTTGAAAACCTGATGCAATATTAATTGGGGACAGATTTTTAAATAATCCCTCCATGGAGGTGATACTTTGAGAACAAAAGATTTTATTGCTCAGCTGGATGAGAACAAATCTGTGGGCCAAAGTCAGTGTGGAGTATGGGTATTAGACTAGAAATCTCTTGGCGATAAGACGAGTGTTCGAAACAGAGATGGTGGCCAAGAGCTCTGGCTTTGGGCTCTGGTCTGCCATTTACTGGCATGTGACCCAGGCCCAGTTCTTCTCTGAGCCTGCTCCCCCCCCGATTTGAAAACTGGATGCTATGGTATCAATAGTACCTGGCTCGTAGAGTTGGCTGGGACCGTGGATGTTAAAAACTGTAGCCCCAGGGCCTGGCATCCAGCAGTGGCTCAATAATGTTGCCTCTTACTATTATTTATACACGTTTGCTGTGTGCCAGGCACTGTGCTGAGCATCTTATTTATTTGTTTGTTGATTCTTTTTATGCATTTATTTCTTCATGGCCATGTCATTTATTGCTTACACAGCTCTTCCAGACACGTACTGTTATAGTCCATTTTTAGGCAAAGGAATCCCAGTGCAGAGAGTTTGAGTTGCCCAAGGTCCCACATCTATGAGTTGGAGGCACTTAGATTCACACCCTGTCTGTCTGGTCCTGAGCCTGCATTCGTATCCACAGTGCCCTATGGTCACGGCTGGTACCCTTCCCAGGACCCGCTCCCAGGGCCCTTGGATGCCTGACTTGGCTTGGTTTGTCCCTTCCCCAATCCTCCCCACCCATCCCTTCCCTTATTCCCCTTCTGCCCCTGGGAAGGAAAGAGAATAAAGGGAGGGACAGAGGAAGGGGAAGGAGACCTTGCTCCCTCCCTTCCTTCCTTTCACTGAAGTACAACATACATAGAGTACACAAATCGTAAGTGTACAGCTCAGTGAATTTTTAAAATATATTTATGCCCATGTAATCACCACCTGGGTCAAGATATAGAACATTTCCATCACCCAGAAGCCTTGCTGTCCCCCTTCTAAGCCAATATTCCCTCCCACTGGCAACCTCTCTTCTGACACTTCTCACTATAGATTGGTTTGACCTATTCTTCAAGTTCATATAAACGTAATCCTACAGTATATATTCTCTGGTGAATGACCATCTGCTTACCACTGAGATTCACTCATGTTGTGGTGAGCCAAACTTCATTCTCTTCATTGCTGTGTAATATTCCATGGTATAAATCTGCATAGATTGTCCATTCTGCTGTGGGTGAACGTGTGGGTTGTTTCATTTGGGACTATTATGAGTGAAGCTCCTATGAGCATTCATGTCTTTTGGGAGACATAAACCTTCATTTCTCAGGAGTGGAGTTGCTGGGGTGCAGGGAAGACACATGTTTAAATTTAGTGGATAAAGTCAAACCATTTTTCACATGGTTGTACCAGTTTACACTCCTACCAGCAGTGTATGAAAGTTCTATTTGCTCCTTATTCTCTTAGTATTGTAGGTCTTTTTAATTTTAACCTTTCTGATAGGTGAATGGTAGTATCTCATTGGAGTTTTAATTTCCATGTCTCAGATGGCTAATTTACACTCCCACCAGCAGTGTATGGAAGTTCTATTTGTCCCTTATCTTTGTCAGCACTTGGTATTGTCAGTCTTTTAATTTTAGCCATTCTGATGGGTGAGTAGCCGTGTCTCATTGGGGTTTTAATTTCTGTTTCTCTGATGCCCAGTGATGTTGAACACCTCTGCGTGTGCTTATTGGCCATTGGATATCTTTTGTGAAGTACCTATTCAAGTCTTTTGCCCATCTTAAATTTGCCTTGTTTCTTTTTCTTAGTAACTTGTAGGAGTTGTTTTTACACTATGGATACAAATCCTTTGTGATATACACATTGAAAATATCTCCCCCAGCCCCAGTGTCTTAAAGATGATGAATAGAAGTTTTTAATTTGAATGAGGGCTAATTTATCCACCTTTTCTTTTATGATGTGGTAGTTTTTGTCTCCCGTTTAAGGAAGCTTTGCCTACCTGCTGAAAGCATTTTTCACTGGGATTTCTCCCTGCAGGGCTGGAAATGGCCACAGGGGACAGGTCGAGCCGGAGGCTGCCCCAGGCGGCCGAGCCAGATGTGGAAGGGGAGCCGCATCTGCCCACAGGCTGGGAGCTGACTGAGACCAACCGTTTTGCCTATGCCGCCCTCTGTGGCGTCTCCCTGTCCCAGCTCTTTCCAGAACCTGAGCAAAGGTGAGTGCTTTTATCTCACAGAGGGACGGTCATGCTTCTTCAGGGAGATGATTCTTGGCAGCCAAGCAGCCTGCCAGGTGTTACTGGACACTACAAAGAGGAGAAAGCCGTTGTCCTTGCCTTCAAGGAGCTCACAGCGTGGTAGGGGGCTAGGGCATCCCTCATTCAGTACCCACTTATTTATACCTTCATCAAGCATTTAAGGAGCACCTACAAGCATTTCACCAGGCACCGTTTGAAGTACATGGAAAGTGGACATGAGTAAGACAAACAAGGCTGGGGCTTCCCTGGTGGCACAGTGGTTGAGAATCTGCCTGCTAATGCACGGGACACGGGTTCGAGCCCTGCTCGTGGAAGATCCCACATGCCGTGGAGCAACTAGGCCCATGAACCACAACTACAGAGCCTGCGCGTCTGGAGCCTGTGCTCCACAACAAGAGAGGCCACGATAGTGAGAGGCCCGTGCACCACGCTGAAGAGTGGCCTCCGCTTGCCACAATTAGAGAAAGCCCTCGCACAGAAACAAAGACCCAACACAGCAAAAATAAATTAATTAATTAATAAACTCCTACCCCCAACATAAAAAAAAAAAAAGACAAGGCCGACACTATCCCTGCCCTCAAGTAGGACACACCCTAATAGGGGGATAAGATATCTACATTCAGTGAGCATCTACTATGTGCTGAGTGTAGTACAAGGCCCTGTGGAGAAAACAAGGAAAAGCAAGGCCTGGCTTCTGCCCTCCTGAGGTTTACAATCTGGTGGGGGGGGCACCCAAATGAGTGATTTTAACAGTGGACAAGTGGGCTAAGTGCCACGATGCATATCAGGTTCAGTGATACTCAGTATATGGAGTCGGAATAGTAGAGTGGCTAAGAGCTTGGACGTGGCCTTCAAACCCTTCAAGGATTTTGCGGGGAGAGAGTTTGGAGACTGGAGGAGGGAGTTGTTTGGAGAAACCAGGACAGTGACCCAGAGATGGAGGGACACAGGTGAGATGGAGGGACACACGCAGTTTTTCTCAGGGAGAATGCAGTTGACTTGGGGACAGCTTGGGTGCTGTGGATGGGGCAGAGGGAGGAGCTAAGTTTGGCCCCAAAGGTCCAGATAGGGAGGGGTCCTGGGAGGACAGAGGTATCATTCCTGAGTCAGGGAGTGATGGGCTGGGGGCAGGACATGGCAAGAAGGTTTTGCATCTGCAGTGTTTTCAAGAACCGTGGCCCCCAACCCCAGCCATGGTCCTCATGAGTAAACTTCCCCATGCCTTGGGTCTTAGCTGGGGTTTTGTTTGTTTTGCTTTTTTTCTTTGTCCCTCCCACTGGCATTTTCCTCTCCTTGGGGGTCACTTCCAGGAAGCCTTCCCAGACCCTCCTCACCCCCCCAGACAGAAAGCTGCTCCACCTGTCTGTCCAGTGACCTGTCACCACAGCCACCATGCTGCACTGTAACTCTTCCCTAGAGGGCAGGAGCTGCCTCGTTCATCTCTGAGTACCCAGTGCCTGGCACACAGCTTGGTGTAACACATACCCACGGTAAAGGTCTGTGAAAAGAAGGGATGGATAAATACTGACTTCCTTAGCACAGGAGACATTCCATGGGATTTGGACTTAGATCTGGGTTCAAGTCCTACCCCTGCCACTTTCCAGTTACAGGTGGCCTTAGGCAGTTTATTTAACTTCCCTATGCATCGGTGTCTTCATCTGTAGAATAGGGCTAGTAATACCCACCTGCTGAGTGATTACAAGAATCAAATGAGATAATATAGTTAAAGCACATAGCATAGTGTTTGGCCCACAGTAGGTGCTCAATTAATGGCGGTGCTTGCTGAGTCTGTGACTTACTTTATTTGTTCAATTTCCTCATCTGTAAAATGAAGACAATCCTGGAACTTACCCCTACCAGTCAGGGTACTTTGGGCTGCAAGTAACAGTACACTGTACTCAAAGAGATTTAAATAATAAAAGTTAGAATGACCATCATGAAAAAATCTAGAAACAATAAATGCTGGAGAGGGTGTGGAGAAAAAGGAACCCTCCTGCACTGTTGGTGGGAATGTAAATTGATACAGCCACTATGGAGAACAGCATGGAGGGTCCTTAAAAAACTAAAAATAGAACTGCCATATGACCCAGCAATCCCACTACTGGGCATATACCCTGAGAAAACCATAACTCAAAAAGATACATGTAGGGACTTTCCTGGTGGTGCAGTGGTTAAGAATCCGACTGCCAATGCAGGGGACAACGGGTTCAAGCCCTGGTCCAGGAGGATCCCACATGCTGCGGAGCAACTAAGCCCATGCACCACAACTACTGAGCCTGTGCTCTAGAGCCCGCAAGCCACAACTACTGAAACCAGCGCGCCTAGGGCCTGTGCTCCACAACAAAGACAAGCTACCGCGATGAGAAGCCCGTGCACCACGATGAAGAGTAGCCCCCACTCGCTGCAGCTAGAGAAAGCCTGTGTGCAGCAATGCAGACCCAACACAGCCAAAAATAAATAAATTTATTTTTAAAAAAAGAGGGGCTTCCCTGGTGGTGCAGTGGTTGAGAGTCCGCCTGCCGATGCAGGGGACACGGGTTCGTGCCCCGATCCCGGAAGATCCCACATGCCGCGGAGCGGCTGGGCCCGCGAGCCATGGCCGCGGAGCCTGTGTGTCCGGAGCCTGTGCTCCGCAACGGGAGAGGCCACAGCAGTGAGAGGCCCACGTACAGCAAAAAAAAAAAAAAAAAAAAAAAAGATACATGTACCACAATATTCATTGCAGCACTATTTACAATACCCAGGACATGGAAGCAACCTAAATGTCCATCAACAGATGAATGGATAAAGAAGATGTGGCACATATATACGATGGACTATTACTCAGCCATAAAAAGGAATGAAATTGAGTTATTTGTAGTGAGGTGGATGGACCTAGAATCTGTCACACAGAATAAAGTAAGTCAGAAAGAGAAAAACAAATACCATATGCTAACGCATATATATGGAATTTTAAAAAGCGGTACTGATGAACCTAGTAGCAGGGCAGGAATAAAGAGGCAGACATAGAGAACAGACTAGAGGGCACAGGGTGGGAAGGAGAAGCTGGGATGAAGTGAGAGAATAGCATTGACATATATACACTACCAAATGTATAATTGATGGCTAGCGGGAAGCTGCTGCATAGCACAAGGAGATCAACACAAAGCTTTGTGACGACCTAGAGGGATGGGTTAGGGAGGGTGGGAAGGAGGCTCAAGAGGGAAGGGATATGGGGATATATGTATACATATAGCTGATTCACTTTGTTGTACAGGAGAAATTAACAACATTGTAAAGATTTATATTCCAATAAAGATGTGAAACAAATTTTAAAAGTTAAAAATAATAATAAATAAATAAACAATAAGAGATTTGTTTTTCTCACTTAACAAGAAATCAAAAGGAAGAGAGTTTCAGCATTGATACAGCACCTCAGAAAGCCTTTGGGTTGGCCTTTCTGCAGTTCTCTTAGCCTCCCCCTCCTGATCATAAAATGGCTGTGGCAGTGCCATACATCACACCATCACAGAACAAGACCCAAGGCAAGGAAGAGGAGGACAGAGATTCTCTTCAAGTCTCTCATCAGGGAGGAACTCTTTCCCGGGATACCCTGAGAAGGCTTCCCTTTTTGTGTCATTAGCTAGGTTTAGTCAAACGCTCTCGCCTCACCTGCAAGGGAGGCAGGGAAAAAATAAAGGCACTTGACATTCTGTGTCTCCGTCATGGGAAGGGGGCTTCTACTGGTCAGGAAGAAGGGGCTAGGGAATCACTGCTGCTGAGAAACAACCATCCATCAGAGAGGGTGGTCCTGAGGAAGGAACGTGTTGATGGCCCCTGCAGAGCCTGGCACAGAGCTACTGCCAGACAAACGCTGGGTGTTCTCATTATTAATAATGAAACCACATTCTCTATCTAGAGGTTAGAATATATCTCGTTGGATGTTCTGTTCCCAAGCAAGCCAGGGTCCCATCTCCTGCAAGGGTCCAACTCTCTCCCTGCTCTAGCCCATACCTGTGCCATGCATGGGAAGCTCTATCTTTCCAGAAGCTTCTCAGATCTGATAAATCCCTACCTGATAAGCTGGTAGATAGGTGGGGGAAGAGTTTTGCCTACTTTGTTCACGTAAACAAATATTTATGAACCTGAACTGTGTGCTAGGACTGTGCTGGGCACCGCCTGGGAGGGCACATGGAGAAGTTATTGTTCTGTGTCCCCCACAAAAATCCAAGTATGGTCTTAAGCACATGTGGCTGAGCCGGAAGCATCTGCCTTGGGGGCAGTTTCCTTCCTGAAAGTTACAATGCAGTATGCCACCTCTTTCCACGTGGTTGGTCTCAGTCTTCTTAAGGCCCAAAACACATTTTAAAACCAACCTCAATTTGGGTTGTAAATCCCAGATATGCTGTAATCTTTAGAAAACAGTAATCTTTAGAAAACACTCTGTGTTAGTTTATGTCCACATGGGGCATAAAAGCAAGCCTTTAAAATATTTATCATGTGGCATAAAAGCAAGCCTTTAAAATATTTCTCTCTCTTCCATGCTGTAAGCGTCACAGACGCTGTTCCTTACAATGAACTCTGTTTATTAAACATGGAGATTTAATGGTGTAGAGCAGGGGTCAGTAAGCTTTGTCCGTGAAGGTCTAGATATTTTAGGCTTGCAAAGCCTGTGGTCTCTGTTGCAGTCACCCAGCTTTGCTGTTGCATGTAGGCTAAAAGCAGCCGGGAGACAGCATGTAAAGGAATGGGCGTGCTGTGTTCCAATAAAACTTAGTTTCAAAAAAAAGGGGGGGCTGCAGCCCCCTGGTGTAGTTTTCCAGCCCCTAGTGAATAAGAGGAGCTTTGGACTAGGAGTCGGGAACCTGGATTCCAGATGAGGCTTTGCCCTTCCCCAGCCAGGAGACCCTTGATACGGTGTTTAACCTCCACAGCCCAAGGGCTCCGTCTCAAGACATGGCAAGGATGAGAGGGGAGATGGATGCACCAGCCTAGCCGGTGCCCAGCACTCGGTGGGTGCCAAGGCATGTGATTGCTGGAGAGGGACGATCTCTGCAGTGGTTAAGCATGGCCTCTGGAGTCAGAGAACCCTGGACCCTGGAGCTGTCACTTCACCTCTGTGGGGAATTCCCTGGCAGTCCAGTGGTTAGGACTCCACGATCTCACTGCTGAGTGACCTAAGATCCCACAATCCATGTGGCACGGCCAAAAAAAACAAAACAAACTAACAAAAAAACACCTTTCTGGTTCTGGGTGTCTTTATCTCTAGAATGGGGGTAAAATTAGTACCTCCCTCCCTCATGGGGCTGTAATGAGAAGTAAATGAGTCCGTGTGTATGAAGCACTAAGTACAGGGACTGACGGATAGTTGCTCTGTGACCACCATTTATTATCATTATTGCTATTGATTTTTATGTGCTTCAAATAGATCACCAGTCACGTTAGAAGCATTTACCAAGGCCCTGCCATTCTACAATGCTATTTCTTATTTAATAGATTGCTGTACTGGCACTTTACATATATATTTATTAATCCATTTGTTCATTTAAAGAAACACCTATATCGGGCTTTATATGTGCCAGGTTTTGCTCTAAGCACATGACAAATGTTAACTTAGCTTTCAACAACCCTATGAAATAGGTTTCATCGTTAGCGCCACTGTTTTACAGGTAAAGAAACAGAGGCACAGAGAGGCTAAGTAACTTGTCCAAGATCACACAGCTTGTGGCACAGCTGGGATTTGAACTGGAGTTCGTGCTCTTAACCCCTCCACTCTTGTTATGAGATGCTTCTCTACATCCAGGACTTCCTTCGTGGACACGGGGCCAGGCCGTGCTGCTGCCCTCGGCACTACGTATATGTTTTACCCAGAAGTAATGCTCAGTTCACTTAGTCATCCCTCCCCGCATATACACTCACACATCATCCCAGGGTAATCCCAGTAGTTGTAGCGGGGTAAGTTACAATAACTATTACAGCAGTAGCTAACATTTATTGAGGGTTATCGTGTGCCAGGCACTATTATCATGTCATTTAATCTTTCCAGCCAATCTATGAGACAGGCCCTATTATCATCCTCATTTTGCAACAGAGGAGAATAAAACTAAGAGAGGTGAAGTAGGGCATGAAGCCAGTCACCAAGGGAGCCAGGACTCCCCCGAGGGGTCAGACATTAGAGCCCGACTCAACCCTCTTCTCCACTGCCTCTCTCGGTCACCTTGTAAATAAACTAGTGATGCTAACTAACCTCAGTTGAGTATCTACTGCATGCCAAGCCCTGCTCGGGGTGCTTTGTATGTATCATCTCATTTAATCCTCAGACAATTTTATGAAGTTGGTTTCTTAGACCCATTTGCAGATATGGAAACTGAGGCACAGAGAGGTCAAGTTACTCGCTCAGGTGTCCTTCAGGAGTGGAGGACTTTCCTGGGACTTCCCTGGCAGTCCAGTGTTTTAAGACTCCATGCTTCCACGGCAGGGGGCGCAGGTTTGATCCCTGGTCAGGGAACTAAGATCCCTCATGCCCCGTGGCATGGCCAAAAAAAAAAAAAAGGAGTGAAGGACTTTCCCCCAGCTCCTGAGAGGGCTTTCCAGCACAGCCTGGGCCTGCCTCAGCCGAAGAGAGCCGCTTCACCCAAGGCTCTGCCGCCTTCCTGGGGCAGCCTTTGTGCGATGACTGTCTGAAATAAGGGTATAAAGGCCCAGCCCTGTTGCCCTGCTTGGGGCAGTTCTCAAGGGTCACCCCATCTTCAGATCTCCCCACGGGGTCAGCTGAGGCTTCTCTTGAGACTGGATCTCCCTGCCCATTCACAGACGTTGACCTCAACAGCATCCCCAATAATGATTTCAGAGCTGCTTCCCGGGGACCTGGACCAAAACAGTGGTAGGGCCAGGATTTGAACCCGAGTCCTGCACTGCTCCTGTCACAGGCCCGGCCTGCAGAGATCTCTCTACTTGGGCTTTGGCAGCAGCAGCTCTAAAGAATGGGTTGGGTGGGCTGCCTGGGATCCATGGGAACCGGAGCCGGGTGGTGCAAGCGGGGAGCTTCCTGAGGTCGCCCTCTCTAACAGGGAGTTCTGCTTGTCTCTGGGAAGCCTTTTCTCTGCACTGGTCTAATCCCCTCTGATCTGATTCCCCTGTTCCGCATCCCAGTGGTGGCTTGGAGTCAAAGCCTTATGTGGACTCTTCTGGGGTCCCCAGAAGAGATGCCGTGTGTTTCCTGCAGCTCCTGGGGTCCCTTCTCTCCTGGAGCACCCCATCCATCTCCCACCCAGGGACCCCTGTGGGACTCAAATGACTGCTGTGGGCAGAGCCCCCATGGTGATGGTGGGCACGGCTGGAGGACAGACTTCTCTGCACTTTAACCACTTCTACAGCAGCCAGGTGCCTCCAGAAAGCATGTCCGTGGCCATTTCCAACAGCAGCCAATCTCCATGTGTGGGAATCTTTTCTGGTCACTGCCTCTCACCTCCCAGGTGGATTTGGGGCTCCCTCTCTGGACTCTCTGGACTCATCGGGGCTTGATTCCTGCCTCTGTCCTAGCATATCCCACGGCACTGGATCAGTTAGTTCCGTCCAAGTCTCCACCCTGCTGTGAGCTTCTCATCCAAGGCCCATCTTGCTCATTTTTGATTCCACAGCCCCCAGGGCAGGCCGGCCTCAGGGCGTATGGTCAGTAACTGCTCTTTACCCTCGTTCCTGTGGTTTATCAGCCCTGTGGTCAAAGTTTTGATGGAGGAAGAAGCTCAAGTCCACACACCTGAAATCAGGTTTTGGCTCTCTTCTGTATTCCATGGGCCACAGTCGCCGTGGTTTTTTGTAAGTGCCAGGTCTTCACATCCCTGCACACACCTCATATTGTGAGATGCACGGTCCAGGATCTCAGCTGTGTCTGTCTTTCAGATCCTTCTGCACGGACTTTGTGGCCGGCCTGGTGAAGTGGCTGGACTTGTCCGAAGCTGTCTTGCCAACCATGACTGCTTTTGCCAGCGGCCTGGGAGGCGAAGGAGCAGACACGTTTGCTCAGATTTTATTGAAGGACCCCATCTTGAAGGATGACCCCCTGATGATCACTCAGGTACACCCACCGCCCAGGGGGCGGCTGCCAGGGAAAGTAGAACAGATAATTTCCTCTCACAGTCAGCCTGAATATCGCTTCTAGTGGCCTGGGGGGAATTGAAAGGTTAAATATTGCATCATAATTTCATATGATGATGACGATCATAGCTAATGTTGAATTATCATTATTGAATATTTACTATCGATTTATTACTTAAACAGTACTTATTATATGCTAATCCCTTACTAATATGAACTCATTTAATTCTCAAAGCAATTTTATTAGGTAGGTAGGATGATAAATGGAGGCACAGAGACGTTACGTAACTTGTTCAAGGTCACACAGCTGATTTGAACCTTGGCAGTCTTACTCCAGAGCCCGTGCTCCTGACTGCTAAGCTGTGGTGCCTCCTTTTGGAAGCAGCAGCTTTGCTGTGTGCCCTTGGGCATGTCACTCACCTGCTCTGTGTGCATTTGAAGCAGGCAGAAGCTTGACACAGGCTATCGGTGGGTCAAGAGAGCAGATTTAAAACAGCCCTTCCCCTCCTTCATCTGACTCCCTGAAATTCTCACGCATTTATTCAGTTATCTGCTTCCTTGTTGGTCTGGCTCGCCCCTCGAATGTAGGGCAGAGGTATTTTGTCTGCCTTGTTCTCCCACTTATTAAGGGTCAATGAACATTTGTCAAATGAGCAGGCTGGTTACATATCAACCTATTGCTAATTCCTGTTACTCTTCCCTCAGGACCTTCTGAGCTTCTCACTCAAGGATGGTGAGTTGATTTCATAAGTTGTGGGGCACGTATCTGCACCTCAGCCAGTGAAGCCAGTGGTAGGTGTTGCCCCTGCGGTCCCGTCCCCAATGGCCTTTGTGGTGCAAGAAAGGAAAGGGGGGCTTCCCTGGTGGCGCCGTGGTTGAGAGTCCGCCTGCCGATGCAGGGGACGAGGGTTTGTGCCCCGGTCCAGGAAGATCCCACATGCCGCGGAGCGGCTGGGCCCATGAGCCATGGCCGCTGAGCCTGCGCGTCCGGAGCCTGTGCTCTGCAGTGGGAGAGGCTGCAACAGTGAGAGGCCCGCATACCACAAAAAAAAAAAAAAAAAGAAAGAAAGGAAAGGGAAGCCAGTAGAGCTGGGGAGCCGGAAGCTCTCCATGCATGCCAAGCGCCGGGTGGTGCTTCTGAGCGGTTTTATTGATTCCGCACAGTGCCCTGTGGTTCCACCTTCTGAGTGGCTCTGGAGTCTGGCTCCTGCCCTCTGAGGTCTGTTCTACTGGCAAACAGAAGGAGCACGGAATTGAAAATGAAGTCCCAACCACCTCTACACTGTGTAGGAAGGGAAGTCCCACCCACTCCCCACCGGAATCCTGGTTTGTGGGGGACTGGAGGGGTAAGAAGAGGAGGAAGAACAGAATGTCAGGAGCAGAACCAGCGGGTGCAGGAGCACTGGCTGGAAAGGACACTCAGAGGAGGGTCACGGGGGCCAGAGCCTAGCAGGCTCTCCACCTACACGGGATCCCAGGCTGTTCCCGTGGAGTTTATAGTCTGAGGAGTGCAGCTCTAAGGCTCAAACCCCAATATAGATTTTTGGCCCTAGTCTAGCCACACAGAATGCTTTCACTCCATATCTCACAGCCAAATGGGAGCCCAAGGATGATCTGGCCCAGTCCCTGCTTTCAGGCGGGTACGACCTGAAGTAACACTTCTCTTTAGCCCGTGAGGCCACGTGGCTGAGTTGTGGTCTGAGGATGTGGTGCAGTTGGTCTGAAAATCCTCAGCTGTATCACTTGTGTTTTTTCCAAACAGAAGTAAGGGAAGAGTAACAATATCCGATCGTCCTGGACGCTGTCGGAGTGAGGGGTGGGTTTGCGCGGAGGTCTGAGGCTCAGGAGAGCAAGGCAGCCCATCAGCGCACACTCGCTCACGTGATAATCACGGTAACAGCAAAGCACCAGTTCTTGAGTGCTTGCTGGGTGCCCAGCCTGCTGCCAAGGGCTGTACAGGCACGGAGCCCTCTCGGCCCCCTGAGGGGTGCTGGAGGTCGTTGTTCCCATTGTGCAGGTCAAGGTCATCTTGGATGAGACACCCATATTTCCAGGTGGAGAGGTTGAGGCCAGAGAGGGGAAGGGGCTTTCCCGGAAGCACACGGTAGCAGAGGTGGCCTGGTGGTCAGAACCACGTCTCCGGCCTCCAGGGCCAGCGCTCTGCCCCACGGCCTTGTCACGGGGGAGAAGAAGCTGCCCCAGCACTCCTGTGTCAGCCTCACTCTCTCCCTTTCCTCACCCAGCGAGCCACGTTCATCCTATCCTGCTTCCTGCCCCCGCCTGCCAATCACAAGCCCTCCTGAGCTCCCAGGAGCACCCAGGACACTTTAACTTACGCCCTTTGCTGTGGGTGACCTTGGCCTGGCTCTCACAGAATAATTGGCGTGGGTTTGAAACAGCCTGTCTAATGTCATCACCTCGTGCTTCATTCCCTCCCAGGGGTGCCCTCATAGGCAGCCTCTAAACCGGCATTGCCTTTGAAATGTCTCTTGAGAATAACCACCACTTATGAAGCACCTGTTAATGCTGGTCATGGTACCCGACCCTTGTCAAGCATTGTTTCCACATCATCCTCATAGCCATCCTTTCATGTAGACACTCCCACTTTCCAGACGAGCAAACTGAGGCCCAGAGAGGTGACGTAACTGGCCTAAGCTGGTACGTGGCAGAGCTGGACATTCTAAAACAAGTGCTATTAACAAAAACCTTAGCAGATTTTACCCACAGGGGTTGAGGAATGTGGCAGCATCCCCACGGGAATATAGTAATACCTCGTATCTGAAGGGTACCAGTCTCTGACAACATCTGAGGGGTGCCTTTGGTTTATCTCAAAGCCCCACCAGATGCCGGCATCTACAAAGAGGAGCAGCTTCACTGGCACACCGGGACCCCAATGGGAGTGGGTGCTAGGGCTCAAAATTTCCCCAGAGGTCAGAGGTAGGTGGCCCCTCAAACCATCTAGACGACCCTCTCATCAGACACAGGCAGACCTCGGAGATATTGCGGGTTCCGTTCCAGACCACCGCAGTAAAGCAAGTGAATATTTTTGGTTTCTCAGTGCATATAAAAGTTATATTTACACTATACTGTAGTCTATTAAGTGTACAGTAACGCTGTGTCTAAAAAAACAATGGACATACCTTAATTTAAAAATGCTGTTGGGGCTTCCCTGGTGGCGCAGTGGTTGAGAGTCCACCTGCCGATGCAGGGGACACGGGTTCATGCCCCGGTCCGGGAGGATCCCACATGCCACGGAGCGGCTGGGCCCGTGAGCCATGGCCGCTGAGCCTGCACATCCGGAGCCTGTGCTCCGCAATGGGAGAGGCCACAACAGTGTCTCACTGCGTACCAAAAAAAAAAAAAAAAAAATTGCTGTTGGAAAAATGGCACTGATAGACTTACTGGATGCAGGGTTGCCACAGACCTTCAATTTGTTAAAAAAACAAAAACAAAAAACCGCGATATCTGCGAAGCACAATCAAGGCAAAGAGCAGTAAAACGAGGTCTACCTGTAGATGAGAAAAGGAGGCCCGGAGTGGGAGTGGCTATAGTTGTCATGTCCAACTCTAGCCTTATTAATGAAGAACCAGGGACCAAGAACTGGGTGCATCTGGGGATCAGGCTGCCTGGTGTTAGGATTCAAGCTCTACTTTGGCAAGGTCCTGAATGTCTCTGTGCCTCGGTTTTCTCAGGTGTTAAATGGGATCAAACAGTACTTTTTACCTTATAGGGCAGTGGTGAGGATTAAATGAAATAACCCAGGTAAAGTGCTCAGAACAGAACTGGCATGCAGGAAGCAGGCCATGAGTGCCACTGGGGCATGGTGGTGGTGGTGAAATGGGAAAACCCTGGGAACCAGAAAACCTGGACTCTCATCCTGTCTCTCAGACTCTCATTGTGTGACCTTGATCAAGTCACTTCTCTGAACTTCAAGTTCAAATACAAATGAGAGGCAAGAGCCAGATGTTACTTCAGAGCAAAACAAAACTGTCTTTGGTCCTAAGAACACAGTCAAGGATCTTGTAAGGAAAAGGTCAGTGTCATAGCTGGGCCAGTTGTTCCAAGACCTTTCCCATAAGCTCCATGAGAGTGGGGCCCTTGTCTGGCTTGTTCACCATCATATCCCAGTGTCTGCAACACTGATGGACACGTGGTGGGCATTTAGTACTTGTTGGGTGGATGGATGGTTGGATGAAGGGATGGAGGGACCGATGGATAAATGGATAGAGGTTTGGATGGATAGAAAGAAGAATGGATGTCCTTTCCTTAGAGCACAAGCTTAGATACTAGCAAGGTGGTTTGTCTGAACTTGAGGGTTAAAACATCTTTTTTCTACAGAGACTGATGGGGTAGGACACACAGCACAGAAGAAGGCTCTCTGTGCTACTGCATTTCTCTCTGGGTGTGAGACAGGGCGATTAATCATGGAATCAGGCCAAGAAATCAACACAGAAAGCCACCCGTCTCTGAACTTCCTGGAAGGTTGACCCTTACTGACAATGTTGGGATCTTAGTCACAGAGCGATGTCATCTTGGCAGCTGGGTGGAATTTTTTATGCACGCTAATCATTTTCTTTTCCTCATCCAGTAACAACCCATGAAGCTTCTTGCCCACACAACTGGAAAAAATAAGCCTTTTATATGTTGAAGGTTAAACTAAATCTGAGCCAACTCTAGACTGGGTTTCACAACTGTGGCACTGTTGACATTTGGGACTGGATAATTCTTTGTTGTGGGGCCACCCTGTGCCATGTAGGAGATTTAGCCGAATCCCTGGCCTCTACTCACTAGATGCCAGTAGCACTTCCTGAGTTGTGATAACCAGAAATGTCTCTGTACTTTGCCAGATATCCTCGGGGGGCAAAAACATCCCTGGTGGAGAACCATGGGTTCAGGACCCCAAATGTGGCCGTCTTAGGTGGGGCTGGTTTATTTGTAGTTGGTTATCTTTATAAGTTCCCTAGTTGCTCTCCTAAGTCCTGTACACAGATGGTGAATTATTGCATCGTATATAATCCTCAAATCAACCGCTAGAGTAGATACTGTTATCCCCACTGATAGGAAATTAGACTCAGGAGGTTAAGTAACCTAAGGTGGCATTTCAAAGTAAGTTTCAAATTCCACTTAGGGCAGTGAGTCTCATGGTGAACGTGCACAGGAGACTTAAGCTGAAGCATGGTTCTTGCCCTTTGTACTCTGAATCCAAAGATAACATTGACTCCAGGCCATGGAACCCCACGACCTGCAGCCGCATGAGATATAACAACCTTCACCGCAAACTTGGCTCTACTTTCTGACCTGGTCTTTATTACTGAGTTGCAAACCCTACCTCCCCGATGAATCAGAAAGGTTTGAGAGGTTGGTCGTTGGTCGTGGTGGAACGCGTTGTCAGCTGGTGGCTAGGTTCTTCATCAGGATCCTCAAGATTCGTAAAGCTTGCTATCAGTATTGAAACTGGCTGGTTCATCCATTCAGCAAATGAGAACGGAGCCCCCACTGTGTGTGCCAGGCCCTCTGCTAGGTGCTGGGAGTAGTTCTAACCAGGGCCGATGCCCATTGAGTGCCTACCGTGTGCAGGCCCTGAGAAAAATGCTTTACAATTTGTTTAAACCCCTCAACAGCCCTGGGAGGTAGATGCTTCTCCTGTCCCTCATTTTACAAAAGAGGCAGCTGCGGCCCAGAAAGTGAGGTCACCTGCCCGAGGTCACACAGCAAGGATTCGGACCCAGGCGGTGTGGTTCCAGAGCCCATGCTTAACTGCTGTCCTGCTTCCTACATGGAGGTAAAATGATAAAATCCGCATCCTTACAGCTGACTTTAAGGGGTTTGATGAGGCCAGAATGAAGGGTGGGCACCCCACGGGGTAGAGGCCGGAGGAGCAGCCAATCTTGACGGCAGCTGAGAGGGTGGAGCTGGACGAGGGCCTCGGATGGGCCCCCTTTGCTCCCATGACCACCGGCCTTGAAGTAAGCTTGTTGCCACGTTGAACGCCCTTAATTGTCCCCCCAAAATGAGCCGTGAAGAGAAAAGGCAGGAGTCATACCCGAAACCATCTGAGTTCAAGTCCTGCCCTGAGACAGGGTGCATCTTAGAAGTCCTGTCCCTTGGGACTTCCCTGGTGGAGCGGTGGTTAAGAATCCAACTGCCATTGCAGGGGACACGGGTTTGATCCCTGGTCCGGGAAGATCCCACAAGCCGCAGAGTGACTAAGCCCGTGCACTACAACTACTGAGCCTGTGCTCTAGAGCCCGCGAGCCACAACTACTGAGCCCACGTGCACAACTACTGAAGCCCACACGCCTAGAGCCCGTACTCCGAAACAAGAGAAGCCACCGCAATGAGAAGTATGCACGTTGCAACAAAGAGTAGCCCCCGCTCACCACAACTAGAGAGAGCCGTGCGCAGCAACGAAGACCCAATGCCGCCAAAATTAATTAATTAATTAAATTTAAAAAGAAAAAGAAAAGTCCCGTGCCTCCAGCCACACTCTGCCCACCAAAGTGAAGACCCTGGGCAGACTTGTAAGTCAGCCCAGTGCCCGGCGGGGGAGGGGCGTGGGACTAGAGTAAGGTGTGGTTTCCTTTATATGAAAAAAAAAATTCCTTGAGGGCGAAATTGGGTATAAATATTCTAAATGTTACATAAAATGTACAATTAGAAAAGTTGGGGGAATTCCCTTGTTGTTCACTGGTTAGGACTCGGTGCTTTCACTGCCAGGTCCCAGGTTCAGTCCCTGGTCGGGGAACTAAAATCCCACAAGGCACGCAGCACGGCCAAAAAAAAAAGTTGGTCCGTCGAGGGATGGCAGTGCAGTAGGCTGGGTAATCAGTTGAATGAATATGGCCTGAGGGTGTCCTCGGACTGCAGGGAAAGGCGAGACGAAGGTTCCCCGTGCTGACACAGCAGCAGCAGCTCACAGCTTCACCCCAGCAGCCCTGGCTTCTTAGCATCTAAGGATAGAGGAAATTTGACAATTTACCATAAAAAGAGTACTATTAGCCACCCTTTCTTGATCACTTACTGCATCCCAGGTGCTGGCCAGTCTCATCACATGCATCTTCTCACTGTATCTCAACAAATGCCAGATTAAAAGGGTATTCTTGCCCCCATTGTACAGATGAGAAAACTGAGGCTCAGAGAGGTCAAGAAACTTGCCTGAAGCCATTCAGCTAGTAGGTAGTCAGATGAAAATTCAAACCCCAGTCTGTGTCGCAACAAAGGCTGAAGTTTCTGCCTCTGAATTCCTTTCCTTTGGTCTGGAGGGCAGTCCCCAAAGGGAAGAGATTGGCCGTGATCTCTTCCCAAAGGTCTGGGATTCTGCTGCTTTCCGAGGAGAGGCAAGCTCAATCCCAGGCAGGTCATTCTGGCTCCCGAACTCAGATCCATACTGAGAACAGAGGCTGGTTCCATGCCTGGCAATGGAGGTTGTACTGTTCCCTGAGGAGGTGCATTTGGAAATGTAGGGCAGGTGGTGGTTGTTGTCACAGCGCCTGGGGTGCACCTGGCGTTTAGTGTCAAGCTGCAAGGGCGCTGTTCATCCTTTAACGCACAGCACAGTGTTGGATGGTGAAGTGCAAAGTGCATCAACTTCTCTATTGAGATGCTGGTGAGAAAAGGAGCCCAGAAGTGTTTGTTCTGCCCTCGGGTCTGTCCAAACACACTGGGTGACTTTGGACATGTCCCTTGCTCTTCCTAGGCCAGAAGGACCAGTTGGGCTCTAAGGGTGGAGTCTGGGTGGGTGCTGGGGCTGCCCAGCAGTTGGAGGCTGGCATACTCCTGCCCACTGGGGGCGGAGCCAATATCCCTGAGTCCGCCCCCCACCAAGATTTTCCAAAGAACAGGCTGCCGGGTGATGGGTCCTGTGTGTGCACCTTTGGCCCATGGCCTAGGGCTATGCCTGGGATTGTGGGTGCACCCCACATATCCCATGCACCCAGAAGGTAGGATTCACAGCTGACCACATGGGATTGACCTGGAATCCCAAAACTTCACTCAAGTAGATTTGCCTTATTCTATTTTTTTTTTTTTTCTTTTGGCTGCACCGCTCAGCTTGTGGGATTTTAGCTCCCCGACCAGTGATCGAACCTGGGCCCTCCACAATGAGAGCTCGGAGTCCTAACCACTGGACCGCCAGGGAATTCCCTCAAGTAGATTTGCCTTTAAAAGGCAGCCACAGTGAAATGAACAGAAACTTTGGCATCCTGGGTTTTAAGCCAGATTCCATGGCTCTCTCAGCTGTGTGATTTAGAACAGCAGTCCCCAACCTTTTTGGCACCAGGGACCTGTTTCGTGGAAGACAGTTTTTCCACGGACTCGGGTGGGGGAGATGGTTCAGGCGGTGATGCGAGCGACGGGGAGCGACGGGGAGCGGCCGATGAAGCTTTGCCCCTCGCCCACCGCTCACCTCCCTGTGCGGCCTGGTTCCTAACAGGCCTCAGACCAGTACCGGTCTGTGGACTGGGGGCTGGGGACCCCTGATTTAGGAAGTTTCTTAGCCTTTCTGCACCCGTTCTTCCCTCTTGTGCAAAATGAGGCATCATAATACCAGCTTCCCAGGACCACTGGGAAGATTAGCAATCAGGAATGCAGGCTTCTTGAGTGGTGCCCAGCATTTGTTAGGAGCACCGTGGATACTGGTTTCCTTCCCTGCAGAGGTAGCAGGAGGAGGAGTCATCTTGATGACACCACCTCCTCCAGGCATGAATGCATCCAGACCTTCTCAGATCTGGAGCTTGCTAGTTAGAACAAGTGCAAAGGCCCTGGGGCAGGAATGAGCTTGGCTTCTTGGTGGGACAAATACTGGTGGAAACAGGGACCAGTAGAAAATGAGGTGGTAGAGAGTGGCAGGAAGGGGTTAGAAAATGTACGGTCTTGCAGACCGTGGGAAGAAACGTGGATGTTATTCTAAGTGCATTGGGGAGTTTTAAGTTGGGGAAGAGAACCCCAATCAGATTTATGACTTCATCCTTCAAGCTGCTGTGTGGCAAATAGAGTGTGGGGCAAGAGGAACCAGGGCAATGGCTGGTCCTTGAAGAGCGGTGGCAGTCACAGTGGCCGTGCAGCAGAGATGGGGAGCCATGGTCAGACTCAGGATACATTTTGGAGGTGCAGCTGTCAACATTAGCGGGTAGATTGGGTGTCTGAGGAGGGGCAACAAGAAAAATCAAGAACGATGCCCAGGCTTTTGGCCTGAACCCCAAGTTGGGCTTCTTATTGAGACAGGATGGATTGGCCCTTGAGGAGTGAGTTGGCTACCTGGCGAGTTGTCCTGGGTAGCCCAGTACTCCTGCCCCTCCTCCACCACTCACCATCTGCCTTAAATAGAACCTCAGCTCCAAGTCCAGCAGCCTGGCTGTCAAGGTCCTTGAAATGACCCTTACACGAGGCTGACATTCCAGAGTCCCGTGCCCGAGAATACCTTGGGAGGTTTTAATCACCTGTGCGCCTGGCAGTCTATATTCCAGAAACTGAATCACAGCAGCTCTGACCAATGGAGTATGAATTAGTGGCTGATAATAACTGTCATCAGTTAATCACCATGGCCAAGGCTTGTTAATTGCTACAGGTCGATTATGGCCTACGTGCAATAGTCTGTGATCCTAGGAGGGAGGAGGGAGCTCCTTTATGCGTGGAACTTTAGCTGATCAATAACCCCAAGACATGGCCTGTGGTGTCTATTTCCCGACACACAGACAGGTCCTCATCCAGGGGGACGGCCGAGGGCAGCTGGGCAAGTGCTGCCAGACCACGGCTCGCTCTAAGGACCCTAGTTTGAGGAAGGAACTGGTTTATTTTGCAGAAGCTGAGGTCATCGTAGCTACGACGACCTCAGTATAAAATTACCGTGCAGCATTGCAGACACCCAGCAGAGGAGGCCAGTTCTGCATCATTCATGAAGGACCCGTCATGGACCCAGAGTCCTCTCCTCAAAACTTTGTGAGATGACTGTTTCTATTTCCAGTTCCACCTGAGCGAGGATGAGCTTTGCCCAAGGTTAGACACACAAATAGTATCCATACCCTGGTCTGTCAGGTCATTAATTGAACATTTATTCTGTGCCGAGCGCTCTCCTAAGGACTGGAGATAAAGCAGTGTAGAGTTTATACTTATAAAGTTTATAGTTCAGGGGGAGAGACAAACGAAAGTAAACCGGTATGATGTCAGAGCAGGGCAAGCTCTGTGTGGAATAAAATGCAGGATAAAGGGGTAGGGTAATGGGGACCGGGGGTCAGGAAGGCCTCTCTGAGCAGGAGGCGTCTGAACAGAGACTTGAATGAGGAGGAGGAGCCTCACAAGAAGATCTGGGGAATGAGCCTTCCCGGTGGTGGAAACAGCACAAGTGCAAAGGTTCTGCAGCAGGAACATTCTAGAAGGTGAGGTCATGGAGTTGGCCAGGGGCCTTGTAGGTCATGATGGAGTTGGATTTGCTTCTGATCGTGATATCACGTCCTTAACAGCTTTGGGATGTGAAAATTTGATCTTTGCTAATTTGGTGAAAAACGCCACCTTTCTTCTGATCCATAGGGGTAATAGTTGCACCCTGTCCCGCCCCAGAAGCTGTTTTCTAGTTCAGCTGACTGGTTCTTGGGGCTGTGCACTTAGGATGTATCTGGGGTTTGGGTTTCATCCGTTGCGCTGCTGTTAACATCTCTGTGCTTAGAAGCTGAACTGACCCCGTGCTCTTTCTCTCTTTCCAGGGCGCTATGATGCTCGGGCCCGAGTCCTCATTTGCCACATGACCTCCCTCCTCCAAGTGCCCTTGGAGGAGCTGGACCTCCTCGAAGAGACGTTCCTTGAGAGCCTGAAGGAAACCAAAGAGGAGGAATCTGAGTAAGTGTGCCCTGCGACCCTGACCACCCTGTAGGAATCAAGGACTTCCACCCTTCAGATAACAGCATCCTGTGTGTCCCCTCCCCCCATTAAGAGATGGTGCACTGAGGTGGGAAGAGCACTGGACAGAGAGTCCCAGTGCAGCCCTGACTCGCTGTGTGGCCTTATCAAGTCACTTCCCCTCTCTGGGCCTCCATCCTCATTTGTAGGAAGGGGGGATTGAATGGATGAATGCTAAGGGCCATGAGTTTGTGACTTTTAACATTCTGTGGCCCCAACACCCCACTCCCCCTCAGTTCTTGTGACACCTTGTCTGTGGGCCAGAGTGGCCTGGATTCAAATCCCACCTCTGACACCTATTTGCTTTTTGACCTTGGGCGGGTGCCCCCCGCCCTGTTCTCTAAAGCCATAATATTCTTATCTGTAAAAGAGGAATAAGAATAGCATCCTCCTAGGGTCGTTGTGGAAAACAAATGCAACTGTATTATCAAGTGCTTGGCCCAGGGCTGGCATGTAGCAAGGGCTCAGTAAGTATGAGTCCTTCCCTTCCCCCACATGCCCCCATACCTGCCAGCTGTCGAGAGGCTTTGCTATCTGTGTACGGTCAGGTGTGTGTTGAGGGAAATTTTCCTGGTAACTTGGCCAGAGCTCAGCTCTTTGAAGAACAGCTTACACAGGATCTAATCCCAGGGTAATAAATCAATCCCAGTCACAGCCTAATTGCGGGCTCCTTGCACCAGGCACATCTCCCAGCCTTGGGTTTTGTTCGGCCATGAAGGCTTTCTTTGAGCAGCCAGGCTGTGCCAGTTCAGCCCAGCTGGGAATTTAGCTTTGAAGCCAAGTTCAGAACTGGAGCCACCCTCCCGCCAGGGTTTATAGGGCAAAGGGAGGGGGTTGTTTCCTTGAGAAAGGAGGAAACTTGGTCTGTTGAAATAACCTGAAAATAGACTTGTTTTGACTCCCAGAGCTGTGTCAATAAAGAAACACCTGGATCCAGGCCAACACCTGGATCCCTCAAGTATTCCTTGAAATGAAGGAAGCTCTTAAGTATTGTCTGGAAATCTATTGTCCGAAAGAAACACATTACCCAGAGGGTCTGTTCTGATAATACCAGTAATGCTAGATGAGGGAATGTGTAAAACAGAGCCCAGCTCTGCCACTTACCAGCCGTGTGATCCTGGGCAAGTTATTTAACTTCTCTGGGCCTCAGTTTCCCCAGCTGCAAGTGGGGATAATAATAGCACCCTCTTCATAGGGTTCTTGTGGGGCTCAAATGAGTTCGTACACATAAAGCGCTTTGAGCAGGACTTGCACAGAGTTACTAGTTGTTAAATATCAACATTTGCTATAGTGCTGTTATCATTGCTGTTATTACTGCGTGGGCCATTTCTTCAGAAAAATACTCCACAGGTGTCATTTTTTAACTAAATTTTAAGGACTTTGGCAACCTCTCAGATTCTATCAATGGTCTCTGGAAAGGTCTGAGATGCAGGGAAAGCATAGGGACTGGTCAGCCAAGGGACCTGGTTCTCTGTTTGATTCTGCCGCTAAGTCCCTGTGTGGCCCTGGGCACGTTGCTTTCCCTCTCCGGGCACCAGCACCAGTTTTTTCACCTGTACAAGTAGAGTATCGAGTTGTATGTAGGTTTCTTTTAACTCTAAGGTTTTGTGTTTCTGCAAGGTGAGCTTCTCACTCAGCACCCCAAGGCGATCCTTTGCAGCTGGAGTTCAGGGTGTGATGTACCACCTTTCTGTTCTTGGGTCCCCATCTGAGCCCTGAGGCCATCCAAGCTTCCCCTACTTGTTTGGTGACTTCACTTCTCTGTGCCTCAGTTTCTTCATCTCTAGCACAGGGACAGTGGTAGTATCTCCATCATAGGGCTGTCGAGAGGGTTAAATTAATTAATACATATCAAAAGCTTGGAACAGCACCTGACACGTAGTAAATGTTAGCAAATGCGATGCTGGAGGTTGATACTGATCCCACCATAATAGCATGGTCAACATCTAACCTTTATTGAGTGCTCTCTAGATGCAGGTACAAGATACCATCTCATTGGGCTCTCATTACAATCCCCTGAGGCTTTTGCAGAGGAAGAAACAGAATGTCAGAAGGGTGACGTAACTCACCCAAAGCCACCCAGCTTGTCAGTGGCACCATCTGAGTCAACCTCCTTATCCAGTCTGAACATCCGCTTACTGCATCCTTCAAGGCATGGTTGAGAATCCGAGGTTTCATCCTTAATTCTGATGAAGGCAGTGAAGATAATTCTTTTATGGGGCTTACTGAGCTTTTACTAGGAATGTGCCTCTAGACTCCCCAGAGATAAGCACTCCCTCTCTATCTACTGGAGAAGGTGATTTAAAAGAAAAGGATGGTGGTGAGGGCAGTAAAGGTAAGGAACACCCTCTCATGGGAGATAAGGTGGCAGTGAGGGAAATTTCTTTGTGGACCCATGAGATAAGCAGTGCGGGTGTCTTTGCTGTTGTAAGGTATCTGTGACTTCAGCCTAGGATTTGGCCCAAATATGCATTTTGGCTTCAGCCTCTGTCTTTGGGAAGCTGACATGGAATGTCAGCTCAAGGTCACTTCTGACATCCCAGGTCATGAGTGTGGCCAGAGGCTATGTGATGACTGACATAGATTGCCATGGTGCCTAGCCAGCAGGCAAAGTCAGTAATAGGAACAGGGCTTCATTTGGATTTAGTGTCGTGCTCTGAATTCTCACTTCCCAATATAGGAAGCATCATAGATGTAACTCAGAGCCAGCCTCTCCTCTTGTGCCTTAGAGGTTGAAATTCAGTCAGACAACCGAAGTCATTGCAGGAGTGAAATGCTGTGATAATTAATGATTAACGGGAAAGCTATTCATTTTATGTACAAAACAGTTACTAAGAGCATTCAAGTACTTAAATAAGGAAATCGATTGGCAGTTCAGGTGTACATTAAGAGAGAGTGCCTTAGCTAAATAACTTTTAGGAAAAATATTATATTCTTTTTGATTCAGCAAGGGTTTATAAACATTCAAGTAATAATACAAAGCAGGGACTTCCTTGGTGGTGCAGTGGTTAAGAATCTGCCTGCCAATGCAGGGGACGTGGGTTCGAGCCCTGGTCCAGGAAGATCCCACATGCTGCAGATCAACTAAGCCCGTGTGCCACAACTACTGAGCCTGTGCTCTAGAGCCCGCGAGCCACAACTACTGAGCCCATGTGCCACAGCTACTGAAGCCCGCGCGCCTAGACCCTGTGCTCCACAACAAGAGAAGCCACCGCAATGAGAAGCCCCCGCTCCGCAACAAAGAGTAGCCCCTGCTCACCACAACTAGAGAAAGCCCGCGTGCAGCAACAAAGACCCAACACAGCCAAAAAAAATTTTTTTATAATAATAATAATACAAAGCAGAATACTAGAGATTAGAGTATATCATCAATCCAATCTTTATAAAATTGATCTGATATACTAGCATTTATACGTTTAAATAAAACAGCTTCAAGAACGATATTTACTCTTTAGTTATTTTATTCCCTTTAGGCTATGAGTTCCCCCCTCCATAAACTCAGCTAAAAGTGATGACTGTCTAGTATCCCAGATGTGCAGGTGTCACTGCAGGAACAATCTAGAAGCAGACTGTGCTAAGAAATGTCAAGGGCACCCACTCAAGAATTTGACTATGTTCTTAATAATAAATCTGTACTACTCGTGAAAATGTTGTAACATCCTAGATTTGTTCTTCTATCCCAGAAATTTCATTCTTGATGGTGATTGGCCTACACTCTGGCTAAATATTTTATTTAGCCAAAATGTATGTGCCCTCTGGTTTTCATAGAAGTGGACAGTGAGTGGGAGAAAAGATCACTGCAGCAAGATGTTCACGTCCAATTCTTGCTGGAATGAGTCGGTTCTTTTCAAAAAACATCTTCTGAGCCCCATCCAGGTGCCAATCCCAGGGCCAGATGCTGAGGGTGGAATGCAGGAAAGGCTTTATCTGTGTCCCGAAGGTTCAGCCCTGCGATTCTCAAACTTGAGATAATTGGAGAGCTTGTTACAGGTGGTTTCCTCACCAAGGAAGTAGTGCTTTTAACAGCTACCCCCTGGGGATTCTGATGCAGTTGATCCAAAGCCCACCCTTTGAAAATCAATGGTCTAGAATTCCAGGCTAATACAGTACAGAGGGTTAGGGAGGCCTGGAGTCGGAGCATGTAGGCAACCTTGAGGCTCAGGCAGGCGAGGAGGTGACTCTGGAACGATGAGTCATGTTTAGCCCGACAAAGGAAGGTGAGAAGGTCCTTGGCAGCCGAGGGCCAGCAGGAACACAGGACTGAGGCGTGGGCAGTGTGCCTGCAGGCAGTTCAGTGTTTCTGGAGGGTAGAGTGTAAGTTAGGAATTGATGAATGATGAGGCTGTGAATAAGGCAGGGACCAGGTCACGGCAGGGAGCCTGAGTGTCCTGCTGGAGAGGTGACTCTATCCTCAAGGCAGAGGGAGGACCGGGATGGAGGGAGAGGCGGGGGCAGACAGTTGTGACTGTACTTTCCTGCTTGACACCGGTCATGTGGTGGTGCTCTCATCATCCTCCCATCTCCAGTCCCTAAGTGAGAAAATTGAGGCTCAGAAAAATCAGGGGAGCCAGCGAGATCATGGCAGAGCTGGCCTCAAAGACCTCACCCCAAATTTGCAGACTATTTCCCAGGCAGTGTTTGTTGAACAAGATGCTGCTGGTTCATGGAGCCAGCTGCTCGTAGCCCCTGTGTGTTCCTCTTGTACGCCCTCAGCAGCTGGAATTTCTCCTCAGGCCTTGAACTCTGCCGAAAGCAACTAATTTCCAGCCTTCCTGTTTGCCCCGATTGTTACTAGCAATTAAGGGCCAAAGTATATGTCCAGCCTGTGGAGGAAATTGTCATAACCATGAAAGGAATCATGATAGCAGTAAACATATTGGACGATTCCAGTACGCCAGTCGCCGTAGGTTTAGCCCTCCTAACACCCCTGGAAACTCAGCGCTATCATTATTCCCACTTCATGGATGAGGAAACTCAGGACAAGTAATTTGTACCTAGTCCCAAGGTTAGTAAGTGGCTCTGTCCAGCAGGATAGCCTAGGTTTTGCTGTGGTAACAAATGACCTCCACATCTCAATGGCTTACAGCAACAAAAGTGCATTTCTTGCAAGTTGGCTGTGGCTTTAGTCCACACTTTCTTGGTTCTGGGTCCCAGTTGACAGGGTGACCTCTACTGGGAGTGTTGCTGGTCTCGGGGCAGAGCAAAAGGAGAATTACCAGGCGCTGCACTGACTCATAAAGATCTTGCCAGAAATGACTCATATCCCTTCCAGCTACTGGCTAAAGCGGGTCATGGAACCACTCAGCTCAACAGGGCAGAGATGTGTAATTGTTCCATAGGGAGGACCAGTGCAGGAGGGATAACTGAACACCTGGAGGATTGTCATGCGCCACCACAGCAGAGGGAGGATTCAAGCCTCGTTTACAGGATTTGAAACCTGACACCAGAACCCATGCCCTTCATCGCCATCCTGCCTTCCGCTTTGCTAAATGCATGTGGTTTGGCCTCTTCCCGCACATGTGAGGGCGTGAATTTCAATCATGAAAAACCAGCACTTGTGATCACGGAGAATTGGTTTCCGCTCAGTAGTGAAGCAACTGAGAAGTGCTGTGCTGTACCCCCAGGAGGTGCTTAGGGGAAAGTTGGTTGAGGTGAGCCGGCAGACAACCAAAAAGCATAGCAGGTCTCCGAAAGCCCATTTCAAATCCAACTTCTTTTCACTGACCGGAGGATGAACTGTTTCTCACTATCACGTATGGTTCAGGAGGCAAGAGATGGGAAGGAAACAGTTCCGGCTGGGTACTGCACTGTTCTGCTCGCCGACACACAGAAGTTCCAGCCTGCTGTCCATTCTCTGTAAAAGTTTGTTGATTGAAGGGATGAAGAAGGAATTCATTTAAGTTTTACAAACCAGCAGCCTTATCAGGGAGATGTTATCATCCCCATTTTTACAAAAGGGGGAACTGAGTTTCAGGGAGATGGAGTTTCATGGCAACAGCCACTGTGTCGGTCCCCGCTCTCAGGGCCAGCTGTCAAGCTCTGCGCTTGACAGACATTGTTTTTGCTGATCCCCACGGCCGCTCAGGAGGAGGGTACTCTTATCCGTGACCTCGTCTGTGATATGCAGACAATAATAAAACTGCTTCTAGGATAAGATAAAGCATTCGAAGTGCAAAGCACAGTGGCAGGCATGTTGGAAGTCCTCAGTAAATATTAACCCTTCTTTTATCATCATCGTCATCGGCCGTCAGCTTTATACGTTGAGTTGTTGTCCAAACTCCAAGTTCAGTTCAGAGTTCCCACTGGTAGTGACCGCACTGCCCCACCCTTGTCTCCCATCCTTCCCCTTATTGCCCCAAAGCACCGGGGGCCAGATGTTGGACGGGAAAGTTGCGTTTAGTGACTCTCCTGGGCCATTCTCAGGATTCACCTGACCCCAGTTTACTCTAAATACTTCCCTTTTGCTACATTTTGTCACTTTCCAATTTCAAGTCTGAACGGTTCTAGCTATTGCCCCAAGGCCAAGGTCTCCAGTACAGACATTTCTCTAACCCCTCTTTGAAAAGATAAATCTGAAGGAAATTGGTTTCCGAATTCTTTCCAGAGGGAGGTGGGCTCAGATGGCGGAGTGGGGGGAGGGGAAGGAAGGAGTGAGGTGATGATGTCTGTGACTCTATCTGGTACTCATTCTGGGTCCATCTGTATAAAGATATTTTTGTGCTTCTTTTGCCATTATTATTATTATTATTATTATTTTTGTCTTTTCGTTATTCAAATTGCAACCCTGTTAGGATGGATCCGTTGGGTAAGTAGCACATCCCACGTACTGGGATTCCCCAGCTGGGTTTTAGAATGTTTTCAGCTTTTTAAAACCATCGATGGGTCCAAGGTAACCTCGCTCTGCATGACAGAGCACACAGCACTGATCCCAGTTTGGGGGCTGGTGAGGCGGGGAGGTGTCAAGGGATCCCAGACACAGCCAGTCCTAGAGAGTATCCTCTTCCCCACCCCCACCCCCCGCCCCGCCAGAACGGCCGAGGCATCCCGGAAGAAGAAAGAAAACCGGAGGAAGTGGAAGCGCTATCTCCTGATAGGCCTGGCGACGCTGGGAGGCGGGACAGTGATCGGTAAGATGAGACGGTGGCACTGGCCAGGGCAGCAGGGAGTGAGGGATGATGCCAGGCTGGGAGCAACAGTGGGGAGTGCAGGGGGATCAGCTGGAAGCCCACCCCTCCTCGCGTGCACATAGTAGGTGTGTTCACTAGTATTGTCCATGAGAGGCAGTGGGAGGCCGGTGGAGGAGGAACGCAGCAGGCCCCGTCCTCACTCCCGCCTCTACCCACCACGGGCCGCTTTCCTCGCAGGCGTGACTGGGGGTCTGGCTGCCCCCCTTGTTGCTGCCGGAGCCGCGACGATCATTGGCAGTGCCGGGGCAGCGGCTCTGGGCTCAGCGGCCGGCATAGCTGTCATGACCTCGCTGTTCGGTGCAGCTGGAGCTGGCCTGACAGGTAAGGTCCCGAAGGTCCCACCCGCGAGGGCCCCCTGGGAGACGCAGGAAGAGGTCATGGCTTTTCTCGCTCTGAGTCCTAGCGCCGCCAGAACGTACAGCGAGCTTCACAGAGAACTGGGTGGATGGCTTGGCATGGCTCGGGAGAAGGCTGAGTTGGAGAAACTGCACCTGGTGTAGACTTCTTAGAAAGGGTCTGATTGGACCTGTTTGTCACCATCTAAGAAGTTTCCAGGCAGGCTGCCTCAGAGACGGTTGAGCTTCCTCTTGTAAGAGAACACATGGCTACCCCTCATTCACCAGCATCCTTTGGGGGAGTGTTTCCAAATCATATGTGTTAGTAGCTCCCCAGTCACACACACAGTTTCCTGTTAAGTGGCATGTTGCTTCCCACACTGAGAATCTTGGTCAGCTCAAACCACTTTCACTGAGAGGAATGTGTTACACTCCTAAGTTCGTGGGCGGGAGAAAGATGTAGTACCCACTGAATCAGGCCAGAGCGGCGGTTATGAACTTGGGCTCTGAGTTTCAACCGCAGCTTTGCCAGCTGGGGGCTAGCCAGCCTTTGGAAACCTGTTACCTTCATCTGTAGTCAGGACGATAAGGGCACCGACCTTCATGAGTTCAAAAACGAGACGTTTGTCGAGGGACAGGGCACACAGCTGGCAGTCACTGTGAGTGTGTGAGTACACAGAGCCACTCTAACATTCCCCAGGGTCCCCAGTGACCCCCATTCTCACTTTTGTATCTGGGTCTTTAGGATACAAGATGAAGAAGCGTGTCGGGGCCATCGAAGAGTTCACATTTCTGCCTCTGACAGAAGGCAGGCAGCTACACATCACCATCGCCATCACGGGATGGCTGGCATCTGGCAAATACCGTGAGGACCAGGGGCAGAAAAGGATGCAGAAGGGGGTGGATGTTGGCTGAGCTGGGTCTGTTGCTGTGGGCCAGACCCTGGCCTAGGCTCTTGTCTGTGTATGTCTTTAAGGGGTGGGTAGGGGGGACCTATTTTTCAGAGGAGGAAACAGACTCGGAGAGGTGAGATGACTTTATCCCACATCTGTCTTCCCATCCATCATCTGTTCATCCATCCATCCAACTATCCATCCATCTACCATCTATCCATTATCCATCCATCCATTCACCCACGCATCCACCTATCTATCCATCCATCCATCCATCCATCCATCCATCCATGCACCCGTTTAACCACCCACCTACCCACCCATCAATCCATCCTTTCCACGGAGTTTATAGAGCATGTGCCAGACACTGAGCCAGGTCCTAGGAGTTCATCAGTGAGCAGCACAGTCACGGCCTCTGCTCCCATGGAACCTACGGTCCAGGGCAGAAGACAGATCATTGAGCAAGTAACTACAGGGAAGCTTTATGGATGGCATGATAGGGGAAGCACAGAGTGCTTCTGGGGAGTGAGGGAAAAGTTATTGGAGAAAGTGACATTTAGGCTAAGGACTGGCTGGGAAGTCGCCAGAGAAGGAAGGAGAAAGAAGTGAATACCAAGCAAAAGGGCAGCATGTAGAAAGGCCTTGTGGTGCAAGAGAAGCACAGGATGGCTTGAGCAAGGAGCTAGAAGACAGGAGTGTGTGGGTGAGGCCAGATCACACAGAAGCATGTGAGCTGTGGCGAGGAGTTTGAATTTATCCTCAGAGCAAGTGGAAGATAGCAAAGGAGTTCCAACACATAAGTGAGAAATGAGTACATCTTGAGGCTGTGTGACCTCAAGCAATTTACTTCACCTCTCTGTGCCTTGGCTGCTTCATTTGTAACGTAGAACAAATTATCCTTGCCTTTCAGGGCACTTACAAAGATTAAGTTAAACAAGGTAACGTGTGGAAAGCACCTGGTTTTTAGTGACATTCCACAAACGTTATTTCCCTTGACTGCTCTAATTTGAACGTGTGTGTTTTGGGGGGATTCTAACCAGGGTGGCACAGAGGAATAAGGCCGTGGTCCGCTTACTGTTGGCTCACTTTTGCAAGTGCCCAGTGTGCGGCTCAGCAAGCAGGTCGTCAATCAGAGAGAGAGCAGGGTGGGCCAGGGAGTCTGGAGCGTCCTGACCAAATACACAAGCTCAGAGCCTCCTGGGTTCCCAAATTGCTGGGATCCCAGGGCAGAAGCCACAGCTCTTCTAAACAGCACAGGAGGAAGCAGGTGAGAAAATGCCCAGGCTCTGTTGAGAGGCATTACTGGGCGCCAGAGTCTTATTGGTATGTGCGCACCACGGCCAGGCCCCAAACAGGGAACTCTCGAACGGTGACTAAGCACCTAGCACCATGAGTCAGGCATTTCACCCACACACTGGGAGCTTGATGTACGTTACCTCGAGTGACCCTCACATCCACGCTCTGAGGTGAGGGCTGTTCTTGTCCTGATCTGGACGAAGAGGAAACCTAGAGGGATCACATGGCAGACAGGTGGCACGTGCAGGATTCGAACCCAGGTCTCCTGACCCAGAGTTCACGGGCTTCTCTTCATTTGTTTCACGATACCATCCATGCCACAGAAAGACTGAGACAGGAAGGAAGGAGCAAGAGTCTAAGTGAAGGAATTTGACCGGTATGGAAAGCAAAGCCCTTATGGTTATTTTACCCACCCCCTTGCTGGGTTGGCCCCAGGGTAAAATCAAGTTCATTTGCGGCGGTGGGCGGTGGGGGGGGGTGTATTATCGTGCAATATGCTCCCTAGGCAGAGGCGGTGGTTACAAGAAATGTAACCAAGCCAGGTGAATGAAGTTCAGGAGGGAAATGAGTCACCTCATCCTGCCTCCTTGACGGCCAGGAAAAAAGTCTCGTGTTATCACAGGCTTGCTTCTGTGTGTGATGGGAATAAATGGGCTTTCTTGGGTCCGCCCCTTTATTAAATAGGATTGTTTGTAATCATGATTATGGCTTCGTAGCTCACCACTAAGCCAGGCATTTTGCATGCATTGGCTCACTTAGTCCCTCACTTCAAGCCACGGACGTGGGCATCATTATCACCCCCATTTTACAGATGAGGAAACTGAGGCTGATAAGGGCTGCCCAGGGTCGCCTCGCTAGTCAGGAACTGGGGCACGACTCACCCCCATTCTGTCTGGCTCTGTAGCCCATGTTCTTGGCCACAGGGTGATAAAATGCAGTACTGCACTTTACAGTTTACATAATGCTTTCGTGCAGCCTCTCCCATGATCCCCACAACGCCTGTGAGTCAGATGTCATCATTCCATTTTAACAGGTGTAGAAACTGAGGCTCAGAAGGGCAGTGTGCCTTGCTTGTCCAGAGCCCACCACCCACACCCCCCCCCAACACACACACACACACAATCTGTGCCCGCATCCTGTCTCGGGCTGGCCGTCTCCTCCTCCATAACTAGAGACAGTTAATCCCTGAGCTGCTGCAGAGCTGTGACAGGCTCTCTGCAGAGCGGGGAACAGCCCCTCAGTGGTCTGTATGTCAGCAGATCACCCTCGGGTAGGGACGAGGCCTTTGAGTCGGACAGGTTGAGGCATGTGGCTGAGCCAGAACCCGAAGGCTCTGGGAAGCTGGCTCCACTGTTCATTCATTCATCCTGTTTTCATGAGGCTTTGGGAATTGAGTGCTTGGCAGACAGACTGCAGGACAGACATGCACTAAACAGATGACACAAAAATAAATGGATAATTGCAGACTGTGACGAGAACTCAGGACGAAAAAGTGCAAGGTGCATTAGATCCCCCTTGTCAAAGGGGCCGGGAAGCTTCCCCAGGGATAAGGCGAGTGAGCTGGAAGCTCAGAGACAAGTAAGGCTGGAAGGTCACTCGGGCCATGGGCAGAAATGCACGGGGCCCCTCGGTGCTCCCACGGCCCAGAAAGGAGTGACTACATCATGTTTGCATGGCCCTCTCCCTCCCCAGGCTGAGAGCTCTTTATCTGGATGGTTCAGTCTCCTCAGCTATAAAATGGGGCTAATTATGGGACCCCATTTCAGAGGCTGTGTTGAGGTAAATCAGAGAGTCCATGGGAAACCCCTCAGCACAGAGCTGCCCAGCACTTAGTAGTTGCTCACTAAACATTTCCTATGATGATGGGTGTCTGTATCCTCAGGGTCAAGCGCCTGGCCTGGCATAGTCTAGGTACTCAGTTAAGGTTTGTGGTATGAATGAATGAATGAACGAATGAACGAACAAAATCAAAAGCATATGTTTCTGGAGGGTAACCTGATGGATGCTGAGACTGTGAGGGAGGCAGGGGCCAGGTCACGGGGGGGACCTGAGTGTCCTGCTGGGGAGGTGACAACATCCTCAAGGCAGAGGGAGGACCAGGAGGGAGGGGGGCAGACAGTCATGGTTATATTTTCTTGCTTGACGTTGGTCACGTGGTCGGTACTGTCATCATCCTCCCATTTCCAGTCCCTAAGTGAGAAAATTGAGCCTCAGAAAAATCGGGTGAGCCAGCGAGATCATGGCAGAGCTGGGCTCAAACACCTCTGCTCCAGATCTGCAGACTATTTCCCAGGCAGTGTTTGTTGAATGAGATGCAGCCGGTTCAGGGAGCCAGCTGCTCGTGGCCCCGTGTGTTCCTCTTGTGTGATCTTAGCATCCGCAATGCCAGAATTACTGCAGAGTGAGAGAAAATAACACTTTACACACACAGTAGTTGGAATACTTAATTCTTATAACTACTCTATGAAAAGAGATCAATACTAGTCTCCCGACTTGACAGCTAAGCAAAGTGAGGCTTAGCGTGGGATAGTGACCCAGGGTGCCCAGGGTCGCCCAGCTGCTAATGAATGCAGGAGCTGGGTCTCGAACCCCAGCCTGCTGTCCCACAGCGCGGCCCTGTGCTCTGTCTGGGAGCGTGTCTGCTCTGCTATCAGCTGCTGTTCAGTGGCGGGGGTGGGCCTCTTGTCTTCCCACAAGGGTGAGTGGGCCCCTGTCGCCGACTGTCTGGGAAAGGGTGAGAGGCCTCCTCTATCACAGGAGAGACCCCACCTACCTGTGCTCTCCCCAGGCACCTTCAGCGCCCCATGGGCTGCCCTGGCCCACAGCCGCGAGCAGTACTGTCTGGCTTGGGAGGCCAACTACCTGATGGAGCTTGGCAACGCCCTGGAGACCATCCTCAGTGGTCTTGCCAACATGGTGGCCCAGGAGGCCCTAAAATACACAGTGTTGTCTGGTAAGCCTCCCCTCTCCCCCACCAGCAGCATTCCCACCCCTCCCAAGCCACACTGGTTCTGTACCTTTGCATGCCTGAGGCCCCCAGTGAGCCAGGCACAGTGCTGGTCTCCAAAAACACAGAGGGGCAAAGTTTATGGTCTTCATAGGGAGGAGACAGATAAACAGCCCATCACATTATCACATAGTATGTCAGTTAGCAATTGCTGCATAACAAACAACCCCATAACCCAGTGACTTAAAATAACAACCATTTATCACAGTAGCTCAGAAGTGTTGAGGCTTCATGTGGCTGATCTTTGCTGGGCCTGCTCATGCATCTGTGGGTCAGCTGACTGTCCACTGATCTAGGCCAGCCTTGCCTGGGGCAACCAGGGCTACTCGGCTCTGCTGCATTTGTCTCTCCTCCCCGTCCTGGGATTGCAGGCTAGCCCACACCCACAACAGAAGTGCACCAGAGGCACAAGTCCATTTCAAGCCTCTCATCCAGTAACATCTCATTGGCCAAAGCAAGTCACATGATAGAGCCTAGAGGGGATGGGCAGAGCAGGAGCAGGGGGCACTGCAGAGTTATGAGGCCAAGTGGGAGGATACAGGGTGCAGTGACAAATTGGGGCCATCTCTGGAATCTCACACGTGGCAGATACTTCAACATAAGGGATCTAGGCCATGTATCAGAAATGCGTGAGCTTCAGTTTTCTTCTGTACTACTTAACAGTTTGACCACACGTGGAAAACTTACAGATTCCAAGTTAGAGACTGGATGCGTTCACTCAGGCATCCATTAGCCAGCCAATCACTTCCCTAGAAGGACCGCCCCCCGCCCCCCGGCCCTGCCACCACGGCCTTCATCACCGATATCCCTCCTCCCCAGGCCTCGTGGCTGCCCTGACCTGGCCAGCCTCACTCCTCAGTATTGCCAGTGTCATCGACAACCCCTGGGGTGTGTGTCTCCATCGATCAGCAGAGGTTGGCAAGCACCTGGCCCACATTCTGCTCTCCCGGCAGCAGGTACCTGGGAATAGCTGGGGTGGGGGGAGCGGGCAGGGGGCGAGGAAGCAGGGACGCATGGGGACTGACTTGTGCACAGACGTCATACCTAAGACAAGCCCACGTGGGGGTAGCCCCGTGGCTTTGGGGGGGTGGGGGTGGTCGTCATTGCTCCTCCAGTTCAAGTCATAAAAGCACCCTAGGGGGACTTCCCTGGCGGTCCAGTGGTTAAGACTCCGTGCTTCCACTGCAGGGGCCACGGGTTCGATCCCTGGTCAGGGAACTAAGGTCCCGCAAGCAGCACAGCGTGGCCAAAAAGATTTAAAAAGTGTCCTGGGATGGACCACTAAGAATTACAGACTGTGCATCTCTAGCAAGCAATCAGGTGAGAACTAACAGGCCTCTGCAGGTGTGGACAAGGCCAGCTCTTCCTTTCCAGAAGTCTAGAGCTACCCTCTGAGCAGATCTCCAGTGGCCCAAATACCACGTAAAACAGTTAGGGTTCCATCCACATTCCAGACAGTCCGAGGCAGGAAAGTAGAAGTGAAGGGCCTTTCACATCCCTTGGCCAGGACTCAGCCCTGCGGCTATCCCTGGCTACAGGGCAGTTGGAGAAACTTCATTTTTGGCTGGGTAGCTGTGGGCCCAGAAAAACTCAGGAGTTCTGTTACCAAGGACAGAGGGAGAATGGGTGTAGGGTGATGACTGGTAGCCTTTGCCACAGAGTTCCCGCAGAATTGGAATACTGTTTAATGGAGGGTCTTCCATGGCAGTAAATGGAGGTGGGGGGGAGGGTGGGGGAGGGTGGGTACATATACCGGCCCAAAAGCAAGGGAAAGGAATGGGTACTGAGACCAGCTGGACCTTTGAACTGATCTGCTCCTGCCCTCTCCCTCCATGTAGAAGTTGTACCCAAATACCTCTCATGACTTTCTTTTTCAAGTTGCCTTTCCTACAAGTTCTTGAGTCAGAAAATTCCTCTTCGCATCTAACTTACAACCTCCTCTTATAGCACAAGGCCAATATTTCATGTCCCCACTTCCTATCTAGGAACAGAACAGTTGTGTCCCCCCACCATGTGACTCTTTGCCTTTTTCCCCATCACACCCGGGGTACCTCCCGCCTCCTCTCTCGGCTCCAGAAGGGCCCCGCTTCACTGCAGTCATTTGCCACAGGTAGATGGGGAAGGAGCGACGGCCACTGGGTAATGGTTTGAGATAAAACCAGGGAATTGGGCTTCCCTGGTGGCGCAGTGGTTGAGAGTCCGCCTACCGATGCAGGGGACACGGGTTCGTGCCCCGGTCCGGGAAGATCCCACATGCCGTGGAGCGGCTGGGCCCATGAGCCATGGCCGCTGGGCCTGTATGTCCGGAGCCTGTGCTCCGCAACGGGAGAGGCCACAACAGTGAGAGGCCCGCGTACTGAAAAAAAAAAAACAGGGAATTAACCCAGCCAGATGCTACCTGTCAACCTGGGAAGAAGCCGGTTCCTGAGCAGGTGCCCTCCTGCATAAATGAGGGCCCAGACTCTCCTGATGGAGACATCAGAGCCTGGGGCCGGGAATAGCACAGGCGTGATTCATTAAGCGGGAGGCAGGTGCTGAGAAGTGTGCAAGGGCCACCGTCATCGGGGCTGATGTTTTTCTAGAACTGGCTGTGCACCATGCCCCCAACACCTGTGTCCTTTCTCCCCCAGGGCCAGCGGCCTGTCACCTTGATTGGCTTCAGCCTGGGAGCCAGAGTCATCTACTTCTGTCTGCGAGAGATGGCTCAGGAGAAAGGTAAGGCTGGCCCATTGTCACAGGTGAAAACACTTCCGGAGGCCATCCCCCAGGCCAGAGGTTTTGCACTAGAGGTCGCGAGTCTTGTGACTGTGTTCCCAGATCTTAGAGTTTAAAACAGCTCGAAAAAGAAAAAAACAGTCATTTGGGAAATTGTTTATTTCTTCCGTACGTAAATTAGAGTGGGTGTGAGACAGTCTTATAAAAATGGGCTTTGCGTTCTGATGTGGGTTCTTGAGTGGGAGGGGAGTGAAGAGTCCGGAATCAGGGTGTTGGCAGGGCCGCGTTCCCTCTGAAGGCTCTAGCGGGGAGCCGCGCCTCTTCTAGCTTCTGGTGGCAGCCGGCAGTCCTAGGCTTGCAGACGCGACATTCCATCCTGCCTCGTCTTCACATCACCTTCTCCTTTGTGTCATCTCTTCTCGCCTGAGGAAAGTGTCAGTGGCTTTAGGGCACGCTCAACTCCAGGGTGACCTCATCTCAGGATCCCTCACTAATCACATTTGTGTGATTTAATCACATCTGCAAAGACAGCTTGTCCAACACCTGTTACCAAGGACAGAGGGAGAATGGGTGTAGGGTGATGACTGGCAGCCTTTGCCACAGGGTTCCTGCAGAAGTGGAATACTGTTTCATGGAGGGTCTTTTCCAAGTCAGGTCTCACTCACAGGTTCTGAATGGACACATCTTTTGAGGGGGCCATCATTCAACCCGCTACAGACACCTTTGGGAGTGTGTCATGCCATCCAAACACATACTTTTGGTGTTGATGCAGCGGAAAGCTTGAGGGCCCCTACCCTGGTCTCGGGTCGGTGAGGCCTCCAGGACTGAATGCCAGTTTGGGGCAGATCTGTCACGAGGGGCTGCCATAGCAAGGGGTTAGGGGGGTGAGGTGCAGAGCTCAGGGCACTTGGGGTGGTCCGCCGTGCGTGGGACCCGGGCTAACCTCTCTCCTGGTGTAGCACAGCAGCAGCAGAGGGAATTCCTCTGGATGCGGGGGAGTAGCAAAGAATTTTCGGCAGTCTTTAACGCACATTTTGTTGGTCAAAGCAAGTGACAGCCAAGCCCTATGTCAGTGGGGTGGGGCAGTCCCCGTGGCCCCTTACACTCCTTCTGTCCACAGCGGAGGACAAGGGGAGCAAATGTTTGCCAAACGGTGATCCAGACTCTGACTCGGGGATAAAGGGGGGCATGAGCTTTGCAGGCAGCTGAGACCTGGGTCTGAGTCCTACCTCTGCTCAGCTGGGGAGCCTGGGTTGGGTAAGGACTCAGCCTCTGTGGCCGTCGGTCTCTCCATGTGCAACAGGAGGTTCTTGTCACCTCTGGGCAGTGTCAAAGGCCAGAGAGCATAGAGGTCAGGCAGCCGGCCCAGTGCTGGGTCCTGGTCAACACATCCTGTAGCGGCGTTTAGGCTGAAGTGTCTCTGCTGGTGTTGGGGGTGGCTGCACTCGCCCCCTGCTCTCTAAAGCTGTTGCCCCCAGGGAGGCCCCTGGAAAGTTGTCATCCTCTGTGCTGTCATCGTTTTGCTCCTTTCCTGGTCATCCTTCCCCCCATCCACGCAGCAGACCCATCTGCCAGGCTCCTCGTCACCTGGATGACGTGGTCTAGAGGAGAAAGGCATGTCTTCGGCTCCAGTTAGCATAAATTACATGTTAATAACTTCAGATCATTAATACAAGCCAAGTCTCCAATTCCCCTCCTGAACAAATTGAATTAATTACCATTGATCATTTGGACACGGCCATTGGAATTGAGGTCGCCCATCAGCTGCCTCCAGCAAGTGAGGCTGGAAACTGATGGGAGGGAGATGTTCCTGCCCTCAGCCTTTGTGGGGGTGGTTCTCAAAGCAGCTTCCTTCCCGCCTCTTTCCTGGCCACTGCTCCCTCCCCTGGCTCTTCATAGCCCACCACTGAGCACTGGGGCTTTGGTATCAGGCAGACCTGGATCTGGGTCCCAGCTTCATCACTGACTGATGAGCTGTGGCACCTTGGGCAAGTCACTTAACCTCTCTGAGCCTCAGCTTCCTCATCTGAACGTGGGGCTTAGTACACTTACCTCGAAGGCTCTTCAAGAGATTAAAATGAGACGATGAATGTGAAAGTACCTGCCGCAATTTGGGTTCACTCAGTAAATGCTTCTTCCTCTAATCTGAGGACCTGCTGTGCACTGGGAACTATGGTGAGTGTCGTGTAGATGGAGGCGCTTGTCATTTTGTGTCTACTTTCTGGCACACACGTTAGATGGTGAATTCCAGGTAGGCGGGATCTGCCTGTGCCCCACCATCTCTCTGGCACACGGCATATTCTGAGAGCTCGGGAAGGTGGGTGGACTTGACTTTGGGCTGACAGGCTCAAGAGCCTGGTGCAGACTCCCCATGTTCCGGGCCGTGCACTATGCAGGATCTCGGTCTCCCGGCAACCCCCTGGGAGGTTGTTATTCTCCCTGCTTCCGGGAGGAGAAACTGAATGAGGCTTCCGAGGGAAAGCCAGGCGGATCCTAAGAGCCAGAGCCAGGATTCGACCCCAGGGTGTCTGGCTCCAGGGCCCTGGCTCATAACAACTGTGCTATACTTTGCAGAGGACCCAGACCTTGAACGTGGGTGGGGCTCCTCCAGAGGATCTAGAGGGAGGGGAATTCCAGAGGGTCCGGCCAGCAGGGAAGAGGAAGGGTTCTCAGAGTGTCTGAAAACGTTGAGTCTAGTTTTTCTGCAGCCTGTGAGAGGGGACCAAGGTGGAATGTGGGAAATGGTTAGGACAGGAGCCTGGCACAGGTCTCGAACGCTGGGTTAAGGTGTTGGTACTGACTGGTTAGATGCTCGGCCTCTGAATTGTGGGACGAATGAACAGCTGAGCATAGTCCTGCAGAGGGAGGTGCTGGGGGCAGGGGGTGGTCAGTGCTGGGCAGCTTGTGGTTGACCCCCCTCCCCCCGTACGCACATTCTGTCTCACACGCGCACACGTGCGCACGCGCACACACACACACGGCAGCAACTTAGCCGACCCCAAGGGCCTCTGCTGAATGGATGGGAAGCTTCCCAAATGACAAGAATTTTGTAGGAATCTGAATAGAAGTCCAACGGACAAAAGTGCAGCTGGTTTTCTCCCCATCCGATCACCTTCTGAAAGAGGAACTCACGGCCAGAAGACTCTGAACAAGAGTCTTTATTCTTGATCAGCCTGATAGTTTCCCCTACTTAATAACACCCCATCCCACCCTGTGTCTGGACGGGAGGTAATAAAGGACCCTGGTAACCCTTTGCTTTGACCTTGGTCAAGAACACTCCAAGAAGGGGTCTGCCCCTTAGTTGACTGAGGCTTATTCCAAATGTAAACAGCAGCTGCTCTCACGTGGGGGGAGCTGGGGCCCACTTGCTCTCTGGGGCAGAAGAAGGCTCCCCGTGCCATGGGGCACAGGCACCCTGTCTAACCCTGCCTGCCCTGCCGGCCTTCTCAGCTCCTCCAGGTGGACGGCGAGCCCCTGATGCCAGGCCTCGGAGCCGTTTATTTCCCCCGTTTCCCTCTTCCTTTCCGGAGATTATGTAAGGCAACTCCTGGTGGCTTATAGAAATGGGAAGTTGGAAACAAAACACACCCACCTGCAGAGGGGAACTGAGGGGTCCTGAACCCGGAGAGCTGGGCGCTTGTGCGTGGCCTCCCTGATGGCCCCCTGGGGGGCCTGGGCCCAAGGCCACCCAGACCACGAAGTAAAATGAATAAAAACATGGACATACACACACTCATAAAAATAGGCTCACATTTCTGCGTGTTGAGTGTGGCCCTCATCTTCCTGTGTTCTCTTTCTCTGTCATCCCCCGTGTCCTCTTGCCAGCCATCCAGGGAGCCTCTAGCCTTCAGGGCTTTACCACTTACCAGCCTGTCCCCACCCATCAACAGACGGGGGCCAGACACAGCTGGAAGGATGGCACAGATGCAGGCCTTTGCGTCATTAGGTGACGGGGCCACACAGCTCTTCCCCACCAAGAAGATCCCAGCTCAGGTGCCGCAAATATGTGGGCTGTGGAGCCAGGGCATCTGGTCTGAATCCCACAAGCACTGCTAGGTTCACCTACCCCCTCTGAACTCCAGGTGACTCATGTGAAACACAGGGAATGATAATAGTATTGCCATCAAGGTTGTAAGGATTAAATGCAATAGTGCATATAAATGCTGGCATATAAGAGCCTGGTAATTCTTATTGAGCGTTTATATTATGCTAAAATCCGTCTTAAGCTTTATAAAAGGGAGCTGGCTTGGAATTCCCTGGCGGTCCAGTGGTTAGGACTCCACACTTTCACTGCCAAGCACCTGGGTTTGATCCCTGGTTGAGAACTAAGATCCCACAAGCCATTCACGGCCCGGCCAGAAAAAAAAAGGGCCGGGAGCTGGCATCTAGGATTAGAGCACCACACACACATAGGTGACCTTGACCCTGGACCTTGTTGAGGGAAAATCAGCTTCCCACCAGAGTGGGGCCCACAGTTTCTGTTCCTACACCCGCCTTCCCCCCTCTTCCTAGACAACCCCCTCCCAAGTCCTGGCCTTGTGTTACTGATGGGGCACCTTCAAGTCTCCAGCTGGCTGGCTGTGGTTGTGAATGAATTATTCACCCTTTGCCCAGAGCTGCTGTTTCACATCTAATTCATTCCAGCTCAGCTGTCTGGTTTCAGGCAGCCCTGCTTGTTTAACACCCAATTAATCTGCATACGAAGGAGACCCTCTCCTAATTGCAGGAAAGCTGTCATTATCTGAGTTAGGGGAATGTAAAAGAGGAATTACTCTAATGCAGTTGAATCCACTAATTGTTTTCTGGGTTCCCTTGAGACCAAGTAATGAAATGTAGCAATAAAGCCTAGAGTCACACAGAGTACAGAATCCTTCAGCTAGCCTACCCCCACCCCCTGCCCCCTCCTAGCTGCAGCCCATCCTTTTTTCCCCTCCCCCAAGAAAAGCTGCCTGTAGCATTAACTATCTCACAGCTTCATTTCCTTTTTGGGCCATGTTGCAAACAGCAGGGGGTTACTGCTTAGGGGATATGCAACCATTCACAAAGTGTCTCTCACCTGGGCCTGCCCCTCCCTCAAGTTCAGTGTGGGTAGCTTCCTTACAAATGGGTGTCTAGACTCCAAGCCCCTGAGGGCAGGGATTGTGACTGACCAACCTCTGTGCCTCCTGTACCTGGGATAAAGCCACCAGAGAGTGGTCTATAAGTGAACTGTCTAACATTATAAACATTCACATTGTATCAGTCAGGATAGGTGAGGTTATGCTGCAGTAACAAACATCCCCCACATCTTAGCAGTGTAACACAGCAAAGGTTCATTTCTCACTTGTGCCATCTGTCCACTGTTGGTGAGCAGGGGGTTCTGATCTTTGTAGTCACTCAGAGATCCAGGCCAATGGAACCTCCTTCAGTAGGAGACAGAGATTGTGGTGAGTTTCACACTGGCTCTTAAAACACTTCCACCTGGAAGTAACACATCACTTTCACTCATGTTTCATTGGCCAGAGCAAGGCACGTGGACATTTCTAATATCCAGGAAGGGCCAGTGAATGTATTCCCACCATGTGCTCCAGCCAGAGCACCTTACTTGGATTCTGGCCTCTGTAATTAATTCTCAGCTGAAGCCTCAGGTTCTTTGTCTACAAAATAGGGACTTTTCTCTCTTCCTCCACCTTGCCTCACAGCTTGCAGGATAGACGCACACCTCGATGGAAAGCCAGAGTGTGGCAGAGGATGCTTGGGTGAGAGCCCCAGCGACTGATGGTACCCAGGAGCCCAGGAGCTCGGCCAAGGGGCCCCCACCCAGACAGAAGCAGCAAAGATTCCCCAGCACGTTACCCACCAGAGGACCAGAGCTGGGTCCAGTCTGGCTGGGAGCAGGCTCCAGGCAGACAAAGCTCTGAGCTGTGTTGATGGCGATTGGCTCCAGACCATGCCCAGGGCCCAGAGAGTCAAGGGAGATGACCTGGTGAAAAGGCCTTGAAAAGGTAGAGCTGCCCACAAATGGGAATGACTGTCATAGCAATAGTAGTAGCAACGGCTGCCACTTATGAAGGCCCAGCTCTCTGCCTGGTTCTTGCTCACGGATTTATGTACATTCTTGTCAACCCTCACAACAACCCCATAAGATAAGTAATCCTGCCCTGTTTTTCAGATGAGAACGGTGAGATTTAGAGAAAGGTGGAGTAGCTTGCCCTAGAACTAAGATTTTGATACCTTTCTCTGACTCCAGAGCTCCTATTCATATTGTTATTTTGAGCCCTTCTGGCTGGATGTTTTCACTCAAAGCAGTATCTCAGATCAGACCTTCCCAACGGAGAACTAGTCACAATCAAATTCACTCCATTAACTCATATTCATGAAGCACCTACTGTGTGCCAGGCAACATGCTGTGCTTTGGGGAGATGATAACAAACTAGCCAGTGCAGCCCCCGTCTTCATGGAGCTGACAGTCCAGTCTGTTAAATAGTCTGCCCTCCCTGAGACATGAGTTGGGGTCTTGCAGAATGGCTGTGGGGTGGGCAGTGATGGATGTCAGTCATCTGAAAAGCACTTGGCATGTAGTAGGTGCTCAGTAAAGGGAGCCTTACTGTACTGCCATACCAAGTTCCAGGGTAGCCACCTGGTTGGGGCTGACACCCTTAATGTGAACCTCCTGCCCTTAGGTGGAGACATCTGTCTCTACCACTTAAAGCCCGTAAGTACTTGGCTTAGGAAATAGAGTCACAAGAAGCCAGCCCCCCAGGACACAGTCAGATGCTCAGCAAGGCTTCCAGGCCTGCTGTGCTCCTCCCACAGCCCAGGTAGGTGGTTTGGGTTTGCAGGGGTACCTCGGGGGCTGGACCCATCTGCCAAGCTTCCTCCACCAGTTAATCGGATTCTCAGAGCAGTCTTGCCACGTACTCAGACGTGGGTGGTGGGAAGGACTGACTCCCAGTGGGAATCCCTTATCTTCTGGACGAGTATTTGAATGCTTTGTGTGGCTGAGGAATCTTCTCCATGCAGAAATAGACAGACCCAGGTTCAATGGGAGTTTACCGAGACCCCGCCTATGTGCTTCCATGATTGATTCATTCTAATCATCATCATCATCTCAACAGCTAACAATTATTGGGCACTTACTATGTATCAGGCACAGCTAAACACTTTGCATGCCTTATTTTATTTACTCCTCCCAATAATCCTATGAGGTTTTAATTAGCCCCATTTTACAGATGAGGAAACTGAGGCTTGCTTACAGAGGGGAAGTAATTAGCTCATGCTTACAGGATTAATAATGATGAAACTGGAATTTGAGTCCACAATGGCTAAGCCATGCCTTTTCCATGACATGTTCTCTTATTCTTACAGTAACCCAAGGTCAGGATAATTATCTCCATTTTACAGCTAAGGCTCAGTGTGAAGCAAAGCAATGTGCCCAAGTGGGTCCATTAGGATTTTTTGGTTGCAGGTCCTGAGATTTCCTCAACTGCCCTTACTTCAGCCACACCCAGAGCTCTTCTCTCCCCAAGAATGAAAAAGGGGGTTCAGGGTGACTCCTGTCTGCTAAGGTCCAGGCATCCCTTGCCTTCACACATGTTCTTGTGCCTTTACACTTGTTCTTGCTATCCAGAATGCTCTCCCCTCCCCTGACCCCAGGCATGGAGCCAGTTCAGACACATCCTTCAAAATGTGGCTCGCAAGTTCCCTCCTCCATACTCCATGTGGAAGGAAGACTCAGACTCGGAAGCATTTAGGAAAGAGAAGTAGTTTTTGCAAAAAGGTGTAAACTAATTAGACTTTGGAAAGTCTGGTTTGCCAAATTACACGCACGCACACACGCACACAGCAGGTTCTTAAAGGAAAACACACACCTCACAATCACCAGGATTGCCAAGTTTTCATCAGTTTGTTCTTGATGGAAAAGCAGGCATTTCTCCTAATGTTATTCTTTCTCATAAAGCTGCAGGGACACCCAGAATCTTCAGACATCAGCATTCCAAACACTGGGGACAGGATTCTCATTAGGGAGTCAGCAACTTATGCGAAATGCTCCTTCGTTTGGGAACTCACACTGGACAAGGTGCCCCTGTTATTCTTGCTTTATCTCAGAGGGTCAAGTGTAGGTTTGGTTTTGGTGTTGGTCGCCACAGATGGGATGTCTGTGCTGATGCCTGACGGCGACAGTTTTATTAACTCTGATCCTCACAACATCCTCATGGGGCAGGCATTTGATTCATCACATTTTACAGAGAGCGGACAAGGACACTGAGACACAGAGAGTCAAAGGGATTTGCCCAGAGTCAGAGCTGGGAGGTGGCAGAGCTGGGAGCTGCGCCCAGCGCCCGGCCGCTAAATCTGGGTCACTCTTCTTCGTGCAGCCACCTCCCCGTGCCCTCCCTCACCCTTACTCAGCTGTCTGTCTCCACGCTCACTCACAGCTCTGGGTCAGGCATTGTCTGTCGTACTCACCTCTGTATCACCAGCTCCTGGCCTAGGCTTGGCACATACAAGGAACCCAGTACATGTCAGTAGTTGATGCATTAATGAGGGATGTGAAACCCATGACGTTTGCTGTGAGTGCTGCCTGCAGAGAACGGTGCTGAGGACTTTGGGTGGTGAAGGGCTCAAGCTGCCTCATCACAGTGGACCCCACCAACTCCGAGACCCCGGCCAGCTGATCGGCATGTCGCCCAAGCCTCCTAGTGACCCAGGGCCACTCCACTCTCCAACTTCCCGGCAGGCATAATCAGCCAGCATGTTCACAGCCCGTGTAGGACTCCTGCCCACCCAGAACCAAGACAAAACGTGCACCTGCCAAACGTGATGCTTTTAGGCAGGAAATGAACATAGCCAGAATTCCCAGAGATGAACAGTCCACTTCCGACAATGGTCCATCTGCCAGCCGACAGGATGAATTTGCTTTGGGAGTGACTGATCCTCTGACCAAGAGTATTTTTGGCCCCAGCAGGTGGCAAGAGTGGTGGGCAGTGCCTGATGCCAAGAAAAGCCACAGTCCAAGTACTCGCCAAGAGACTCTGGGCCCCAGATCAGTGGATTGTTCATCTTTCTATGTATTTACTTTCAAAGTTCTCAAAAATTGAGTAGTTGGAAAGAGAGCTCAATTCAGACGGACTCGTGGTAGCTGAGCCAGGAAATGGCCACATGAACTGAGAAATCAGTTCTGCTTCAGCTGTTTATGCATTGATTCTCCCCTTCATTCCCAAAAGATGTGAAGGGAATGAATAAGTGACATTACATGTCGTCTCTGGCTGGTGGCCCTGTCCATGCAGTTGGCAAGACATCATGAGACAAGCCAGCTCGCCTGTGCATGTTTTCACTCATCCAATGAAAGCCTGCAGGGCCTGCTGCACTCGGGACACCGGAGCCCATTCATTACGTCAGTCCTGGCTCCCCCGTCCCTCCTTCATCTGTAAGCTGGCTCCGTTCGATTACTTCTCCTTGTGTCTTCAGGATGCAAGGGACTGTGACCCGAGTTCAGATCCAGCCCCTGCTAGCTACTGTCTAGGTGCCCTTAGGCAAATCACTTCACCTCTGAGCTTCAGGTTGATAAGTAAAATGGGACACTGAGGCCTTTTGGGCTTGCTCTGGACTTAATAACTACTGTTTATTGAACATACTATGTACCAGGCACTCTGCTAAGTGCTTTGCTTATTTTCTCTCCTTTAATGTACAAACAACCCTAAGATGCAGGTATGGATATTCCTTTTGCTAATGAAGAGGCTGAGGGCAGGGACTGTGTCCGTTTCCTTCGCCCCTGCATCCCCAGCACCTGGTATGGGATTTGACACAGAAAACAGGTACAATAATGTACGTATGGAGGGCCTGGCACCCAACTTGAGCCAGTCTGATGGCACAGCTGGCCTTGAGGTATGGTAGATGTGACCACACAGTGCTTGGCGTGTGGCCAACCCTCAGTATATTAGAGTCCCTTTCTCCCACTCTCCATTAGTTTATCCAGATGGATTTTCCAGGGCTGTGGCTATCACTGCCTCTGAGCTCACTAAAAGACAGTAACTTCTTCAGTCTGGCAGCTCCTGGGAGGGAATGGAGCAAAATGTGGGATTCACTGGCTGCTTTTTTTTTTTTTTTTTTTTTGGCTGCTCCGTGGGGTTTGCGGGATACTAGCTCCCCGACCAGGAATCAAACCCGGGCCCCTGGCAGTGAGAGTGCCAAGTTCTAACCGCTGGACTGCCAGGGAACTCCCCCATTTGCTGCTTTAATCTAAACTAACGGGGTCTTTCCGACAGGCCTGTAGCTGCAGACCATGCCAACCCCCTTTGAAAGGCATCTGCATCCTCTTGGTGATGCAGATATCCTTGACCTTAGCAGTCACACCTGCTGAAATGCATTTGCTCACACACGGAACCTGGGGCGTCTCGGCTGTGTAAAGGCGAGGATTCAGGAGCTTGCTCTGGCCTCTTGGGGGCCCGGCCTCGCTGCTCCACCATAAACCCTCAGGGCTCAGCCACCGGTTGACCCACGTCACCCTCCTCTCACAGGTTGGCCGTTGACCCCCGTGCCTACTAGATAAATCCACTCAGCTTCCAGGGGGCCCCAGGTCTGAGCTGGAAGAGCCTCCAGAAATGGCTTTGTGTAACATCTTCATCTTACAGGCAAGGAAAAGGAGACCGGGAAAGCACGTGGTCTGAAGGCAGTGATGACCGGTGTTTGTGTTGGGAGTTTGATGTTGTTATGATAGAGGAACCCAGAAGTGCCCAGATCCTAGCCCTGGAAAAGATCCCGTCTCTGGGCTTCCCTGGTGGCACAGTGGTTGAGAATCTGCCTGCTAATGCAGGGGACACGGGTTCGAGCCCTGGTCTGGGAGGATCCCACATGCCGCGGAGCAACTAGGCCCATGAGCCACAACTACTGAGCCTGGGCGTCTGGAGCCTGTGCTCCGCAACAAGAGAGGCCGCGATAGTGAGAGGCCCGTGCGCCGCGATGAAGAGTGGCCCCCGCTTGCCACAACTGGAGAAAGCCCTCGCACAGAAACGAAGACCCAACACAGCAAAAGTAAATTAATTAATTAAGAACATTTCGTAAAATCTTAAAAAAAAAAAAAAGGATCTGTTGATAGTAAAATGCGTATTACAACCCCTCCTATAAAAAAAAAAAAAAAAAAAAAAGATTCCCGTCTCCCCACAGGATTCCCAACAGTGATGAGCACGTAGACTCTAGCTAAACTTGGCCAGGGTACCTACCACTGACCACCACCTAGGCTGGCACCAGAAACCCCTGGGGAAGAACTTGGCCGAAGCTGTGCTGGGTCACACCGCAGGCCCAGCCCCCAAGAGCTCCACTCCTGATCCAGGGACCTACCTCATCCTGGCCGGCGGCATGGAGGAAGGGAGTCAAAGGAGAGGGGGACAAAGTGGGCACCGTCCCCACCAAAAGGGATGGAGACGGGGCCACAGAGAGAAAATGTGGTCCGGGTCCTCCTCGGGGGACTCAGCTTGGAGAGGGAACAGAGCTGCAGTCTGACTTCCCGGTGCCCCGTGACCTGCCCCCAAGTATATCAGTGTCCTTGCACTTGACCAGTCAGACCAACACGCCCTCTTCCCTTGGGGGCAGTAGTGGGAGGCCTGGGAAGAAGGTGGGCAAAGATGTGCTGGTATAAAAGGAGGAGAGGCTGTGAATTTCACTGCTCCTGCAGGTGAGACAGACAGAGCCCAGGCCCTTCACTCCAAGGCCAGAGCCTGTGCCCTCTGTCCAGCCATCTCAGGACCATCAGCATCCTCTGGACCTGTTGTGCTGAAGCTCCCCTGGGGTTCTCTATTCCAAGACCTGTCTCCCTAGCCTGCCTTTCCTACAACCTGTCTAGCCATCTATAGACGCACTTCTTACTCCTAATTCAAATGTATACGGGGCATGAGGAGTGGGTTAACCCCTCATTAGGAAAGTCATAGAAAAGTCTGCTAACAATTACCCAGAAGGCCACAATTTCCCATGCCACGGGGGTCAAAAAGGCCTGGTTCAAATCTCAGTTCCACCATTTATGAGCTCTTATGACCCTGTGCAAATTATATAAGTTCGTCAAGACTTCCTTATAGTAAAGATAGATCTAATGACACCCACCCATCAAGATACTGTAAGGACAGACAAAATAGCACGTGTAAGGCACCTAACACAGGGCCTGGCTCACAGTAAATGCTTGGTAATTGGCTAAGATCATTGCACAGCAGGTGGTTTGCAGTCTTGAAAGCATTAGAACACTGTAAAGGGCACTTAGCACTCAGTGTAAAAACAGTTTGATGATCCAGAGGCACTTCAAGAGCATCACCTTGGGGTCAGTCAATACGATGGGCCTCGGTTCATCCTTTTATCCCATGGACATCAGAAATTATGGAGTCTTAGACTCAGGGTTCCAATGGACATTTGGAATCATCTGGTTCAGACCCCTACACATACAGGATCCCCTTAACATCATCCATCAGACGTCTCTACTAGTGTCTGCTTACTTGCTTCCAGTGACAGGAAGCTTAGACTCTGCCCAGGGTAGTTAGGGACTTAAGAACAGATCGATTTAATCTGAGAGTCAGTGGCCTGTGGGCTGTGCAACATCAGGCCCTGCTCAGAGAGTCTGTTAAGGTGGCTCGTGTCCAGCTATTTCCAAGGAGGCCTCTGGCACCGCAACAGAGCCCCGAGTTCTTCAGTGCCTGCTCAGCCAGCATGTCCTCAGATCTGGTGTAGGCTTTTCAGAAACATGTTTTTATCCATTTTGAACTCAGAGCTGATCAGAGTCCCATTAAGTTCACAAGAGACAGTGTTGAGAACTGAATGCTGATTCACTTCAGTCCACCGTAATTGTCACTTCCAAGCAGATGGAGCAGATGTCTGTGTTCACTGTCCGAGCTCCTGGGGAAACAGATTATCTGCCAAAGCTTCTCTCCACAGGGAGAGGAAGGGAATTCTTTTCCTGGCCATGGTGAGCCCTGATGACCATACCACTCTCGTGGACAGATCCTTCCTCCAGTGACCATTCTCAGTTTCCTTCCCTCCTGGGCCTCCCCCTTGCTCAGAATTTTGCATAAACAGGTCCCTTGCATGAGTCCCAATTGATAGTAACTGAAGAATCCAGACCCTCTGCAGTGAAGGAGCATCCCTCTGGGGCTTTGAGGATTCCAGGAGGGGAAGAAATCATAAGTCTCCTTAATTTACATATTACTGAAGCATCTCAGTTCACAGCATTCTGTAATGGAAACTGTTGGGGTTTGTTTCCTTGTATCTGAGATGTCCGTGACCATCGAGCCTGCTTAGCCAATATCACCAAAACGGTTGTCTTTTAGAAAATTGCCAGGCCTGTTTTGCAGGACAGAAGATTAGAACATTCCTGCCTCTGGGTGGTATGTTCCCTATACTTTGTGTTTTAATGACAGGGTCTGAGTTTGGGGGCCTCCATCCCTGCCACCCCAGTACAGACGTCCCTGTGTGAAATCTGACCTTTCAGGTCTCTACTATGTTCTTCTATATTCTTTGTGTCTTCCATCTTTGGTTCACTCATTTACTCAGACATCCATTTCTTTATTTATGCAAAGCCCATCTCCTGGATTTGCAGAACTTCTCAGGAAATACGGATAAATATAAAACATCAGGACCAAAAAAACACAGATGTGAACAGGAGGCATGAGCCAGTTGGGAAGCCCAACTACAGCAGAGTGGACCCTGCAGCCAGGCCTGGACCTGAATCCCAGCTCCGCCACTTACTAGCTGAGCCCATGTACCCAGTCACTGTGCCTCAGTCTCCTTGCCTGTGAAATGGGTCTCGTAATACCTTCTTCAGAGCTTGATTGAAAAGATTAAGTGGGATAATATATGTAATGCATTTAGCAGAATGGCTGGCAAGTAGCAGGCATTCAGTAACCACTATCTTTGTCCCTGTTACTGTCATTACATATTCTCTTGTTATTACCCAGTTGCTATAACTGAGCTGTGACTTTAGCTACTCATTTCCTAGCAATCAAAGCAAAAGCAGAAAGCATTGACTGCCTGTTTCTCACTTCTGCGAGGGGATGTGGAGATGCCAGCTCCAGGGGTAACAAGACCTTCCGTTTCAACCTGACTCACTCTGTCTGAGTGTTGCACCCTCTCCTTTTAGGAGCTACGTGCCCAGGTTCAGGCTTAATTAGCCGTTAGAGCTTCAAACAGCTCTGCCTTTGGCTAGCTAGAAAGGTTACAAACCCAGAACCATGAGGATGACGCCATGGCTGGGAATGACCTTTCCAAGGTGCTGCCTAATTGTCAGGAGGGTGGTAACAGGGGCGTCTGCAGAAACTCAGACAGGAGATGATGATGTCTTCAGCTTTGAGCACCTGGGTACTTGGAAGAATGTTAAATAGGCGACAAGTCCCAAGTTGGAGTCTCATTTGGGTAATTTCACATTTTGTAATTTAGCAATTGCTGGAGATTGAGGCTTCAGGGGACTGTTGCCGAACCTGGCTCACAGCTTAGAGAGCAAGGTTTTTATTCTTCCCGCCACATTTCTCTGCAGAAGTTTGATGGAGAACAGCTGCTCATCTTCATAACGAGAAGCCATCGTTCCAAGATGGGGCGGGGGGAAGGGAGCTGATGCTTATTGAGCACCTACTGTGTGCCAGGTAGGAACAGAATCCATCTTGATCTTCTTCTCAGTCACCTTGGGAGGTGTGAGCATTAATACACCTGGCTGCAGGTGTTACGTTTTCCATTTTTACGAATGAGGAATCAGATGCCCAGGGAGGTTTGTGACTTGTCCAAAGGCACACAGCCAGTAATGAGCAAATCTGGGATTCTAACCCAGATGCGTCTGACTCTAAACCACTTCCTATTGACCCTTCTTTTCTGCTGACTCTTATGATAAGCTTGCTACACTCAAATTGCCTGTAATCTAGGTAAGAGAGTGGCATCCAGCCTTAAAAAAGGTAGATATCGGTACCACATGCTTCACTGCAAGGGCCTAGACATTGAGCAGTTCAGAAGAGGGAGGCTTCTCCTTCCAGGTGGCAGGGAAGGCTTCAGGGAGGAGGTGGCAGGCCTTGAGGAACAGGTAAGCCTTGAGAGGCTGTGAGGGAGACAGGAGGCCTTAGAGCCAGAGACTGGCAACAGCAAAGATCCAGAGAGAGGAAGTGAACGGTCTGGGGAGGGCAGGTGACCTGAGCCAAGGTTGCTGATGGGAAGTTGGGAGAAGTAAGGTGGCAGAGATGAACAGGGTCCAGAATTCCAGGGCTCGACTGTTGAGCGGACGCAGGCTCTGACTTGAGTCTTTCATATCAGCACTTTCTCTTAATGTATTTATCCATCAATCAGCAGACATCTTTTGAGGGCCTGCCAAGTGCCAGGACCTGTGCAGGGCACAGAGGGGACAGAGATCAGCCAGACCCCATCCCCACCTGCTGAGAATTCGGGTAGGGAGGGACTCCCTTCTGAGCATGCTCCCCACTCCATCCCCAGCCATCCTGCCTGCAGCTGCGCAAACCCGCCCATCTGCTGGTCCCGGAGGCCTCTCTTCTCTCTCATTCTGCCTCCTGAGGCCAGGATCTCCAGCCCCCAGCTCGGCCCAGCCTTAGATGCCCCTTAAGAGGATTTGTTGAACTGCACCAAATGAAGGCAGTTGATTGAGTGCCCTGCCTGTCAGGCCCTTCCCATGAAGTGTCTCTTTGATGGTCACAGCCAACCTGGGTAGGCCCTAGGCCTGCCTGACTCCCCCAGCAGGACTCTCTCCACTGCCCCATGGGGACCGTGGACTTGTCCCTTTCATTGTACAGCTGAGTGTTTACCCAGCTTGTCCAGGCTGCACAGCTAGTGAAAGGCAGGGCCAGGGGAAAAAAAAAAAAAGGCAGAGTCAGGTCTGGAGCGGACTCCTCTCAGGGACCCCGGGGAGCGGCGGGCGCTCTAGGCTGTGGTCAGCCCACCCCTTGGCATGTGGCCTTCCAGAAAGGTCCTGGAGGAGTGCCAGGCCCAGGAGGCACCTGGAGCATTTGTGGTTGCCACAGCACCACCTTGTGGTCACTCTTGGGGTGTGCACTTCACAAGCCCAGCATGGAGTGGGTTTCCAGCAAGAGCTCGCTGGGGAGTGTCTACCGGCTGCCTTCCACTGAGGGCTTGTGAAGAACTGAGCAGCTGCTCCTGCTTTCTGAGAATTTCCATGTCACCAGCTGCTTTCTCCTTGTTTGCATTTATTAGGCATCAAAGATACAAAGTGGGGGGTAGGGGAGTTCCCTGGCAGTCCAGTGGTTAGGATTCGGCACTTTCACTGCCAGGGACCTGGGTACGATCCCTGGTGCGGGAACTAAGATCCCACAAGCTGCACGTCATGGCCAAAAAAAAAGAAAAACAAGATACAAAAAGGAGGAGGAACTAATATTTACCAAGTACCTGCTGTCACTTCCCAACAGCCCTGCAAGTTAGCAATTCCTGGGCCAGTTTCCAGATGAGGAAATGGAGAGGCGTGGTCTGGCCCAGCCCAGGCAGTGCAGGACCCATCAGACCCCTGCTCACACGTTATCAGAGCAGAACTTCTGCCCGCCTACCTATGGCTGGACCTTTCTGACAGCAGCTGCCCAAAGTGTGCTGTTATTTCAATGAACTTTTTTATCCCCAGATGAAACTCAGGAGGAAATGATCTGAAAAAGAATTTCTTATAAGAAAAGAAAGAAAAATCAGATCCCATTAGTGATGTCATCTTTTTTTTTAATGACCAAAACTATACAAGATCACGGTCCTGTGGCACTTTTTTTTTTTAAGATGGAAGGGAACTCAGATGGGGTTGTTTTTGAGAATTCCACAGCATCCCAGACATCACTGGGGGGGCCGTGCCATGTGGCAGACCTATGTGGAGAAAGTTATTGGCAGAAAAGAGGAAGAGCAATGACCAAGAGCAATGGGTATCTCCCATTACCCATCCGGGGACCTGGGGTCAGGCTAAGGAGGTCCATGGACACACACTCATGCTCACGGGGACATTCAAAGATGCAGGCTGCTGCCAGATCTGAGCCGCTTAGTGATCTGGGGCTCCACAGTTTGGCAGAGCTATTCATGCGAGGAGATGGCGGAGTTTGTGGGAAAGACATTACTACCAGCAGCCTTATCAGTGATCTCTGCCCTGACTGTTCCTTACCAGCAGTCACTGTGCCATCTGTTTCAGAAACGGAATAAAGAGTTGTAAAGCTTGGGAGTGGGTAACAGGAAGCAACCACGGGGAAATCTTATTTTGTACCTGGATCCAGTCACATTAAGTAAATTACCCAGTTGACACATGACCACCTTTTAAAATAACTGCCGTCAGAAAGCGAACCTGACACTGTAGCCCAGAGAACATCAAAAGTTAAGTGGACTCAGACTTGCTAAACTATAGCCAATGCTGTGGACACCAGGTTGTAACCGCTAGCAGAATGATAAACCACTGTGGATTCACAACCAGGTTCCCAACCACAGGCATTATCATACAGGATCATGATTTGTGTTATTTCTATTTAGCATGGATGTTCCAATTTAATATTTTTATATCAATTCATAATCTTTACCTAAATGTATTTATTTTGTAAGGAACCATTACCTCAGCTGGAAACCGAGTATTATCATACATGAAAAGAATCATTAAAAAATTAAAACATTAAAAATAAAACAATGATATTAAGATCTAGCATGATGTTGTCACCTGCCAAAGGCCCTGAGCCTGAGACCTATCCTTTTTCTTTTAAAGAGGAGATGATTAACATACAGTGGAGAAATATTACAGCTATATTAGCAATTTCTGGAGTGGCAATAGTGTGAACTAATCAGCCTGAAGATTCTCTCACTACAAATACTTCAGAAATGCTAGATGAACTATAGCAAATACCTCTTTAAATGCTTAGCTGGGCTCCCCAAAAGTAAAGGAAATCACCAGAGGTGAGGAACAAGGAGGGAGCAGAAAACCAGAGTAATAAGCATGTTGCCCTGACTGGGGGGAAAAAATGTCTCCTTGGGGAATTCAGAGACACAGGGCCATGCCTCACTCGGGTTTAGGGTTCACATTTATACCACCTGCATGATCCAGGAGTTCCCCAAGTCAAAAAATTGACACCAGACTAGTCTGGGGAAAAATAGGTCCTCAATCCAAACTACACAGATTCCCATGTAAGAGCAGCTTTAAAAATGAGCTTGGGCTTCCCTGGTGGCGCAGTGGTTGAGAGTTCGCCTGCCGATGCAAGGGACACGGGTTCGTGCCCCGGTCCGGGAGGATCCCACATGCCACAGAGCGGCTGGGCCCGTGGGCCATGGCCGCTGAGCCTGCGCGTCCGGAGCCTGTGCTCCGCAACGGGAGAGGCCACAACAGTGAGAGGCCCACGTACCGCAAGAAAAATAAAATAAAATTTAAAAAAAATAAAGATGAGCTCGTATTCCAGATTTTAAAAACACATAGGGGAAAATTAAAAAACCACCATGTGGGAAAGTCACAAACAAACAAACATCAGGATTAGATGCTCAGTCTAATAGAACAGCCTGAAAGAGCTCCCCCTCAAAAAATAAGCAGGTTTACAATTATTAAAGATATAAATTAAAACATTGAAAAATAAGTGGAAAGAGTAAGACATTGAAAAAAGAACAGGGAGATTTTAAAATAAATCAAATGGAACTTTTAGAAATGAAAATACAGTCATTGAAATTAAAACTTTGGTGGATAAATTAAACAACAGATTAGACAAATCTAAAGAGAGAAATAATGAACTGGAAGATTGATTTGAAGAAATTACAATGCATCACAGAGAGATAAAGAGATAGAAGATAGGAAAGAGAAGTTACGTTCAACATTTGCCTAATACCAACTCCAAAAACAAGAGAGTAAGAGAGAGATACAGTTTATTGGCTGAGAGTTTTCCAGACTTGATTCCTGAGGTTCGAGGAACATGAGTCTTGAGAAGGATAAATATTTTACACCTACGCACATCATAGTGAAATTGCAGAACTCCAAAGATAAAGAGAAATTATTTAAATGATTACTTTAAAAATGATTTTTTAATGATTCTTACAAAGAAATCTCAACTATACTGATGAGACTTCTCAAAACAGTAGAAGCCAGAAAAGAAAGAAAAAGAACTGTCCATCTAAAATTCTATATCCAGCTAAACTATCATTCAAAATGGAAGCCAAAATGTATTTTCAAAGACTAAGCAAATTTACCTTTAAGAGACCCTTGCTGCAATACCTACTCAAAGATCTACTTCAAAAAACAATGAATATTACTGTGATAACACAGAGAGAATAGCACTATTCCCAGAATCCAGGGCCATGCTGGTAAACACCAGCTGCCTTTATCATAATGGAATAAGAACCTCCAGACCCTGCTCTGCAGCTTTGACCTCTGGCCCTCTGAATCTGGTGTTTGTGCTTGATTTTGAACTTGATCAAGATCAGTACTTGAACACCCCACCTTGATCTTGCCTAAGGGATTCTGGCTTGGCCTACTTTTCCAGTTCTCTAGGTGGATCCTGCCTTCACTCAGGGTCCCCACACCACATCCGTGAAAACAGCCACTTGGAAACAGCCTGGCTGGGCCACCCCAGCACCCTGGCATCATTCCCACCCAGTGTTCTTCCCACTCCTTCCCCTTCTCACTAAGTGAGAATTCAAAGAAACATTCATCTAGTACTGGTATCATCAGGGATTTTTAACCCCTTGCTTATTGCACATGACCTATCTGTATTTTGCAGTGTTTCAGATATACTGTGTATATCTGTGGTAGACTGATTGCAAAAAAATGGCCCTACTTCTCCACCCCTCCCTGTATCCACATCCTTTTCAATATGACCCTGAAGCTCTTCCCATCAAGAAGTGGAGTCAGTTTCTTCACCCCTTGAATCTGGGCTGGCCTTGTGACTTGCATTCATTAAAAAAGGTAGAGGAAATGACATCATGTCAGTTTCAAGCCTAGGCCTCAGAAGACCTTGCACATGGATTCCACCCTCCTAGAACCTTGCTATTGTCTTAAGAACAAGTCAAGGCTAGCCCACTGGAGGATGGCAGATTACATGGGGCAAAGCCAAGTTATCTTAGCCAGCCCCCAGCCTACCTACCAGCTGGTTGTAGACACATGAGTGAGCCCAGTGGGATCAAGCGTGCCTGGATAATCTCAGCAGAACTGCCTAGCCCACTGGTAGGATCATGAGAAATAACAAACGGTTACTTTAAGCCACTGAGTTTGGGGATGATTTGTTACACAACAATAGCTAGCTGATAGAACTTATATGACATTTTATTTATGTATATGCATATATATAATGAAATTGCTTGTTTTATACTGGCTCAGCCTACAGTTTACCAGGAGCTGTATTTCCAAGTCATGTCGTCTTAGTCAGTTTGACCTTTCTGATGGGGAATTGAGTTTGGGTGTTAGGGTGTAGGCGGATTGCCATAACTCTCCATCAAAAAACAGAAAGTGTGTCATCTTTCATGTGGACCCCTTTTTCTTTTTCTTTGCATTATCTTTTCGCCCACTTGGTTTGGCAGATGTTCCCGAGATTACCAAAGCAGAAGGTCATGTGCCTTTGGTGTGGTGCCCACATCAGGATATTAACCTTCTAGCAAAGTCTAGCCTGCTAGTGCATCTCTTGACTCAGCCAAATTGGAACTGTTCATCTTGGCAGGGTGTGTTGTTCTGTTTTTAATATACAATTTTAGAAGATGTCACAGTTATCAAGAGACATATGTTTTAAGTCAAGATTGTGTTTCATAGCAAAAGGAAGTAGGGCAGGAGAGTAGGAGAGAAAATGTAGGAATAACTGAATTCCACTCTGCCACTTACTGTGTGACCTTGGGCAAGTTACTTAGTGTCTCTGAGGCAAGCTTTTCCCGTCATAAAATGGGAGTAGTACTGCTTAACTCCTAGGATCATTATGAGAAGTAGATGAAATAATATATGTATAAAGCACTTAGCCTATCCCGAGGTAAGCTGTGATGATGGTGATGATGAAGATAAAGAAAAGAACGAGGGGGATTAAGAAACAGAATACCAGAACTTTGTTTTAAAAAAAAAACAACTTTGCAGCAAGATCTCTCTCTCCAATTTCATTCCCAGTCCCTAAGAAGTTAGACCAACATTACTGTCCATGATGTTTGAAGGACAAAGCCAAGGCAAAAGAGTTTGTCACTGAGCTCAGATACATTTAAACATTCTGAGCCTTGAATTCCTAAACTCCCACTTAGCTGAAAACTATTTCTGGGCTGTCACTAGATAGCAACTGAAATGCAGAACAGACTGTCATTCAGTCAGCTGGCTCTTTCATCTCCATGATGGCAGACATCGCATTTGATGGGGTTTCTTTCCCTTCCATGGAATTGCATCTATCAGTTGCTTTGTCCTCAGACAGACCCGGCTTTAGCCCACCGCTCCCCTCCCCCACCTCCAGGGGAGGGTGGTGGAGAACGCAGAGAGGTCAAGCATGCAGATTAATTTTTTGGGTCCCAGGATGCTAGTAACAGCCTTACCACTTTGCCAAATGAAAGAGATGGAAATCAAAAGGGAGAGATGAAGGCTTACTCCTTCCATAAAGAATTCACCCCAAATCCTTATAATATATCCAAACGGGCTCCCTTAAACGATTCTTTCCAGTGTAAATCTCATTCCACTGGGGGGGTCCAGGGGTGGGGGACAGTCAAAGCCTCCCTTCATCTCCCTTTATGCCTGGCTCCTGCCCTCCCCCTCTCCCTTTGGCCACGTCTGTGTGTTTATCATGCACACGTACGTGTATCTTTGGAATGGATTTCGTTTGTGTTAGATGCAGTTCATATCATTTACTTCAAGGTCTGTTTTCTGGACTCGCAGTCGGGAGATCATTTCCTCCTTCCTTTCCCACCTTATCACTCACTGCACACATGGCCCCCTGCCAGGAGGGAGAAAATCCTTCTTTTTTGCTTCTCAAACTTTGGTCTTTGCAGCCCAGGAGAATCTCATTATTGACAGCGTGATAGGCCTGTGGCAGTTTGTGATGTTGCCTCTCTGGCCGTTTGATGAGATTTCTGTGTAACTCCTAGAGGAGGGTGTTTGGAAAGACCTGGAAAGCGCTGCCTGGGTTGCCTCACTTTCAGAAAGCCCAGTGTACGGAAAGGACAAGATGACAGAGGGGGAGCTGGGACTGGTTGTTCCCAGTGACAGTTGTTCCTCCCTCATGTACAAAAGGATTCTCTGTGGGCCTCCTTGAAAGAGCTGGCCCTACTTGGTACATTTTAAGAATGTTTAGTTTAACAAAAACTCAGTTTATATATGATTTTCAAGGCCAAGGTCCTAGTGTAAAGGGACACTTGCCGTTGTGAAGAACAGCCTATTCTCAACTCTTGGGTTTTCTTTTGAAAAGCTAAGACAATCGCCAGACCGCCAGGAGCGCCAGGTGGTAAAAGTGTCATATCAGGAACCTGGCGTGAACTACTGAAGGAGGGATTAGAGCAGTTGACAAGATAGAAACTGATTTCTCTAAATTCTGAGTGATAAAAGCAAGTGAGGATGGTTGCACAACCATGTGACTAGACTTAATGCTACTGAACTGTACACTGAAAAATGGTTAAGATGGAAAATCTTATGTTAGGTGTGTTTCACCACAGTTTTTTGTTTGTTTGTTTGTTTGTTTGTTTTAGTTTTGGGAATTCCCTGGTGGTCCAGTGGTTAGGACTCTGAGCTTTCACTCCCAAGGGTGTGGGTTCAATCCCTGGTTGGGGAACTAAGATCCCTCAAGCCGTGTGGCTCAGCCCCCAAAAAAAAAAAAAAAATGAAAGTAAATGAGGAAGCGTTTAACCATTGTTTACAGCTCTTCAGCTGCTTCTCTCTAGAGGCTGTGCTCTGAAGGAGACCGATGCTCCTGTCCACTGCTACCAGATGCCTGGCATCACCGCTTCCCACAACTAACTCCTAAAATAGTACCTGCAATTAGCGGCTGGCTAGAAATAGGCACGGTGACTATAACGGCTGAGCCATCTCCAAAGACAATGCCTCATGCCCACCATTTCTACCTAGTCGCCAAATTGATCATCTGCACGGGAATAACAGTGGACACCACTGACCAAGCCGTGTGCCAGACACCGCCCTGAACATATAACCTCATGCCAGCCCTGGGAAATCAGTATTATTATATTATCTCCATTTTAAAGATGAGGAAGCTGAGGCTCCAAGTTATTAAATAACTGACTTCAGTTCACGTAAAACCAATATTTGAACACAGATTTCTCTTGTGCCAAAGTTCAAGCCACTTCCCCTGGACTGGTGATTCCCAACCTTTTTGAACCTGAGCCCTTTCTAATGGCAAACACTTCACAGCCCTGCATATGGCAGTCCACATTTTCAGCATCTCCTGGTGGAAAAAGTATGTAATGACCAAAAACTACCTGAATCCAGGGATTCTATGAGTTGCAACAGCATCTGATACAGTCTTAAAATCATGACACCTGCTGTGTGAGACAGGAGACATTTAATTGGCCGACAGCAGTTTGTAATTGTGCAGTTTCTTAGGCCCTCGAAGTTGCTCTGGATCTTTGCCCCCAAAGATGGGGCACCCTGAGCTGTACCATGAATCATCTGAAGGGTCTGGAGACCCTGAGCCTTCTTATTATGTAGGCCAAGCCCAAGGGATTTTTGTTAATACAGGTGATGTCGGGTGCTTCTTGGGAGGGTCACCATGAGCCTCTGGGTCACATTGTCAGAAGCCAGGAGAGGAGACTGAGGCAGAGGCAGCTTTGGAAGGACCGGTCATTATTCTTGCCCACTGCAGACCGCAGTCAGTCACAGTAGCATCCGTTCCCCTGGAGCGGAGCTCTGGAAACCAGCAATTGAAGAGCTGAGAACCCTGGTTAAATACTCTTCCATTTACTTGCAGCCAAGTCAGCACTCTTCATTTGCTTTTATCCAGTCTACGGAGATCCTCAACTAGAGCCTCTCGGAAGAAGTTATACCGGGAGGAAAATTTAAAAAATAAACTTTTTGCATGGATTCTCAACATGAAGGGTTGCTGGGTCCCACAGCTTGCTTTCATTCCTCCCACAAATACTTACTGAGCAGACCATCTGTGCCAGTTGCTGTTCTAGGCACTGGGGATTCCCTGGGGAACACAAAAAAGAACAGTCTCAACCCTTGAGGAGCTCACGTGTAGTAGGAGACAGGTCATAGGAGAGATTGTAAAGGTAAAATAGGTAGTAAGTCAGATGGTCTCAAGTGCTATGGAGAAAAATAAATCAGAGAAGGGAGATGGGGCACCTGGTAGGGGTGGGAGGTTGCATCTTCCTCCCTTTGGAGGGTGGCAGTTCAACAAAGAGGTGAAGGAGCAGGTCGGGGGGTGAGGCTTGTGGATGTTGGAGGGAAGCGTATCAGGAGGAGAGATCAGCAAGGGAAAGGCCTGGCATGTTCTGGAACAGCAAGACCAGTGTGGCTGGAAGAGAGTGAGCAAGGGGAAAGCGTGGGGAAGGTCACACAGGGCTTCGAAGGCTGTTGAAATGACTTTAACTCTGACTCCACGAGAGGTGGATCCCACAGGAGTGAAATGATCTGACTTTCCTGCAGTGTTATTCACATATTACACAGTCCCCCCCATTTTAAGTGTACAATTCAGTGATTTTTAGCAAATGTGCAGAGTTGTACAAACCATCACCACAACCCAGCTGTAGAACATTTCCATCACCCCCAAAAGGTACCTCATGCCTATGACTCAAATTTTAAAGGGATCTCTTTGGGTCCTGTGTTAAGAATAAAAAAAAGAGGAACTTCCCTGGCAGTCCAGTGGTTAGGACTCGGCGCTTTCACTGCCGTGGTCCCAGGTTCAATCCCTGGTCGGGAACTAAGATCCCACAAGCCACGGGGTGTGGCCAAAAAAAAAGGAATGAAAATAAGAGGTAAAAGCAAAGACAGTGGGCTTCCCTGGTGGCACAGTGGTTGAGAGTCCGCCTGCCAGTGCAGGGGACGAGGGTTCGTGCCCCGGTCCAGGAAGATCCCACATGCCGCAGAGCAGCTAGGCCCGTGAGCCGTGGCCACTGAGCCTGCACGTCCGGAGCCTGTGCTCCACAACGGGAGAGGCCACAACAGTGAGAGGTCCGCGTACCGCAAAAAAAAAAAGGCAAAGACAGTGTGGGAAGGTAGTGTTTGTCACCATACGTGAGTGACAGAAAGGACTGAAAGTGGAGGGGTAAAGACAGGAATAATAAGCTTTTCGTTTTAATTGCCCCAGGGATGGAGCCTCCTTAATGCCAAAGGCATAAGAATGAAAGGCCTCCAGCTTCAACAGTAAAAGTACTATATTAATAACATACACAAGACTGTTTAAAAAATGAGCAATCCAAGCCCAAAAGCTGAACCTGAACTTGAGTCCTGAACTTGAAGGTGACTGATGCACCTTGGATCCCTGACTATTTATAAAACTATGGAACTATATCTTAACACCTTAAAAATTCACAAGAAGAAAAGTTGGTGGTAGCAATATAGGAATAAATCCCAACATGTTTCAGCAAACATTCGTGGTCCCTGCAGGAAAAAGACAGTGAGGTCATCTTATGTTCGTTATTATTAAAATGTTAAACGCCAGTTTCTTGTGTTGGTCTTGAAAAGCGGGGGTATTCTGCGCTGAACTCATGTCATCTTGTGACGGATCATCTGTGCCCATGAAAGGGGACTGCTTGACACTAAAAGTGGTGCCTGAGTGAGGATTTTCTGTATTTTACCTGGAAGGCTGAAATCTTCTGGTATTATAAGGTTTGGGGCCAAACAGTGAATTTTGACATTTTTTCTCCAGCGTCTACTTCAGCAGCCAGTTTTCCTAACTCAGGTTTCCCCTCCTGGACCGTCTCATTCCAGGAACAGTACAGGATTCTCCCTTGGGTGGGTCTAAAATGATTCTCACCGACTTTCTTTAAGCTAACACCTGTGCATTACCAAGAGCCTGCCACGTGGCTTATCTCTAGGTATGCAACCTCCTAGAGAGCAAATCATCTTTTAAAACATAAGACAGGCACATCTGACTGTGGCAGCAGTCTGAGGATAAAGGGGAAGAGGTCTAGAAAGGCAGTTTAAAGCCAGGCTTCAGAGATAGGTAAATGTGTTTCCAGCTCGCCGCCTACCCTGACTTGATTTGACTATGCCCTGGACTGTTTTGTGAGATTCAGCTACTAGTCTCAGCTCAGCAAAAGACACCTACCTTTGTTTGCTTTTCATAACACCTGTCCGATCGCTAGTCGCAGGATCCTGACCGTTGCTCAGGGTAACCTGATAGGGAATGCTGCAGTTCCCCTGATGGCCACAAGGAGGTCCCAGCCCTCCAGGCGTTGGCACCCAGCGCTGCAAAGCTGTCCGAGCTCCTCAGATGGAGAGATTCTGGGGGACAGGGCAGGTGCCCTGAGTGGCCGGCGTCCAGAGAGAGCTGCTAAGCTCAGTCGTTGACCCTGGGCCCACAGCCGTTTGGCACCGTGGGAGCAATGATAACCCACCTGCGATCGCTGTGCTTTGAGTTGTTACCCGTAAACAGCAGAGAGAATGGCCCGAGGCCCCGACAGCTCCCCGTGCCGGGTTCTGGGCCCAACTGTATTCTCACTCCCTGTGTGACCGTGGGCATGCCCCATCCACTCTGAGACTCCGTGTTTCCTCATCTGCCGAGAGAAGGGGTCAGAATCAAAGCTACAGCCTTGCCAACAGCATAAGCATCTGAAATAGCCCTTACATCAAACAGTATCTGAGTCATCTTCGCAATTCAACACAAACTACCAGCTTCCTGAAGTTTTCCATCCTTCTGCCAGATTATCCTATCCCTGGATGCAGAGGAGTGAAATCAGAATTCTGTGCCCTGGAATCTTATAACTCAGAGCCAGAAAGAGCACAGGGGTCCTCAAACTCCTGTTAACCTGGAACACTTTACTCAGACAAACTCTGACACAACAGCCCAAGCGGAAAACAGTTACACGCACTCTGGTTAGAAACCGGAGCCCAGAGAGAGGAAGCCACCTGTCCTGTGTCCCTCAGCGAGAGAGAGTGGTGGGACTGGCTGAGCTGTCCCTCCGGGGCCCACTCCCCAGGAATGACACAAATCGTCCTGCTCCCCAAACCTGGGGGGGCTCAGAACCTGCGGAGAGGCAGGGGCACAGGACAGGGGACGGGGCGGGGAGACACTGACTTCCACTGTGTGTTCACTACGCTGGGATTTTCCCCACCATGATTTCATCCCCATAAAGACCACCAAGGCAGTACCATAGCCACCTGTAGGCTCAGAGAAGTTAAGTGACTTGGCTCAGAAGTCACTGAGTCGGGATTTGAACCCAGGGCTTTGCAACGGCAAAGCACATATCCTGGCTGTCCCAGGGGATGGCAGTGTATTTACTCACTCATTCATTCACACCTTTACTGAGCCCCAAGTATAGACTAGGCACCGTCCTATACAGCTGTAACCAAGGCAGCTGGAGCCCCACCCTCCCTGAACCCAGGTATTAGAGGACGAGACAGATGTAAACAAGTGAGGTGTGACAAGAGGAAAACTAGAGCCGGGCCAGTGGGTGACGGGGGCTGGAGGTGCACGTGCGCCCCCATGGGTCTAGAGCAGTGCTTCTCAAAGTGCAGTCTGCACTCCCACGTGTGAGCTGTTGGTTTCCAGTCTGCAAGGAGATCAAAGAAACGCTGCTTTGCTGATCTCTACTTACAAGACAGACAGCCCACGGGCCAGCCCTCATCCACGAGCTGCGCTCAGAGGAGCCCTGGCCTAAAATACTCTGAACCACTAGGTCACTGCAGCTGCTGCGTGTACTCCGTGTCCCAGCATCCTGAGCCCCCCTCTCCTCTCCACTCCCACCTTCCCGCCAGGCTGTACAGACCCCCGAGAACCTACTGCAGAGGAAGACTGTGGTGTCTCCTGCCTGGCACGTGCCATGTGTTAGGGGCCATCAGTCCCTTCTAAAGAGAGACACCCCATCTGAGGCCACGGCCAGTTGTGAGCTTCATGGAGGGTGGAAATAGACCTGGGTCCCAATCTGGGCCATGCCACTTACTGGCCATGTGATCTTGAAAATGCCTTTGGTTTTCCTTAACTCTAACATGGGGATGATGATGCTTTGCAGGAATAGATCGGGCACTGGAGGGCCTGGAACTCAGTAAATGGAAGCCACCGTACTGTGTGGGCATGTGTGTGTTTGTGTGCACGAATGTGTTTGCGCAGGTGCCTGAGCATACGTGTGCATGTCTGCATGAGTGCAGGTGTGCATATGCACGTGTGTGCGCGTGTACGTGACATCTGTTTCCTCCACCACTATTGGAGAGTTGCTCTCAGGACCCGCTGTGGCCAGGGGTGCTGACAGTGTTTTCCGGGGTCTCTCTCCAGATTGCCAAGGGATCATCGAGGATGTTGTCCTGCTGGGCGCGCCCGTGGAAGGAGAAGCCAAGCACTGGGAGCCTTTCCGGAAGGTGGTATCTGGGAGGATCATCAATGGCTATTGCAGGTCTGTCCAAACCTTGTGCCTGTGAGGAGGTGACAGTGCTTACTGAGCACCTAGTGTGCCCAGGCCCTGTGCCCAGGACACAGATGTTGGAGGCCAGGCCCTTGTCCTGGAGGATCCCAGGGACCGGTAGGACACCAGCCCTACTAGAAGCAAGGCCCGGGCCAGGTGTTCTGACCTGGGCAGCATCCATCCCCATAGGATGATGGACAGCAGGGACCGATCCTAAGAAAGATTTCCCTGTGTCGGGCCTGAGACCAGTTTACAGGATGACACGAGAGGCCAGGCTGGTCCCCATGATCTGGGGGAAGAGGGTGAGTGGGATGAGACTGAAAAGCAAAGATTGGGCCCTAAATGGGGGGTCTTTGGATGCCGACTGAGGAGCTCGTGTGTGGGTTATCTGGCAGCGCAGGAAGGGAGTGGGGAGTGTCCAGGCTGAGCTTTCAGAGCAGTGTCTTGGGGCAGGGCTGACAGCCATGGGGGAGCCAGCACGTACACCACACGACAGACCCTCCTGCGAGAGGGGGGCGCTGTGAAGACTGACAGCTGTGGGGCTGGAAAGGAGGCACCCCTGGGCTTGGCTTTGAGAAGGACTTGAGAGGTTTCAGCCAAAGCCGTGCCCTCGACTCTGGGGAAGAAGAGAAGATGAAGGCCACCGCTGAGACCTCAGGAGATTGGCCTGAGAAGCTGCCTGTGCCCTTCAGCCTCCAAGTGAGGCAAAGGAGGGAGGTGACAGTGTAAACACGAGAATTGGGATTTGGAATCGCACAGACCTGGGTCTGAACATTGGCCTCAGTTTCTCCATCAGTGAAGGGGGGATAATAGTAGTGACTCCCCCCAGGGTTACGATGATAGTCCAGCAATTTACAGAGCTGCCGACGGTGGGTGCCTGCTCCGTGAGTGACAGGTGGTGGTACCGTTTATCAGCATCAGCATCAAAGCACCAACCTCAGGCTTCCCTGGTGGCGCAGTGGTTGAGAGTCCACCTGCCGATGCAGGGGACACGGGTTCGTGCCCCGGTCCGGGAAGATCCCACATGCCGCGGAGCGGCTCAGCCAGTGAGCCATGGCCACTGAGCCTGCGCGTCCGGAGCCTGTGCTCCGCAATGGGAGAGGCCGCAACAGTGAGAGGCCCGCATACCGCAAAAAAAAAAGAAAAAAGCGCCAACCTCGTGCCAGGCACTAGCTCGAACCTCAACGGGAACAAGCCCCCACCTAGCACTGTGCAGCCTCGCACTCAGCAGCGCACATAGGCAGGAAACAAGCAACTCCAGGCAGGCTTGTCTGCGACACCAGAATCCAGAAGCTCTGAGACCAAAGGCTTTTCTCCAAGTGTGGTGCACACTCATTTAGCGACAGGAGGTGAGACTTGGGGAAGCGGCTGACTCACGGGGCTGTGAACATGAAGTGTCCAGCAGGGCAGCTGGAGATGCAGCACTGGAACTGAGAGAGATGAGAACTGGAGCGAGGGCCAGTGGGATGTCAGCTTCAGCTGAAGCCAGAAGGACAGGTGAGATCATTTGAAAGGCAAAACCTAGAGGAAGAGGAAAGTGCTGGGCTCCTGATTCTAAGGAATATATGTCAGGGTGGGAGGAGGGAGAGGCTCCAGCCTGAGGTTAAGGGCGCCTCAGAATCATCCAACGTACACGCCCAAGACCTCCTGCTGGACGTGGGACTACAAAGATGAACAAGGCAAGAGGAGTTCATGTCTAGCAGAAAAGACACATATGGAAACAGACAATTATTCCAAAAAAACATGAAAAATGTAATAATGCAGTGATGGGGGAGTAGATGGGACAAGATTAGACTCTTACCACCCGCCAGATCCTGTCGCTGTTGTCATTTTCGCCATTAATCCTGCCCCAAACCCTAAGGGGTTTGTATTTTTTTTTTTTTTTTTTTTTTTTTTTTTGCGGTATGCGGGCCTCTCACTGATGTGGCCTCTCCCGTTGCGGAGCACAGGCTCCGGACGCGCAGGCTCAGTGGCCATGGCTCACGGGCCCAGCCGCTCCGCGGCACATGGGATCCTCCCAGACCGGGGCACGAACCCGTATCCCCTGCATCGACAGGCGGACTCTCAACCACTTGCGCCACCAGGGAGGCCCAGGGGTTTGTATTATTAATCCCATCTTACAAGTGAGGAAACTGAGGCCCAGAGAAGTTCAGTCACAAGGCCAGTTAACTTTAATTTTGATCTAAGCCCAACCATCCCAAGTAGAACCTGCAACTGAATAGAAGAGATTTGGAAAGTCTTTATGATTTTGATAATTTAGCCCATGTCTAGTTCAGAGCTAAAGATAAAGATCGTCCTTAGCCATGGATAGAGGGCGTTAACTGGGACACGGGAGTTCAGCCAATCAGTATGGCTTTATCACTCATATTCTAAGCTGAGTTCTTAGAATCAGGATATGGTAGAAAGAACAAAGAAACAAAGACAAAGAGCTCATGCAAATCAATAAAAAAAAATCTAATAAGAAAAATGGCCAGAGGGACCTCCCTGGTGGTCAAGCAGTTAGGACTCCCGAGCTCCCAATGCAGGGGGCCCGGGTTCAATCCCTGGCCAGGGAGCTAGATCCCACGTGCATGCTGCAACTAAGAAGTCTGCATGCCACAACTCAAGATTCCACATGCTGCAACGAAGACCTGGCACAGCCAAAAATAAATAAATAAACAAAAATTAGAAAATGGCCAGGGACTTCCCTGGCAGTCCAGTGGTTAAGATTCCATGTTCTCAATGCAGGTTTGAACCCTGGTCAGGGAACTAAGATCCCACGTGCCTCATGGTGCAGCCTAAAAAACAAAAAAAAAATAAAAAGAAAGAAAATGGCCAAAGGATATCTACACATAAACATGGAATAAATATAGTCAATAAACTTTTGAAAATGTACCCAACCTCATTATTAGTGAAATAAATGCAAACTAAAATCAGCAAAATACTATTTATCATCCATCAGATTATCGAACATCTGAAACATGAATAACATTCAGTGTTGGTGAAGATGTGGAGAAATGGGCACGGTCATACACTGTTGGTGGCAGTTGAATTCAGTGGAGGGTAATTGGCAATATCTATCCAAATTTTTAATGTGCCAATCTTCTGATCCCACAGATTCTGACTTCTGTGATCCTGCTGTACTAGGTACATGCACAGAGATGGATGCACAAAGGGGATCCCTTGCAACTTCATTTATAATTAAAAATTTAAAACAACCTGAATGACCGCAAAGAGGGGAACAGTTCAGGGGGAAAAAAGCAAGTGCAACAATACGTACTATGATCCCATTTACGAAGCAAAACGTTTCTGCATGTGCATATATGTATCTGTATGTCTGAAAATGGACAGGCAGGTCCAGAGGGACCATGAGAAACTAATAACAGTGGTCACCCCTGAAGAGTGGACAGGGATTGGAGGTAGGGCTTAAAAGAGACTTTTTTTAAATTGATATGTAGTTGATTTACAACATTGCATTAGTTTCAGGTATACAGCAAAGTGATTCAGTTATGTGTGTGTGTGTGTGTGTGTGTGTGTGTGTGTGTGTATTTATTTATTTATTTATTAATAAAAGAGACTTTAATTTTTTAAGTAAGAACAGTTTAAAAAATAAGAGGGCTTCCCTGGTGGCGCAGTGGTTGAGAGTCCACCTGCCAATGCGGGGGACACGGGTTCGTGCCCCGGTCCAGGAAGATCCCACATGCCACGGAGCGGCTGGGCCCGTGAGCCATGGCCGCTGGGCCTGAGCATCCAGCGCCTGTGCTCTGCAACGGGAGAGGCCACAACAGTGAGAGGCCTGTGTACCGCAAAATAATAATAATAATAATAAATTTTAAAAATAAGAAAAGAGCATCCTAATGTCCATAGCAGCACTATTTACAGTAGCCAGGATATGGAAGCAACCTAAATGTTCATCAGCAGAAGAATGGATAAAGAAGATGTGGTACATATATACAATGGAGTATTACTCAGCCATAAAAAAGAATGAAGTAATGCCATTTGCAGTAACATAGATGGACCTAGAGATTGTCATACTGAATGAAGATATTGCTTATATGTGGAATCTAAAAAAGGGGTACAAATGAATTTATCTACAAAACAGAAATAGAGTTACAGATGTAGAAAATAAACTTACGGTTACCAGCAGGTAAGGGGTGGGGGGAGGGATAAATTGGGAGATTGGGATTGACATATACACACTACTCTAGATAAAATAGGTAACTAATAAGGACCTACTACATAGCACAGGGAACTCTACTCAATACTCTGTAATGGCCTGTATGGGAGAAGAATCTTAAAAAGAGTGGATATATGTATATGTGTAACTGATTCACTTTGCCGTACAGCAGAAACTAACACAAATTGTAAATCAACTCTGCTCCAATAAAAATCTTTTAAAATAAATTAATTAATTAATTAAAAACAAGAAAAGAGAAGGAATGGCCACTACATTGATGTCAGACAGTCCTCAGTTAAAATCTTGGCTCCACCATTTACCACTCAGGTGGCTTTGGACAAACAAATCTGAAGCTCAGTATTCCTACCTATAAGATGGGAATAACAGTCCCTCCTGCACAGGGGTTCTGGGGAGATTAAATGAGATTATAGGGGCTTCCCTGTTGGCGCAGTAGTTGAGAGTCCGCCTGCCGATGCAGGGGACACGGGTTCGTGCCCCGGTCCGGGCAGATCCCACATACCGCGGAGCGGCTGGGCCTGCAACGGGAGAGGCCACAACAGTGAGAGGCCCGCGTACCGCAAAAAAAAAAAAAAAAAAAAGAGATTATGTAAGATGAAGGCTGGTACTTTATACGTGCCCAATAAGCTATAGCGGTTATAATTATTACTGGGCCTGTTCACAGCACACGATTTTTTTGATGCTTTCATAAACAGCAAAGGGAAAGAATTAAAATTGCATGTGTGCAGTATGAAAGCAGCAAAATCTTATTAAACCCATCTGTTCTGTTGAGAACCTGAGGCTAATAAGTTTGGTTTTCTATTATTTTGTGAGATCCTGAGCCATCTCTCCAGAGAGAAAAAGGAGGAGGGGGAGAGGAGGAGGAAGGAGAGAAGAGGGAAGGAATGCACAGACCAAAACAATAACTATAATTTCTTGATTAAATTAAGCACCGACCAGGAATTCATATTCTTGGCCCCCAAGGGTGTTTTAGTTGCTGTAAACCTACTTAAAGACTGGGAGTGGAATGCGGGGCTTGGGGGAGCTTCAGGCCAACACTCCCAAACTATATACGTTTATAAATTTATAATGTACATTAATAAAGCCGTTTGCAAGTTTGTTAACTTGTTTGGGCTTTCACGAACCCCCTGGAAGCCAGCCGGGCGAGTGGTGCTGCTCCCTATTATACTGTGAGGAAACTGAAGCTCAGAGAGGGTCAAATGCCTCACCAAGGTCACACAGCAGAGCCAGGATGTGAACTCAGGTGAGACTGTCTCCCTGATAGTTGGGATATCTGCAATGAGAGGGTTTTGTTCTGAGCCCCCGGGGGACTCCCTGTGTGGTCTCTGCTCCAGTACCGTGTGGGGCGGGGATAATGGTAGAAGGAGCAGAGAGGGCCCCTACCCACAAGTGGTCCCAGGCCTGTGAGCAGCCACAGCACACCCTTCAACAGGTCATGCAGTGTGAATCAAGGTTCAGTTGTATGCATCTGCCTGGCCTGGAGGGCCATCGACGCCTGGCTTGCTGGGCACTGCACCCACCTCCCACCCCCAAGGGAGTTCCTGATTCTGCTCAGGATACAGGATGCAGCACTAAGGTACAGTCCTGCCCTCAACAAGCTCTCTGCCCAGAAAAAGAAGAGACCCAGGAGCGGACACACAGAGGACATGTAACAAAGGTCACAAAAGGATCATGCACCAGTCACATGAGGGACAAAGGATGAATACTATCAAGTGGAAGGCCTCAGGGGCACTCCCTGGAGAGGTGACATGCAAGCTGAATTCTGAAAAGATGGATAGGAGCCCATCAGAGCCTGGAAGAGTAGGCCTAGTAAGAGAGAGGCCACACTGCCCACGGAGGCCCAGAGCGGGAGGTATTATCGTACCCAGTGCCTCCTGAGCACTCACGTGTGTGAGCGCTGGATACACGATGTGCCATCTCTGTGCACGCTCCTGCCTGCCCTGGAAGGTAAGTTACAGCGAGGAGACTGAGGCTCAGAGGGGTCAAGCAACTTGCCCAAGGTCACACAGCTGGTAACTGACAGGGTGGGACTGGCTCTGTGTGGTCCCGAGGGTGGGCTCATGGCCCACCCCAGGCAAAAGAGGCAGATGCTGGGTGCAGAGGGTCTGGGATGCCAGCAAAGGCCCTGTGGTTTGCTTAGCACAGTTTTGAGTATGTGGAACCTTCTAACACATGTTCCTGTCCTGCCCCTACATGTGTATGAATAAGTGCATTTAACATTGTAAGTAACGTGTTGTCATGGTTAAGACGGATCGTTGGGAGGGAACAATCCTGACTTTGCTCCTTTGCTTTCTATGTCAGGACCGTACAGGGGCCTCCCTCACACCCCGTATTAGATGCATGTAAGCCTCACCATTCGTTAATAAAACCACTTGAGTCAGTCTCCTTTCTTCTCCCCTTAGCCGTCATTCTGAGAGACAGTGTTTCTTGGGCCTTCAATATTAGGATAACCATTGCGACGTGCAAACATTGCTCTCTGGCAGTTAGGGAATTTTCTAGAAGAGAAGGCCCGTGGGTAGTGGAGAGTCAACGTTGGCTTCTGAGAGGAGAGGGCCATGGTCAGATGAGAGTTGAAAGAAGACCCCAGTGGCTCAAGAGAGGTGAGGCCAGGAGTGAGGAGGAGGCCGTTCCTTTTGTCCGTGGGGGGCTGGGCGGGGAGTTGCCTGATCTCAGGGCTGCAGCAGAAGGGGTGGGTTTTAGGGGAGTCGGGAGTAGGGGCAGTTAGTACAAATCTGCAGGATTCCGTGATAAGTTGGCCATGGCGGGAAGGGAGGCCTAGGACATGGCTTTGCTGGCTTCTGCTCGAGGGACCTGGTGGATGATTCAGAGAAGGAGTCACAGACTGATGAGCTCAGGGTGGGGCACAGCAGGAAGGTCTGTTGAGAGCCCCTCAACTCTGGACCCCAGCCTTCTAGAGGCTTCCAGGGTGGTAACCACACAGGCACCCATGTGGCCAGAGATCCCAGAGGGTCAGGCCTGGAGAGCCCACGACACCCTGGGTCCCAGAGAGCTTTGGGTCCTCGCCTGTGGGCACAGAGGGTCACGCGGGCAGGCTGGGGACTCCTGACCCTCAGCCCATTCCCCTGCACACGGCGGGGAGGGAGGGCCCTTCTTTCACACAAGCGCACAAAAACGATGGGCTCCAATGGCCCTGCAACCAGAGTTGGACTCGGTCTAAAAAAAAAAACGCCCAGTGTGCTAAGTGGGGTCTCAGCCCTGGAGGCAGAGAGGGAACAGAGGCATCCACATGCATGGACTTGCTGAGGGAGGAGCCCAGCTTCACCCCGGACAGGGCACAGGGGTTTGAGGGGCAAGGCTGTCCCGTGGACCCCGCAGACCACATCTCCCGTGGATGGTGCTCGGGGTACCTGAAGAATCGGGCCACAGAGTGTCCGGGGTTATCTTCTTGCCAGAGTGCAGGGTTTGTGTCTGGATGGGGTGCAGGGGGCAGGGCGTGGTGTTCACAGCAGCCATGAGAGTGGAGGAGCGTTCCAGGGCTGTGACCTGCCCCGGGGGGCTGTGCTCCCCTCCTAGGTGGCCGAGGGCAGGGAGAGCTGCAGGCTGGGCCAGGCCTGTCTCAGAAGGCACAGCTGGTCCCTCCGGCTCAAAGACAGATGGGGGCCCAGACCCAGAGTTCCAAGCCACAGAGCATGGTGGCCCCAGCTCCCCATGGTCCTCTCCCCCAGGCAGATGCCCTGCTGCCTTTCTTTCGTCTCCCAGGGAGCCCTGGACCAGCCTCCACCCCCCACCCTGGGAACTGGAAACCCTCCGCAGCTGAGAGCAGCTCACCCAGCCACAGGCAGACTGTGGAGAACTTCATCCAGCTTCCTCCTTCACTCACTCAACAGATATTCGTCTATTGCCCGCCAGGCCAGCCAGCGCTGTTCTCTGCTCTGGGGGCCCAGCAGGAAATAAAGCAGCCTCCCTGGAGCTGCCACACCCTGGGCAACGCTCCCAAAACGCCAGTGGCTGCAGCTCCCACCATCATACACGGGTGCAGCGGGGCCCTGGTTTCCCACAGAAGCTCCCGTCCCACCAGGCTCCCCCGGGGCCAGGCAGGGCCCTCCTGAGGCTGACGTCCTCCCCTTCTCACTCGTCCTCTCTGCCCACAGTGGGGACTGGCTCTTGAGCTTTGTGTACCGCACGTCCTCCGTGAAGCTTCGAGTGGCCGGCCTACAGCCCGTGCTGCTGCAGGACAAGAGGGTGGAGAACGTGGACCTGTCCTCCATGGTGAGTATCACCTGTCCCTCCTGGGGCTGGAGGGGTGGGCACTTTGTTACTCCAGCCCAGCAACCCAGGTCCCAGGGACACTGGCCCGGGCTCAGTCCACCCCAGAGGAGGGAGATGATGAGAATTCACTTGGGAAGAGGTAACTCCTGTTCATGGGCACCATCCTTGTGCTGGGGCATTTTCCCCAGGCCTCTGGGGCGGGCACTATTATCCCCATTTCACAGATTAGGAAACTGAGACTTAGAAAAGTTCCTATCACACAACTAGCAACTAATAGCCTGGATTTGAACCTCCAGAGCCCATGCTCTTGCCCCTATATTACTGCCCTCCCACTATGCCTCCCCCACTCCTCCTCCCACTGCCCCAACTCGCTCCCCCAGCCGACATGACTAGTCAGGACAGTCTATTTCTCCTGGAAGTAACCAAAACAACCAGAGGACACAAGTGGAGGCATTCAGGGTGGGCCAGAGCAGAAGCACCCAATTTCCAGGCTGTGAAACCGTGGATTACAGAGCAGGGAGAGTGTGTTCCAAGGTCCCCCATCTTGGAATCATCTGGAGAGTTTATTGAAAATGCAGATCCCAGAGCCCCACTGCCCAGACCTCCTAAATCAGTCTCTAGGAAGTGAAGCCTAAAGTCTGCATTTTAAACATACTCCCCAAGGATTCTTACACATCTCAGACTAGGCAGGGCAGACAATGAAAAGAATTCTTGCTGGGAATGGAACTCGAGGGAGCCCACCCCAGCAGCTACACAAACCTAATCTGAGTTTCTAGAGCCATCTTTTGGGCTTGAAGGAACCTGTTCCACCCACCACATGTCTGTCATAGGGAGTTAATAATAGCTTCATGTGTGGACACTCACTTGATGCCCAGCTCTGCCCTAAACCTTTTGCAGTATCCGTATCCCCACTGTACAGATGAGGACACTGAGGCTTTGAGAGGCTAAGGGACTTGCCCAGGGTCACAGAGCAGGAACATGGCTGAGCAGGACTCAAGCCCAGCAGGACTGAAGCCAGTGGGCATCGCCCCCGGTTGGGTAAATGTGAAAACCAGTGGGAGAGGTGCCAGCTGCCGGGAGGGTGAGGATAGTGAGCTGCAGTTATGTCCCCAAGCAAACTCAGCCCATGAAAGTTCCCGTGTTGCAAGGTTCATGAGAACAGGAACTTTGTTTTCCAATTATTACATTGCCGGCTGCCATTTATCAAGTACCAAGCATTTCCTGAGCGTAACCCAATTTCCCCAGGTACCACATAAGTAATTTGAGCCAGCCGCACCATCCTGCCTGAAAGCAGACAGTTCAGGCCCCTCCCTGGGCATCTGAAAATTCCCCTGGGGAGGGGCACCCCGGAGGACCCTGGCTTCTCCCTTCAGCTTCAACAGCAGCCTGGCCCAATGACACACACGCATGCACGCACACACACACATGCACGCATGCACACACACACACTGCACCTCGTGGTAGGGGAAGCCGAGCACCCTGACCCACCCCCACCAACACAGCTAATGCTGGGTTGCGTGCTTATTGAAACTTGACTGAGGGTTGAAGAGAGCACAGGGGGATTCTAGCACAAAAACTTAAAACCAGAACGTCATCAGGCACTGCTGCCACTGAAGCTCGTGGGCCATGACCTTGCTCCGAGGTCCCCTGGGCCTCCCACCCAACCTGCCACCATGTCACTGGGGCCAACTTGTCCTGGCTCATATCTTCACTCACCCAGACTCCCAGGGCCCTAGCTCACAAGTCCTGACCCACCAGACAACACGAGTGAAGCAGTCCTGTGCCTTCCTGACCGGCAGCTTTGGGGGCTGGTATTGGTCCAAGAATAAGAAGAGTTTCTAGACTCATCCACCCATGAAACTTATCACTCCTAATTCAAGAGGCAGTCTTCCCAGGACAGACATGAACTTCAACCCCTAGAGCCATCTCTTTAGATCATCTTTATCCCTGATAGACTTGCTTCACGTGATGTCAATCTCACAGCAATCCCATACAGTGGGTATTGGGCATCCTCAAGTCACAGACTGGAAAACTGAGGCTTGAGAGAATAGATTCAATGTAGCCAGAGAGTCATAGATCTGGTCTCTGAAACCAGATCCAGAGCCTGTGCTGTACACCTCCCTGTGGGAATGAGGAAAGCTGGGTAACAAGACCAGGAAACAGCAGGACTCAGTGATGCCTCCTGGCCCATGTCCAGGGGTCTCTGTCCTGTTTGAGGGTCCCTGTACCCTGATGGGGTGAAGGGGAGAAGTGACCTGATGCCTCACCACTCCAGGGGTCTTCCTCTGCCACAAGAATCAAATGTGAAAAGGAATGGCTGAACGTTCCTTTCAAATGAAAATTTCCTTTAAATGCTACAAAGCCCCTGAAAGATAGTTTCTGCCCTGGGAAGCCCCTGAATGGGATACAGTGGGAAGAGCACAGCCTTTGGTGCTGGAGAGGCCTGGCTTAGAATCCAGGCTCTGCCACTGGTATACTGGCTGTGTGACCTTAGGCCAGTGACTGAACCTCTCTGTGCCTTGGTTTCCTCATCCTAGAAACAAGAGATATCACCTATCTTCCAGGGCACATGCAAGATGGTTGGTGCACAGTAAGCCCTCGTTGAATGCTGGTTCCCGCGTCTCCTGCCCCTGTGTCCACCTTCAGTTCTGCCTCTGGGACCACAGCTTCAGAGACTCCTCTCCCCACTCAGACTGCCTTCATGGCAGCTTCCCAGCTCGGGCCTAACAATAGCTCTTTATCGCATTAGGAGCTCATCACAAAAAGCAGTGCTTTCCTCTTCTGGGTAATTAGAGGTAATTAGCATTGCCCTCCTCTTTTCCTTGAAAATTCTTGCTGGAAAAGAGGTTGCTGGCAAAAGAGTCCTCATGACTGCTGTTGCAAAGCACTGGCTGCCCTGTGCTCAGAGCAGAAACCTACAGGACCTTCTACAGGAGAATTTCCTTCTCCTTGCCGGGCTGACGTGGGCAGAGCCCTCTGAGCCTCATGCCAGCATCAGCCACCAGACACAGACGTGGTCTGCGGTGGCTCCTGATCTCAGGACAAGCCTGAGCAGGAGTGAGCCAGGGGCAGGCCCTGTCGCAGGCAGAGGGCATCTCTGGTGAATGGAGCAGACAAAGGCCAGACTGCCTGCCCGCCTTTCAGGCTCCCCTGCGTGGGGACTGGGTTGCAGCGGGTGGGGGTTTCTGCCACCCCGGTGGCCACGTCACGAGGTTTCTTGTGGAGGCAGAGACCAGGGTCTCTGGAGTCTTGGTGTCCCAAAAGAACACCAGCTGGCTTCTAGAGCTTAGCACAGGGCTTGGCACACAATAGACATTCAGTAATAATAACAATAATAACAACAAGAGCCAGCGTGCCAGACACTGCTCTGCATGGTTTACAGACCTTATGTCACTTGATCCCCATAGCTGTCCCATGAAGTAGGGATAATAACCCCACTGTACAGGTACAGAGGCCACAGGAAGGGACACTGCATGTGAGTGGCAGAGCCAGATGAACTAGGGAACCTACCTCAGAGCCTGGGCTCTTAACCAGTGCATTCACACTGTCTGCATTCACGCATCTCTGTGGCTTCCAGTCAGTGACCTCCAACTCTAGGCCAATAAGCCTGTGACGTGTATTATCTCGTTGAATCCTCACAACCAGCCCACATGGTGTATGGTGTACGTATCTTTATTAGCCCCATTTTACAGAGGAGGAAACTGAGGCCCAAGAGGTAAAGGAACCCCAGGGGACCTGATAGGCTTGGAAATTGTTAACCAGGCAGAGACAGGTGGCAGCAGCTTTGGTTTGGGTAAGTCAAGGTGTCTTGCAAGGCAGGAAACCAGAAGCACTGAGGCCCATTCATCCTGTGTGGATCTGGTTACCCTGAGCACCCACGGTGCACAGGGCTGTATGTGGGGAGTAGAGGTGAGTTAGAGGTGTGCACTTCCTCAGCTCACACGGTCTATCAGAACACAGACAGATGCAAGCAGATGAAGACGATGGTGTGTAGTGAGTGCTGTTGCAGGGGAGCCCCAGGAAGGGTCCGTAACCAGCGTGGGAAGGTCAGGGAGGCTTCTCGGCACCAGGGACATCCAGCATATCCGGACAGGTGGCAGATTTCAATCTAGACAGCCAGGGAGATGGTCTTGGGCTGAAATCTTTATCCAACATCAGCCACGCCAGAATGTTCCACTGCTCAGAAGGGATTCTTTTCCCATCCACCTCACTCCTGCTCTCCCATCCCTCTGGCTACCTGTAAAATTGGAACTCTGCCAGCCAGTTCTGCCTCTGGGTCTTTGCAGAATGGCAGATCAGGGACTAGGGTTGGCTGAGACCTGGACCAACTTGTAGCCAAGAAGGTCCAGAGCTGTGCATTCTAGGGCAGCTGCACAGTGGAATTTCCATCTGGAATCAGCTATAGCCAGTAGCCATAAACACCTCCCTCCCTTCCTATTCTGCCTGCCTCCACCCAGCCCTAGTACCAGCCCTTCACCAACATTAAAAAGGTATAGGGAGGCCATCCTTGTTTGTCCCTGTGGGTCTAGGTTTCTGCTGGCCCGAAATTAAGATGTGATGGCTAGAGCTTCAGCAGCCATTTTGGGCTCCCGAATGGATCTGCCTAGCTCACTCCCTACCTTCTATCCCTCCTTCCAAGAAAATTAAATTAAAAGGAACTCATTTATGGAGCACCTACTGTGTACCAGGTGCTGTGCCTTGTGGTTTGTATTATTTCTTCCCACCAACCCCATGCTATGGGTATCACTAACCCTAATTGTGTAATGTCCCTATAAAAGTGTTTGGGGTCATATGTGGAACAGAATAGTTCCCACAAAGTCCCAGGCCCTTGGAGCTCTCAGAGCAGACATTCAAGGTATGACGTGTCATGATCCTCATTTTACAGATGGGAAGCTGGGTTTCAGGACATTGTACAGACTCACCCAGTTACTAGAAAGAGACACAGCCAAGTCTGGAAGCCCCACGTCTCTGATTCCAAACTTAGGTTCTTTCTAGCGCCATGCAGCCACTAATGTCCACCCGCTACGGAAAGATGCTGCCCTACCTTGACCTCCACCCTGAGCCCAGGGATCTGAAAAGCCTCTTCTGTGTGTATACATGTGTGTGTTTTCACTGAACACTCTTTAAAAGTGGTTGTAAAGAAAAGAACAAGAAGTAAGCAGGTTATGAGAAAATAACAAAACTGTACAGGGAATTGTCTTTTGTGTCCTTGGAAAGTCATTGGAATCACCCGGTGTGATTTGTGATTCGGATGGAAATGCAGGTGTTACCAGCCGAGCCTTTGTGTTGCTTCCTAAGCTCCCCAGCACAAGCCTCCCCAGTGCTTTCCTCTCTCCTTTTTAGACAAAAACCTTCCTCTTCAGCCTTGAAGGACTGTTCTGTCTTGTGCTTGCCTTTGGCACTAAAGCAGGCACCCTAGGCTGGCTGGGGAGAACGCAAGGCCCCATCTCAGGGAGGAGATTTGAGCGAAGCAGCCTCTGCTCTCAGCATCTCAAGCACAGCACATGGCTGTGCTTTTCACGTGCTGTGTGTCGTTAAGCAAACCACCACCCCTCTCTGGGTTTCTCTTTTTCATCTGTAAAATGAAAATGATTTTTAAAGTCTTCCCCACCACACACCTGATTTTCTATGAAGTGAACAGGCCTGGATTCAGACCCCAGCTCTGACACCTGGGTGACCTTGAGCAGGCCACTTTACCTCTCTGCCTCAATTTCTTCATCTCCAATTAGCAGCCAGTACCTGACAAAGGAGTATATTCAGTAAACTCATTTCCTACAATGTATTAAGGACCTACTGTGTGTCGACCATTGTCCATTTTCACAGTTAGGCCTCGGGCACTCCAATCACACCCCTATTTTTCAGTCACTGATATATGCCAACACAAAAATAGGGGAGTCTCTCTTCTCTCAAGAAGCGGGTAGGCACTTCTGAGTTCTTGACCCTTGTTAGTGAAGATTCCGTCCATAACAAAGGCCCAGATGAAGCGGCTTAAACACACAAGAGGTGATGCTGTCCCATAGGCAAAGGCCAGAAGAGGCAGTTCAGGGCTGGTGGCTCCATAGCCTTCAGGGGCTAAAATGCCCTGTCTTGCTACTCTGCCATCCTTAGTGAGCCAACTCATGGCTCATGGTGGCTGCCACAGCTCTGGCCATCCTGTCTGAATTCCAGCCAGCAAGAAAGAGGAAATGGGAAAGGCGAAGCACTCCCCCTTTTAAAGAGAATTCCAAGGAGCGCCGCATAACACTGCTGATTCATCTCATTGTCCAGAACTCATCACCATAGTGCACTTAGCAACAGAGAGGCTGGAGAATGTACCCAGCTATAAATTGGAGTTCTTGTGACTAAGGGAAAGGGGGAGAGTGAATCGTAGAAAGTACCTGGCAATCTTTCTAGCCATAGTTCTAGTTTAGATTTGGGGGCTTTTTCCTGGAGGAACCCTCACAGCAACCCTCTGATGTAACTACTCTTACTGTCCCCATTTTACAGCTGAGGCAAATGGAGGTCAGAGGCATACAGGGGCTTGTCCAAGGTCCCACAGCTGGTGATCCACAGAACCCTTCCACTGTAACCTAAAGCGGCAGGCAGAGAACGGGAACTTCCACTCCAACTGTATCAGGAGGATCTTTCCTGCCCCCAGAGGACCCAGATTCTGTAGAGAAGCTTCCTTCGTCTTTATTTAATAACTTTTAGAGCAGCCTTGAACCCAAAGGCTTCCCACCCACTCTGGACTTGAGAATCATTGAGGGTTGGAGTCATGGCATTGGTGACTGGTTGGTGAAGATGCCGAGGGAGAGGCCCAGGAGCCCTGGGGAGGACTGGGCTCTGCCCACCACCCGTGGTCCTCACTCACTGTCCTCCTGCAGGTCAGCGGCCACTTGGACTACGCCAGGCAGATGGACATCATCCTGAAGGCCGTGGGCATCCACACCAAGCCAACCTGGGACGAGAAGGGGCTCTTGCTGGCCCCAGGCAGCCTGCCCCAAGAGGAGCCTCGCCAGGCAGCAGCCCCCTCCTCATCAGATAAGACCACCAACCAGGATGGGCAAACCCAAGGTCCCACATCCCCCTTGGGAGACACCCCCAAAGCAGCCGCATCTCTTGACCCCAGCCAAGCCCAAGTGCCAGTGGGACTGGACCAGTCTGAAGGGGCCTCTCTTCCTGCTGCTGCCAGCCCTGCTGAGAGCCCCCCTGTCTGCAGCCATGGCATGGGCCCCAACCCACTGGGCTGCCCCGACTGTGCCAGCGAGACACAGGGGTCCTGCCCAGGGCTGGACTGACCCCGGAAGAGTCATTCTCCCAGATTTCTATATGCAGTGCTCTCTTACCCCACTCCACCGGGTCCCTCACATGAGCTCTGGAGATGCAGAATTTCTACCACTGTCTTTCCTAAATTGAAGATATTGGTACTGGAAGGAGGAGGATTGTAAGAAGACACCGTCCCCTCCCCAAGGAAGCAAGCCTAGAGCTCTGCAGAGTCAACCAAGCACAGTATAGAGCCCCAGGACTAGACCAGCCGTGGGCCTCCTGTGCTTCGGGTCAGAGCTGTAGGGTCTGGTTGCCCATCAGGTGGCTCAGGAGCTCTGTGGAGCCTGAGGCTCCCACCCAGCCACGCTCCCCAGCCTCAAAAGGCTGGTGTCTGCCGACCCATTCTCCAGGGCTGCCTGCCAGCCCACGGGCACCACTGCCACACCTACAGAGCAGGTACAAGTGGGGCAGGCAGTTTATTCTCTCTGCTCTTGGGAGATCCGATGAGATCTGCCACATGCAGCTGTACAGGCTGTGCACCACACAACTACAGGGACAGCATCAGAAAGACGTGATGTGAAGGGTGCCCCAAAGTTAGGCCACGTAGTGGCCCCAGATATAACTGTTACAGAACAATTACAGAACGTGGTGAAAAAGTGTTATAGAACACGGTGAAAAAATGCTGGATCAGCAGGCAGTGTGGCCTGGGACTGGGCGTGGGACGAGAATGAATTAGATGGGGAAAGGGTTTCCTATAGCAGAAACAGAGGTGTGATGATTCTAATAATAAACAATAACAAGAGCTACCATTTATTAGGTATTTCCTGTGTCCAGGGTGCTTACATGGATTGTCTCAGTTGACACTCACAACAGCCCTATGAGGTAGGTACTATTATAATCTTCCTTTTCACTTGCAGGCCCAGAGAGGTTAGGTAAGCTGCCCAAGATCACACAGATGGTCCGTCTCAAACTCCAGTCAGTCGGCCTCTAGAGCCCAAGCTCTTAGCCACTGTATCTGCATCCCTGGAACCATCCCCTTTGGTCCTCCCACTGTCTCTGAATGAGCAGGCCAGAGATAATCCCCCCCTGCATCATGCAGATGGGGAAACCAAGGCCCAGGCAGAGAAAATATTGACAAGCTCAGGGTAGGCAGCGAGGAGTGGGGAGAGGCAGGGGAATTAGAGTGTTGGAGCCAAATTGGTCCTCAGGGGTACGTGTATTTCTTTCAAAAAATATCTACAGAACTCCTACTGCTGTTAATCCAAACAGCTCATGTCACCCATGGAAAACTGAGGCCCCGAGAGAGGAAATGACATTGCTGAGGTCCCAAAGCAAATTCAGGGCAGAGTCTGGACCAGACCCCAGGACACCTGCACCCAGAGTCTCTTCCCACTTCACCAGCTGCTTCTCCAGCCCGAGTGGCCCCTCAAGCGAATTCAGTTCACACCACGGTCACCGCCTCAGCTTAGTGTTTATTGAGAGTCCACTGGGGCAGGCCTGGGGGTAGAGGGGGAGCCCCAATAAGCACCATGGCCCCTCTACAGCCAGCGGCATGGCCAGGATTGAGTCTACTCAGCACCAAGAAGAGCTCCAGGCCGCCCGTGGAGGCCCCCGGGAGTTTGGGTTGATGGAACTTGGAGGTGGGAAGCAGGGTAAGAAAAACCTCTGACTTAAAAGAAACCTAAAGCAGGTAAACTTTGAGAACCAAGAGTTCCCCCCTCAGAAAAAAGCAGGCCCCTGTGCCAGGGTCTACCTGCCTGCCCGAGGGCACCAGCCCACACCAGGGACAGCTCTACACCTCTGCTGACCCAATGGCCACCACTCCCACTTCCCTCACTGACCCCAGGGAAGGCCAGAAGGAGGTGGGCAAGGGCTTGTCCTGTCCCCATCAGCTGATTCCCTTCTAGGCCCAAGGAAGTCCAGGGTAGAGGAACACCATTCCTGGTGCTGAGCGGAAGCCACCAGCAATCCCTTTGGCTCCAGGAGACGCAGTGCAGCCGCCTGGGAGCTGGGGTGGGGGCCCTACCCAGCATCCAGAGCCAGGAGTTGGGGAACCAAAGTCAGGCTGTGGGATCTGGGCCAGGGCTGAAGAGGAGGAGGACGCTGTCAGAACAGTGGGAACAAATAGCCCTTGCCTTCAGCCAGAGGCCAGGGGGCTGGATGGCCAGGAGCTATAACAGCAGGGACCACCAACCGACCACCTGCCGAGTGCTGGGCATTCTGTGTACATTATCCTAACGCACAAGACACCCTATGAAGCAGGCATCATTACTCCCACTTTCCATGTGGAATAATAGGCTCAGAGAGGTGAAGTAACTTGTACAAGGACTGGTAAGTGGTGAAGCAGGGGTTCAAATTTATGCCTGCCTGACTCCCAGGCTCGGATGCTTTGTGTGCAGGCAGATGTATCCTGAGAACCTGACTGGTCCAAAAACTGTCTAGCAAACCATTCTCAGGGTTAAAGATCCCCTGAACCAGCACATCTCAAACCATAATGTGTGCAGGATCCACCTGGTGATCACCAGGTCAGGGTGGGGCAGAGGCGTGCATTTTTAACAGGCTCCCGGGAGCTGGTGCGGTGGCCCATGGACCACACTTTGAGGACCAAGGCATTTGGCCCAGCGCCAAGCTGCCTCTGCAGACAGAGGTGTCTCTCCCACGTAGTCTGATAGAAACGTGCAAAGGAGATGGTTGTCTTCATCCTAATCTGGACCAAGAGGTCCTTACCCCACTCCCTGGAGTCCCCTAGCCTTGCTCTACACACATCCACAAGTTACACTCAATAGTGGGGCATCCTGGAGAAAACTGTACCGAGCCAGCAACTAGCCCTCCAGGTAGGAGGCCTGGAGTGGACACGGGGAGCTGGCTCCGTGCAGCCCCCTGGAGCTCAGCGGGCTCCCGGGAGACCTGTAGCCTCCTGGTTTCAGCCAAGAGCTGGTCCAAGGCCTCAGGGACTTGGTCCCAGCCAGTCCAGCGCTCCAAGCCTGCGTCAGTTCCTCGGGGTACCAAGCGGATGCAGCTGTAGCTCAGGCTCCGCAGGATCGATGTTGAAGAAGCTGACTGCGGTAGTGGTCCTGGCAGGTGGCAGGGGGTCCCGGGTGGCCTCTCCAGGCAGCAGCAGCTGGGCCGTGAGTTGCAGGCCTGAGGAGCCCCCCGAGCCCGGGTCCGAGTCCGAGTCCAAGCTCGGCAGCAGTGGCAGTGGCAGCACATGCTGCAGGCTCAGGCCCGGCCGTGGGCCGCTGTGAGAGGTACGCACGGAGGGCGAGGCAAGACTGGGCTGGTGCTCCCGGGGGCAGTGGGGACACGGCAGGAACCTGCCCAGGGCCCGCTTGAAGTCCCGCATGAAGAGTGGGTAGATGATGGGGTTCATGGTGCTGTTGCAGTAACCCAGCCACGTGAGGACATCGAAGAGCCCCGGGGAGATGCAGTCGCACACGGCCTGGAGGGACGGGGCACATCATGCCTGGTCCTGGAGTAGGGACGCAGGCCACCCCACCCAGCATGGATGGGACAGACACATAAACACATGGAGAGGCAGCCCGCCCTCCTCCCTCCCCGGGTCTGGGCAGGGGTGGGGCTCAGGGCCTCCCCAACAAGGCGTGGACTCACCTGCCCCTTGTGGTAGCATTACCTGAGCTATGTTGACCACAAAGAAGGGCAACCAGGTCACAAAGAACATGCCTAGCAGGATGCCCAGTGTCAGGCTGGCCTTCAAGGCCTTCCTGCTGTGCTTGGTGGCTAGACGCCTGCTGTCAGCCGACTCCACCCTGGGGCATGGGGTCCTGGGCACCTGCAGAAAGGAAAGCCACGTGATTTAGTGAAGAATGCACCCCAGTCTGACCCTATTCCCAGCCACAGACTGAGCCTTACTCCTAATTCTAGACTGAGCCCTAGTACGAGTATTAAACTGAGCCCTGACCCTTGAATGAGCTCCAATTGTAGTCCTAGACTGAGGCCTGACCCTGACTCCTGACTGAACCTTGACCTTGGCTTCAGACTGAGCCCTGACATCAGCAGTAAGCTAAGCCCTACTCATGGCCCTGAACCTCTGATGCCTACCATAGGTTGAGCCCTACATAAACAAGATCTCAAACCGAGCCTCAACCCTGGACCAGACTGAGCCCAATTTTAGCACCAGACTGAGCCCTGATTCCAGAAATAGATGGAGCCTTGGTCCTGGTCCTGCACCGAGCTATGACCCTGACCCAGCACTTCACAAGGAGCTCTAGGAAGCACAGTGAGATTTCCTAGGTGCTGGGGGCTCATGGTCATGTGTGTTGGCCAGTGTTAAATGTTGTCCTTTGCAAGGCGTGTGGGTCTTCTGAACTGTTGGATTTGTGTTTGGGGCAGTGTTGTCCTGCACTGCACTTTGGCACTACAAGAATTAGCTGCAACTGAACAGCACTTGACAAAAGAGGACAGTTGCTGTCCAGGGCTTGGCAATCTCTGTGCCTATGGATTCTCTTCATATTTTGGAGTGATGGTTTTGTCTGCACCACTACTCTCAGACTCCACAAAATAAAGTGCATTTTTGAAAATATGTGCCCAAAACAAATGTGTACAATTAAATCTGTATAAATTACTAGGGACGCGAGCAACCTTGGCATTTTACACACAGATTTCACTGTGGGCTGACAGACATCTCCATTCCCACACGTGGACTCCGTGAGCGGGAACTAGGGGAGAGGAGGAGGAAAAAACTAGGAGCTGCTCCATGGGGAACACGGCATGAGGGGTTAGAATGTGACTTTACAAACGGGAGCGCAGGCGTCCCAAAACATTAAAAAGGCTCTCTGATCCCAGATGACCCATTAGCCCAGAGGTTCTCTTAATTTTTTCAACTTTGTGAGTCCACTGAGACTCTAATGAAATCTACAAAACCACTCCTCAGAAAACAAAAAGCTTATAAAATTTTATAAACACACACACACACATACACACACACACACACAGAAAAAAGTTCCCTCATGTCCAGAGGGTTCAGAGACCACGGTGAAGTCCATCCATGAAACCCCTAGGGGTCCATGAAAGCTGGAATGTGAAGCCCTCCTCTGAACCATGTATTGTAATCAATTTGGATTTTCATATATCAGCTTTCCACAAGGCAAGAGCCATCAATATTGACAATTTTTTAAGTAAATACTGGTATGCAGAGGTGCTCACAATTTATTGAATTATGAAGGGGTATGTGGGCTGCCTGTGAATATACCTGGGCTTTGAAAGCCAGGGATTTCCCCCCAACATTTCCTAAACTGCATGAGAGCCCAGCTTCGCTCTTGAGGCAACCAAAGATAGCTTGGGTATGGGAAGATGAAAGAGAAGGAGGCAGGAAGGGAACCAGATTCCCAGGCATCCTTCACAGATGAAAATGGGGTGGAGGAGGCAAAGCCAAGTTGTGTCAGCCCTGCGAGCACCAAAGCCGAACCCCCTACCCGGTTCCCCTCCCAGCCCTTTTTCTCTCCCCGCCTCCTCAGGGTAGCCAGGCTTGGTTACTGTCCATGGTGCTGAAAACCCAGCTGCATACCTACAATATCTTTCTATAGGATCTGGAATGGCAGTGGGCAGGAGAGGGGAGACAGGCACACTGCAACTCCCACCCTTCGATGTGTTTCTCCAAGTGAAATCTGGTTAGACAAATACCAAAGACACCCAGAGCAGCCTAAAAGAGGCCCTTGATTTCTCCCTTCTGTCTTGGTGGGGCAGCATTGAGCAGAGGCAAGAGCTTGTTTTAAGACAAGTGATCTGGCTTCAAATCATGCCTCTGCCACTTACTCGCCCTGTGATCTTGACAGTCTCTGTTTCCACATCTGTAAAATGGGAGAAAATACTCACCTTATGGAGTTGCTTTGAACCTGTGGATATACATGCATGCACAGTGCCCGACATAGAGTAAGTGTAAATACATAGCAGCCCTGATGTCGATTCAGCAGTATGAGTATGAGGTTGGGGGAGTTTTTAGCACCTTCAGGAGCCCTGTTTTTCTGCCAGCAGCTTGAGCTTTCCAAAGCAGCCCAGATGTCAGGACAAATGCTCTGACCCACTATGCTATGGCAAGGAAGAAAAAGAGGATCTGCTTTTCTCTCTCCTTCTCATTTTCTCTTCTCCAGAGTGAACTCTATATGGCTCCCATGGGCCAACCTGTTCAACCTGGAGGGAGAGGCTCCTGCTTCCCCAAAAGAATCTCCTAGGATCTGCCGTGACTTTGAATTGCTGCCACCAGTGGGGACAGACATATGGGGAAGAGGGAGACACCGTCTCCAGAAAGCCCTAGCCACACAGGTACCCCCTGGCCCCTGAAGACCTGGGGCGGGGGCAAAAGACAGCTGTGATCTTGCTAGAGCTCTAGGGCACTAGGGTACCAAGGCACTCAGGGAGACATTTTGGAGCAGTCATCAGGGGAGGATGATCCAGAGGGACTAACCATGATCTGAGAGTCCCTCTCTAGTCTTCCTAGAAACCAACCTGTATTTCTCTTTCTCCTCTTCTCCCCAAAGAATTGACCCAAGAACACAAGCAAGAGGGAAGAGAGAAGGAATTGAGGCTCAGAGATGGTAGGGGAACCTTCCCAAGGTCACATTGTGCCAGTACAAAGCCTCAAACAAAAGTACCAGTGACCCCAAGTGATCATCCCCACTTATCGAGCACTTACTATGCAGCAGCAGTTGATGTTCATTCTGCCACTGAGTCTTTATGGGAGGAAGGTATTATAATCTCCATCTTGCAGATGAGGTTCAGAGAGGCAAAGTAACTTTCCAGGAGTCACACAGCAGACAAGTGCTGAGTTAGGGGATCAAAGTCATCTCTGGCTCCAGAAACTGCACTTCACCAGGCTGTTTCCATTTTGGAGGGTGGCATCCCCAAGTAAAACCCCACCACTGTCACTGGAGGCCCTCATGGAGCAGAAGCCAATGGCAACCACCAGGCCACACGCTGGGTTCTGGCTGATGCCAGCCTCACCCTTCCCACTTCTCTCTGCCCTATAGCCGCCTCATGGCCCCATGGCACGTTCTGTTGTTTGCATGTCCCTTATACATGTCTGTGGCATTTGTCACTGTCAGAGGGCAGCTACTGGAGGACAATCTGGCAGCGCCCTTCCAGGAGGCAAGTCCGCTTACAGGTCCTTATGTCCATAAAAACCTGTACCTGTGTCTCTACACTTGGCTTGGACAAGAATGTGTACCACAGCACCATGCGTGATAGGAAAAAAATTGGAAACAGCCCAAATGTCCATCAAAAGGAGAGTGGTTAAATAAACCCTGGTACATTACCACTATAGAATGCAACACAGATGTTTAAAAGAATGAATTGATCACGTGGAAGGATCTCCACGACACAGTATCCAGTGATAACGGCAAGTTGTACAAACAAGAGATACAGCATGATTCCCTTTGTTTAAAAAAATACATAGCGCAAGGCACTAAGTTTCTTTAGGTACATAAACAAATATGGAAACACACAGAAAAAGAACCGGAAAGACACTGAGAGACCTAGGAGTGGGAGGTGATTGGATGAGGTCAGAGAGATCTTTTATTTTATCGTTATTGATGAATTTTCATTTTAAAGTTACTTACGTATTCCCTCATGTACTTTCAAATTTGTACAATCAACTAATCATAGTGTGAGGGTAATAGGATAGACCCTAGAGCCAGACTGCCTGGTTTAAGTCATGGCTCTGTTACTAACTAGCTGAGTGAACTTAAGCAAGGTACTTTACCTCTCTATGCCTCAGCCTTCTCATCTGTAAAATGGCAATTACAATGGCATCTACCTCGTAGGATTGTAGTAAGTGTTAAATAAGATAATAGAGGGCTTCCCTGGTGGCGCAGTGGTTGAGAGTCCGCCTGCCGATGCAGGGGACACGGGTTTGTGCCCTGGTCCGGGAGGATCCCACATGCCGCGGAGCGGCTGGGCCCATGAGCCATGGCCGCTGAGCCTGCGTGTCCGGAGCCTGTGCTCCGCAATGGGAGAAGCCACAGCAGTGAGAGGCCCGCGTACAAAAAAAAAAAAAAAAAAAAAAAGATAATAGAAAGTTACTTGAACAGTGCCTGGCACATAGTAAGTACCATGTGATTGTTACCTTGTTGTTTATTGTTATTTGTGTTCACCTCAGCTCCTTCCTAATGGTGATGAGGCTGCTGATGGCAGTGAGGGTGATTTCTCCCCCTAGAAAGTCTCAAAAGGGTGAGCTCCCCAGAACCGTGCCTTTTTACCATCAAGAGGAAAGGATAGGGGCTTCCCTGGTGGCGCAGTGGTTGGGGGTCCGCCTGCCGATGCAGGGGACGCGGGTTCGTGCCCCGGTCTGGGAGGATCCCACATGCCGCGGAGCGGCTAGGCCCATGAGCCATGGCCGTTGAGCCTGCGTGTCCGGAGCCTGTGCTCCGCGGCGGGAGAGGCCACGGCGGTGAGAGGCCCACATACCGAAAAAAAAAAAAAAAAAAAAAAAAAGAGGAAAGGATAGGAATTAACATTTGTCAAGCACCTACTATGCGCCAGGTTTATATATATCATCTCATTGATTCTTCAAACAGCCTCAAATGATAAATAGCATTACCCCTGAGATAGAGGGAGGTGAGTGACGCATCCAAAGTCATCCAGCTGCGACGGGAAAGAGGCAGGATTTGAACCCGTGCTCAGCCAGACGCACAAGCTCCTGTGCCCTGCCCCAGCTGCACCAGGCAACCTCGTTCTGAGCAGCAGCCAAGGCTGTCATGCTCAGCTCTGCTTCTCTGCCAGCCTCTCCCACTCAGCCCCCTCCTCCCCCTCCAAGATATTTCTGTGATCACAGCCTCCTCTGTGGAGGAGGAAGCAGAGATGGAAGGGAAGGTGGATCACTAGGACAGAATGATGCATAGCTGGGTGATGGAGGGTGAAAAAGCTGGGGGAGGAGGAAAAGGAGGAGAAATTGAGGGAGAGAAGGAAGATATGGGGTGCAGAAGGAAGGAAGAGAGGGGTGAGCTAGAACGGAGGGAGGGGGGTAGAGAAGGGGAAAAGATGAGGTGGAGAGGAAGAGGATAGGGAAAGGGTTTTGACCACAGGAACCCTGGCAGAGAGAGAAAGAGACTAAGAACGCAGGAACTCCCAGCTGAGCCTCCTGCTGCTCCCCAGCAGGCTGAGCACCCGCACTGGTCCCTCTAGAATCCCCCAAGGATGCGTCCCATCCCCACACGGGCACCCACCTTTCACACACACACATACACACACACACACACACACACACACAAACACACTCCTGCCCTGGCGGCATCTCACGTTGGCACCACCACCACCTCTCACACCCCTCTCTCCAACCCCAGTCCATATGCCCTGCCTGGCCTCTAAGCAGAACTCTTTCTCACAGCCCCTGGGGCTGGGAAGACCTGACTGAAATCGCTGAGCCAACCAGTGGCTTTTTAAAAGGCCATTCACATCAATAGGCAGATGTGGTGGAGAGAGGCATAGAAAGATGCTCCAGCCAGCTCAGCTCCCTTGTCTGAAACCCCAGAAGAGCCAGGACCTCAGGGACTGGTGCCCGGCCCCCTGCCCTCTGTGGGGAAGCTAGAGGCTGGATCGGAGAAGGAGCTAAGGGTTCAGTGGGGCTGGAAAGAGGAGGAAAGGGGCCAAACACACCCCCAAGTTCTGTTCATTCTCATCAGTTCCTTTAGGTCCAGACACTGAGAACGCCTCCATCCCCAGACTGGATGCTGCTGGACTCTGGGGCGGGCCAGCTTGGGTGGGGGAAGTGGGTCACAATCCAGGAGGCTGGAGTAGAGGCAGCATCCCAGAAGCCAATTCCCCAAATGCAGGCAGTTCTCCAGACAATAAGGAAAATTGCCCTGCAGAAGGCTTGCTTAGGATCTGAGTGGGTTTGGAAGCAAGGGAAATGGTAGAGTCTGACACTGTCTCATTCAAATAAAGAGAAAAGGCTTCCCAGAAAGTAGGAAGAATTTGCACACATTTCTGGCTTGAGAGGCTGCGGGTCATTCCACCAGCTAAAGGACCCATGAAGACTCCTCCCAGCCTTTGGTTTCGTGACTTCCTTGCTTCAGTTTGCAAACGTATGCACAGGGAGTAATAGACCCTGAATGTTTACTGGCAGAGGCACCCTTCTTATAAGCTCCAGAACCTTCATCATGACAGGGTTTCGTGGTCAGTGTCTCTCTCTCCAGCTAGAAAGTAGATTCCAACAGGGCAGGATCTTCTCAGACCCACTCATCCCTGCAACCACAGCACAAGGGAGGTACTCAACACAGTACCAAGGAAGTGAATCAATGTACTAAAAAGTGCAGGATTCATCGGCTACAAGAGCTGCTTCTAAAAGTGGGAGAAAAGGGAGAGATGTGAGTTGGGATTGAAGCCCTGGCTCGGTGAAGCACTGTTGTTCATTTCATTTCTCTCACCACCGTGCACTGACCACTCATGACACGCCAGGCACTGTTTTAGGTGCTGGGAATATAGCAATCGAGACAAGTCCTCACCCTCATAGAACTTACATTCTAGTAGGAGGAAATAAGCAGTCAAACAGTAAATGGGAAAGTATATAATATGTCAGGCGATGGTATTTGTTGCTGAGAATAACTTAGGAAATTAGGACTGGACAGGATCTGGACAAGTATGGCCGTTACTACTCTTGACGAAGTGATTAGGGAAGACAGCCAAGCAGAAGCCAGAAGAAAGTGATGGAAGTTAGGGGGAGAACCATGCAGAGATGTGAGGAAACGGCACTTCAGGCAGAGGGAGCAGCAAGTGCAAAGGTCCTGAGGCAGAAGTGTGCTTGGTGTGCTCAAGGAATAACAAGGGGGCCAGGGGAGCTGACATAGAAGGAGTGCGGAGGGTGGTGGAAGGCAAGGAGGCCAGAGAAGGAGCAGAGGAATGACATAACAGGGCCTGCTTTTTTTTTTCTTTTTTTTTTTTTTTTTTTTGGCCATGCCTCATAGCTTACAGTGAAAGTGCCAAGTCCTAACCACTGGACCGCCAGGGAATTCCCAGGACCTGCATTTTAAAGGGATCGCTGTGGCTGCTGTGTAAGATCAAAAGGGAGCAAGGATGGACTCAGGAAGCCAGTGGGTGATCACTGCAATAACCCAGGCATCAGAAGCCCAGGGGACCGAGGGAGGCAACCAAGACATGAGAAGTGTTTTGAACGCAGAAAGCACACTGGGCGTGCAGTGTGAGAAAAAGAGAGGCATCCAGGCTGCCTCCAAGGTTCCTGGCCTGAGCAACTCATATCAGTTAGTCAACATGAGGGAGACAAGGGAGGGACTATGTCTGGAGCCTGGAAAATCCGGAGTTCCGTTGCGGGCAGTGGTAAGTAAGTGGCCCAGGCTGGAAGTCATCAGCGTGTAGGTGGTACTTCTGGTCATGGCACAAGACCAGCTCACTGAGTGAATGTGGGGAAAGAGAAAGGAGGTCAGAGGACTGAGGCCGGGGGATGTCTCGGATGGTGGTGGAGCAAGAGGACCCAGTAGAGGAGACTGAGAAGGCACAGCCGGTGGCGTGGAGGGTCTCACACCGGGTGGCGTCCCTGAGGTCAATGTTTTAAGAGTGTGTCACTGCCCACAGGCAGCACAACGCTCAGATCCAGGCGTTGGCATCAGCCAGACCTGAGCTGGAACCTCACTAACCAGCTGTGCAACCCTGGGCAAGTCACCTCCCCTCGGTTTCCCCAGATGTCAAACAGGGATGATGATTACTTGCCCCGTTGGGTGTTCGGGGGATTTGCTTAGCTCAGTGCCAGGCAGGTAGAGATCGCTCAAAGGCTGTGGGGCTGCAGCTGTTAGCACTTGGGGGACACCTGCCCAGGTGCTGAGGCCACAGTCTCAGGTACAATCCTGGCCAGTTAGCTTCATGGAAAGAAAATCTATGCATCACAGACACTGCTGGAACCGAGAATCCAGACCAAGGCCGGCCAACTTCTCACCTCCTTAGTCACTGGGGCAGAGCTCCCCAGAGTGTGAGAATTGGAGATACCCTTGGGGGGTAAATGGACACCCTATAAAATAACTGAGTCGGGCCTCCCTGGTGGCGCAAGTGGTTGAGAGTCCGCCTGCCGATGCAGGGGATACGGGTTCGTGCCCCGGTCTGGGAGGATCCCATATGCCGCGGAGCAGCTGGGCCCGTGAGCCATGGCCGCTGAGCCTGCGCGTCCGGAGCCTGTGCTCCGCAGCGGGGGAGGCCACAACAGTGAGAGGCCCGCATACCGCAAAAAAATAAAAAAAAAAAAAAAAAAAAAAAATAACTGAGTCACAGAGTGGGAGCATAGGCCTTTACAGTTCCCTCCCAGCTCTTCTGGTTACATCAAGAGAAAGCCTCATGTCAATGGTACTGTGTCTTTAACATCCCTCCAACATCTAACAAAGAGAAAGCAGACCTCAGGCTCAGCATCTCCAGCCATCCAAGCTGGACTTCAGTAACACTGCTGGTGCTTCGGCAGCCTCAGTGAGGTCGTGTTTGTGATCACCTTCTATTTATGGCAAGGATACTGACTGTCCATTTCCGGAAGAGAAAAGAAGTTTTCTTTCTAAATAAATTCATGGAAGGAAAAAGATAAATGAGATGACTCCAAGGAAATGCTAAGTACATAAGGATGCAGAGCCTTGAGGAGTGTGTGAGGGTGGGTGGAGGGGTAGCAAGGCAGATACCACAAGGCAGTTCTCAAACGCCTGAAGTCTAGGAAATGCTCCTTTACAAGAACCCAGGGAGAGAGGATGGATGGCCCAGCGCAGCTGCGCTACAGCTGCAGAACCAAGTCAGGGTCACAGCCACCTGCTGAGGCTCAAGGGCGTTCTCCAGTGAGTACACGGGGAGATCAGCTCAGTGCTTTGTGACCACCTAGAGGGGTGGGATAGGGAGGGTGGGAGGGAGGGAGATGCAAGAGGGAAGAGATATGGGAACATATATGTATAACTGATTCACTTTGTTATAAAGCAGAAACTAACACACTATTGTAAAGCAATTATACTCCAATAAAGATTTAAAAAAAAAAAAAAAAGAATGTTCTCCAGTGAGAAAGAACATTCCTCCTGTCCACCCAAGACCCTGTCCTCCTACTTGATGGGCCTCACTGCTGGGATGACACGGGTAAGCCGCTCTGGGGGGCGCTGCCGACCAGGGTGTTAGCCTCTCAGCCCCCATCTATCCAGTGACCCCCCCCCCAGGTACCTCCCATCCTGCAGGCACCTCCTCCACCTGAGGATAGACCAAGATGACACTGGTGAGCCCATGTGGGATCCTCTTGGGGGCCTGTGGCCTAATTCTCTAGGGCTCAGCCCTGGTCAGTCTAAAGTCCCATCCCTTGGCATGAACAATAGGACTCGGGCACCGTGTGACCCACTCCACTCTAGGCACTGCAGACCTTGAGCAAAGAGCACCGACCCCGTTCACAGGTAATCAGTGAGCACCTACTGTGCACAGTGCAGATCAAAACTCACTCAGACACACCCAGCCCTCGTGGGGGCTTACACTCTAGTGGGGAAGACAGACAATGAACAAATCAACAAATAAACTGGGGATCGGGATCAAGAATAAAAGGGTGGGGGAGGGCAGGGAGGTCTGCAGACAGTGTGGTCAGGGAGGGCCTCTGGGAAGGGGTGACCTGTGAGCTGAAGAAGAGTCTCAGTCAGGCAAGGGCGGCCCCAGGGGAAGAACATGCCAGGCAGAGGGCACAGCCAGTGCAAAGACCTGGGCACAGAATCAGTCTGGTGCCTACTAGGACTGTGAGAAGGGCCACAGGACTGCTGCAGAGAAAGGGGCGGGGAGGGGAAGAGGTGCAGCTGGAGAGGTGGTCAGGACCGGCTCCCGAGGCCAGATCCTGACACAGGTCTCCCCTTTATCTTGAGAGCAATGGGGAGCCACTGAAGGGTTTGTAGCAAGGGAGTGAGGTGATCACGCTTCTGTTTTTGTTTGTGCAGAAAATGGATAGGAGTGGGTCTGGCGTGGAGGCAGGGGGAGCCAGCAGGAGACTGTCAAAGGCTCCCAGGTAAGAAGCCATGGTGGCTTGGATCAGGAAGGTGGCCTTGGAGATGACACATGTTTAGAGGCAGCACCAACAGGCCTTGCAAATGAATCCCAAGAGCATGAGGGAGAGAAACTGTTCTTAAGTTTCTGGCGTGCGATGCCATGATGGTGCCATTTGCCACGATGGGGACGACGGGGGGACAAGCAGGTGGGGAGAGTTGGGACCCCCTGAATTCCCTGTTGCACATGTTACCTTCGAGAAGACTGCCCCACATCCTGGAGCGTCCTGTGGACAGTTGGACACTGAGTCTGGAGTTCAGAAGAAAGGTGGGAACTGGGAATGACCAATCGGAGGTCGTCAGCAATTGTATATTACATGGCGGATGCCTAGCGGGCACCCAATGGCTGCTCATTATTCTCCATCCCACAAGCCCGGGTCTCCCTGCGCGCCCCGGGTACCTGCAGCGTCTCCAAGGCCTGGACGGCCATGCCGGTGGTGAGGGAGGCCACCTGCACGGCCTGCTTGCGGGCGGCCAGCAGGATCCTGCAGTAGGTGAAGCAGATGGCGCCCGAGGGCAGGAAGAAGGTGAGGCCCGACGCCACCAGGACGAAGGGCAGGCTGGCCAGCAGGCGGCACTGGCCCGGGGCGGGCGCCCGCGCGCGGCCCAACTCATGCCAGCCCAGCAGCAGGGGCAGGAAGGAGGCGAGCGCGGCCAGGCTCCAGGCGCTCAGGACCAGCGCCAGAGCGCGCGGGGGCGTCATGCGCAGCTTGTAGCGCAGCGGCGAGAGGATGAGCAGGTAGCGGTCCAGGCTGATCAGGCAGAGGTTGAGGATGGAGGCGCTGCAGCACATCACGTCGAAGGCGGCCCAGAGCAGGCAGAGGCCCCGCGCCAGCACCCAGCGCCCGTACAACGCATTCAGCATGGCCGGCGGCATCACCACCAGCCCCACCATCAGGTCCGACGTGAAGAGCGACACCAGGAAGAAGTTGGACGTGTTGCGCAGCGTGGGCTGCGTGCAGATAAGCGCGATGAGCAGCGAGTTGGCCGCCGCCGTCAGCGCGATGACCACACACAGCGCGGCCGCCACCCAGCCGCTGCCCCCTGGCTCCGATGGCGGCCCCAACTCCCAGTCCGGGGCGCTGTTGTTGGCGGGGCCCTGCTCTGGGACCATGAGGGCGGAGGGCGAGCACGTGAGGCCCGAAAGGGGTCCGGAGGACGAGGTAGGGTGGGCGGGAAGACGGAGAGAGGGACCTGCAGGTGCAGAAGCTGGGTGGGCGTAGTCGGTGAGAACAGACCACCCCCCGGGGCCGCAGGTGCGAAGGTATGAATGGGGCTCTGGGTCAAGGAGCAGCAACCTGAAGAGGATGGAGGGGGGCCCTTTGGGCGTCCTCGGGTGTGATGTAGGGACACCTGGAGCAAACCGGTAAGAAGTCTGGGAGGGGGCACCGGATGAGCTGCGCCCTCCAGAAGGAGCGGGCGGAAAGTCAGGAGGACCGGGACGCTGAGTCTGGGCGTTTGGCCGGGTGGGAGCAGAGCCCCTAGAGGGGGCGGGCGGTAAGATGGGTCGAGGGCAGGGACCCGGGGAGGTGGGAGCCCAGGGCGAGTGGGCGCTATCCAGGCCGCCCCGCGGCAGGTGGGCGTAGGGAGGGTGCGCCAGGTGGGGAGCCGTGGTGCTGGGGGTCGCAGGGTGGGGGTGTCCACGGGCCAGAGCAAAGCCCCCAGCGGGGAAGGCAGGTCTCAGAGCCAGCGCAGAGGCACCCCGGGCTCGGGCGGACACGGTCCCCGCGGCGAGAGGGAGGATGCCGGGCCGGCCCGCAGGGAGAGAGAAGGAGCAGCGGACGCGCCTCCGCCCCTTCTCCGCCCGGCCGGGGGTCGCCGGCCCTGCTCCCTCCCGCGCTCGCTACCTGGGGCGCTGAGCGCTGCTCCGCCGCCGGCGACTGCGACAGGAGAGCCGCGGGGCCAGGAGAAGAAGAAGCGGCCGCGGGCTGGGCAGGCACCCAGGGACCAGGAGACTCCGCGAGGGGCCGGCGCGCACGGAAGAGCGGTGGCTGCTTCCAGGAGCGCGCGGTCCCCGCGCCGCGGAGCCTGCGCCCAGCCCCGCGGTGGGCGGGGAGAGCCGAGCCTGGGACTCGCAGGCGGGCGGGGTTCCTGGTATCCCCAGGCCTGCAGAGGGATGATCCGAGCGCTCTGGCTGCGCCAGGTCGCCTCCCAGCTCTAGCAGCCTCCACACCCCCGCATGCCCCTCCACACCCACACGGGGCGCAGGAGGATCTCAGAGGAGGGGGCTGTGGCCCGCCTTCACCCAGGACTGCTCCCCATTGCGGGGCTGCCTACCCCCTACCAGGGGGAGCCCGCTGGGAGGTACTGGGCAGATCGCTTGACATATATGTACATATATATAATACTACACACACGTACGTATCTATTGTATATAATATGCCATAGCCTATATAATACTTCCTTCAAACCTTTATAAACAGATGGCTACCTCCCCCTCACAATCCTTCCGAGCAGAAACCATCCTGCCCCCCGACAGCTCCAGGTGCTAAGGATGAAGACCCCGAGGTGTTGGCACTCCCAGTCTACCCAAGAGTGGGAACAGATTGGGGGAATCCCCTGGCCAGGTGGGGTGGAGTCACTGCAGGTAGAGGGGTGGGGCGGGGCACACCCTGTGCAACGCTGCTGTGTATTCCACCCACCCCCAACCGGAACTAAGAAGGGTCTCTACATGACATGTCACAGTTTGATATCGTGGATTCAACAAACATTTATACTGAGCACCTACGAGGTGTCAGGCACTGTTTTGCCCAATCTGGACACTACAGTAACCAAAACAAAGATCCAACTTCATTGAATTTACAGTCTATTGGAAGGAGACATACAATAATAAGCATAACAAACGTTTAAAGTAGCCATAGAGTGATAATTGCTGTAGAAAAAAAAAAAAGGAAATGGAGAGGAATGTAAAGGGAATCTAGGGTAGAACGGGGTCTTTTCCCCTCCACAGAAGCAGGAAAATAATACCTCCCATGTTTAAGGTTCCTGCTGTGTTCCAGGAACTTTATTATACTATTCCTATCAATACAATAATGCTAAGAGGTAGGTGTTAAACTGGGGCTCAGAGAGGCCAAGGGCCTCACTGAAGGTCACCAGCAGCTAGTGATCAAGTGGAACTGAAACTCGGGTCTGCCCAATGATGCCCAAGGCAGAGAATCTTCAAGACCCTGCACACCCCCATGCTCCCCCCAAACCACTATTTGGCACCCAGAATCCCAGCCCTGCCTGCAGATGGGTCTATGCAGCAGGAAGAGGACTGTTCTCCCTCCCAGCGCCACCTGCACCACTGTGACAATTTCTGTCGTGCCTCAAAGAACAGGATACCAAGCACTGCGCAGAGAACCAGAAAGACCAGACTTGGGATCCCAGCTCCACTGCTAACCAGCTCTGTGGACTTAGGGTTGGCGACTCCATCTCCTTGGGCCACTGTTTTCTCCTCTGCAATAACTAGCAGAACAATACAGCACCCACTTACAGGGTTGTTGGTGTCACCTGTAAAGTGCTGTTTCAATGCTGGCTATTGACCTCAATGTTCCCATCTGTACAACGGGAATGCATTCAGCTCTTCAGTAACTCCTTCAGTCCAGGGATTTTTGATGTGAGCAACAGCAAAACTGAGAAGTGCTGTGTGGAACTCACTTTGGAGCCCAGTGACCTGGGGTCATAATCCTGATTCTGCTACTTGCTCTGTGACCTTGGCAAAGCCTCTTCATTTCTCTGCTGCTATGAAACTGGGGTAGTGGAGATATACATGGGATGAGTATTTAAACCATTTTGCGCGGAGGAGGTGGCTGATAAATTTTAGCTTTGTGAAAATTAAAAGTATATAGTGAAATAGAATATTAGTCCCTCTGCTTTAGCTCTTTCAGTTTGATTCCTTTATTTAAAACACAAAAAACTAGGGGGAGGGAGAGGGATGGACTGGGAGTTTGGGGTTGGTAGATGCAAACTTTTACATTTAGAATGGATAAAAAATAAGGCCCTAATGTATAGCACAGGGAACTGTATTCAGTATCCTGTGATAAACCATAATGGGAAAGAATATATAAAAAGAACGTCTATATATGTATAACTGAATCACTTTGCTGTACAGCAGAGATTGGCACAGGATTGTAAATCAACTACACTTCAATAATAAAATAAAACAGAATAGAATAGAATAATTTTTTAAAATCTAGGGAATTCCCTGGCGGTCCAGTGGTTAGGACTCAGCACTTTCACTTCTGGGGCTGGGTTCGATCCCTGGTCGGGGATCCAAGATCCCAGCAAGCCTCGTGTCATGGCCGAAAAAAAAACTAAAGAAAACATGACCAAAAATGTTAGCATTTGTTCATTCTTTTTGATAGATTAACAGATGCTTGTTATATTATGAAGTGTGCCTTGCTATAATCAACACCAAACACTCCCACTTACCACTGCAACTAAAAGAATAAAATACCTAGGAATAAACCTACCTAGGGAGACGAAAGACCTGTATGCAGAAAACTATAAGACACTGATGAAAGAAATTAAAGATGATACCAAGAGGTGGAGAGATATACCATGTTCTTGGATTTGAAGAATCATTATTGTGAAAATGACTATACTACCCAAGCAATCTACAGATTCAATGCAATCTCTATCAAATGCAAATCAAAATGCATTTTTTACAGAACTAGAACAAAAAATCTTAAAATTTGTATGGAGACACAAAAGACCCCAAATAGCCAAAGCAGTCTTGAGGGAAAAGAACAGAGCTGGAGGAATCAGGCTCCCAGACTTCAGACTATACTACAAAGCTACAGTAATCAAGACAATATGGTGTTGGCACAAAAACAGAAATATAGATCAATGGAACAGGATAGAAAGCCCAGAGATAAACCCACACATATGGTCACCTAATCTATGACAAAGGAGGCAAGGATATCCAATGGAGAAAAGGCAGACTCTTCAATAAGTGGTGCTGGGAAAACTGGACAGCTACATGTAAAAGAATGAAATTAGAACACTCCCTAACACCATACACAAAAATAAACTCAAAATGGGTTAGAGACCTAAATGTAAGACCAGACACTATAAAACTCTTAGAGGAAAACATAGGAAGAATACTCTTTGACATAAATCACAGCAAGATCTTTTTTGATCCACCTCCTAGATTAATGGAAATAAAAACAAAAATAAACAAATGGGACCTAATGAAACTCAAAAGCTTTTGCATAGCAAAGGAAACTACAAACAAGACAAAAAGACAACCCTCAGAATGGGAGAAAATATTTGCAAACGAATCAATGGACAAAGGATTAATCTCCAAAATATATAAACAGCTCATGCAGCTCAATATTAAAAAAACAAACAATCCAATCCAAAATTGGGCAGAACACCTAAATAGACACTTCTCCAAAGAAGACATACAGATGGCCAAGAAGCACATGAAAGGCTGCTCAACATCACTAATTATTAGAGAAATGCAAATCAAAACCACAATGAGGTATCACCTCACACCAGTTAGAATGGGCATCAACAGAAAATCTACAAACAACAAATGCTGGAGAGGGTGTGGAGAAAAGGGAACCCTCTTACACTGTTGGTGGGAATGTAAATTGATACAGCCTCTACGGAGAACAGTATGGAGGTTCCTTTAAAAACTAAAAATAGAATTACCATGTGACCCAGCAATCCCACTCCTGGGCATATACCCAGAAAAAAACATAATTCAAAAAGACACATGCACCCCAATGTTCATTGCAGCACTATTTACAATAGCCAGGACATGGAAGCAACCTAAATGCCCATCGACAGATGAATGGATAAAGAAGATGTGGTACATATATACAATGGAATATTACTCAGCCATAAAAAGGAACAAAATTGGGTCATTTGTAGAGACGTGGATGGATCTAGAGACCGTCATACAGAGTGAAGTAAGTCAGAAAGAGAAAAACAAATATCATATATTAACGCATATATGTGGAGCCTAGAAAAATGGTACCGATGAACTGGTTTGCAGGGCAGAAATAGAGACACAGTTGTAGAGAACAAACGTACAGACACCAAGGGGGGAAAATGGCAGGGTCGGGGAGGTGGTGTAATGAATTGGGAGATTGGGATTGACATGTATACACTAACATGTATAAAATGGGTAACTAATAAGAACCTGCTGTATAAAATAATAAATAAAATAAAATTCAAAAAAATAAATTTTCAAGACTGGGCCTGGGTGGTGGTGCCACCCTGTGGCCACAGTTATTATCTTGAATTTAAGAACTTTTCAGAAGTTCTGCGTACGCACCTGAATTTGTCATTTCAGTCATGGAATAATACGGTCTTGGATGTCCTTAACATTTCAGGGTAGAGAGGGACCTTCAAGGATGCTCAGTGTTTTCTTTATTACTTCTAGCCACAGGGTGCTCCCTCCCTAGAGGAGAAGGCTTGTGCCACAATGGGACAGCTGAGTCTTAGGAAGTCCTGTCCCAGATCTCCATGCCTGTCAGTACATAGGGGACCAAGGAGAGCTGCTCATGACAGAGGTGGAGAAACTAAGGTCCAGGGAGGTTGTGAGGCCTGCTCAGAGCTGCTCTCGCAGGAGGCATTAACCAACTGGTTAACTGAGGGCAGGGATTTGTCTGCTTTGTTCACTGTTGTATCCTCAGCACATATTAGGTTGCCATAAATATGTCTGAATGAAGAATATGAATGAATGAAGAAAACTATCAGCCCAACCACCAGCAGTTGTGGGCCAATCAGTTACTCTCAATAATTATTATTATTATGGCTGACATTCATTGAGGTTCTATTATATGCCAGGCACTGTTCCAAGCTCTACATGTACATTGATTCATTCCCACGACCCTGGGAATGAGGTGGTGCAATCATTATTCCCCAATTTACTGATGGGAAAACTGAGCCTCAGAGATCTTAAGTGACTTGCTCAAGATCACGCAGCTAGGAAGTAGCCCTGCCAGGATTTGAACCCAGGCAGACAGGATTTTCCCAGAGGCTCAGAGCATGGGAGGAAAACTAGATGGGAGTTATTGGCTCTATATAGGCAAACAAGGAGGGGAAGCTGGTACTACTTACCTGCCCATCCGGAGAGGGGCCAGCGTGGACAGTGCTGCGTCAGTGTTTATCCCTTGTAAAGATTTTCAATCCCTCCACCCTTGTGGAGATTGGGGAGAATGGTGGAGGGGGACCTTCAATTTTTCTTCTGGGCTGTCTTGGTGGTTCAGTTTGAGGTTGGAGAAGAGAGAAATTGGCTGTCACTAATCCACATCTCACTCCCATTGGCAAACTGGCACAACTAGAGATGCTTCTCTGTTCTCGCAGATCTGGCTCTTCCCACTTGCTGCTCCCACATCCAATCAGCAGCGCCTCTCCTGTGTGGCCCCGCCTCTTTACCATGGCCCTGCCTCCCTAGGCCTCCCCCGCCCCCACCCAATTCTGGTCTCCATCACCTCCTGCTTGGACTACTGCAGCCTCCAGCCCGTCTCCAGCCTCCCCCTCCTCCTCCCCCCACAAGACTCCTTTTCGTCTCGCTGAAACCCAGTTCTGTGCAGACACCTCCAGGGCTCTTACTGCGATGAGAGTGAAGTCTGAACTCTGGCTAGCACTCCAGGCCTGCCACCAGCCATGCCAACCCACCTGCCTGCCTCCTTTTCAACCAGCTCTTACTAATTTCTTTACATATCTATCCATTTATACCCCACCTTGTTCCATACACAGGAGGAAGGCAGCTCCTGACCAAGACTCATCCTGCCAAGTTGATGCTCAGGTCTCAGAGGCCTAGTACCAAGGACACCACCCCAGGAAGTCCTTTATTTGGACCTGGTCTCTGAGTACTTTCTCTGTGCCCTCCAGTCAGTCCCCACCTCCAGCTGTATAGAAGGATTGTTAATATGGCCAGGGCTTATCCCTGCCTGACTGAGAGGTCACTGAGGTCTGCGTGCAGGAGAGATATACTTTTCTCCAACCCAATTCCACATCAAAGGACACAGGACCACCCTGGATAGTTGTGTCCTGCATGACCGCAAGAAGCGCCATTCTGTAGTTGGGAAGTACACAACCTACATAACAGTACAGAGCCGCCATAAAGGGAAGGCTTGGTACCCGGAGGAAATCGTGTGTGTAGTACACAACTGTTATCATTAGAGGGCGCTAGACTGGAATCCGCGCGCGCCGCTGCCTCCCAGCCTGGGGGAATCACTCCCAGGGCATAAAGGCCTCAGTTCACATTTGCAAAATGAAGATGCTCCGTGGATTAGAAACAATATATATAAATTGCCTAGTATTGGTGGTCACAGCAATGTGTGCAAGGAAGAAAGAGAGTCATAGCTCTCACCCATCCCACCAGCCCCGTCTCAATGGAGAATCTGGGGGGCCCCGAGCTCAGCTGCATGCAGGCGATGATCTCAAACCCATAGGGTCATCGTGAAGGGGAAGGGACTCCAAAGTTGTCAAGCACCCAGCCCGGCACATAGTAGGTGGTCAGCAAATGGCAGTTACTAAGGTTATACCGAGAAGACTGATTCAGCCAGCCTGCCTGGGTTCAAGTCCTACTGGAGACATTCCTCAGCCCTGGGCAAATTACTTCATCCCTCTGTAAATGCCTCCTCTGTAAAACAAGGGCAGTATTTGCATCGCAGGGTGGTGGTGATTCAGCGAGTTAATTGATATAAAGTACTTAGTACAGCACCCCACTTCCTATATCAATTTGTAACCATTAGTTTTTGCCTGTTTCCCCTTCTCCAGAGGCCAAGCCAGCTGGGGTGCAGGGAAGGGCTGATGCAGGGTCACCGTGAGGGTGAAGAGGTGTCATGGGCCTAAGGGATCAAAGGTCAAAGACAGAAAAGGGGTTCTGGAGGCCCAGCCAACGTATATGCGAGGCCAGAAACAGCCAAGGACAGAGGCGGGAGGTGGGGAGCCAGGAGCCGGGGAGGCGGGAAGGTGAGGACCACCAGGATGCGGCGGGGAGGGGCGCTCAGGGCTCCATGTGCGTGCAGCCTGACTCCCGCCCCCTGGGGAGCCCTGAGTCAGCAGGGCTGCCCTGTGAGGAAGAGAACACAGGTGTTGAACGAATTTATTCATGAGAAAACTCGGGGTCCATCCTACTGGTTACAAGCTCCAGAAGCTCTTGTCGAAATAGCCGTGAGGGCCGGGGCACCCCCAGGCAGGGGGCTGGGGGGGCTGGCAGCAGCCCCGGGACAGACGAGCAGGCGCAGGCAGCTGTGGGTACGGAGGGGCGTTCTTCCCTGCCCGCCTGCCCAGCCCCCCCCCCCCCGGGGCCCCGCACCCCCTCTAGGGCTAAAGTGCGGCTGGGAGGAGTGGGGGGAGGGGACTAGGCAGCTGGAGAGCCACAGTGAACACAGCCGCCCCACGCGCCCTCACCCCTCCTCTTCCTCGTTCCTTGAGGCTCATCCAGAATCCATCCCACCCAGGTCCCTCGTGGGAACCTCTGGGTAAGGGAGACCCCTCCCCAGCATCCGACATTCCCAAGAGGGTGAGGCTGGCTCCATCAGCTTTGAGGGGCCTAGAACCAGGGGGCAGGGAGAGGCACTAAGATCTGGGAGAGGGCGAGGAGGGAAGGATGCTCTCTGGTCGAGGGCATCATCCCCTCCCCCTGGCCCAGAAAGGCTCCTCCTCCCCTGCCTTCCTCCCTGGCCCCCCGGAAAGCCAAGGCAGGGAGCCTGGCTCCCACTGGCTCCCAGCTCCAGGGCCATGAAGCAGCAGGCTCCTGCCCAGGCCTGACTCCCAACCATGCCACTGAGGGAGGGCCACCGCAGGGCCACCGGGGAAAGCTGCCCTGGGGACGGGGGTGCGAGGCCTTTGGGAAGACGGTGGGGCTGGAGCGTCCTGGTTCTGCCACTGGTCTTCCTAGCCCTGCCTCAGGGCTGCCACGGGCAAGGCGCCCAACCTCAGCTCAGGGCCCAGCGCCGCCATCTGCACCCCCAGAGCCCTGCCCCACCGAGGGGCCGTGCAGGCCTTGGCGCGTCTTGGACGGCCTCACCCCAACTCAGCAGCTTAGCCAACTATTCCCCCTCCCCAGGGCACATGTCTAGGAGGCAGAAAAGAAGAGAACCCCCCTCCGAAAAAGAACCCTGAAGACCTCTGCTTCTTCCCCCCAACTCGTGAATATATTAAATTGTGCAGCTTGGCGCCAGTCCCACCCCCTTCAGATCTCCGTGGCAACCGGGAAGCATTCCAAGTCCAAGTCTGAATCCAAGTCCATCCAGTGCCAAAGGGGGGGCTTCAGCCTCTCCCCCAACTCTTCCCCGGGAGGGTGAGACCCCACATTCCACAGGGAACGAGAGGGGAGGAAGAGTCGGGGGCCTCAGTCCTCAGCCCCCTCTTCCTCTGCATGGGGGGCCCCAGGGGGATCCTCGGGCTCGGGGGTCTGCCCGCCAGGGTGCGGGTGGGAGTGGAGGCCGGGCTGGGAGCCCTGCGCGTCCTCGCCCTGCACGTAGACGCTCAGCCCCTCGTGACTGGGCTCCTTGCCGCATGCCTGGCAGCTGCAGTGCAGGATCTTTTCCACCAGCTTGTCCACCCTGGGCACCTCCTCATGGCCAGGGCACTCCAAGGTCACCTGCGGAGGGCAGGAGAGAAGGGGAGAGAGGTTTCCAAGGGCCTGGGGCAGGCAGGAAGGCCCCAAGGGTAACAGTCCTCATGGGACCAAGAACCCCAGAGACCCCAGAAGCCTGAGCCCACCTGGGACACCTGGGCCCGTCCAGGGGGAGGGGGGTGAGTCCTTGCAGGAGACACCTGACCTGTTTCCTCACGTACTGCCACTTTCCTGCCCATCCCCACAGTAGCCAGAGGGCACCTTGAGGGGACCCAAGTGGTCGGCCCCTGCCTGAAATTCCCCCCCAACCCAGGGCTCCCACTGCTCTTACAGAAAAACCGACTCCTGACTCAGGCCACCCAGGACCTTGAGGTTGATCCCCGGAGGACCTCTCTCTCCACCCCTGACCTTGCCCCACTTCCGCCAACTCGGTCCTGCCTGATCTGCCTGAGACTTTGCACATGCCATTCCCTCTGCCTGGGAGGTCCTTGCCCCACCCGTCCCCTCCCCACCACCCTAGACTTTGCCCACTTAACTTCTACTCAACCTCTGGACCCGAGCCCAGACATCACTTTCTCAGCGAGCCCCTCCCAACACCCCCCCACCCCGCCCAGCCAAGGCTCGCCCTGTTCAAGCCCCGTTAGCGGTCACTCTTCCCCTGTTGTCGTATCACTAGCCGCCCTTTCTTTTTCCTTTCCTTCCTCCTTGTCTCTCCCTCCCTCCTTCCACAGAGCACCTTCTCCATGCCAGCTCTGGGGACACAAGGACAGGCATGGTCCTGCAAGGAACTCAGAGTCTAGCAGAGGAAACAGACTTGTCAAAATCACCCAAATGCAGATGAAAAACTGTGTGTGTGACAGATGCTCAAAGCAGAGGTACACAGTGCCTGGGGGATCAGGAAAGGGGTTCTGAGAAAATGAGGCCTGAGCCAAGCGCAGAGGAATGACTAGAATTTAACTAGGGGGGGAGGAGGAGAAAGGTATGCCAAACAGGGAAAAGAGCATGTGCAAAGGCCCCGTGGTGGTCATAAGCGGAGTAGGTAAGAGAGACTGAAAGGAGGTGGGATTGGTGTCAGGGTCAAGCTAGTGAAGAAGGTGAGAGAGGCAAGATGAAGCTAGAAAGCCTGGTGAGCCAGACCATGCCTTGTGGGCAGGCTTTATGGGGCCTGGCGAAGATTTTGGTCTCATCGTGTAACAATGGGAAGCCACCGAAAGGATTCTACCATGTGACTGACTTCAGAAAGAGCTCTTGTCCTGTGCATGCTGGTGTTGGACTTGTGAGCCATCATGTGGCAAGGACCACGTCTGTATCTCCAGCACGAGGCTCGAACCCTGCACACAGTGGGGCCTCACTAAGCACTTGTGGCCAAGACCGGTGCCGGCTCTGGGCAGAAGCTGGGCAGGAGCGGGCAGCTGTACTCACGATCTCCCACATGGACTGGGCCGGCATGCACGAGTCGCAGTGCACCAGGGACTCTGTAGACTGCGGGAAGGTATTGGGAACGCTGTAGCTGAAGCACTGTCCCAGACACGCCCTGCGGGAGGAGAGCCCACCGCGTCCGTGTCACCACGGCGGAGGCAAGAATGGGCAGCCCTGTCCTCTTCCTCCCTCCTGGGCCCGTGTCCTCATCCCTTCCACCCACCACCCCGGGATCCCACCTGTTCTGGATGGACTTGGCCTCACAGCCGCTGTGGCCCACGATCTGGGTGATGTTCTTGGCCTCGCACCAGGCGCTCTTATCCGGGAACAGTGCCAGCTTGTTGATGGGCGGTGGAGCAGCCAGCAGCATGGCAGGGAGGACAGCCCCCACCAGGACCCGAAGCATCGTGCCCGTGACCTTTGGAGCCCTTGAACTGAGTACAGACTGCAGGTGAGGCCAGCAGGGTCCAGGAGGCTGGGCAGAGGGCAGGGGGGCAGTGGTGTTACAGCGTGGGCTCTGACACCTGACTGTCTGGGTTGAAATCCTACCTCCGTCACTTACTAGCCAAGCACAGTCTTGGACAAGTTATTTTCTCCTGTATGAACCTCAAAACTGGGGCTGCTAATAGTATGAGTATCAGATGGGGTATCATGGAGATTAACAAGGTATTTCATGAAAAGCCCTGAGCAGAGAGACTAGCAGATAATACACATTCCACATGTGTGAGTTATCTTTATAACTTACTGTGTAGCTTTGAGCAAGTTACTTTTTATCTCTGTGCCTCACTTGCTTCATCTAAAGGGGGATGGTGATGCTGTGTGTGGCAATGATTATTGCAAGCACTAAGCCAGACACTCAGTTTCCAAGCACCCTGTTGAGTATTGAACAATCATGAGCTCCCTCCTCACTGTGATGTTGTGGGTCCTTGAGCGGCTGGCCAGCCAGCAGGTCTCCTGGACATGCTGCCACGGCCGTCAGCAAGCTAACCATCTTCATGTCACTGTGAATTCTTGTGCCACCTTGGATGGGTGGACCTCAGGTGAAAAAACTAAGCCCAAACTAGACTGTACTTCTCGTTTGGATGCCCCATCAGAGCCCCAAGCCCTGAATCTACACACACATCACTATCTCCAGCTCCAACCTCACCCCTGAGTCAAACAAGAGGCGAGGCAATCCAAGCCAGGGGCTTGACCCTCTGCGAATTGGATGGAGCGAGGCACTAATAAGGCAATACCAGAATCTGCCAGGAGATGGCGGTGCAGGGCAGAGTGTGTGTTGCAAGCACTGACTCAAAGGGGATTTTCCCAATGTTCCCCAACTTCATCTTCTGTAGGTTTCGCCCACTCTCCCACTGCAAGAATTGTGGAGGGGGGAGGCTTCAGAGAGATTCGGAAGTGAGGGCAATGCTCACAAAGGGGTCCTCTGGGGGGCAGGACATTGGGGAAAAGGCACTGGACTGGCAGTCTGGAATCCACACATGCTGTGGGACCCTGGACACTGTGGCCTGTGTCCCCACCTGTGAAATGACTGGGGTGCCCTGGACTGGTGGTTTCCAAACCTGGTAGAGCAACAGAATTCCCTGAGGACTAGTGAAGTGAAAGTTCTAGGGTGGGGTGGGGTTGTGCATTTTTTTTACAAGCTTCCAGGGTGGTTCTTATACGCAGGCCAGGCTTAAGAAGTGGTCTAGCTCGGTCAGACTGGGATTCTGTGTCTTGGGACAGTCCCCAGAGGGGCCTGGGTGGGGCCGAAGTGGGAGCAAGGGCCAAGTATGGTCCCACTGGTCCCACAGATGCCCAGTACTGGTCAGGCTGGCTCAGGGCTGGAAATCCCATTCAGAACAATGCTACCCTCAGCCCACCTTCTGCTGAAGTGGCAGGTATTTGGTAAAAAGTCGGGAAGTGAGAGGTGTTGGGGGGTCTTGCCCGCTCCTGCAGGCTAACTACGTGGGCTGACTCAGCTGGGCTTGCAGGGAGGGCCCAGGCCGGCCTGCGGAGCTGTGAGCGCCTCTGCAGCGCCCCGCTCTCTCCATCCAGCAGGCTCTGCTCAGGTCCTGCCCCTTCTCCCTGCAGGAGGTCTCCAGAAGCAGAGAGAAGTCCCACCTCAGTGGATCTCAATGCCTGGGTGACCCCCGCTCCCAGCCCAGTGGGGAGGGGTGAAGCGGGCAGAGCAGTGGGAGGTGAGTCCAGACCGTCTGCCCCATCCCAAGGGAGTCTGTGTCATGACCCAGGCTCTCACCCACACATTTCCGGTCTCACTCACAAGGTGGACAGCAAAGCCCATGTTTTCAGTACAACCACATCCTAAGAAAATAGAATGGACTTGTTCCTAACTGGCAACCTAATTTTTCAACACCCTTAGCATCCAGGAGGCTTTCTCACCCCACCAGGTCCTTTCCTGTCCCTGGGGAATTAGCCTCTGCACCAGGGTCTGACCATCGTAGCACACCAGCGGAGACCCACCTAAGGCCAGAGCTCCCTGGGCCTCCCCGGGGGAGACCGGCCCCTAGAGACCTCAGAGAGGTCCAGGGACTTTTGTCCTATGCCTGACTCCATCAGGATTCCCCAGGAAGGCCAGGTCAGGTGGGGCAGGGGGCGATGTTAGGTTTCCTTAGGGTGGGGAACGGAGCCTGAGGTTGTAATGAAAGCAGCCTGGAGATGAGCGCCGGGGCTGGTTTGGGGTTTGGATTAGGAGAGGTTAGTTAGGACTGACGCTACGGGCCGGGACCAGGCTAAGGGGGAGCGGAGGTGAGATGGGGGCTGAGGTTAATAACAAGGTAGTGGGAGATGGGACACCGGTGAGTGTTTCAGGGGAGTCACCGGCCTGGAGGGTGAGGACTTGTTATCATGCGTCAGGTTGTAGCAGACGCTGAGGGCAAATGAGATAAACTGCGGCAGAAGGCCACCTCCCTTATCTACCCACCTCTCTAGGGCACAGCTAAAGGTCAGCTGGGCCTACAGAGGGGGCGATGCTATAACCCGACCCACCAGGCCCGGCCTCTCACCAAGCCCTGGCCGGGACCTCAGAGGAGGGGCCAGGCCGCGCTCAGCCTCCCCAGGCCAGCAGCCCTGAGCTCCAGCTGAAGCATGGCCCCGGGAGCCTCCTAAGTTCAAGTCCCAGGCCTCCCACCTAGGAGCTGCGTGACTTCTGGAAGAACAGTCCGCCTCTCTGCACCCACCGACCTCAGCCCTAAAACAGGGAGCAGAACCCTTTCCTTGAAAATGACTGGGAGGATGCGATGACAGCACCCAGCACCCAGCAGGGACCCACCTCAGGCCAGTTCCCTTCCCCCGGGGGGATGGTGAGGAGGCCTGGGCTGGCATCAGAGCCAAAGCTGGACGCTGGAGCAGGGAGCCGGGGGGTGGGGATGCGGGGCCGGTCTCCCACACACACACCCCTGCCCAGCCCCCAAGAACCCCTGCTGCCCCCGCTTCACACTGGACTCGGCTCTTTGCTAGCAGGTTTTATTTTTTGTTGGCTTGTGTTTTGTTTTTTCAGGCAGCAGCTCAGCTGATTTTTTTTTTTTTTTCGATCCAGCAGTCGGACCTTCCTTCCTGAGACTTGAGAGCCTCACCCAGATTCTCATCCCTTCCTCCCGCCCTGAAGGTCACACGACAAGTCACAGGAGTCCCAGAACGCCAGGGCGGGAAGGGGATCCCCCAAGCCGATCCTCTTGCTTTGCAGAGGGGTTGTCCCGAGGCCCCCAGCAAATCAGGCCAAGCAGTGCCCTTCCCCAGGCCAGGCGGTTCCCTGCAGTTTGACACCGGTTTACCAGGCACCTTCTAGGAGGGCGGAGAGGGCGGCGAGGGTGGGGGCCTGGGGAGCTCAGAGCCTGGAGGGGAGGTCGAGGGAGGTGGGTGAAGAGGAAGCAGCTGTTCAGTGCGGGGCAGTCAGACAGCTGGAGGGGCCGGGGGAGGAGAGATTCTCAATTCTGGATTGAACTCAGGAGTACAATTAGTTTTACCCGTGGTTGAGGGAACTGCACGGGCAAGGCCAGGAAAGGGGGTTTACCGGTACCAGCCCAGCACAGCCCTCCCAGCCTCCTAGTAGTAAGAGCTGCTCCCAACTGTGGGTCAGGTACCGTTCTAAGGCTTTTATGTATATTCACTTATTCGGTCCTTATAACAACCCTAGGAGACAGATACGGTATTTCCCCCATTTTATAGGTGAAGAAACCGAGGCACAGGGAGGTTAAGAGATTTGCCCAAGCTGACACAGTTAGCATTCACTAAAGCTGAGATTTGAACTGGACAGCAGCAGGGTAACCACCAAGAATTTCACAGAAGAGGAAGACAGGGGGACGGGGAATGATCTGGAGCAAGCAAGAGGCCGGGGCTTCCCGCCCCAGCAGCTGCATCTCTTACCCCTGTCAGCACTCCGGGGCTCAGCCACAGCCAGGGCTGGAAGCATGGGCGCCCCATGGGGCAGAGTTCAAATCCCAGCCTGGACTCCCCTGCAGAGGAGCATGCGGCCGTGGCCGACCCCTGGCTCCCTGGAGCCTTGGGGAAGGTACGGCGCCGTCCTTCCTCCGAGTTGTGGGGAGGCCACAATCAGGGCACCCTCAGCCCAGGGTGGGTACCTTCCTATCACCCCACCGTCCACTCCCCAGTCCAAGCCCTCCGGATCCTCAGAGGCCTTGTGCCGGCACCTGACACATCTGAGGCTGCCAACAACACAGAAAGAAGGCCCCTGGGGGAGGGGAGGGGACACAACCGACCGACTCCAGCCCCGTGGAAACTGAGGCACAGAAGAAGGAAGTGACGGCCCATGTCTCCCACGCAGGGGACGAGGGCAGTGAGCAGACACAGGACACCTGCCCTGGCAGCTTCCTGGGGAAGGACGGGGGTGGGACAGCAAGAACGCAGGCTTCGGGGTCGGGCCTGTGGGGTCCTCTCTACGTTTCACGCCTACCAGAACCTAGCATCTTCCCTGAGATGCTTGCCAACAACTCAGAAGCCCGGGCCCCAGCCCTAGATATCCCGACCCCACACTCTGGGTTGTAGGGTGCAACCCAGGCATCTGTATCCACTCCCACATGATTCTGAGGACCAGCCAGGTCAAGAGCCCCCCAACTCCCCAGGGAAGGGTCCCCCGTAACAGCAATGCAGACAGGGGTCACCCACCCCACTGCCTAGGCCTAGCGTCTGGAATCAAACCTGAAATTCACCAGAGGGGTCTATATTTCAAGGAAGACCTCTGGCCCATCCGCAGCCACCGTAGAGTACCCATTGCACAGCAAGGAGTCGATTTAGTAAAACAAGTGAATAATCACCCTCCCCGTTTCCTCTTTGGGATAAATGTGAATATTCAGGGTCCTTAAGGCCAGGTACACCAGAATGTTCTTGGTACAATGGTCCACTCACCCCCAAACACACACACGCACACACCAGGCCTTCGGTTCCCAGCAACCAGCCTGGTGTGGGAGCAGCTGGAGGGCAGGGCCAGCAAATGGTTAGAAGAAGGCAAGCCTCTCCCCAACTTTAACTTCTGCTTTCCGTAACCTCCTCTGGAAATCCTTCCCACCTAAGGCCCCAGCGGATTCAGACGGAAGTTTCTACCTGTGGGCTCTGGTGACATCTGGATTCGCACAGAAAGCATGTGGGGTTTGTGGTGAGTTATTTTTCAAACTTATCAGACCAGATGCTCCCAGTCCCTTCCTCTCCCTGTTCTCCTCCCCCCCGCCCCACCCTGACACACACAAAGGGCCAGGTCTGGGTCTCCTTTATTCACAACGGACTGTGACAGACCCCAGTTCAAACCCTAGCTCAGCCCCTTTAACTTTTCTGTGCCTCAGTTTCCTCACCTGCAAAGTGGGGGTAGCCGCCTCTTAGGGCAGTTGTGAGAATTAAACTGAAGAGGGCATGGAAATTTCAGGAGAGGACGCCTGTCACAGGATGTCCTCAGCAGAGGTCACTACGAGGGCTAGCTTTGAGTCACCCAGGGCTGCTCACCCTCCCTGAACTCTGCCTACACCCTTCTGTCTCCCCCTCCCCCCCCACACACACACCCTTACCCTCCCCTCCTTTCCCCTCCCCTCCCCCTCCCCCTCCCTCCCACTGGATCCTGAATGCGTCCAGAGAATATCTAAACCCCGGGGTTGCATCTGCCTTGAAGAAAATGGATTTAGGGGAAACTCAAACAAGATGATGGCTGGGCGAGGGTTTTATGAACTGTCTGTGCTGCCAGGGTGGGAGCGGAGAGGAAGATCCCACTCAGACTCTAATTCTTGGGCCACTGACTGAAGGGAAAGGGTCCCAGAAAGACCAGCAACTTTGAGCAAACAGGCTGGGCCTGGCTGCCGGGCCGTACATGCTGCTGGGTGCAGAGGGTGTGCCATCTGTGGCCGCGGCCCTAGGCTTGGGGGTCAGCAGGAGTGAGGCAACCGCGGCAGGTCTTGGAATGAGCGCAGGGGACTTCCTTGAATGGTGCAACTGAAGGGAGGGGCGAGCCAGGGTCAGACCCCAGCCCTGATCAGCTCAGCAGGCCCACTCTGAGGTCCAAGGACAAGTTCAGGCCCAAGCTCACCCGCTGACTCCCTGTGTGCCTGGAGGCAGGACAGTACAGTGCTTAGAGGCCACTGACCACTCGTTTCACCTGCCCAGGCCTCCCATTTGCCCCTGTGAAATGGGAAGCACGGCCTGGGAAAGTCCATCCTAGCAGATTCCCTCAAGAGGAGCCTGGCTCCAGCACGCTGCTTAAGGCCACTGTGATTCCATGACCCCAGTCACCACAGGGTGGCTTCCTTCCTTCCGTCAGCGCTGGCAGAGCATGAACCAACCGTCCAGGGGCGGACACGAAGGGCCAAGCCCATGCCCCAAAGGCCTGCCCATCTCTGCCAAGCAGCTCCACCTCCCTGGCTACAGCCCCCCAGCCCAGACCACGGCCCGCCTGCCCGCAGACCCTCCTGACCGAAAACTGTCTCCAAAACAAATCGATGCTAATGAGCTGCTCAGGGCCGGCCTACACATCTGCTCAGCAGAAGTCCCACTACAGACTTCCACCAGCATCCCTGCCCGCTCCCGCAGTCTGCGACCCTTGGGGGTGGGGGTGGGGAGAAGGAGCGAACTCAGTTGGAAATTTCACTCTGAAAGGATGAAGATATATGCGGCTAATGCACAGCACATCCTCCTGGGTCCACCCTCTAGCACACAGGCCCAAGAGAAAGAGGTCCAGCTCGCAAGGGTGGGGATGGGGGGGTCACCGACGAAATGCTCCAGCCTCGCCTTTTCTTTGGCCCCAACCAAAGGCAAACCACACCCAAGCGGCCCCAGCAACTGGAGGAGTTTCAGGAGGCTGGTGGTTTCCACAGTAACAAAGGGTGAGGGGCTCCTTGTTGACAAATTGCTTCCCCACCCCCATCCCCCGTCAGCGCCCAGCCTTTGGCCTCCGGCCCTGACCTCTGTTTTCCTGGGGTTCCCGTAGTTACAGGCTGGTGTCCTCCAGCTGAGCGAGGACCTCGGAAAGCCTGAAAATGTGCCCTTCTCCCCGGGCGCCGGGCAACCCCCTGGCCACGCCAAGGCGGCCAGCTGCCCCCTTTGCTGCGGCTTGTAAAAGATCAGAATCGCCCCGCCCAGGGAGCGGGGCGGGCAGGTGGCCGGCGGCACGGCCCAGTTGTCCAGGCCGCCTCGCGGGGGTGGAACTCTTAAGAAAACTGAGTCCCCGGAAAGGCTGGCTCCCCTGCCCCAGACTCAATTCCAGGGGGATGACCCAGGCCAGTCCCCCGGCGCAGGCGGAAGGTAGGGGGAGGGTTTCGCTTCTTTTACCAGGTCTAGGAAACTATTCACGAGCCCGGTGGGGGCCCCGTGCCTCCGACCCGGGCTGGGGGCGCTGTCCGAATTTGAGGGCGGGGGACCAGGAAGACGCAGGAACTCAGAGAGAGACTCCCACAGCGGGGCAGGCGGAGAGACGGAGAGAAAACATAAAGGCAGAGGCACAAACCCAGGGAAATGGAAAACAGACAGAAGCGGAGAAACAGAAAGAAAGGGACCAGAACCAGAGAAAGAGGAACGGAAACAGAGAGACGGAGACAGGCAGATGGGGAGACAGAAACACAGAGAGAGACAAAAAGGAGGCAGAAACGTACGGGAGTGGAGAGGCTCGCGGCGCGGCGAGGCCCGGACAGAGCAGCGGGGACGCGCGAGCCCCGCGGCCGAGCTCCGGGCGCTGCCCCGGCGGCCGCGCGGCCCGACCCGCCCTCGACCCGCCCGGCTTTCTCTCGGCCGCGCATCTCCCTCCCTTTCTCTCTTGGCCGCGGAACTCCTACCGAGAAATGGAAACCCCTGTTGAGTCGGGGGACCGGCTCAGGGCGCAGGGGTGCTCCCTGGCCACCCCGTGCCGCGCCCACGTCCCCAGCCCCGGCGCCCCGAGCCCCCAGCGCTCCCGGGCTCGGCGGCGGCGCCTCCGCACGGTGCCCTGGGCTGGCGGGAGGGCCGGGGGCGCGGCGCTGCGCCTGCGGCCGAAGCCTCTGGAAGCTGGGCGCCCGCGTGCCGGCCCGGGCGGGACTTACCGCGCGCGCGGCGGCGGTGGGAAGCGCGGCGCGCCCGCCGGTTCCTGCGGAGCTGTCTGCGGGCCGCGGGGGGCAGACGCGGCGCCCCCGGGAGGCTCGGGGAGGCGGCCGGCAGGGCTGGCGGCGGCCCCGCGAGGCTCGGCTGGGCTGCGCTGCGCGCTGTCTGCGGCCCCGGGCGGGCGCGCGGTGCGGGGGAGCGGCGAGCCGAGCGGCTCCGACGTCAGGGGTGTCTCCGCTCCAAATAGGGAGCGAGGGCGGGGGCAGTGGAGGGAGGGACGCGAAAAAGAAAGAGCGGGCGGGCGCGCTGGGCCGCTCCCTCCGGGCGCGCAGGAGGGGGCGCCTCAGCTGCCCGGGGCCCCGGCCCCTTCTCCCCGTCGCCCTCGAGCCCCGGGCCGGGCTCCGGCGCGGTCCGACGGCGCGGCGGAGCTACCGGGGCCGCCCTGTTCGGTGCCCTAGGGGCAGGGCAGAGAGCCCGGCGCCCCGGCTCGTTCTAAAGCGCCCTCCGCCGGATTTCTCTGCGCTCGGACTTCTCTGCAACTTTCCCCCAGCCCAGCCATCGGGCCGTGCCAGGCCTCCGGGTGACAAAGATGGAAGTGTTCCTTTTTGTGGGAACCGGGTGCTGCAGTCTTGCTCCGAGGGTGTGGCGCCCCAGTCCACCGAGCCGCGGCACCAGGAGACGGTCCTCCCTCAGTCCTGCGGTGCGCCCAACCTATCCGCTCCCGGCCGTGCGACCCGGGGCTGCTCCGCGCTCTTAGTTCCCTAGTGTCACTCGACCTCCGCCCGGCCTCGCCTCAGCGCCAGGCACTTGGCTTAAGTGTGCAGAGAAGGGTCTGAGAGTTCCGAGGAGGACTATTCGGAACGTCAGAAACTGGACTCACTTCTCTGACGCCTGGGAAGAGCAGAGCGCCCAGCGCGGCGTCCCAGCCTCAGCTGTTGGGTACGGGGGTACCCAGCTTATCAGCCTGCACCTGGGCACTCGGGCAGGTTTCGGTCGTGCCCTCTCTGTTTGGTGTGCCGCTGAAGTGAGAAAATAGCTTTGCTCCTGGAAAGTAGTAGCCCGGTCCTGAGACAAGATTTCGGAATTTTGCGTTCTACCACAGTGGTGGGTGTCCATGCAATCTCACCCCAGCCTGGCTGGAAGCCCCCAGATGGAAGCAGCCCTGCTCATCCAATGTCACAGGTTGCTGAGCATCCCGGTGGCTCCTAGCGGCCTGTTGATAATACCATGGTGTACGCTGACCTATCTGCCTCTCCAAACCCAGTACTGCGTCTCTATGCCTCCTAGCTCTTGCTTGTGCTCTTCCCTCTGCCTGGGGTTCCCTTCCCCTCCTTTCATCTCCTGGTAAAGGCATTCTTCAAGCACCAGATTGGAAAGCCTTCCCAAGACCCAAGTAGCATAAACCCCCTCCCTTCTCCGGTGTGATCCTGGAAGCACAGGATACATACCCTCTGGTTCATGGCAATTTCCCTCTAGACTAGTTGAATAGATCTCTTTCCTCCACTTGACTGTGGGCTCCTTGAGGGCAGGGATCACCTGTGTCAGTGTCCCCAGGGCTTGGCAAACAAGGGGTACAATATATTTGGCTGTATTAAGTAATTAATATCCCCCATACATGTTTCCATGAGTATAACTATAATAATGCTCATGATAGCTCAGGCATATTGAGCACCTTCCTATACTACGTGCCTGGTCCCATTCTAAGCACTTTCTACCCACACAATAAATCTGTGAAATAAACAGTATTGTTATCCCCATTTCGTAAGTGAAAGTACCAAGACCAAGAGAGAGAGGTTAAGTAACTGGCCTAAAGTCACACAGTAAAGGGGATGCCAGCTACCGTCTGTTGGAGGAACACATCCCACCAGGTGTAGCCTCACTGCCTGGTACACAGTAGGCACTCAGGAAACACTGACCATTGTGCTAACCACTGCCACTCTCAATGTGCACCCCAGGTGGGGTGGGGACTGGATGTCTACATTTTGTAAGAACCCACCCCACTGCAAGAAGCCAGTTGGGTAGCCTAATGAGTTTGTCAAATCATACAGACAGCCTGAAGTAGAAGCCCTTGACAGTTCAGCCACCCAGCCACCTAATCAAGGACATGGGGTTTGGGATTGGGTCACACCTGTCTGGTGAAGACTGGTAATTACAGGAGGGCTACCATGTGAACAAGGGGTCTGGAAGGTAACTTGTTAATACTATCAACAGCTATCACTTTGTGCCAGGAATTATACTAAGCACTATGCCTGCTTTATTGTATGGAAACCTGACCATAATCCTATCATTATTCCCATTTTACAGATGAAAAAAATCAAGGCATCAGAAGCCTAGTTACCTGCCCAAGATCACACCACTAGTGATGTACAGAGTCCAGACTTGAATCCAGACCCGTCAACTCCAAAGCCCATGCTCCTTTGCCCACCACACCCTCTTGACTGCCTCAGAGCCCCTCCATCAGGCTGCAGCAAGGATGCTGCACCACCAGGACCCCGGGTGGTGGGGCCCCAGCAGGAAAGGCAGAACCTGTCACGTCAGAGTCTCCAAGCACACGGAGATGCACCTGGTTGGCAGCGGTGCGCCAGTTGCCCCAACAGGCCTGGCTGGCCCTGGGCACGGGCTTGAAGCCAGAGCCTGCTGGCCCTGGGCCAGCCTCTTGGGGCCAAGGTAATGTGGGGCCCAGAGCTGGGGTAGAGGGCTGAAAACGTCTCTCCCCAGCTCATTAGCAAACATCTGGGCTCAGGAAAATGACCGACCTGGAATGTGACTGGGCTACGGGGAGCTGCTCCCTCCCCGAGTCCTGGGAATGTGAGCTCCCTCCCGCAGGGCACGGGCTTGGGCCAGCTGTTTCCTCTAATCCCGTCAGCCTGGCCTCAACAGGGGTCCAAACCTCTGCACTCTCCCGAAGAAAGAGGGAAAACAAAAAAAGGCCTTCCTTCCCAGTCCGGCCCACTGACTCAGAAGGTTGGTACTGTACTGGGGCCTGGGACAACCACAGTCCCTCCCTCTTCTGCAAGATAAAGACCAAGAGAGTCCACACGTCCAAATGTGTAGGTGGGAAGGGCCGTGAGGACTCATCACAGAAGGTTCTGGAGTCTTCCTGCTTGGGTTTGAATCCTTGCTCCATCACCCACTGACTCTGTGCTAGTTGTTCCCTGTCTGGGCCTCGGTTTCCTTCTTTGTAACGTGCAGCTGGTAATGGCATATACTCTCTGGAGTTGTTGCCTGGGCTCTCATTTATTTATTTATTTACTTATTAACATAAACTTATTTATTTGTTTGTTTATTTATTTTTGGCTGTGTTCTGTCTTCATTGCTGCGCACAGGCTTCTCATTGCAGTGGCTTCTCTTATTGCGGAGCATGGGCTCTAGGTGCGCAGGCTTCAGTAGTTGTGGCATGCGGGCTCAGCAGTTGTGGCGCACGGGCTCAGTTGCTCCACGGCATGTGGGATCTTCCCAGACCAGGGAGCGAACCTGTGTCCCCTGCATTGGCAGGCGGATTCTTAACCACTGCGCCACCAGGGAAGTCCCTCTCATTTATTTAACAAATACTTTTGTGCAGACTGTGTGCCAGGCACAGAGGTGTCAGGGACACAGTGGGCTGGACCAACAAGGTCCCAGCCCTCAGGAAGCTTCAGTTCTGCAACAGGAAGGTGGAGCATGTACGAGTAAACCAGGAGAATGGGTTTCTCATCATCTAAGTGTCACGGAGGAACTAAGCAAGCCAGAGTGAGTGATGGAATGGGAAAGCCTCAGAAGACCTCTCAAGGAGGCGACGTTTAAGGTAAGATTATGATGAGAAGGAGGCAGGATTCAAGGAGATAAATGGATGCAAAGTGCTCGGCACAGTTCCTGAAAAATAGCACATGCTCCAGAAAATGAAAGCTATTTTAGGGAGGTGTATAGCAGAGAGAAGGCAGGGAGTCAGAGTCCCTGGATCAAACCCGGGCTTTAGCACAAAGCTTTCTCTCACCTCACTCAAGTAATGCACGTCCTGAGCCTCAGTTTCCTCATCTGTGAAATAGGAATTTTAATAGTGCCCAAGTGCACGCTTACTGGGAGAATTCACTGAGGGACGTGTGCACGAAGCACAGAGCCTGGCACCAGCTCGGCCCTTAGGAAGTGAAAGCCACTAGTGTCTTTTCCTGTCCCATGGAGGAGAGGATTTGCCTAGGTTCACCCAGCGAGTCAGTAGCAGATCCACGAGCACAATCAGATCTTCTAACTCCGAGCCCACCCCCTGGGCTGGCTCTTGCCTTCTCCTGTCCCTGGGGGCTCAGGAAGCCTCTGGGCCCCATCCTGGGCTCAGAGAAAGCAGGAGGAGGTGACAGTGCACTATAGGGTCTGCCCCTGAAGGCTCCTGAGGGTGTGGGAGGTATGGCGTTGGCCCTGACTGGAGAGCAGACATGAGGCCCCAAGGGGAACGTGTCCCCTGGAAAAATGTCAAACGCCCTTTGTAGGTAGGGTGGGAGACCAAAAATCAAGAGGGATCAAGTGCTGAGAAGGGGGAGATGAGAAGAGAGGAAGGTCAGAGATGAGATCTAAATTCGGGGAATTTCAGAGTGGAAATTTAAACTCAAGTCGGTCTGACTCCAAGGAATGTCCTTTCTCCACTCCAGACAGGCAGTGGTGGTTATGGCCGTTTCCTCATCTGTAAGAATGAACATACCAACGTCACCAGGAATGTGACCTAAATGCCAGGGGATTATCCCCAACCCCTCACTTTGCTCCTTGTTTGTTCGCTTCCTCCCGCCATCACTCTTCTTCTTCAGCTGGGGCTGCCTGACCCCACGGTAACAACCCACCCACCTCCAAGTGACAGCACCAGGGCCGGGCTCTCAGGAGAGGGCCTTGTGCCTGGAATCCCTCTGCCCTGCGGCTGTGGTAAACACGGTGAACAGGGCTGCCAGGGTGGTGGGCAGCGTTAGGCAAGTCAATTCTTCTATATGTCCCTTCTCCGTTATTTCTTCCATTTCTCAGCTCCCAGCAGCCCACGTATATCCACAGAGAGTAAGAGAATTTTTCTCTCTCCTGAAGAGTTGGTCGTTCTGTATTTAATATCCCACAGAACAGCTTTTTTTCCTTAAGGTTTTTGTGCATCAGATAAAGTCTTTGAAAAATCTTCCTGTTAGGAGCATGGGTGTTGGAGAATTGGAAGGCACAAAAGAATATCACCTGGGTGTCTGTCCAGCCCCTCTACCAGGGAACCGGCTTCCAACCACACCCACCAGTCAACACAAGGTACCTCAGCAGCCGAGTTTGTTCTCCAAGAACCTGTCCTCCTGTGGCCCAGAGTGACACCTGACCCAGGCTGGGCCCATCAAGTCCTCCGAGGAATCCAAACAGAGAGGCGTGGGGACTGTGCCAGGGAGCTGAATCGCATGAGGGGCAGAATTCTAGAGAACTCTGGCTGCTGAAGGAGCTGATGAGGGGCTTGGTTCTCGCCCCTCTGCCCTTGATGTTCACCTTTCCCTGGGCTCTCTGAACTTCTCCAGTATCTTACAATTTTAAGCTGATTGGAAGGAGTTTGTTGCCTACCTCCCCAAAAGTCTTGATTAAAACAACCTATTTTTTTGACCACTTACTAAGTGTCCAGTGCAGCATCAGGAACTGGAAACAGAGTAAGGCATAAGGCCTGCCCTGGAAGGGAAAAGGGCAGACACACTGGCAATGGGAAGTAGAGAAGCAAAGGAAAAGCTGATTGGCAGGGAAGCTGCCCAGGCATGAGGCCAAAGGGGTTCAGAGAAGGCAGCAGTCCCAAGGAGCTGGCATGCCTAGGAAAGGCCTGCTGGAAGAAGGAGGATTTAAACAAGGGCTCTGAGGTATGAGCAAGACTTCGACAAGTCGAGAAAGCAGTCCACACTAAGAAAGAAAGGGCCCGGAAAAAGGGTTTTGCACTGGACTAAGATGTGGCCCTGAGACCTTCAGAGCACCACAGAAGAGACCATTAACACACTTTCTGGATTGGCCCAGATGTAGCCTCAGAATCCTTCTTAACACAGCTCCTCTAGGCAGTCACCAAAATGGCTTGTGAAATAAACGTATTTGTTTGAATGAATTTGTCACTCCTAGGAAAATGTGTTTCAGGAATAGATAACTAGTTTGCTTGAAATAGAGGTAATAGACTAACATTCAGTTTCTCAGTGAATGTTTATCAAGTGCCTACTATGTGCCAGGCTGTATGCAGGTACTAAGGATACGGCAGTAAAAAAGAAAACTCCAAAATAATAAAAAAAATCTACCCTCAGGGAGCTTACATTTTAGTGGGAGGAGACAACCAACAAAATATGCAGGTAAAGATACAAACTGTGAGATCATGATAAAGGCCAAAGAGAGAAAGCAGAGAAGTGTGTTGGGGGGATGGGGCGGGGGGGGGGGAGGATTACAAAAACCAGAGCAGTCTGGGAGGGTCTCCCCGACACACACTGAGTAAAGACTTGAAAGAGATGAGGAGGCGAGTAGTGTGGACACCCGGGAGAAGAGAGGGAACATCCAGTGTGTTCGGACACAGCAGGGACAGAAGCACTGGAGCAGAGGGACAGGGAGCCGGTGGTAGGAGTCAAGGTCAGACTGGCACCAGGAGGGCCAGATCACGCAGGGTCTCAGAGTCCACTCTACTGACTTCGGCTTTTTCGCCAAATGAGATGAAGGCTTTGAGCAGAGGACTGACGTGATCCAGTTTATGGGTTTTTTTTTTTTTTGCTGTACGCGGGCCCCTCACTGTTGTGGCCTCTCCCGTTGCGGAGCACAGGCTCAGCGGCCATGGCTCACGGGCCCAGCCGCTCCGCGGCATGTGGGATCTTCCCGGACCGGGGCACGAACCCGTGTCCCCTGCATCGGCAGGCGGACTCTCAACCACTGCGCCACCAGGGAAGCCCCGGTTTATGTTTTAACACTGGCTGCCGTGTGGAGAAGAGCTTTAAAGGGGGCAATAATAATAATATAGTCTAACCTTACTATACACCAAGCACTGTTCAAAAGGCTTTTCATATGTTCTCATAATAACATTTTGAGGTGGGTATTAGCATCATAGTCTCCCCATTTACAGATGAGGAGACTGAGGCATGGACAGAGCAAATAACTTCCAAGGCCCCAGAGCATCGAGTAAGTGTCAGAATGGGATTCAAACCCCAAAAGTGTGGCTCCAGAGCCCCTGCTCTTGGCCTCTATCTTACTCCATGGATGGGGTAGGGGGCATACAGTAGGAGGTAGAGATAGGGGCTACATGGTAGAGGACCTCCAATGCTAGGCTAAGAAATGTGGACCGATATTTTGTGCATTATCGGGGAACCATCAAAATTGTCTGAACAGAAAACAACACACGTTAAACCGAGTTAAAACTGGTAGCGGGGGGAGAGGCTGAAGGCTGGGAGGCCCCTGGAAGATCTGCAGAGATTCTGGCAAAGTGAGAGCAAGCCCCAAGGGTCCCCTTCCTCAACTAAACTGAGGCTTTACAGATCACATGTCCAGGCCAAAAAGAAGTATTATGGCTGTTTTCTGGGGCCAAGGGAGAGGTGTCATTAGATGTGGCCACTAATTGACATGTTCTATGCCTCACCTTCTGTGGCTCTATCTCCTGGTCTTCAAGAAGGGTATCTATATAGATTAAGGAAAGATCTATAATTACCTTGATATTCCTTGACAAGAGGACTTTTCCTGGTAAAACAAGCAGAACTTAGGTTTTATCCATTAAGTCCACTATAGAGAAAAGAGGAAGTAAAGTGGTGGGCCTTCTCTTTATTCCTGGGGTGTGAAAGAGTCTGCCATGGGGTATCACAATTGATAAACCTCCAGCTGAAAGGGGGATGATTCTTTTGATCATAATTTGTTACATAATTGATTATAAGAGAATCTTATTTAGCTGGCTATTTCACTTTTCTCCTCAAGAACATAATGCTTGACCTCACATTTGTACTGTGTGACAGGAAGGGATCATTACAACTGTCTTACAATGAGGCCCAGAGAGATCAAGTGACTTGCTCATGATTACATAGTGACCTAGGGAAGCAGCGCAGATGAGAACAGAGGGTGCTCTATGGTAAGAATTTTGGGAAGCCTTTCTTCCAGTTGAAAGTCACTGACCCATAGAAATGACCAGTCAGGGCCACCCACTTAAAAAGTAACTTAACTTAGGGGTTTTAAAAATATAGGACACATTAGGACTTCCTTGGTGGTGCAGTGGTTAAGAATCCACCTGCCAATGCAGGGGTCACGGGTTTGAGCCCTGGTCCGGGAAGATCCCACATGCCGCGGAGCAACTAAGCCCGTGCACCACAACTACTAAGCCTGCGCTCTACAGCCCGCAAGCCACAACTACTGAGCCCGCATGCCACAACTACTGAAGCCCGCGAACCTAGAGCCCGTGCTCCACAATGAGAAGCCTGTGCACCGCAACGAAGAGTAGCCCCCACTCACCGCAACTAGAGAAAGCCTGCGCACAGGAATGAAGACCCAACACAGCCAAAAATAAAAACAAATAAATTAATTTTTTTAAAAAATCAGTACAAACTCGAGGACACACACACACACCCCTATTCCCTAGCTCCATCTGCTGAGAGGCCCAGAAGCAATGACACACTAATAGCAATGAGCACACTTACTGATCTTGGTTTCTAACCACCATTCTCCACTAAAAGGAATTAGGGCTCCTTGGAGAAATGGCTGACTCCAAGGCTGGGGCAAAGCAAATACAAGAAGAGTCTGGAATATCTCGTGCTTAAAGAATGGACTAGATATGCCAAAGGATACAGGCAACAGCTTGAAAGAGCTCCTATTAGACAAATCTGAACAATTTGAGTAATAAATATTGACAGTAATGGATTATAAACAATTTAATAAAACAAGAATCCACAAGTCCACACTGATATAAATTAATGATCAAATAAATGGGGGGAAAGGGAAAGTTCTTCCTCATAGAATGTCAAATAATAAGGAATAATGAATTTAGAAAATTATCAATGGATGCTAAAACTATGATAGTTTGATAAGGAACAGGATATATACAGACTCAAAAGTATCTCCCCACAACTTATTTATAAATTACAAAGAGAAAAATAATAAATTTACACTGGAGAAACCAGGCAAACACCACTTTAAGTGACCAGAGTTCACATCACTAATATTGAGACAAATGGACATAATGTGCCTCCTGATATGATGTACTGAAAAGGACACAACACAACCTGTGCCAAAACGGCAAAACCTGAATCTAATCACGAGGAAACATCAGACAAACCCAAACTGAGAAACGTTCCACAAAATGACTGGCTTGCACTCTTCAAAAATGTCAAGATCAAGAAAAAAAGCTGATGAACTGTTCTGGACTAAAGAAAGAGACTCGACAACTAAATACAATGCATGATCCTGGATTGGATCCTGGACTGGGGGAAATCGACAGACAATATATTGTTTTGACAATTTACAAAATTTGAACATGTACTGTGGATTAGATACTACTTTTATCAACGTTAATCGCCAGATTTTGGGACTCCTCTGGTGGCACAGTGTCCACCTGAGTCCACCTGCCAGCACAGGGGACACGGGTTCGTGCCCCGGTCCGGGAGGATCCCACATGCCGCAGAGCAAAAGCCTGTGAGCCAAAACTACTGAGCCCACGTGCTGCAACTACTGAAGCCTGCGTGCCTAGAGCCTGTGCTCTGCAACAAGAGAAGCCACCACAACGAAGACCCAATGCAGCCAAAAATAAATAAATAAAATTTTAAAACATTGCCTGATTTTGATAATTGCACTGTGGTTATATAAGAGGATATCCTTATTCTTAGAAAATATACATTGAAGTATTTAGGGGTAAATGGGCGTATCTCCAACTTCTCTCAAATGGCTCAAAAATACTATACGTACACCAAGAATGATAAATGAGAAAAAATGTGAACAATTGGTAAACATGGGTAAAGGGTACAAAGGAATTCCTTGTATTATTTTCACAACTTTTCTGTGAGTATCAAAATCAAAAGTTATCCAAAAATTTAACCCCTTAAAAGTAAAACATAAGGGTAGTGAATATTACCATTATACATTATAAAAAAGTGTTTCCATTTTCTACCTGGTGATAGGGGTGCATTTTACTGTCTATAAATTATGTCTTTAAAAAAAAAAAAACTAGGGCTTCCCTGGTGGCACAGTGATTGAGAGTCCGCCTGCCGATGCAGGGGACATGGATTGGTGCCCCGGTCCGGGAAGATCCCACATGCCGCGGAGTGGCTGGGCCCGTGAGCCATGGCCGCTAAGCCTGCGCGTCTGGAGTCTGTGCTCTGCAACAGGAGAGGCCACAACAGTGAGAAGTCCGCATACCGCAAAAAAACAAAACAAACAAACAAAAAAACTAATTGGGAGCTTCCGTGGTGGCTCAGTGGTTGGGAATCCGCCTGCCAATGAAGGGGACACGGGTTCGAGCCCTGGTCCGGGAAGATCCCACATGCCGTGGAGCAGCTAAGCCCGTGCACCACAGCTGCTGGGCCTGCACCCTGTGCTCTGCAACAGGAGAGGGCGCCCCAGAGAGAGGCCCCCCGCACCAGGCTGAGGAGCAGCCCCCACTCAACGCAACTAGAAAGGGCCCATGCGCAGCAACGAAGACCCAACACAGCCAAAAATAAAAATAAATAAATTTATTTTTAAAAAATGAAAAAAATTAATTGAAAAGTATATATAGTTTTTTTTTTTTTTTGGCTGTGTTGGGTCTTCATTGCTGCGTGGGCTTTCTCTAGTTGCAGCGAGCAGGGGCTACTCTTCTTTGCAGTGTGCGGGCTCCTCATTGCAGTGGCTTCTCTTGTTCCAGAGCACGGGCTCTAGGCGCGCGGGCTTCAGTAGTTGTGGCTCGCGGGCCCTAGAGCGCGGGCTCTAGAGGGCAGGCTCAGTAGTTGTGGTGCACGGGCTTAGCTGCTCCGCAGCATGTGGGATCTTCCTGGACCAGGGCTCGAACTCGCGTCCCCTGCGATGGCAGGCGGATTCTTAACCACTGTGCCACCAGGGAAGCCCCGAAAAGTGTATATAGTTTTTAAGATACATAGGTCAATAAAACGTCATGATGCTTTATTACATTTGCAAGATTTAGTAAAACTCATCAGTAATACGGACCTGAAGCTCTGATTGACAATTATATTTCTAACTAATAAACACAGGAATTATTTTAACAAACATAGCTAATTTCAAATTGGATCAACTTGTTCTTATCAATTTAAACTCAATGAAACTGATTAATTTCAACTAATTCCATCAGGTTTATATCAAATCATGTTTACACTGGCTTAAACCACTTTGAATGATCCTTCCCAGTTTAAACAGCTTTCAACCAGCATAGCAGAGCAGTTAATTGTCTGGGTTCTGGAATCAGGTCAAAATCCTGCCTGTGTCACCTCTTAGCTGTTTATCCTTGAGCAAGTTAATTTATCCTTTCAAAATCTGTTTCTTCATCTATAAAATGAAGATAATAGTACTTCTCTCACAGAATTATTGTAAAAATTAAGTATCACAATATACATAAAGCCTTAGAATAGTAACTAGCACACAGTAGGTGCCCAATAAATACAAACTATTATATACTCATTTGAAGTGATCAAATTAAGTTCTGCCAGGCTCAAACTGGCTAGATCAGTAATAAAGATGAATGACAGTTATTAATGAGCTCCTTTTTCTAGTCCCAGTTTCTTCCCTATTAAAGGCTCATCTTCTGCCCACTCCTGAACTCCTCCAGAATTCTTGACATCATCGTCCCCTACTTACATCTTCTGGCTCTGAACTCAAGTGAGAATCACACTATTGAAGCCAATTATCCCGAATGCAAATGCTCCATCCTCGTCCTGTTTCCTACCACGCCAGAAGCCCCTGGAGCTCTCGGGTTCCCGTTCTGTTTCTTCAGTGTCCTTTTCCCTCCTTCCCCTCTCGGCACAGCACTGAGGCCGTGTGCTCAGCAACTTAACTCTGGTCTTTGAAAAGCTCAGGTGGAGTTTCAGGAGGCTTTACTCATGCATGTCTCAATGGAGTAGGGTGAAAACAAATGACACTGATGCTTATTCATGAAGATGCATAGTATAGTGTTTTCCAACAATTTTTAGGCTTTTTATCACCAGGAACTCATTTGAGACACCCATTGTCTCCCTCAGATCTTGCTAACTTAGACTCTAAGAGCCAACTCCTTGAACCCAAGGATTATGCCCTCTTCCTGTTCTAGAACAGTCCCCTGACTACCTACCATTAATACCATGTGCTCTATTCTGATTCAAATAGCAGCATCTGCTTTTTAAATACTTGTGTTAGCATATATATTTGACCCACAATGTCTGTAAGGTAGAAGCCATCTTTTCCTCTTTACAGATGAGGAAACTGAAGTTTGAAGAGACTAAGGAACTCCCACCGTCACATGGCAAGTAAGTGGTGGAGGAGGGACTCAGACCCAGGTCGTCCAGCTGGGAACCCTAAGCTCTTCCCGTGGAGGCCCTGCCCCTCCCTTGTTCCCTGCTCCCTGTCGGTGCCCTCCCTTCGAGGCACTTTACTGCTGGAGCAGTTACCCTGACTCTCACCCATGTTCCACACAAGACTGCTCAGCAAACACGGGAACGTCTGCCCTGCTCCTGCCAGGTCTGTTTACCCCAGCATCATACTTTAGTGTCCGAGGGGAAGTGGTGCTTGCAGCACACTTAAGAGAAAAGAGTGGTGATAACTTCCAGATGAGCTTGTGATTCTAAATTTAACATTCCTTTCGGTACTGAGAATTTCCACTTTCCCCCTTCCACCCCTTGGCATTTATGTAATTATAAAGCATGCCACAGGAGATGGTTTGTCTCAGCACCACTCGGGATGAAGGCTGTTCCAGCCCCATGGAGTACATCCTTGTGGAAAGACTTTGCAGAATTTATTTGGACAGGTTCAAAAATAGTCCTTCAACAATACAATCAGATTGAACCATGACAAGTAAAATATAATTATGGCTTGGTTACATTTAAAAAAAAAAGTAAACAGTGAGGTTTGGGAAAACTAAAAGCAAAAGTACATAGATATTTCCTTCATTCCCAATTTCTGCATCTCCTGCAAGCAGGATTTCAAGACTGCATCTGTGGATCTTTTGAAATGGGTGAGAGAGGATGACAATCAAGGAGACAGCTCAACAGAGTGTGTTCTGAGGCCATTTCTCAGAACAAAGGCATACTTCTGCACAAGGCAAATGTAGCCTGATAAAGGCTCCCCCAGTGGGTTCTCAGAATGCCAAAGTCATTCACCTAAATGAGTTCAAAATACATATTGTTCTGGGCCAAATTATACAGTGTCAAGTTCAGACTGTATGGATTTATATATGTTGGCAGGGCAGGCCACTTTTGGGGCGCCACAGCTTTATCCCAGTATCCTGTGCCCAGTTGGGTTCCCATCACTCTCTCCCCAAACCCATGAATTTCCTTGTATTTGGTTCCAGAAGTGCAGACAAAAAGCAAAGTTTCACAGGCCCACAAGGGACTAGGGCCCCAGAGGACTTGAATTTCTGATGAAACTTAAAGTAGAACAGAATGTGTGCCTTTGCCAACAAGCTGGGACTTTCTGAAAGGTGATTTGAGACGGGAGCAGGGAGAGGGGACAAGATCGAGCATTGTGCTTTGGGCCAGTCTCTGCTAAGAGCTACAAGGCGGGAATACAAAGTACTCTGGAGTTAAAGCAAACAGCCAATGCTTCCCTTGGCTGGCCTTTGCCCAGAACTATTCCCTCACAGAGCTCAGTTTCTCAAAACACACAAGTGGTGTTTCAAAGATGCCGGGCAAAGGGGTCTATCCGAATAAATGCCTAAAACCTAATAACGAATGACATAGAGAAGTCTGATTCCAGTGTCCATTTCCACTCCATATTCTACTGAGACATCTAGAGAATTAGTGGGCATGCTGTGTTTTCTGTTTCTGTCTTTTTTTGGGAGGGGACCTGTTATTCTCCTCTCTGCCTGAATAAAGATGGAAGAATTGGGAGGAAATAGTTAACTTTTAAAGTGAATATGGAGAAAAGTATAAGAGATGAAACGGGTTGTACGGTTATTTTTCTTTTAATTACATGAATGTCTTGATCGTGGAATGAAGAGGGCAGAGTGAAAAGCAGCGGAATGACCATGGCAGGCCAGGGCCACGACTTCCAGTCCTGGGCTCAGGCCCATCTTTGGGCTTCAACTGATCCAAAGAAATGAAAAAGCCCAGAGAGCACAGGAGCCTGGACAGTTTGTAGGGCCGAGGGCCACTGCTGCCCGTCTTGGTCCAGAGTTTAGCACACCTTTCTGGGAAGGGGGCTGGGGTGAAGGACGAGGAAGGAAAAGGGGAGAAGGTATACCTACACTTGCAAGAATTGTCTAATCACCGTTCCCGAATTGGGGTCAGACACCAGCTCCACCCTGATGCCCACCCCATCCCTCCACACCTCTCCTGCCCCTGCACACTCGGGCTATACTGACCTACTTGTGGTTCCCCAACAGTAAAACGCACTGCCATGATTCTGAGCCTTTGCAAAAGCTACCTCCCCTCTCTTCCTGTCTGTCTGGAAGGTCCGATGAACTTCAAGCTCCAGCCCACGCTCTCCCCGCCTCTGCCAGGCCGTCCTGAGGACACTGAGCTGCTCCTTCTCCTCTGCTGTCACGGCACTTTGTCTACACTCCTCCTCGTCCAGTGTCAGAAAGAGTTTTGAGCGTCTGTCTTTGCTTCAGACGCTAAGCTCCTTAAAGGGGCCTATGTCTTGTCTCTCATCCATTTATCTCTGCTGCCTATAACAGTGCTCAGCTCGCGGCAGATGCTCAATCAACATTTAAAGGGACAAGTGGGATCCAGTTCCACCCATCTTAATTTTATTATAAAGAGAGAGAAATAAGATCTGAAAGACTGAGCTCTGAGATTCTGCACATTTTTAGAAGAAATTGCTACAATACTACTTTTGTGTCTAGCCTCCCTGGTTCAAGTGAAACCAAAGGGATAAATTCACAGAGGGGCATGAGTAGTGGCCCTTTTGTCCTCAGACTTCAGCTGCTATGTGAAGATGAAATCAACCCCAAACGTGGCCTTCTGGCCAGCTGTGTGAGCCACGAGCTCTCCCCAGCCCCCAGGACAAAGCCCCCAGTGCTGAGGCCCGGACGGTGTCGAGCTCCTTGAAGCTGTGGGGAATCATGACATCAATGGAGTGAGCCACCGACAGACAGTGAGGTTCCATACCTGCCAAGACAGCCCACTACCCGACCTCAGCGCAGCAGACACAGCTGAGACGTGCCCAGCCAGGTCCAATGATGAGAACACAGGGTTTTAAAGAACGGCCAGAGCAAGCGAGGATCCTCAAGGCATTTGTCATCTTCTTCGGACAACGCAGCAGCACTCTCCAAGCTCCGATTTATGAGGTGGAAGCAGCTCTGAAACTACACGTTAAGGGGCGAGTGGGGAGGAATGCACAATGGCTGTGGTTCCAGCAAGGCTCTAAAGAGAGGCTGGGACCAGGCGGTTACAGCTGCTGGCAGTCCAAATATACTTTTCCTCCTGCTCAGAGACCAAAGGCAAAGAAACGCAGGCAATGCACTGGGCTGCCTATTTTTGTTTAATTTATTTCTTTTAAGACCACCTCCTTGCAATTTCCAGAGAGAAAATACAAAACAAGAAACAGACTTGGTTTCAAATACATAAACAGTGTGCTGGAGTTTAAAGCATTACTGATAACATTGTTACAGAAGAGTGTCAGCTTACTCCAGGGCACTTCAGTATTCCTGAGGAATAAACGTGATTTCTCTTTCCCTCCCACCGGGATGTTCTCGGACGTAAGTCACTGCTCCTGCTCCTGTAAGGTAAGGACACTCAGGTTAGAACTGTGCACACAGCGTTCTGACAACCCTCTCTAACTTGCTGCTGCAGGTCAGACCCAGAGGACCAACGAGCCCCAAGCCTTACCACTCGGTTTGCTTTAAACCTGTCTCACAAGAGGACTGTATCCTTCCAGCCCAGGTTCTTCAGAGTGGCTCCTCAGTCTTTTGAGGGGGGAAAATAGAAAAGGAACGGAACAGGGCTGAACGGTCGGTACCTGGATAACTATATTCCTAGAACCCATCAAAGGGACGGATCCCAGGTGAGGGGAAAGAGCATGGCTCTGGAATCAAGTGGCCTACGAATGACAGGAACTTCGGCAAGTTTCTTAACCCCGGTAAAATTCGGCTTTCTCATCTGCTGAATGAGGGTAGTAAAACCTCTCTCACAAATCTACTGGGAGAGAGGTCTAGAGAGAGAATGTAAAGATGAAGCACCTAGGATGGTCCACAGGTCATAGCAGGCACTCAGCAAGCAATTACCATGATATGACTACACTGAGAAAGCCCCAAGTTGGGATTTTGTTCCTCTTTTCAGAGAATGGAGGATGACGACATCAAGGCACAGACTCAAGTTCAGATAAAGTTACAAGGCCATTTTGGAGCTGGACGCACAAGGCTGTAAATACTGTAACAATATTTTCCACAGTAACTCCCAGCCATTAAATACATCCACATATAATCACCCCTGAGCCATTTATCCATGACAACTCAGTTTGGAACAATGAAAACATTTCAAACAATTTAAAGAGCTGAAGCTCCTCTCCCTGTCCCTTTATGTTCTCCTCTAACTTCAGCCGTGGTGCCAAGAGAGTGAGGCGCCAGGGAGCAGTGGAAACCGCCTGTCGTCAGCGCTGATGCCACGCAGCTGCGCCTCTGCTCACTTGCGCTGTCCCTCTGATTACCTCACCCTGGCTCTGGCGCAGGGATGGGGCATGACTACAGAGGGCCTGCGAGATGCCTGCCCGGCTTTCCCACTGGCCGACCCCCCTGCTCCCAGTCCTCTCCCCAGCCACGCACAGGCTGTTCAGTAGGCAGCTGACCGTCTGAGCACGTTCTCAGATAGAGGCTACCGAGCTGTGGTGGCATACTGTCATTTAAGATTCGGTCACCCTTGTGGCTACAGCTTTTGACCAGAACTGGGACACTCATTTGTACCTCCTTTTCTGCCCTACTTGTTATTATGGTGGAACAATGAACGAGTCAGTCACCCTTTCTTAGTTGGCCTCAATTATAATAACCAACATTTCTATTTATATATATATATAGCACCTCATAGCTTAAAAACATTTTCACATTTAATCCTCACAACAACCCTGCAGGCAGAAATTACTACCCTCATTTTACAGACTGAAAACAATCTCAGAAGTGAAAAACTCAAGAGCACATAGAAAGCAAGTGATGGACCAGGACTCACATCTGGGTGTCCTGGCCTCTGTGCTCTTTCCACTGGCCCCCTGCTGCTGCCCAGATCACAGTGATTCTAGCTCAAGGGTAACCAAGAAAGTAGATGATTCTACACATCCAGAGAACGTGAAGCTCTTCATGAAGCTTGTGTTGCTATAAAGGTTATGCCTTAATAAGCCTGAGGCCATTAGCACATCTAATAAGATATACAATGTATTTCATTCATTTATTTTACATTTATTTGAGCACCTACTTTGTTCCAGGCCCTGGGGATACAAAAATAAATACCACCTCTGTCCAAGGGCTGCTACACACAAAAACCTTAGGAACCATGCTACCTCCTTCCTCTTGAGGCATGTGTTACACTTTTTCATCCTGTCTGCATCATTAAAAACCCATCTGTAGACAAGGACTTCGGCAGAATCATGTGGGACTCACAGTCAAGAACCTGCCCTCTTCAGGAGAAAGCAGAATAATGGCTGAGTTCAGAAGTCTTTAGGTGTAGCTTGAATGTGTGTGAGATGTTTACAGGGCACTCTGAGATCTCGAACAAAAGTGCTACCTACAGATATCAGATATTTAATACGGATCTACTTTACCCTAATGATAAACGCTGAGGCAGACTCCTGAGCACTTAGGATCTCAGTGGTGCCACAGTGACATGACAGTGTATTTATCAATTATATGCACTCTGAAGAATTCTTCGGGGACTCAGGAGAAAGAAAGAGAAATATCAATTCTGTACATACTTTGACATATTTTCCATGTAGAAGATATGGAGCCTGGAAATCATGCTGACAGTTGGAGTAGGCCATTCCCAACCCCATTCCAGAACCAAAGGCTAATGGCCACATTCTTCCTGGTGAGCAGAAAAGGAAAATCCCAAAAGGGAACCATTAAGAGAAAATAAAGCTTTTCTCCAGCTTAAATACATTTGCTTAGGGTTCAATAAATACTCAACATGCATCATACTGTTGACTATAATATGCCATACACTCCTGTCAACGTTTAATCACCAGCCAAAAAATGGGAAAGGGGGCTCTATTAAGTACACATGCTGCTAGATTTGAGGTACAAATAAGTGGTACAATATAAAAACAGTAGACTCAGTTGAACCTCTTAACTTTTCTACGTCAGTTCTAACCATTTGCTCCTTTTAACTAACTCTTAAACTTAGAAATAAAACCACCTTTCGGTAAGGTCTTTGAATTTTTAAAATATGTAAGAATTTCTGGAACTTCCCTGGTGGCGCAGTGGTTAAGAATCTGCCTGCCAATGCAGGGGACATGGGTTCGAGCCCTGGTCTGGGAAGATCCCACGTGCCTCGGAGCAACTAAGCCCGTGCGCCACTACTACTGAGCCCACGTGCTGCAACTACTGGAGCCCGCGCACCTAGAGCCCGTGCTCCGCAACAAGAGAAGCCACCACAATGAGAAGCCCACGCACCGCAATGAAGAGCAGACCGCTGCCCCCGCTGCAACTAGAGAAAGCCCACGCACAGCAACGAAGACCCAATGCAGCCAAAAATAAATATAAATAAAGTAAATAAATTTATTTTTTTAAAAACAGAATTTCACCAATATTTACATATTTTGATTCTAGTAAGTCATGAGGTTTTCTTAAGCCAATGCCGTGATTATTTCACATCAGCACTATGTGTTAATTATGATTCTCTAGTTGTGTATTCCCCACCAGTTCTTCATGGAAAGAGGTCAAAGTGACCCCTTTGGCTTCTATTCAATATCCAAACTGCAGAAGTTCTTCCACAAAATGAAAGGGACATTTCCTGCCCTTTGCTTAGGAGAATTTTTGGCCAAAAAGCATGGGTATTTCTGGTCTACTTTTTTACTACCAGCAGGACTCTCGTTTTCAAGTTCCTTTAGAAAAAATTATAATTAATTAGAATTATCTGAGAGTGTAGATTTGGCCAAACGACTCACTGGCATAAAGTACAGGCTTTTTTTAATGAAGATATCAGGCGCCCTGACTCAATGCCCGACCCATTCTGACCTCTTTTGAGTCCACAGTCTTTGTCTAGCTCATTTTACAAAGGCCTACCTAAACCCATAAATGGATGGACTGGCAGCCATGTAGCCATGCCTTCCAGAAGTGTCCCTGCCATGTGCACCTATACACTAGGACATTATGTTGTAAAGGTAGGAAGAGTTGCACTTACTTTTAAAGAAGGTAAGTGAGAAAACAAGTCCTAATCCAAAACCAGTACCTACAAAGAGGGAGGAAAAACACGTTAAATATCTTAATAGTAACGACAGAAACAAAACGAACATTTCATAAATGTGAACACCTATAAAAAACAGATTTTTAAATTTGGTAGAGAGATGATTTTCTCATTTCTAACCTTCCTTCTTGTTGTCAGAGGCTTTATCTATGCCTTTGGTCCCTTTGCCCCAACAGGGGATAAGAACTTTCTTCACCATTCTGTCTAAACAAGTCTTAGGGGTGCGGGAACAAACCAGGAGACAGTTCCCGAGTAGAGGCTCTCTGCACTGCTTGCGAATAGCGGCCAGCACCTTGGGCTCTCCCACCCACCTTCCGCAGGGGTGCCACAGCCAGCACATCAGGTAAACAATGTGAGCAGGAAGCTCCCCTTGTCATTTCAGCACTTTGAGTGATGGCTACTTTTTGAGGAAGATGGAAAGGCGTGATCCAGAACAGTTGCCAAAGGTTGTCACGAGTCAAACACAAGTCAGAGTGTCCAGACAGAGGGAGAGCACCTCCTCAGATGTGAAGATTAATCCCCTCTCCTCATTTTACTCATAGGGCATTTTTAACCACTATCTTTCAAAATAAAAGAACAAATGCAAGCCTGTTTTAATGATCTGGTAGAAAAAAAATTTGTTAATACCTTATTTTAAATCAAACTTCATAGGAACATAAGCTTGGGGTTAAAAAAAAAACAAAAAAAGGTTAAATTCTCATTTTGACCAATATTTCTCAAACCTTGGTCACTGCTACAGTCATAATTTTTGCTAATGCGTACTTCATCTGCACACTTATTTTCTTTGAAAAAACCATCAATGCATGTATTTAATTATATAAATTCAACCTCAACTTAAATAATATTGGTATAATCATAGATTTGAGTGCTAGCTATATTTTTTTCATAAGGTGTGTTAAAATGAATGTAGAACCATTAAAATAAAAACATTTACCTGTGGTACTACTTTAGGGAAAAGAATCATCTCACATACTGTAGAGACACATGTCCCAAACTTTGAGATAAACTTATTTTTCCATTATCAAAAAAGTAAGTTATACATGCCAAGGAAGACAGCTAAGATCTGATTTTTTTCCCCCAGACTTGACAGATTGTTTTCAGACTTTTCAGAGTATTCTGATGCTCTTTACTAAGTGTCTGCTCCATGGTCCAACAGAGACCCTGACCAACCTCTTTACAATTAAGCACCACATAAAAGTCCCAATTCTCACTTGCCTTAATGGTTTTCAAATACATGCTGTTGAAATTCCAAGAGCTTCTTTCCTGTCTAACCATGAATTTAGGCTACTGCAGTGTGAACATTCAAAGCACTCCTCAGTCAGCAAACCTGACCTTTCTGCTCCAAACACAGAGAACTTCGTCTTGAGCAAACAAGCTAATCCACACCTTTTTTACTTCACCTATGCAACAATCCAGCTGATGCTGGCCTGAAGAAAGTGTTTATGCTATTATCCAGAATGATTTCTGATCATTTTCTCTTACCGTCTATAGGTGGCCACGATGTGTGTTTTCTTCCTATGACTATATACTATACAAATATGAATTTTAATTAAAAATCATTACTTTGTACTGTCCAATAGACCCTGCATTAGGTACTGGTGCCCAACTTTAAAATGCAACATTTGAAGATCACTCATGTCATCCCAATTTCTATGTAATTTAATAAAGTGATGGAAAACTTGTCAGTTTACAGACCACAATAGTTAACCTATTCAAGGCTGATATAAAGAGAAGGAAAAGGAACAAACATCAGTATTTCCCATGAGTACCCAACATTCCCTCCCTACTCTACCAAAAAAAAAATAAAAATTATCTTTTAAACCAAACAACACCCTGATATGGTATTACCCCCCAGTTTCTAGATGCAGAAAATAACTTGCTCAAGGACATGCTCAGTTAGTGGAAGAGCAATGAACTGGGACCACGTCTGTCAGACTCCAAAGCCACTATGCCCACTATGTCCTGACACTGGATTCCCCTACAACTTCAACCCCTAAACAATCACTACCTCCAAGGGAAACTGGAGTGTCAAGATTTCTACTGCCAATGAAGTAGGATACAGCCAAAAACCAAATTGTGCTTCCTATGCAACAGCCCAGAACGCTAGGCAACCAGGGTAGTAGCAAGTCTGCACAAGGCCAGATGGGCTTGTTCCGATTCATTCCCAGACTAATCCTACAGCACATGTCACAGACACAAGTCTACCTGGTAGGTGTGATTCAAGAACTTCAGGGAAACGGCAACTATCACGATCCATAGTCCTCAGCAAGAATCTGCTGTTGCTTGGTTTATAAAATGGCACAGGGTTCAGTTTCAAAGCAACTTGCCTCACCCCCTTGCAGCTGGAAGATGAGTAAGACAGTAAATTGGTACTAGAGAATGAGGTAAAGAATTTGGACTGGCCTACAGATTTCAAACCAGGCAATGGGATGGGGAGTTAGGCCAGTAAAAACATAATGGCTTACAATCAGAGCTTTTGGCCTTCTCCATCTGGAAGGCAATTTTTTGGCAAACAAATCAAAAGCCCAAAAGGAAAATATTTCAGCATTTTTCTTGTCCCTCTGATTCCATGCCTGTCTCTCCTATTTTCCCCCAAGGAAAGAAAGCTCTCTGATGCTCAACTTTTCCTAACAGTAGACCAAGAACGATGCTAAACCCACTGCTACCAGTATCACTCAACCACAAAGAGAAGAAACGGTTCAACTTCAACCAGTACAGAGCAGAAAATCTTCCCTCTCTAGACTTCATTTAAGTTCAGGTATATGCCTGACCGCCCAGTTTTGCTCCGATTGAAGGCATTTACCTGCAAGTATAAATATGAGATCAAAATTACAGTTCAGACTAGCCCAAAGACGGAGTGTACTCTACAGTCTTAGTTAAATTGGGCTGCTACATCTTCAACTCCTATGAGACTTTTCTTCTCCATTCCTATATTTTTAAGACATAAAATATCAAGTCTGTTCTCTTCAGAAAAAATAATATGGAAAATGATGTTTAAATGCCAACGTGTTACTTTAAGTTAGCTACCTCGGTTATTTAAGAGATAAACAGTGGTGGAACTGCTGATGAGTTTTACAGGTTCAAGTTCACACATGCTCAATTTTCTTTTAAAAGGCAACATGTTGCTTCAAAGAAAGTCCCACCTGATTAGGGGACACCAACTCTGCAGCTGTTTCCACTAAAGATTGGCACCTCTAGGCCAGGTTTAAACTTCGTAACAATAAAACATGAAAGGTTTGTCTTACAATGAAAACAAACCAACATGGAAAAGAGAAGGGTTTTCTCTGCCTTTGGCCACTTTTTTTTGTTGTTGCATGACAAGTTCTCTTAGAAGAAAAAGCCAAAGGAAAAAGTACAAAGCATTTTTCACCTTCCCTGGAAGCAAATATTTAACTATGAATAAAATTTATATAACTCTGCCTCCCCTTTTAAGCCTGTTCTTTTGGCCCATGATGTCTGGAATGACAAATAACCCTAAAGTAAAGAAATGCCTGATTGTAGGTACACATCTTCCTAATGGCAAAGTGCACCAAGGGGGGTGGGGAGCAAGGTAAAGAAGCCAAAAAAACAACAAAAAAACCCCCCACCCCATAACAGAGAAGCCTTATGGAATTGACATTAGGCAGGAAGCCCATGCTCTGAAACCATTTCTTCTGGAGAGGAAAAAGAATTGGCACAAATTCTTTCAAAAAGAAATTACTCTGAATCAATCTAACCCTGCATTTTAGGGCATGCTTCGTGCCCAAAAGGACATCATAAAACCAGCTAGTAGATAAACACACATTTTTAGAAAGAAGCAATTCCTTAACAATTCATCTGATACTATTTTAGTAACAAAACAACAGAGAACTTTCTCCACTAACTACATAAAAAAATACTGCCTCATCACATCCCCAAGTGGATTTTATAACAAATTTAAAAGAATAACAACCAACAGCAGGATACCAGTGTATACCCTAAGCCACACTTTGTGTGGGGGTGGGCGGAACTATGCTGATGGCCATCACTGTGACATATGGACCATTTCTAGTTAATCAATGCAACTTTTAGAAAAGTCTTTGCTCTTACCATGCCATATATCATAAAGCTTGACTTCACTGAAATTATTGAGAAAGCAAACATAATCAGCAAGAATTAAGAAGCAGGCTACACAATCTGACTGCAGTCCTGGGGTAGAAATGTACTTTGAATTTTGGGGGGGGCCGCACTGGATGGCATGCAGGATTTTAGTTCCCCGACCGGGGATCAAACCCAGGCCCCCTGCAGTGGAAGCGCGGAGTCTTAACCACTGGACTGCCAGCAAAGTCCCAGAAGTGTACTTTGGATATCAGTCCCTAAGCAGAACAAGTTGGAGCAATAAAGGTTCCTGTGGAATCAACTTTGTAGAAGTTGCAATTGCCAATGGACTTTCAACTGAGGAAGAATAACGCACTGTTGGGAGAGGCATAAAAAAATCCTTAGAAAGTCACTTAGAAAACATTTCTATGAAAGATTGATCACAGGGGAAAGAAGACCATAGACCCACTTTATTTATCAATAATTGATTATATAATTAAGATCTCACTCCAGCTTATAGTTAACATTTTAAACAAAGCTCCTAAATTCATAAGTCTAATGTGTAGCTATCAATGCTAAATTTTCATCTGCATCTAAAAATTAAAATTGCAAAGCAACTCCATTTTAATTTTATAATGTAACAAGATGTATGAGCAAGAACTTAACTACCATATTCAACTGGCAGTTTATGAATATGAGAAACTACAGGAATTACAAGCAAGTTTTCAAGATCCTAGGAGCCATGGGCCAAACAACTTTATTCTTAAATGTCTGAAAGAAAAGATACAGCTTCCAAAATATGAGAGATCTACTCTCCCACTGAGTGGGACGGCAAGAGCACTGACGCTGTCACGAGACAGGCCCAGTTCAGACCACTGGGCCGTCCTCACCAGCCAGCCCTCTGACCTTAGGTCAGTGCTTTAACCTCGCCCGCCCTCACCGTGCTCATCTGTAGAGTGAAAACCATCTCCTAGGGTTGCTGTGTTAGGAACATGTAAAGGTATCTGCAGTGTCTGACACAGACTTCAATAAATAGTCGTAAGTTCTGCTACCTTTCTAAAAAAACTCAAAAGATCTCAAAACTGTAAGGTAATAGTTAAATCCTCTATTAAAACATAACTCCCTGGCTTGTGGAGGATCACTGTGGGTGAACCACAGCTGAAAATCAGAATCTATTCTTCCCATTCTTTGCATAGTTGACTTTATTTCATAGGCATTAGCAACTGTTTATAGAAATACAACAGGTTTTGCTACATGTTTTTTAAAAAATAGGGGATTCCTTCAGACTCACTGCTGAACTAGAACATTTTGCTTTAAAATATAATAAAGATTTTCCTAGAGCTGTCTTGTGTTTAATAAAGCTATATTTACGCTTTGAACATGGATTAATATCAAACTGGCCTATTTAGAATGGGTGTGCTTTCCTGTTCAATCATGTCTCTATCAACACTATTACAATCATCAAATGCATTTGTTGTGACAGACAAACAAGAACGTGCTTTTATAGAAAAGTACCCTTGGGACTGAGTTTGGTGAGAATTACATTTCCAAGAAACATTCCTGATTTATGAAAGATGCTCAGGGCCCAATTTATGAGGGGAAAAAAATAGTTTTAAGTCAATTCCAAACTGTGTTACTTAATCCTCTGAGGCAAAGACAGATTGTCCCAGGTGTCCATGTGTAAATGCCAAGTCATGTGAATTAACCAAGAAAGTGTGCCAGACCAAAGGCCCAGAGATGGTAAATGTGGTCTGTGTTAATCAGCTTCTCACAAGTCAACATTGCTGCAGGGTATGTAGGAAATAGACTAAGAAGGTGGCTATTTTACAAGACCTTAACCTTCCTGTTGCCTATCGGACTAGACAGAGGCTGAAACATCTGTAGGAATTTCTAGGGTGGACATCAAATACCAGGATTGTGATCAGAACAAGTAAAGCAGTCAGCAGAAAGCAGTAAAGATAGCGAAGGTAAATGTGGAAGTCATTACTGGTGTGCTCTGCTTGAAGAAAAGCCAAACTCACAAAAAGGGTCCTTTTAAATGAGTGCATATAGCACATAATCTAGCTTTCAGAATTCTGACAGTCGTACAACTTTCCAAGAATGCAAAAAAGAAACATGGCTGTACACATTTTACTAAAATATAGTTAGTTAATTCACATGTGGGCAGAGTATGTAGGAAAATGTGAAGACGCTCTGAAGATTAATTATTAAAGGGACATTGAAAAATGCAGAATTATTAAGTTCCAATAAACACAATAAAAGATGCCATGTGTTACATTTATGGGGGGGAGGGCGATTTGGAGGTACTAACATTTATAAAGTGGCAGGCACTGTACTAACATTTCTATATATTATTTCATTTGATCTACAGAACCACCTATGAGGTGTACTATGATCTTGTCTTACAGAAGAGGAAACAATGTAAAGGGGTTAAGTGACTTACCCAAGTACACACAACTAAAAAGGGGAATTCAATCCCAAGCTGTCTGACTCCAAAATCATGGCTCTTCCCTATCCGCAGAGATAAACCCTCAGGGAGAGGTCAGGAGAGCAGCAGGGAGACTAGTCTATTGTTACATGACACAAAGTGTTTTTCTGGATTTTCTGGACTGTAGCGCTCTGCATGGGTAATTTATGACTATGTGACTCTTCAATCCCTCAAGAAAAAAACAGAAACCACAGATGTTTGACTTATCAAGAGTGATAACAAAACCCTGAAATGACTTAGAATCAATGAGAAACAGTCAACAAGTCAAGCTGAGATGTACTTCCCTCTGTGCACTGGCTGGAGATAAAATGAATTCAAACTGTTCAAAAGGGACAGTTGAACAGTATTCAACTGGTATTTTCCAGCAAGTCCCTTCCCTCTCAATACCTCCAGCCCCTCCTCATCAATATCAGTAACTGGATTCTCATCTTTGTGAAAGTAAATATAAGAATCAGGGATTCATTATACCCTATGTATACATCATTATAGCTATTACGTTGTTGCCTATTCCTGATTCAAATGAAAAACCAATGGAGAAACAAGAACCAATGGTTTCTTTTCCTTATACATTTACTTGATCTATATTTATTAGCAGTTATTAAGTAGACGGCACTGGGGATAAATTTCTTTCCTCTTGGAGCACATCACTTGAGTATGTAGGGTTTATTATTCAAAAAGTGGGAAATGTTACCCAGTGGTTACACTTCAGTTATAGGGTTATGTGGACTTGGGGGTAACATACGTTAAACATGATTGAGAATACTGATTAGGTACTTACTAGTGGTATGTCTCAGTCCCTGGACAAATTATATACCTTCCCTAGGCGTCAGTTTCTTCGTATAGAAAAATAGGAATATTAATATTGTCTATCCCTGACTGGGGAATAGCAAGGATGAAACAATATAAAATGTGTAAAAAGCTTGGAAAAACAGTGCATTGCACACAGTAATTGTAATTGCCTTCTTTTGCCACAAAAAGCATTTCAAGAACAAATATTTACTGAGCACTGAAGGACAAGAGTACTGGGTCCAACAAGGGTCAGAAATAAATAAGACAGTCTCTTCCCTGGGGAGCTTGGGATCAAGAAGGAATAACAAGTCAGGTATCCAGAAAACTGAACAAAAGCAGATCCTTGGTGCCGGAAGAGGGACAGTGTTCTGCTGGTCGACAGGAAGGTAGGAACACATATTTAGCAGAGTTTTTTTTGTTTTTTTTTTTTTTAATCTTCAAGAAAGAAGTGGCATTTGAGTTGTCTTAAATGGTAGACTTTTAACAGCCAGAGTTGGGGAGGGGGGTGGCGCGCCCCACCCAGTGGCCACAGTGAAGCAGGGCTTGTGCAGGGAAATGGGAGCGGGGGCAGTCTAGGCGTGTCTCTGAGAGCAGGAGACAAGGCTAGAAAGGGACGGGGGCCTCTGAAGGTACCAGTAGCTGGACCAAGCAGTCTGCATAGCACTTAATTCAGGAGGCAGAGGCTTCCCTGAAGAGTTTTTAGAAAGGCATAACATGACTGAAGCTGTGCTTTAGGAAGATTCATCTGACTAAGGTGTGTAGGATTACTTGGAAAAGAAGAGACATTTTGCTGGCAGAATTTACAGGACTTAAGAACTGATTAAGTGTGTGTATGTGTATCTGGGGTTTTGGGGGGGGTGCAGTGGGGAAGAAAATGCTGAGAACTTCTACCTGGATAATTATAAAAACATTGGTGCTGGGGCTTCCCTGGTGGCACAGTGGTTAAGAATCCGCCTCCCAATGCAGGGGACACAGATTCGAGCCCTGGTCCGGGAAGACCCCAATGCCGCAGAGCAACTAAGCCCGTGCGCAACAACTACTGAGCCTGCGCTCTAGAGCCTACGAGCCACAACTACTGAGCCCACACACCTAGGGCCCGTGCTCCGCAACAAGAGAGGCCACTGCAATGAGAAGCCTGCGCACCACAACGAAGAGCAGCCCCCGCTTGCCACAACTAGAGAAAGCCCTCACGCAGCAACAAAGACCCAACGCAGCCATAAATAAATAAATAAATAAATAAATAAATAAATAAATAAATAAATATAAACAAACAAACATTGGTGCTATTTAAGAGTCATCAAATAATCTTTTAATACCAAATTCCCTTAACAAATCTAAAATATAACTTGATTTATAAAAATGCAACATCTACAATGTTTTCATGAACACCAAATAACATCACATAAAGTGAAGAGCATTTGCTAAGCACTAATTGCTTCAGGATTAAATTACCTCATTACATCTTCACAATAAACTTCTCTTATTAGCCCCATTTTATAGACCAAGAAACTGAGACACAGAACGGTTAAGTAGCTTGCCTCAGGTCACATGTCTGGGATTTGAACCCAGGCAGTCTGACTCCAGAGGCCTCGTCTTTGGTCACCATGTTAACCCTGCCACCAGTGTGGCCTCCTCACAGATATACAAAGTTATTATAATCAACCTGACTTACCAAAGGAAACTAAATACCTTCCAAAATTCATCCTAGCCAACACTATGTGTGGGCATTTCCTTCATTACACAAACTGAGCACCCACTGTGTGCCCAGCACTATGCTAGGCCCCAGGAAATAAGGTCCTGCACTCAGTGAGTTCATTATTTAGTGTGAGAGCCTACTGATAATTAGAAACTCGAAGTACAAGGAACAATGACAGAAACAGGATGTGCTAGAGGCACTGAGAAGGGCACGCCAACCATCTTGGAGGGTTAGAGAAGGCGGCAGGATGTGCTAGAGGCACTGAGAAGGGCACGCCAACCATCTTGGAGGGTTAGAGAAGGCGGCAGGAGAGAAGGGGACGAAAGAACCGCACTTCGAGGAGCTCCCGGTCACTAAATTACTGAGTGTGCGGTGGGAGATAAAGCCAGACAGTCTCCTATGGCAAACTAAGGATCTTGGCCTCTATTACAAGCAGTAGGGAAGCAGTGGCAGAAATTAAGCAGGGAAACAACATATCAGATGTGTACTTTACAACAGCCGACTCACAGCAGTGCGGACAGATTTGAAGAAGGCTCCATCCAAGATGGAGACACCAGTTAGGAGAAAGCTATTGCAGTAGGCCAGGTGGGAGCTAGGTCCAGACTTCTGATTCTCCCTTCTCTGCTATCTGACTGAAAAATGTGACCCTAAATACTTTGGTCTCTCCTCAACACCACACTCCCCCCACCCCCCGCCTTTGTGTACTCCATGCCTACCAGAAATGAGAGACGGTACTAAAGGTAAGCAGGACAGGTTAAAGCACAACTCTGACCAGGGATTAGGAATTTCTGAGGAGTGGGAGTGACCACACTTTATGATGATTCTTAGATAAGGGATGCTTAGGTAAAGATATAGTCATGGACAGAGATGCAGAGATGGAAAAGGGGGTCCAATATTTTAAAAATATACCAATGGTTTTGCAATTAAGGTAGTGTTGGTGCAAATGGTGACTATCCCAGACCAGCATTCACAAAAGTGTGGGAATGGCTTGCCTGAATTTCGGGGACCTCCGTGAGCAAGCAACTTTTTCTTTGCTGTTCAAATCTGGCTCTCAGGCTTCCTTGGTGGTGCCGTGGTTAAGAATCCACCTGCCAATGGAGGGGAAACGGGTTCAAGCCGCGGTCCAGGAAGATCCCACATGCCACACAACAACTAAGCCTGTGCACCACAACTAAAGAGCCTGCACTCTAGAGCCCGTGAGCTACAACTACTGAGCCTGAGAGCCACAACTACTGAAGCCCACGCACCGGGAGCCCGTGCTCCGCAACCAGAGAAGCCACCGCAATGAGAAGCCCATGCACCGCAACGAAGAGTAGCCCCCGCTCGCTACAACTAGAGAAAGCCTGCACGCAGCAACAAAGACCCAGCACAGCCAAAATTAAATAAAATAAATAAAAATTTTTAATTAATTAATTTAATTTAAATGTCTTCTTAAAAATCTGGCTCTCATAAGGTGCCCAAGACTATGAGGTTTAGGAAACAGCACCCAGCTGACTTTCTATTACAGTAGTATTCTACAGTCATTCTTTCTTCTTTTGTTTAAAATTTTTTATTTATTTATTCATTCATTCATTCATTCATTCATTCACTTATTTATTGCTGTGCGCGGGCTTTCTCTAGTTGCAGCGAGCGGGGGCTACTCTTCGTTGCAGTGAGCAGGCTTCTCATTGCGGTGGCTTCTCTTGTTGTGGAGCACAGGCTCTAAGCGTGTGGGCTTCAGTAGCTGTGGCTCGCGGGCTCTAGAGCACGGGCTCTAGAGCGCAGGCTCAGCAGTTGTGGCTCACGGGCTTAGTTGCTCCGTGGCATGTGGGATCTTCCTGGACCAGGACTCAAACCCATGTCCCCTGCACTGGCAGGCGGATTCTTAATCACTGTGCCACCAGGGAAGCCTACAGTCTTTCTTAAAGGCATAAGTGCTCTACAAAGCCCCATAAATAAACCTCTCCAAATCACTGGACTTGCATACATTGAGAAACCAAAAATTTAGTTTTCATACACTGAGTGAAGAAAACAAAAGTCTTCCAAAAGATAAGCTATGCGCTGAAATAAAATGAACTTCAAGTTGCAGTTGGAACAAGGGGAAATAAGTGATTTTTTCAATGGTCACAGCCAATCTCTTCTGGGAAAACACAAGATTAGTAGCATTTATACCAATGTCAAGACAACATAAGATTAGAGCAGTAATATACTGTATTTTTGCTTCTAATCAGAGGGGGATATTATAAGCTCACATACAGGCTTATGCTGAAATGGTTAAAAAAATAATTCCTACAACTCATGGACTTCAATGTAGTCATCTGAAATGATGCCAAGAAACTAGCAGCTTTCTTAGGACTACCTTCCTAGTAAAAAGTGAATTATGTTGCTCAAATCATTTGCTTCAGTTAATCATTTAAAATCTATGAAAAAGGAATTCTGAGTAGTTTATATGTACAGGTTCTGACAAACAATCAGAAACATTTGTTTCTAACATTTGTCAAAATAAAGTAGGTCTACAAATCCATTAACAATTATGTAAGAGTGTTATAATAATTACAAATTATCCTAAGCATTCTAATGCAGGTTTAGGTTGGATAAAGAAAACGGAAGTAAAAGCAATGGATTTCAATTCCTCCCATATACACTGTTAACTATTAATCAAATTCTACCTGAAGATATACACAACTGAAGCAACTTGGTCGTGGGTCTCCATTAGTTTAAACAAGCACTTGGGCCACACTGCGATCTGCCCCCCCATCTGCCCTCTCTCCCAGACACATCTCACTTGTACCATTTTTGTAAACGGCTCCCCATCCTCCATTAATATTGACCATATTTTCATATCCCATATTCTTCCAAAATGTTATTCTAAACCCCCCCCTTTTTTAAATATGGAATGCTTCACGAATTTGTGTCATCCTTGCTCAGGGGCCATGCTAACCTTCTCTGTAACTTTCCAATTTTTTTTAGCATATGTGCTGCAGAAGTGAGCACACCTCTTTATTCTTTATTTCTTGTTCCTATCATGCTTTCTAAAAAGCATTTCAGGGACTTCCCTGGTGGTCCAGTGGTTAAGAATCCGCCTTCCAATGCAGGGGACGCGGGTTCAATCCCTGCTCAGGAAACTAAGATCCCACATGCCGCAGGGCAACTAAGCTCACACGCCACAACTAGAGAGCCTACGTGCCACAACTAGAGAGCCCACGTGCCGCAACTACAGAGCCCACATGCTCTGGAGCCTGTGCCACAAAACTAGAGAGAAGCCCTCACGCCACAATGAAAGATCCCAAGTGCCCCAACTAAGACCCAATGCAGCCATAAATAAATAAATAAATAAATAAATAAATAAATAAATAAATAAATAAATAAAAAGCTTTTCAAATTCACTTTCTCCACTTCTTTTTAAAATGACAAGTTAAGTTGTTAATAATCATTATCTAGATTCCAATGGACTTTCACTTTAAGTAATACAGTTCTTTTTTTTTTTACAAGTATGTATTTAGTCAAAAAAAAAAAAAAAGACCTAAAAATTATAAGCTATGCTTTCTTTAAAGTCATTCTAGGGACTTCCCTGGCGGTCCAGTGGTTAGGACTCTGCGATTTCACTGCTGAGGGTGCAGGTTCAATCTCTGGTCAGGGAACTAGGATCCCAGAAGCCATGTGATGTGGCCAAATTTTTTTTTTTAAAGTCATTCTAATTATCCTGTTTGTTCCTTTTTCTTTTTTTCTCCACTTCATTTCCCATTATGTTTGTTGCTGAAAGAGTCTGTGTGTACAGATGTACTATATGTATGAATATTCGACCCTGTGTTGGGTGAGTGTAGTCTGGCAGGGCTGTGGCAGGGGAGTCGTAAAGAATGAGAAGTCTAGAGAAGTTACATTTGTCATGGGCAGGATTTCTCAACCTTGACTGCTGATATTTGGGGCTGGTACTCCTTTGTCGTGGGTGCTGTCGTTTTAGCGGCATCCCTGTCCACGATCCACCAGATGTCAGTACCCCCACTCCCCCATCCCCCAGTATGGCAACCATACATGGCACCAAACATTGCCAAATGTCCCTGGGGATGAGGGGGTACTTCACCCACCCCCAGTCTAGGGGTTTACAGTTTATAAAATACTTTCACAACCATTAGGTTATTATCTAATCCTGGACTTCATCAAAACCACATAGGGGGCTTCCCCGGTGGCACAGTGGTTGAAAGTCTGCCTGCCAATGCAGGGGACACGGGTTCGTGCCCCGGTCCGGGAAGATCCCACATGCCGCAGAGTGGCTGGGCCCGTGAGCCGTGGCCGCTGAGCCTGCACGTCCGGAGCCTGTGCTCTGCAACGGAAGAGGCCACAACAGTGAGAGGCCCGCATACAGAAGAAGAAAAAAAAAAACCATGTAGGGATTAGCATCCCAAATTTACAGAAGAGGAAACTGAGGCTCAAAGAAGCCAAAGACTGTCCCAAGCTCACTCGGCTCAAGGCCCACTCTTTCTTTTTTGGCTGCACCGTGCCAAATGGTACACGACCAGGGATTGAACCCGGGCCACAGGAGTGAAAGCGCGAGTCCCAACCACTAGACCACCAGGGAATTCCCACAGCCGACTCTTCTTTCAATGTCCCACACACTGCTTTTCCAGCTGAAGGAGATTAACACTGCAGGCCCTCAGTTTCCTCACCCTTACAGTGAGAGGCTGGACACAATTCCCTTCCTTCTTCCTCTTCTTTCTTTCAAAGCAGAAAGCCTTTCTTCCAGAGAAATCTTCTGTGAAAGCCCAGTACATTCAAAAGATAAAACTAAGCTGCTATTTGAGGAGTCCAAGTAGCATCCAGGCCCTACCCTCCTGAACCCTGTACTTGTCCCCAGACGGGCCCCACAAACTCTAGGGCTCTATAGACCACATTTTGAAAACATGATAAATAAACTCCCCTGTCTGTTGTAACATATAAGTTATATTATTCTAGATAGCCATTCCTCAGTTAGAAATGGTCTCTAGCTGAAATAGGAAGCAAACACATGCAATAGAAATGTTATCTTAAACCGAGATCGAAACTACGTTACTGACTGGTCAGTGGTAGGAGAGAGAGAGAGAGAGAGAGAGAGAGAGAGAGAGAGAGAGAGAGAGAGAGAGTGTGTGTGTGTGTGTGTGTGTGTGTGTGAGAGTGTGTGTGTGTGTGTGTGTGTGTGTGTGTGTCCCAAGCGTGTGGGACCCCAGTGACCGGGTAAATCCAGGAGGAGTTGTAAAGCAGCAGTCTCGTGGACAAATCTGTCCAATATCCAGAACAGAAAGAAACAGGTTCCAAACAAATCACTCTATATGAACAGACCCTGGGAAACACATCTCAAATTCTCCAGACATCATTTTTCCAATCTGTTAAATGAAAGGGTTGAAATCACTGTTATCAGCCTTTTTTCCCCCAAAAGCATTCAAATTATTTTTCCAAATAAAATCTTATGCAGAAAATATATAAATACAACAGATCAAAGTAGAGTTGCTCTGTTTGGGCAGGGGGAGGGGACTGGGCTGAAAGCCTGACTAGAAATCCACTTGCTCGGCCTTCCCTTTCTGCTCTGTACCTAGCCCCACTCCGCCAGTGGCAACCACTAGGGTACTTTGGAAGACATTTAAAAACCACTAGACCAAATGAATCCCTAAGGTTCCTTCCAGCTCTAATAATCTATCATTCTGTAAGTCTATGTATTCATGGAAGTTATTCAACTGGGGCCAAACAAGGAAAGCAACAATGGGACATCATGTCCACACCAAGAGCAAATCCCATTAACCTGTCAATCAATGAGAAACTTCATTTATAGGTACCAGTGTAATTTCAAAGTTAGTGAAAAGCTTATTTAAACTAACCTATTAAATAACAAAACTAGACTTAACATATTTATTTAAAGATTATTCATAGTCCTCAACTGTAGGAAACAAATGAACTCAGTAAATAATCTTTCGAACAGAAATTGTTCTCACATTTATTTCCTCACATCATAAAAAGAGCAAAGTTAATGATCCTCCCCACCAATCATCATGATCATTCCAAGAAGTAATTTGGATAAAGTTTATTGTTTATCATTCCATTTATATAAGTAGGATCGTTTATCACACATGATGTTCTAAAATTTGCTTTTCTCACTTTATGATTATCAAGGACACCTTTCAAGGACATATATATAAGACTTTTTGTGAACATGTTTTCATTTCTCCTGAGTAAATAAATACCCAGGAGTAGAATGAATAGATGGTATGTTTAACTTTATAAGAAAGTACCAGTTTTACAAAATGATTGTGCCATTATATTTTCCCAACAACAGTGTACAAGAATTCCAGTTGCTCCACATCCTAGAAAACCTTTAATGTTGTCAGTCTTTTAAGCTATTTTAATGGGTGTATAGGGGGATCTCATTATGATTTTAATTTGCATTTCCCCAACGCCCATTGATGTTAACATCTTTTCATGTTCTTATTTGCCATTAGTATAACTTCTTTTGCAAAGAATCTTTTCAAACACTTTACCAATTTTCTTAGATGGACTGTCTTCTTATGATGAAATTTAAAAATTCTTTATTCTGGAAACAAATCCTTTATCAGATATATGTATTGCAAATACTCTCTCCCATTCTGTGGCTCGTCTTTTTTTGTTCTCTTAATGGTGTCTTTCAAAGAGCAAGTTTTAAATTTTGATCAAATCCAGCATATCAATTTTTCTCTTTGTGATTTTGTTTTCTGTGACCTAAGAAATCTTTTTTTTTAGGAATCTTTTTGAACTCAAGGTCACAAAGATTTATCCTATGCTTTCTTTTAGAAATATTTAGTTTTAGCTTTTACATGTCTGTGATTCTTCAAGTTAATTTTTATGTATGATAATGAGGTTCATTTTTTTTCTATGGATACCCAGTTATTCTAGCACAATTTCTTGAAAAGATTTTCCTTTCCCCATTAAATTGCTTTGGCATCTTTGTCAAAAATGAATTGACAATATATTTATGGGTTTATTTCTAGACACTAGCCAATCTCACCGATTTATACGTGTACCCTTCTCCAACACCACACTGTCTTGTTTACTGAAGCTTTACAGTAAGTCTTGAAATCAGGTAATGTTAGTCTTCCATCTTTGTTTTTCTTTTAAAAAATGGCTTTGGGGACTTCCCTGGCAGTTCAGTGGTTAAGACTCTGCGCTTCCACTGCAGGGGGCAAGGGTTTGATCCCTGGTTGGGGAACTAAGATCCTGCATGCCTCAGGGCACAGCCAAAAAAAAAAAAAAAATCACTTTGTTCTGGATTGTTTACATTTTCATGTGGATTTTTAAATGAACTTCTCAGTTTCTACAAGTATCTTTGAGCATTGTTTTTCTTGCTGAAAAGGAGATAATATAAACTTCCTAACTGAATTGCTCGGAGAGTAGAAAAGGGATAATATATTAGTGTGCCAAATACGGTGGCACATAACAGGTATTCAATTAATGTTAACTTCCTCTCTCTTTCCCTCTCTTGGCCTTTAAATAAACAGGATCCAATCTAGCAATGCCCTAACATTTCACTAGTGGGTCAATGGCCGTGGTAAAAATATTACCACACCAAACGACTTTTATAAGTAAATATTTGTATTTTCCCTTGGATTCAACACTGAAATGCACTTGCCAGAAAAAGTAATTCAGCATATTTACTAATAAACTGTTTCAGGCCACATTTTAGGAAAGCATAAAACCACAGCCAAAACAGAAATTTAACTATGTTTTCAAGTTCCACATAGTACCTAATTACATTATTCTACAATTCTAACAGAAAATTCTCCTCTAGGAAGATCACAATGTTCCATTAGGCATATTGCTGCCGCAAATGGAAAAAGGATTTCTGCTCCCAAACACTGTTTATAAATACATATAACAAACAAAATACGGCTACTAATTCAACAATTAACATGTACTAATTTGAAACCCAAACCTATAAACAACCAAAAATCTTTGAAGTATTTTAGTTTAGCCTAATTGATATCACTCCATGAAATGGAGAGGTATCAGTTTGCAAACACAGGCTACCAAAAGGCACTTTTTGGTGAGCCACCAATACTTTGCGGTAACCCACATTTATGAGATGAACTGATACTTAAAGAAAAACAGTAATTTGCTTTCTTTTTCCATGACTATTCAATGGCCTCTTTCAGTATAGTTTATTTTTTTGAATTTTTGTATTTTACTTTATTTTTTATACAGCAGGTTCTTACTAGTTATCTATTTTATACATATTAGTGTATACATGTCAATCCCAATCTCCCAATTCATACCACCACCACCACCATACCTCCACCACTTTCCCCACATGGTGTCCATACGTTTGTTCTCTACATCTGTGTCTCTATTTCTGTCCTGCAAATCGGTTCATCTGTACCATTTTTCTAGGTTCCACATATATACGTTAATATACGATATCTGTTTTTCTCTTTCTGACTTACTTCACTCTGTATGACAGTCTCTAGATCCATCCACACCTCTACAAATGACCCAATTTCATTCCTCTTTAGGGTTGAGTAATATTCCATTGTATATATGTACCACATCTTTATCCATTCATCTGTCGATGGGCATTTAGGTTGCTTCCATGACCTGGCTATTGTAAATAGTGCTGCAATGAACATTGGGGTACATGTGTCTTTTTGTTTGCTTTGTTTTTTTATTTTTGGCTGCATTGGGTGTTCGTTGCTGCACGTGGGCTTTCTCTAGTTGCAGTGAGCAGGGGCTACTCTTGGTTGCGGTGCGCAGGCTTCTCATTGCAGTGGTTTCTCTTGTTGCGGAGCACGGGCTCTAGGTGCACGGGCTTCAGTAGTTGTGGCACGTGGGCTCAGTAGTTGTGGTGCACGGGCTTAGTTGTTCCGTGGCATGTGGGATCTTCCCAGACCAGGGATCGAACCTATGTCCCCTGCATTGGCAGGCGGATTCTTAACCACTGCGCCACCATGGAAGTCCCGCATGTGTCCTTTTGAATTATGGTTTTCTCTGGGTATATGTCCAGTAGTGGGATTGCTGGGTCATATGGTAATTCTATTTTTAGTTTTTTAAGGAACCTCCATACTGTTCTCCATAGTGTCTGTATCAATTTACATTCCCACCAACAGTACAAGAGGATTCCCTTTTCTCCACACCCTCTCCATCATTTGCTGTTTGTAGATTTTCTGATAATGACCATTCTAACTGCTGTGAGGTGATACCTCACTGTAGTTTTTATTTGCATTTCTCTAATAATTAGTGATGTTGAGCAGTTGAGCAGCTTTTCATGTGCTTCTTGGCCATCTGTATGTCTTCGTTGAGAAATGTTTATTTAGGTCTTCTGCCCATTTTTTGATTGGGTTGTTTGTTTTTTAATATTGAGCTGCTTGAGCTGTTTATATATTTTGGAGATTAATCCTTTGTCTGTTAATTTGTTTGCAAATATTTTCTCCCATTCTGAGGGTTGCCTTTTCGCCTTGCTTGTAGTTTCCTTTGCTTTGCAAAAGCTTTTAAGTTTCATTAGGTCCCATTTGTGTTTATTTTTATTTCCATTACTATAGGAGGTGGATCAAAAAAGATCTTGCTGTGATTTATGTCAAAGAGTGTTCCTCCTATGTTTTTCTCTAAGGGTTTTATAGTGTCCTGTTTTACATTTAGGTCTCTAATCCATTTTGAGTTTATTTTTGTGTATGGTGTTAGAGTGTTCTAATTTCATTCTTTAACATGTAGCTGTCCAGTTTTCCCAGGACCACTTATTGAAGAGACTGTCTTTTCTCCATTGTATATCCTTGCCTCCTTTGTTATAGATTAGTTGACCAGTATAGTATTTTTTTAACATTAAAATGGTCTTAAACAATCAATTTAACTATACGCAATTGATCAGCAGATGAATACACAAAACCTGCTGGTTAATTCTAAGGTAGGTCAGCTGCTAAATCATTTACTGTCCTACTTTCTTATCAAGGAAGGAACAAGGCCAAACCCTTTCTTTTCATGAAGATGAATGTATGGCAAAGCATTAACTTTCATCTCTATTGATAGAGCTGCATATAACCAGTGACAAATCTCAAGACATATCAGAAATTAATAAACTGCAAAATGTTACTTGGGCTCCCCTCCTGCCTCTCCTACTTGTCAACCGCAATTCCACTCTCCATTTATGTAGGTTTGACATCACCCTGACAACTCCTGCTCATGAGCCTGCATTTCAAGTTCTGTAAACATAACTGCTGTACTGTCACCATTACATCCATCTCCATTCCACTCCTTCTGCCCCCATCTTAGTTCTGGGTTCCTCTAACCTGATCATTTCACTTATGACATGACTTTGCAATAATATACTAATACACCCCTTGCCCTCATTCTGGCCCTTTCCAATTCATTCTCATAATACTTCAGGGACCTTTCTGAAATCAGACATTCAACCACGTCACTCTTCAGCTTAACATTTAATGGTTTTTCTCAATGCTACACAAAGAGCCATACAATCCAGTAATCCCACTCCTAGGAACATACCCAAGAGAAATGAAAACATATGTCCGTATAAAAACTGGTATACTTGGTCACAGCAGCATTATTCATAATAGCGAAAAAGTGTAAACAACCTAAATGTCCATCAACTGATAAATGGATAAACCAAATGTGGTATATCCATACCATAGAATATTATTTGCTACCAGATGTCAATACTATCCAAAGTGATCCACAGATTCGATGCAATCCCTATCAAAATCCTATGATATTTTCTGCAGAAATAGAAAATCCATCCTAAAATTCATATGGAATCTCAAGGGACCCTGAATAGCCAAAATAATCTTGAAAAAGAACAAACCAAGAGACACATTTCCTGATTTCAAAACTTACTACAAAGCTACAGTTATCAAAACAATGTAGTACTGGGAATTCCCTGGTGGTCCAGTGGTTAGAACTCAGAGCTTGCACTGCCGTGGGTCCGGGTTCAACCCCTGGTCAGGGAACTAAGATCTCTCAAACTGCACAGCACGGTCAAAAAAAAAAAAAACAGTGTAGTACTGGCATAAAGACAGACAGATAGACCAATGGAATAGACAGCCCAGAAAAAAACCCTTGCATATATGGTCAAATGGTTTTTGACAAGGGTGCCAAGACCATTCAGTGGGGAAAGGCCTGTCTTTTCAACAAATGGTTCTGGGAAAACTGGATATCCACATGCAAAAAAATGAAATCAGACTCTCCTTATCTGGCACCATATACAAAAATTAACTGAGTAAGGCTTCCCTGGTGGCGCAGTGGTTGAGAGTCTGCCTGCTGATGCAGGGGACACAGGTTCGTGCCCCGGGCCGGGAGGGTCCCGCATGCTGCGGAGCGGCTGGGCCCATGAGCCATGGCCGCTGAGCCTGCGCGTCCGGAGCCTGTGCTCTGCAACAGGAGAGGCCACAACAGTGAGAGGCCTGCGTACCGAAAAAAAAAAAATTAACTGAATACAGCTCAAAAACCTGTAAGACTATAAGACTCTAAGAGGAAACACAGGGCAAAAACATCACCACATTGGATTTGGCAATGATTTCTTGGATACGAAATCATACAAATACATATATTGGTCTCTGCCTCCAGTTCCTGGCAGAGAGCTCCTAAATCCCTTGGAACTTCCTAGGTGATAGGCGTGACTTTTACTCTAATGAGGCGACTCTTGATGGGCTCCTGCATAGCTTCAGGATGAGGGCTGATCACCAGAAAGACCAAGTCACGCTTGGAATTTTTAGCCTCATCCGCCATCCTCCAAGAAGGGGAGAGGGGCTGGAGATTGAGTTAATGATTCATCATGCCTTCATGATGAAGCTTTCGAAAAATCCCTAAAGTATGGGGTTCTGAGAGCTTCCAGGATGGTGAACACTTCTACATGCCAAGAGGGCTACATGCCAGAGGGAGGTGCACCCCACCTCCACAGAAACAGAAGCTCCTGCGCTTGGGACCCTTCAGGACCTCACCAAATGTATCTCTTCATCTGGCTGTTCATTCATATTCTTTAGTATCCTTTGTAATAAACTGGTAATCTACTAAATAAACTGTTTTCCTGAGCTCTGTGAGCCATTCTAACAAATTACTGAACCCTAAGAGGGAATCATGGGAACCTGATTCATAGCCAGTCAGTCAGAAGCGTAGGTAACAATCTGGATTTCTGATTGGCATCTGAAGTGAGAGTCTTAGGGGACTAAGCCCTTAACTCATAGGGTCTGTGCTATCCTGTTACTGTCAGAATTGAATTGTGTAATGGAGCACCCAGCTGGTGTCAGAGAATATCTTACTGTGGAAAACCCACACATCTGCCATCAGAAGTACTGTCAGTATGAGAGTAGATGAGAAACGAGATTTTTGCTGCTCAGACACCAAAAGCACAGTCAACAAAAGAAAAAATTGACAAACTGGACTTCGGAAAAATTTTTTAATTTTGTGCACCAAAAGATAATACCAGTAGGGGCTTCTGTGGTGGCGCAGTGGTTGAGAGTCCGTCTGCCGATGCAGGGGACACGGGTTCGTGCCCCGGTCCAGGAGGATCCCACGTGCCGCAGACCGGCTGGGTCCATGAGCCACGGCTGATGAGCCTGTGCGTCTGGAGCCTGTGCTCCGCAACGGGAGAGGCCACAACAGTGACAGGCCCACATACCGCAAAAAAAAAAAAAAAAGATAATACCAGCAGAGCAAAAAGGTATCCCACATACATGGGAGAAAATATTTGCAAATCACAGATCTGATAAAGGATTAATATCAAGAATATATAGAGATGGGACTTCCCTTGTGGCACAGTGGTTATGAGTCCGCGTGCCAGTGCAGGGGACACGGGTTCAAGCCCTGGTCCGGGAAGATCCCACATGCCGCAGAGCAACTAAGCCCATGTGCCACAACTACTGAGCCTGCGCTCTAGAGGCTGCGAGCCACAACTACTGAGCCCGCGAGCCACAACTACTGAAGCCCTCAGGCCTAGGGCCCGTGCTCCACAACAAGAGAAGCCACTGCAATGAGAAGCCCGCACACCGCAACAAAGAGTAGCCTCCACCAGCCGCAACTAGAGAAAGCCCGCGCTCAGCAAGGAAGACCCAACACAGCCTAAATAAATAAATAGAGTAAACCTTGAAGACATTATACAAAGTGAAATAAGCCAATCTCAAAAAGACAAATACTGTATGATTCTACTTACATGAGGTACTTAAGAGTAGTCAAAATCACAGAGACAGAAAGTAGAGTGGTGGTTGTCAGGGGCTGGGAGGTATGGGCAGGAGTAGAGAGTTATTGTTAACTGGGTACAGAGTTTCAGTTTTACAAGATGAAGAGTTATGGAGATAGACGATGGTAATGAGTGTACAGCACTGTGAACATATTTAATACCACTTAGTGGTACACCTAAAGACGGTTAAGATGGTCAATTTAAAAATGTTTTAATTTAAATTAAAATTTTAAAAATTTTATTGAAATATAGTTGATTTACAACGTTCTGTTAGTTTTGGGTATACAGCAAAGTGATTCAGTTTTATATATATATGTATGTGTGTGTGTGTGTATATATATAACTTTTTCAGGTTCTTTTCCATTATAGGTTATTACAAGATATTGAATATAGTTCCCAGTGCTAAACAGAAGGTCCTTGTTGTTCATCTATTTTATATATAGTAGTGTGTATATGCTAATCTCAAACTCCTAATTTATCCCCCCCATAAAATGGTAAATTTTGTTATTTGTATTTTATCACAATTAAAAATATATATATTGAGGGAAAATACCCCTCAAGACTATGAGGGTTAAATGAGATAATGTAACATGCTTAGCACAGTGTCTGGCACATATTAAGTGCTCAATAAATGGTAGCCATTATCATCACTCCCTGAAGGAGCCAAAGTCTCTGGGATGATGCCTGGACAGTTTCTGAGACCTGAAGTGCAGACCTCCACCCGGTCCACCTACTAAGCACCTAAGATGGAATTCTCTAAGATGGAATTCTGAAGTCTCCACCTCCTTTTCACATTCCTCAAAAAGGTAAGCCCCTCAAGGGCAGGCCCAGTGCCTATTCATCTGTGCACCCCTCCCCCGAGATTTCCACAATGCCTGGTATTAAATTGCTTAGAGAAGTATACATTAATTATTACTACTATGTATATAAAACTGGAATACCAATTGTCGGACTTCCATACCACCTACAATAGCCGTGATAGGAGCAAATGTGTTATTTTAACTTATGATTGCTATCCTTCATTCACATGCCTGCAGCTAGTATTTACCAAGTACAGGTAATGTACTAACCACTGTACAGAGATTATCTCATTTTATCATCACTTGTAAACAACTACCATTTTATAGTTGAGGAAACTGAGGCACAGAGAAGTAATTATTGGCACATTTACTTCTAATGCAAAAAATCAGGCAAAAGAAAAGGAAAGGCATGTGAATGCTACCACAGTTCATTAAATGGAATACATTCTAGGGGCTGCTTATAAATATCCATGGCTTGCATTTTTCCTTATGCTTAATACACCTGGCTTGCAAGGACAGCCTTTTTCAGGAAAGTATCATGGCATTGGTCAATCCCTCTCCCAACCGTGACATCTCTTTCCCCTCTTTTAGATTTTCTGGCCAATACATGGATTATTAAGACTAGATATTCCTGGGACTTCCCTGGTGGCGCAGTGGTTAAGAATCCACCTGCCAACGCAGGGGACACGGGTTCGAGCCCTGGCCCAGGAAGACCCCACATGCCGCGGAACAACTAAGCCCGTGTGCCATAACTACTGAGCCTGCGCTCTAGAGCCCGCAAGCCACAAATACTGAGACCACCTGCTGCAACTACTGAAGCCCGTGTACCTGGAGCCCATGCTCTGTAACAAGAGAAGCCACCGCAATGAGAATACCGTGCACCACGACGAAGAGTAGCCCCCACTCGCCTCAACTAAAGCCCACACACATCAACTAAGACCCAACACAGACAAAAATAAATAAATTAATTTAAAATTTCAAAAAAGACTAGATATTCCTTACTCTGGTCTCAAAGTGGGAGTGAAATGTGGGGGAGAAGGGACATAGCCAATTTCACAGTTTTTTCACATTAAGGATTCCCAAGGCCTCCAAATGAATCCACAAAGTACTGGAACGAGATTCTCCTCAAAGCTTCCTCCAGCAAATCTGGGGCCATAGCCTCTGCCACACAGACATCAACTTGGTCATGAGGTCACAGCCTGCCAGCACAGGCCTTCTCCGTTCGAGAGTGAGTTGTAACAGCACTCTAAGGGCAATGACAATGCTTCTATGACCTACACTCGTAGGGCTTAGATAGTCTCAAATTGCAGGGAAGGACCTCCATAAGTCTCATAAACTCTGATTTTCTCATCTCTTAGGATCTTATTTCCCCTGGGAAACAGAAAATAGATAAAACCTCCCATCCAGTCCGAGTGACAAGCAAAGGTGAGCGCATCAGCTCTGTCCCAGAACTATTAAGACTCCTGTGTTAGCGCAATACTATGCCTCCTATTCTCATTAGCAAGAATGTGTGTCTTATTCATGTGGGTACACACAAGACTAACTACTCAGTATGTACAAGGAAAAATATCAATAAATGGCACAGCCCTTGAGCAGAGTGGGAAAGAAAACCAGAGCATTCAATAAATCTGATAAAACAAAAATAAATTCATAAAGTTAGCAAAAACCATTAATGACGCATTCACATAAAATAATGGAACATGCTATTCATAAAACATAATATTCTTCACTCCTTTTTAATTTCCTGCAATAAGGCTTTGGCAGTACCACTTAAACCAACATCATGCTCTACTTGTTTAAGTAAAAAAGTGCTCTCTGGTTTATGTTTCTTGGTTGACTACTCCCAAATATTTCTAATACTACTTTATTATTAAGATTACTGACAATAATTTACATGCCCAGATGAAATTAAAAGTTGGTAAAAGTTCCAAGAGTACAAGGACACATGATCAAAGTGTGAACTGGCAGAAATTCACATGAAATGTACCCTACTTGGACTTTTAAAATTTAAATGCTAATTCATTCAGTTAACAAAGACACTGAGTAGCAGATACAGGCTGAGAACAGTCTACAAAATTCTCAGCAACACATATCATTCATTTAACAAGAGTTACTGTATGTCTCCTCTATCCCAGGGGCTGGGGGTCAACAGTGAACAAAACAGTCTCTGGTTCTCACGAAGTTTACATTCTAGGGAGGGACAATCAAGTAAAGAAACAAACTGCAAATTCCAGATGGTGATACAGGAGCTATTAAGAAAGATTAGTGGGGCTTCCCTGGTGGCACGGTGGTTCAAAATCTGCCTGCCATCTACCCTGAGAAAACCATAATTCAAAGAGTCATGGGGGCTTCCCTGGTGGCGCAGTGGTTGAGAGTCCACCTGCCGATGCAGGGAACACGGGTTCGTGCCCCGGTCCGGGAAGATCCCACATGCCGCGGAGTGGCTGGGCCCGTGAACCATGGCCCCGGAGCCTGCGCGTCCGGAGCCTGTGCTCTGCAACGGGAGAGGCCACAACAGTGAGAGGCCCGCATACCGCAAAAAAAAAAAAAAAAAAAAAAAAAAGAGTCATGTACCACAATGTTCATTGCAGCTCTATTTACAATAGCCAGGACATGGAAGCAACCTAAGTGTCCATTGACAGGTGAATGATAAAGAAGATGTGGCACATATATACAATGGAATATTACTCAGCCATAAAAAGAAACAAAATTGAGTTATTTGTAGTGAGGTGAATGGACCTAGAGACTGTCACACAGAGTGAAGTAAGTCAGAAAGAGAAAAACAAATACCGTATGCTAACACATATATATGGAATCTAAAAAAAAAAAAAAAAAGGTTCTGAAGAACCTAGGGGCAGGATAGGAATAAAGACGCAGATGTAGAGAATGGACTTGAGGACACAGGGAGGGGGAAGGGTAAGCTGGGACGAAGTGAGAGAGTGGCATGGACATACATACACTACCAAATGTAAAACAGATAGCTAGTGGGAAGCAGCCACATAGCACAGGGAGATCAGCTTGGTGCTCTGTGACCACCTAGAGGGGTGGGATAGGGAGGGTGGGAGGGAGACGCAAGAGGGAGGAGATATGGGGATATATGTATATGTATATGTATAGCTGATTCACTTTGTGATACAGCAGGAACTAACACACCATTGTAAAGCAATTATACTCCAATAAAGGTGTTAAAAAACAAAAACAAAAAAACGCCTACCAGTGCAGGGAAAACAGGTTCAAGCCCTGGTCCGGGAAGATTCCACATGCCGAGGAACAACTAAGCCCATACGCCACAACTACTGAGCCTGAGCTCTAGAGGCCGCGAGCCACAACTACTGAACCCGCATGCCACAACTACTGAAGCCCGCACGCCTAGAGCCTGTGCTCCGCAACAAGAGAAGCCACCGCAAAGAGAAGCCACCGCAACAAGAAGCCCAGGCACAGCAACGAAGAGTAGCCCCCGCTCGCTGCAACTAGAGAAAGATGGCGCACAGCAAAGAAGACCCAACACAGCCAAAAATAAAATAAAATAAATTAATCTTTTAAAAAAGCTTTTAAAAAATTTAGTGACGTGATGGAGAATAAGTAGGACACCTAGGAACTTCTTAAATGCTAACAATGTTATTATTTTTTAAAGACAGTCTCAAACCTTATGGATGAACTAGGGAGAAAGGAAAAATCTGAGGGGAAGAAAGGAAAAGAAAGGAACAAGAAGTGAAAGAAGAGAGAAACAGGTTTAACAAACAATGGCCTATTGTGCCTATTACAGAGAGGCGTGTGTTTTGTTTTGTTTCTTTGAGTCAATGAGCTCAATGCACCAGGTCAAACCATACTAGAAATCTTCTATCCCACATACTCCTATTATACACAAATAAATAGATATTTTAAAACCAGAATATGGGGGAAATAAAACTGCTTTCCCTATGATAGGAAAGGAGGGGTGGTATTTATAAATAAATGTAGCTCTTCCTATAGGACAAAATCATACGAGAACATTACTCAAGCCTCAGAGTAAATCCTTGAAGAACAATTTTGAAAACAACTTGTGCCTAAAGTACATGCTTATGAGGGCTCTTTAACTCAGCTGTACAACATCTAGGCTAAACACGAACGATTAAAATAGTCATTTTTCAGCAAATCGGTGGGAAAAGAATGAAAACACTTAGTTATAAGGTGCCAAACAGAGAAGTGCTCACCAAGGGAGCTGTCCATTCACCTTGACCTCCCTTCAGTCTCTCTGAAGCCAGAGAATATGAAATTATCTAATAGGTTGAAGAACAACAACAACAACAAAATTATCAACATGCAGCTGAAAGCTTGCCTTGGCCCTTCTTCCCTGCCTACATCTTCTACAAAACCTCTATCTTATTATGGCAGGCTGCCGTTCCTGAGTCTCCATCTCCATTTTGAAGTACTAGAAAAGCAAGCAGCCAAAGAAGCTTGCTTCTAAAGAGTTCTATAACCTCTATAACTTCTGAAGAGTTCTATAACTTCTAAACAGTTCTATAACCTCACTGCCTATAGGAATAGGAACTAACACACTCACTACAGAAGACTGTTCATTCCAGGGACTTCCCTGGTGATCCAGTGGTTTAGAATCTGCCTTCCAATGCAAGGGATGCAGGTTCAATCCCTGGTCGGGTAACTAAATCCCACATGCCACGGGGCAACTAAGCCTGCAGACTCTAGAGCCCATGCGCCACAACTAGATAGAAGCCCGCGTGCTACAATGAAAGATCCTGCATGCCGCAACTAAGACCTAAGGCAGCCAAAAAAAAAAAAGTGTTCATTCCATAGTCTCAAATGCCTCTTAGACGAAAGTCCCCCAAAATTACACTCCTATGCTTCATTTCTCATATGCCCTTTCTCTACGTCCATTACTTCAGGGACAACCCCCTCAAAATCTGAACTCAGGGCTTCCCTGGTGGCGCAGTCATTGAGAGTCCGCCTGCCTATGCAGGGGACGCGGGTTCGTGCCCCGGTCCAGGAGGATCCCACATGCCGTGGAGCGGCTGGGCCCGTGAGCCATGGCCGCTGAGCCTGCGCGTCCGGAGCCTGTGCTCCGCAGCGGGAGAGGCCACAACAGTGAGAGAGGCCCGCGTGCCGCAAAAAAAAAAAAAATTCTGAACTCAGCTTCTCCCTCAAAATTAAAAACTTCTTCTCAACCTCATTATCATTCTCAAACAAATTCAACCATGTAAGCAGAAAAACAATCAAAATTATGAGCTTTTTTCTCACTACAGTCTCTCTCCTGCCATCTCACATGATCAGTTACTATGTGACTTAGTATAATGAGGTGTACATGCACCCCTCCTGCTTTACTTCCAAATTCTGATCAATGACATCACCACTTAACCAAGTTCTAACCTTGGAGTCATCTTTATAAGAAATGAAACGAGGCAAAGTTAACCCAGTTGGAGAGAAGATAAAGAAAATAGCACTTACTGAGTTCCTACTACGTACTTGGCACTGTGCTGGCCCAGGAGGTGGGTATTACTATCTCCTTTTTATAAATGAGGGAAAAAGTTTGAAGTTTTTCAAGTAGACCCATTCCCTTCTGGTCTAACAGTTCAGACTTTGATCACTTCACATTCACAGTACTGTCAGCCTCCTCTACTCCTGATTTGTTCTATATAAAACACTGCCAGGGGCTTCCCTGGTGGCGCAGTGGTTGAGAGTCTGCCTGCCGATGCAGGGGACACGGGTTCGTGCCCCGATCCGGGAAGATCCCACGTGCCGCGGAGCGGCTGGTCCCGTGAGCCATGGCCGCTGAGCATGCGCGTCCAGAGCCTGTGCTCCGCAGCGGGAGAGGCCACAACAGTGAGAGGCCCGCGTACCGCAAAAAAAACAAAAAAACAACAAAAAAAACACCGCCAGGACAATCATACCCAAATTCCATTTACATCACATAAGTTCCCTGTTGAGGGCACTGAAATGCCTTCTCTTTCACTATCTGCCCACTGACTGGCCCATAGCTCAGTACATATCTGTTACTTAAAACCATCTCATGATTCCCTACTAGCCTCAACGTCCTGAGCCCTGGGAGCAGAAAGTAATAGATTTTTAAGACAGAGGTGCTGAATATGCAGAATGCATGTGAAAAAGACAAAGCCAACTCAAAAGCCTTCAAGATAAAGTAGAATCTCTCCAAGGTAATTCACAATTCTGACTCCACCCAAACCAGCCTTGTTTAGGGAGTAGGGGGGTGCTGAAATTAGAATGCCTGGGTTCTAACCCCAGCTCCTCCACTTCTAGCCACTTAACCTCTCCGTGCTTCAATTCCTCCACCATAAAAGTTCAACCAGCCTCTGCTCAAGTTCTTCCACTCTCCCTGTCTATCCAAGTCCAAGTCATTATCCAAAGCTCTACGAAAGGCCCATTTCCCCCAACCCACCACTCCATTTACTTGATTTATAATAATAGCTCTACAGCAAAAAGTCTGAATAACTTATTTTGGTTTTTATCGGTAATCATATATCACCATGCTTCATTTAATTATTCCACCTGTGTATGCCCCACCAATGTCCCACTCATGAATGACACACACTACTTGCTGCCTCAGGTAATCAGCAGTGGCACAGTATCAATATCAACAATTATTACTACCACCATTTACTGAATATATAGTAAGTGCCAGGCATTGTGCAAGTATCTTGTGTACTTTTCTGTCCTTCAGTCTTCATAATCCTTTTAGGTAAATCTATCTCTTTATCACCATTTCATAGTTAAGGAAGCCTCTATATAAACTCACTCATTTAATCCTCAAAACAACTCTGTGAGATAGCAATATTATTGCCAATTTACAAATGAGTAAGCAGGCACAGAGAGGTTAGATAACTTGCCCGAAATCACACAGCCGGTAAGTGGTGAATTCGAGGATGAAGGGGTAGCTGTGATAAATTACTTCATTTACTGATTCATTCTCAACATTTTTTATTAAGCACTCTTCTGGGAGCTGAGGATACAGCAGTGAATGAACCAGAAAACATCCCTGCTCTCAAGGACCTTATAATTTTATTTCTTTTCCAATATTTTCATTCAAGGGCACAATCCTAAATCCTCTTAAATACTTTGTTAAGATTTCCATACAAAAATATCAAAATTAGATAATAAAAATTAGTACCAAAGAAAAGTATGGTACTTGAAGCCAGAAAACCTGGGTTAAATTCCTAACTTTGCCATTGATTAGGCCCTGGGCAAATCCCTTCACTTGACTCTCAATTTCATGACTTGTATTAAATAATGTATTAAGTTGCACACCAAGCACAGAGTCTGGCACTTAGTGAGTTTCCCTCTTTCCCTCTCCCCTCCAAGCAGTGACTTCATAATTTTTGTGTCGTCCCTGAGCACATGTTAAAAGGCTGCACCGAGTTACACTAAGGGCTGAAAAGTTACCAATCACTATCTTACTTTCCAAGGCAATTCTTATTCCAGATCACCATCACTATGTCTCAGATTTCAGACCCCAGACTACTCTGATGCCTATAAACCAGGTTACAAGTCGGGAATGACAACAACTCACGTTAAAGCCTGACAGTATCTATAAAATGCTCCCGATGACCTTCTTAGAGGGCACTTTTGATTCAGCAGAGGAGGAATGTGGCCTCCAGGCCAAGCTGCACGCCCCGTGCGAGAGATGTGACACGAGGGAGGAGAATTTCCAGCCTCCAGCCCAAGGTTGCGCCCTGCATACTGCTTCAACTTGCAGAGCTCCCCAACTCTCCTGCCACCTGCCAACCCGACCCCCACCTCCTCGGGGCTGCATCTCCACCCGTCCCACCTCGGGCAGCCGCCCAGGCTCCTGGAGCCCGCGTCCCCAGCCGCCGTAATGACCTCCCGCCCGGGCCCGGGCAGCTCTCCCTGGCCTGAGGGGCTGGAACAGGCCGAACGGCCAGACCTCTCACGGGACTTCTCCTCCGCCCTCCGGGTCAGCGGAGCCTTGAGCCAACTTATCGGCTCCGGGTGGGGCCTGCCGGAGACGAGGAACCCCTTACCTATCTTCACGACGGCATCTGCCAAGCACCGGTCCCACTTCCTGCCGAGCTCTGAATCCGACATGTTCCCCACCCGCAGTTCCAGCTTTCCGGACCGTCGGGCCCCGCGCTCAAACCCCAGGCAAGTCTCGCGAGAGCCGCCTCCGTTCCCAGGCCCGGAAGGCCGACGACGGCCCGCCAGATATCGCGAGATGATCTGACAGCTTCCGTACTTTCCGGTTTTTTTCAGTTGGTCGTCAAGGTGACGGGTTGCCAGGAGGCCAGAGGTGACCCTGACCTTGGAGCCGCGCCTACCTAAGGGTTGCGAGGCGGACAGGTTTCCTGGGCAGCATCCAGAGCCCTGTCTGGAAGGTCCTTCCACAACACCAACTCCCGACGTTGGCCTTGGAAATTCCCAGGGCAAGTGAGGGCACAGCGCTGGATTTATTCATTCATTTACTCATCTTGGCTTTTTCTTCTCCCTCATTCACTCATTTATTGCAGTGGAACTCCCGCCTTCACCACTAACACAGAAATTGCTCTGGCAAACGTCACCTATTGCGGGGACTTCCCTGGTGGTCCAGTGAGTAAGACGACGCGCTTCCATTGCAGGGGGCGGGGTTCGATCCCTGGCCGGGGAAATAGATCCCACGTGCATGCCGCAACTAAGAGTCCTCCTGCAACAACTAAAAAGGAAAGATCCCTCATGCAGCAAGGAAGATCCCGCGTGCAGCAACTAAGACCCGGCGCAGCCTAAATAAGTAAATAAATATTTTAAAATATTTAAATATTTTCTTTTTTTAATTGCCAAATAAAGTGGACGCTTTTTGATCTCTGTACAGCATTGGACACAACTGCTCTCTCTTTCCTGATCCTCCTTGTCTCCGCCTTCTGTTTATTCATTTGACTCCCAGGACGCCAGTCTTTCCTAATTATCCTCTTCTGACTCTTCTCCTTAGGGGGTCCATCCAGGGCTGTTTTTCTCTGCAGCTAGTTAAGAGTGTTGGTTCGCTGGGTTCCATCAATCCTCTTTACATACTCTCCCTAAGTAATTGCAAACAGTGCCAAATTCTATCTCCAGATCAAGCTTCTTATTCATAATTCAGCCTCTTTGCTGGTGTCCTTTCATTTTCCCTTCCCGTTTCCATCCTCCATCCTACCAACAAATACAGATTTGACTCTATTATTCCTCTGATTAGAAGCTGTCAGTGACTCCTATTCATCTACTGGTTATATTCAAGCTGCAACAATTCATTCTAGGAAACCTACACTAATAAAACTTAGAGCCCCCTTTCATCCATCCACTAATAGAGCATGGAGCCTCCCTCCATCTTCTTACTGTCGCAGGAGCTCACCTACCCCACAGGATTCTCTACATTGTATTGAAACATCTCTTTACAGATGTTTGTATCTGCCAGTAAAACTAGAAGCTCATTAAAGGCCTGAGCTGCCCCTTCTTCATCTGCACGCTCCCAGTTCAGAGCACAAGGCCTTGGACAGTAGGATCTTCTATGAAATATATGAACTGAATTGAATTCATTCACCCATATACTTATTTATTCTTGACATCTTTAACAGCAGAACCACTGTTCTAGTCCTTGCTATGACAGAGCCCCTTCCTTCAGGAAGCCTTCTTCCATGACATGACCATCCTTCATCCAGCTCGCATCTGAACTACATATCAGACTATATTGTAATTGTTTGTGTGTCTCTTGGATGTGACTGTGAGCTCCTTGAGAATAGGGGCTGTGCCATTTCTATATCCTGATGACCAGGAGAGAGCCTAGTATATATTGGATTTTCAATAACTGCTTTTCAAATGGATGTAAGAATGAATATATAAATGATTGACTGACTAATCAGTTGAGTTACAGAGAGGAAAAAAAAGTCTCTGTTCTGGGAGAACTTTATAGTGTAGCATTTATGTTGAAAAAAAGAAGGAAAATTAACTTCACTAAATATCAATGATGTGTCACAAATACCACCAGGCATCTCATGTACTTTAATTTATCCTCACAGCAAGTTGAGATTAGGATCTTCATTTTCGCAGATTTGGAAACTGAGTCTCCGAGATGTTAAGTAATGTGGAAGATGCACAAGGCTCTGCATTGTGTAGATTTAGAAACTGGCAGAGGCATTTTTATTGGGTTCAAGAGAGTTGTGAATTTTTGTAGAAGGCAGAGAGCAAATTATGAGAGCAATCAGAGGCAGATGGTATAGCATGAATTCTGGAGCCAGGCTGTCTGCATTCAGATCCCAGCTTTTTCCTAGTTTGTATCTATTATTCTCTCTTTCCATGGTTCTTTTCCCAATACGATGCTTTATTCACTGCTGTAGCCCCACCCCTAGAACATTATGTGACACATAGTGTTTGCTTGATAAATATCTTGATTGAATGAATAAATAAATGGAAACTCTGGAGTTTTTATAGTTCTTAGAGAACAAAGACCAATACAAATGGGAAAAATATTTTTTTAAACAGCAATTAAAAAAAAAAAAAACCCAGCAAGACACTCACTGTAAACTTAGTTACATTCAAAATGATTAAAAATAGATTTCTCAATGCTGGAGAAGGGAGTTACAAACATGGAAAGGGAAAAAGCGTGAAAGAATTCTTTGCTGTTGGATTGGAATTGAGTGTATCAGTATGAACTCATGGTATTTAATGTAATAGAGATACATATAAAAGTGTGTGTGTGTGTGTGTGTTTCCCAATCCTGTCTGTGGAGGGGGCCTAAAAGCAATGACATACCAGTAGCAATAAGCAAACCTAGATCTTGGCTTCTAAATACCATCCTCTACTTAAAGGACCCAGGGCTCCCTGGAAAATTGGCTAAGACTCCAGGGCTCAAGCAGGGAAAATTCAAGATGACCCTGGAATATCTTCTTGTATCACAAAGTAAGGAAGTCTTCAAAGAATGATAGTGTCATGTCAAAATGTTTTAATAACTACAAACTGCCTAAAGAATTGCTTTGTTCCTAATTTGAACCCTTTGTGTAAGCTATTATTACCATCATTAGGACTTCTCCCAATTGTATGGAGCAAATTTCACAAAGATAGAAGTTTGCGTTTCAGATGGGTAAACACAGAGTCTTGTAATAAAGCAATTTCACAGTAAGAGAGCTAGTATCTTTTTACATTGGATAGAAGAAAAGTGAAAAAAACTGTCACTTAAGTAGAATAGATTTTAGCCTCGACTGGTTAATCAACTGAACATAAACTCTTTGTTTAGTTTACTAGGTTGTAAATCCAGCTTAATTAACAACACAGATTAGAATATTTTACAGCACAGCACCTGCATATATAAAGGTCTTTTAGATTCCAGTATTATTTTTTCAGTTTCCCTTCAATTAAGAACTAATTCCTTTCTTAAAGGGAGATTCACATTTTTTGATTCATATCTTCTCTAAGAGGGGTCTTATATCATCTTGCCCCTTCAGTAATGTGTCCAAAGTCAAGCAGGTACTAAGTAGCTTCCTTGTTTGTTTCCAAAGCCCAGGTGGCTGTCCTTTGTTGTTGTTGCTGTTGTTTTTAAAAATATGCATATGTGTGAAATACAACAAGCATACAAAAAGTGCTAAAAACATAAATACAGCATGACACATAAATTATTGTAAAACAAACACTACTAGCACTTCAAAAGCCCACTCCCTGGTGTGTCCTTTGCCAGATCATATCCCCTCCCTCCCTGCCAGCATAACCACTATTCTGACCTCTATGTTATTCATTTCCTTGCTTTTCTTTAAGTGTTGTTATCTGATTATGCATCCTTCAACAATATGGTTTAATTTTGTGTGGTTTTGAACTTTATATGAATAGAATCATACCGTCTATATTCTATGGTATTTGACTTCTTTTGCTCATTTTTATGCCTTATGATTCATCCATGTTGTTGCATGTATAGTCCATTCTCGATTCATTGCTATATAGTATTCCGTTATATTCTATCCATGATTTTTTTATTGAAGTATAGTTGATTTACGATGATTTAGGTGTACAGCAAAGTGATTCAGTTTTATATCTATATCTATACATGTTTATATATATTCCTTTTCAGATTCTATTCCATTACAGGTTATTACAAGACACTGAATATAGTTCCTTCTACTATACAGTAGGCCTTGTTGTTTATCTATTTTACATATAGAAGTGTGTATCTGTTAATCCCAAATTCCCAATTTATCCCTCCCCCCTTTCCCTTTTGATAACCATACGTTTGTCTTCCATGTCTTTGAGTCTCTTTCCGTTTTGTAAATAAGTTCATTTGTATCATTTTTTAAGATTCCACAAATAAGTAATATCATATGGTATTCGTCTCTGTCTGATTTAGTATGATAATCTTTAGGTCCATACATGTTGCTGCAAATGGCATTATTTCATTCTTTTTTTATGGCTGAGTAATATTCCATTGTGTGTGGGGGGGTGTATATAAAACACATCTTCTTTATCCATTAATCTGTCGGTGGACATTTAGGTTGCTTCCATGTCTCATAATTTGTTTATTTTTTCTACTCTCCATGGGTATTTGGGTTGTTTCTAGCTGGATATTATTACCAAGAAGGTTTCTCATCCTTGTACATATATCCTGGTGCATATCGGCATACATTTTTATATGATATGTAACTAAGGAGGGCAATAGGGTTTGTTTATCTTCAGCTTCATTAGATATTGCCAACTTCAGCCCAGAACGACTGTACTGATTTACATCCTCACTGCAGTGTATAATCACTCCTGTTGCTCCACATCCTCGCCAAGAGTTGATTTTTTAAAATTACACTCTAGGGCTTCCCTGGTGGCGCAGTGGTTGAGAGTCTGCCTGCCGATGCAGGGGACACGGGTTTGTGCCCTGGTCTGGGAAGATCCCACATGCCGCGGAGCGGCTAGGCCCGTGAGCCATGGCCACTGAGCCTGCGTGTCCGGAGCCTGTGCTCTGCAATGGGAGAGGCCACAATAGTGAGAGGCCTGCGTACCGCAAAAAAAAACCAAAAAAAATTACACTCGAAAATTGTTGCCAACCTGATAGGTGTGTCATGGCATTTTATTGAGGTAATCCTTGCTCTTTCAAGTGATTAAGCTACTAGATCATGTGTTCTGAATATATAATAGCAGGAATGGGGGATTCAAACTGAATGAAAGGGTCCCTGAAAGAGGAGAAGATGACAGAGACACTTTGCAAACTTAATGCTTTGCTACCTTGAAGCAGGTGTACTGGGTTAAATAGTGTCCCCCACCACATTCATGCCCTTCCCGGAACCTCAGAATGTGACCTTATTTGCAAATAGGATCATTGCAGATGTTGTTAGTTAAGATCGGATCATAATGGAACAAGGGAAACCCAAAATCCAAAATGACTGGTGTCCTCATAAGAAGAGGAAGAGATGTAGAGAGACAGGCAGATACAGAAGGAAGATGGCTATGTGAGGATGGAGGCAGAGATCAGAGTTCTGTGGCTGCAAAGCCAAGGGGTGCCAGGGCGTGCCAGCAATCCCAGAAGCCAGGAGAGAGGCATGGACAGAGTCTCCCTCTGAGCCACCAGGAAGAGACCAACCCTGCGACACTTTGAGTTTGGACTTCTAGCCCCCAGAACTGAGGGAGAATAAATTCCTGCTGTTCTGAGCTACCCAGTCTGTGGTTCTTTGTTACAGCAGCCCTAGGAAACTGAACTAGCAGAGACCACACTAGATTGGAAATCGTGAGAGCTGGATCCCAGGCTACTCTGCCGCTAACTGGTAGTGATGTACCCGCAACAGCTCCCCTCAGATGGGCCTCCCCATCAGCTCTCTTCAGATTCTTTGATTTGCTTCTTCCTGTTGTAGCTCAGATCCAGCTTAATGGATGTCGGCGGCAGGCCGGGCCAGGCAGAAAGATGAGGCCACATTGCAACAGGACAGAGACTGTGACCGTGCTGTTGGCCCCGGAGCGGCACGAGGACAGGGAACATGGGTTCGATCCCTGGTCCAGGAAGATCCCACATGCCACGGAGCAACTAAGCCCATGTGCCACAACTACTGAGGCCCCCGCGCCTAGAGCCTGTGCTCCACAACAAGAGAAACCACTGCAATGAGAAGCCCACGTACCGCAGTGAAGACTAGCCCCCGCTTGCTGCAACTAGAGAGAGCCCGAGCGCAGCAACAAAAACCCAACACAGCCATAAATAAATAAATATATTTATTTATTTATTTATTTATTTAAACAAAGAAATGCTAAAAAAAAAAATGGGCCTAATGCTGGCAATGGCTCCCACTGTTCCTAACTCCGGGGTACTACATCATTCCTCTCACTTTGTAAATAGTAACTTTACAAACTCTCCTCCATTTCCCAGTTTCAGTGGACCACGTGTTTCCTGCCTGGACCCTGACCCTAAACCTATGAGAGGTCCTTGCTCCGCCTCCATTCCCTACCTAACTCCACCCACCCCCTTTGTTTCCTTCCTAGAGCACATCATAATTTGCAATTATCTTCTCTATTTATTTACTCCTTCCTTCTCCCCCTCCATCACCCAACACTGCTTCTCTCACCAGACAGTAAGTTCCATGAAAGCAAGGACTTGACTTGTCTCATTATCACTATATCCCTAGTGCCTTGCAGTGTCTGGTACATTGGAAACATTTAATATTTCTTGAATGAATGAAGGAAGGACGAGGAGGAACGATGTCTTTTTCATGTTTACCTCTCCAACACTATCCATGCCGGGCACTCAGTGGTGCTCAGCTGATGTTCCATGTTCTCACATGGTCCTGTCTTTAGTGCCTGAGGGTCCCAGTGTGAAGCACCAGTTAGGAGTAACAACCAGAGTGGATTTCAGTGTAGCTTTGTGGCCAATATTTTTTTTAACCATATATTTGAATTGACCTTAAAGGGAACACTTGAAAAGGTGCAACTGAAGGTGCATTTTCTGGCATTACCTGCATTTGACGTGGATGTGTGAGAGAGCGTGAATTTGAGGCAAATAGCATCACTGAATTGGTTTGGATTTAAGCACGTGAACTAAGTGAGTGACACTTGGTACAAATGTCATCATCATAGCTTGAGTATTAATATTTCAAGGGCCAACCAAAATCAATCAGACATTTTTCCACTACAGAGCTCCCCTGGCTAACTTAATGTCAAGTGACCTTTGATTTTGACCTGGATTATATGAACGCAGCCATTATGGGGTAACTGGATATCACTTGTCTATTCTGTGGTTTAATAAAAAGCTAGGGAATGCAAAAATGATTTCTTAGCCAATGCAATCTCTTTGGTAGAGAAAATATTTCTAGACATGTGATCCAGGGAGAAAAAGCGGCATTTTTGGCAGAAAATAGACTGGGTAGCCTCTTCTTAATTTCTCTTCTGTCTCACAGCCAGAGAGGTGGGTGTCTCGGCCCTGAATTTGTACTTCGGTCTGTCTGCTTCTAAAGTCACAACTTTACCTGGGAGGTTGATGGATGTGTTTCAGAGGGTCTTTCCATGAATCCCTGAAACTATGCAAATCTTTATGTAGGAGTGCATATCTTTTTTTCTTTGAGTCTATACCTTTCTTCTGATTCTCAAATAAGGTTGAAAACTATTGACCTGGAGTCAAATACAGGTCTGGGGATGAGACGAGTCCCTCCAGCAGAGGGCGGTGGCTCCCACATTCACTGACCTCCTTGACCTTACAACATTGGTTGTCAAGAGATGGAAGAGGGGACTTCCCTGGTGGCGCAGTGGTTAAGAATCCGCCTGCCAATGCAGGGCACATGGGTTTGAGCCTTGGTCCGGGAAGATCCCACATACTGTGGAGCAACTAAGACTGTGTGCCACAACTACTGGAGCCCGCGTGCCTAGAGCCCATGCTCTGCAACAAGAGAAGCCAGTGCAACGAGAAACCCGCAACCAAGAGTAGCCCCCACTCACTGCAACTAGAGAAAGCCCACAAAGACCCAACGCAGCCAAAAATAAATAAATAAATAAATAAATAAGATTTTTTAAAAAGAAAGGAAACATGTTCATTAGCGCTAAAAAAAAAAAAGAGATGGAAGAGGGTGAGCCAGGTAGGGCTGACCTGAGGGCACCAAAAAAGAACACCAAGTTTTCCCTGTTCTTCCTGTTGGGTTGGTTTTGAAATCCCATTTCCAACCCCCAGTTACCACATCATGGGATCCATAAACTCTCAAGCAGTGGCTTTGGGGAAGACTACCTTCTCCCATCAACTTCCTGAACAGGCCTGGAAGATTCTTCTCAAGGACACGTGTTTTTCTAAGCTTTTTGGCTCCTTTGTCAATGCTGGTTTCTCTTGCTTCCTCTATGGACATGTTTAGACCACCTGAACAAATGCTGATTCAGAGGTCCTGGTTGGAGTACATTTTTCCGTGGAAACTTAAATGAACTGACCTTGATTCTCACTTGGACACACTTGCCTATAGGATAAACACCTAGCTCCTTAACTTTGCATTCAAAGCCTTTTGAGAACAGTTCCACTCCCCCTTCAACTCTTTCGCTACTCTCCCACATGAGGTTGAAATAGAGCAGGACCCTGTGGGGCCCTCCTGGGTACAAATCCTTTCAGTGTCCCCCATTTCTCGTTTGTAGGAAATAGGTTTCATTCAGCCACCTTGACCTTCCTTGAGTTCCAAAGGGCAGATTCAGTTGATTATCAAGGTAGGGAAGGAATGCAGAAACAAAGGAGGAGCAGTCAAGAAACAACAGTGCAACCATGGGGCAGGGTCCTAGTTCTTCCTGAAGGAATATACATAAACAACACCTTTGAGTTCTGCTGCAAGAATTAAAGCCCCCACCCAGGTGGAAGATGGTAACTTCAGGGTGAGCACAAGATTCCTGGAACACTGCCCTGTTACCTCACCACCAACCAATCAGAAGAAAGTCTGCACACAGTGGAAGATAAGGAAGACTCTGACCCCCTCCCCCGAATGATTCTCCCTTTAAAAACTATCATGGTCGAGCAGAATCTTCAGAGTTGGGTTTTGGACACAAGTCTGCCTTCTCCCCAGGTTGCCAGCCTCCTGAATAAAGCAACTTTTCCTTTCCAACCGACACTTATCTCTTGAGTATTGGCTTTTGAGTGGCAAGCAGCTGAACCTGAGTTCAGTAATAAGGTCTCCATGTAAGGTGTCCTTGGCCAAAATATTCCTGCAATCACTTTGGACTTTCCAACAAGCTCTTGAAGAGGTCACAACTTCCTTCCTGTTTTCCTAATCTCTCCCATTCTTCAGCCTCTTCTTCCTCCATGGAGCCTTCTCTGGCTGAGAAGTAGTGGATCATAGAGGTGTTAATGAAACCGAGCAGGACCCTGTGGGCATGGGAGCCTTTCTGTTCAGCCTCCATGACCTTCCCTGAGTTCCAAAGGGCAGATTTGAACAGTTGTTAATCAAGGGAGGGGCAGCCAAGAAAACACCTGAGGTGAGATTAAAGGAAACTGAGAAGCTCATCAAGAACATTACCTGAGACCAGATTAGAAGAGTGCAGGCCCTGCACACACCCTAATCTTGTCAGCAACCCCAGCCTTGAACTATTGCTATAAAACTTCTCAAAACCCTGCCGGGCTGGGACCCAGTTTCTTAGGTCAGGAGCCCACTGTGCCCCCCTTTGCCTGGCAAAACAATAAAGCTATTCTTTTCTACTTCATCCAAAACTCTGTCTCCAAGATTCAATTTGGCACCAGTGCACAGAGGTCAAGCTTTTGGCATCATTAAGGGCTCTGAAAGACTGAGGAAGCAAACCACAAAGATAACTGAGGGGAGAGTCTTGTAGGCACAGAGAGGAGTAAGTGCAAAGGCCCTGGGATGAGAGCTTGCTTGACCCTTTAGAGGCACAGTATGGCTGGAACAGACTGTGCAAACAGGAGAGGAAGTCAGCGGGGTGGTGGAAGCAGATGGTATAGAACTTTATAGGCCACAGCAAAGACTTTGGTTTTACTGTGAGTGAGGTGGGAAGACATTAGAGGGTTTTGAGGAGAGGAGTGACACCATCTCACTTGTGTTTAACAAGGCCACTCTGACCATTGTGTTGAGAATAGAATGTTGGGGGCAAGGCAGAAGCAGAGAATCAGATAGAAGGATATTGCAATCATCCAAAAATGATGAAAAAGGAAGCAGTGAGAAGAGGTTGACATCTGGATGTTTTTTGAAGTTAGAGCTGATGGGATTTGTTGATAGATGGGGTGTAGGGTTTGAGGGAAAAAGAAAGAGGCGTTAAGGATGGTTCTAAGATTTTCAGAGTGAGCAAGCAGAAAGGCAGGAATAGACACTGAGATAGGAAAAATTGAGAGAAAGAAGCTTGCATGGGGGAACAGAATCAGGAATTCCATTTTGGCTAGGTGAAGTCTGGAGCTGCCTAGTAGACCCAGTTTATGTGCTGCCCCATATTTCCTCAACTCTTTCTCCTCCCCGTGGCCCCTTGACTGCTTACTCAAAGAAAAGCCTTGGTCACCACGACTAATGGTTTCCTGCTAAGACCACTGGCTGTCTCAGTCTCTCCCAGGGTGAGGGCCAGGCTCCAGCTCACCTTCACCATGCCTGCTGCAACAGAAGCTGAAAAAGCTCCAGGCATCAGACCCAACCGACAAGACCATGGCGGATATGTTTCCTCCCAATGCTTCTGAGTCCAGGATTAAGTTCTAAACCACGGCTGGGGGAGCAGGCATCCTCAAGAAGCCCCAAAAGGCCAGGGACTACAACCTGAGGTGCAGGGGTAAACTATTATCATTGGGAGACAAGAGATGAGGAGTCAACAGATGAATTCTACTTCCTTCTGCAGGCCGGAAATAAACTTTACCTTCTTAAGAGGCAGCACCCTGTGCTGTGGTGTCTCCCCACCTCCACCCTGACTCCCACCCTGGCCTCGCTGGAGATGTTTCCATGTGATCACACCACTAGTTGTGTTTTCTTATGAATATATGACTAGCTTGATAATGCCCTCCCTTGTGTTTGCTTACCTTCACTCCTGGCCTCATTTTCCCTTTCTCTCACTCTCTGTCCTGGGATTTCACTTCTTCAATAGAGCATTTCTAAGGCACCTGGCTAAGTCCATATTCAAGTGGAAATACAGAGTGAACTGGGGAGAGGTCTGTGCTGGAGATAAAAATGGAGAGTTCAATGCATATATATACATTTCTCTAAGATCACCTAAGGAAGGAGTATTGACAGAGAGAAAGGAAGACCAAGGACTGAGCTTTGTGGCGCTGTAACATTTAGAGGCTGGGGAGTTGAGGATGAGTCAGCAAAGAAGAATGAGAAGGAATGACTATGGCTGGGAGGAAAACCAAAAAGAATGGTTTTCTGGAAGCCAAATGAAGAAAATGTTTCAAGAAAAAGAACATGATTAACTGGGTCAAATGAAGATGAAGAACTGGCCATTGGATTTAGCATCAAGGAGGTTATTTTGGTTACATTGACAAGGAGAGTTTCCTTGGAGTGGTCAGAACCAAAGTTAAGAAGGTGGATTTGAGAGACGAGGAGGAGGACTGGAGACAGCAAGTGTACCCTGTCTTTTCAAGGAGTTTTCTCTGAGGAGGGACAAAGGAAAAGAGCAATAGCTTGAGAAGGGGTGGAGCTGCTAGCGGGTTTTTAGGATGGGAGAAATTACTCATGTTTGTGTGTGGAGGGGGATGATTCAGGATAGCGGGTAAAACCGATGATCCAAGAGAGACAAGAGAGGAGATGGCTGCAGCCTGAAGTTCTCAGCAGAAATGCTAAGATTTTTAGACTCCAGGGGGCTGGAAGTAGGAGGTTGGATTCTGAGGAAAGAGGGAGGTTGCTAGACATCTGGAATTTCCTTTCCATGGATGCCTGGGTCTCCAGGGCCCAGCTTTTAAATTTGAACATTTCCTTTTTGATGTGGTTAGCATCCCTGAGCCCACAATGTGTTCCCAAGAGTATTTAATTAAATGGGAATCTGGTGTGCATCTGTGACTAATTAATGCTGATCAAAAACAATTAAATATTAAATGTCAGGGCTGTTACCTGGTTCCTAACCATTGCAAAGGGCTGAATGTAATGATCAAGTCCTGACCTCCATAGGAACCAAGTTCATGTTAAAATAGTGAAAGACTAAAACTGAGCTGATGAAAGAGCAGAAAGTTTGATAAAATATTTGAAGCAATGAAATGCTGAGCATCAGGAAAAGGGAACCTCTTAGAGCTCTCTTCCTCAATGTGTGGGTTTATACTGGATTTTTTTTCTTTTTTACCATATTTTTTTTTGACTGTGCCGTGCAGTATGCAGGATCTTACTTCCCCGACCAGAGATCCAACCTGTGCTCCCTGCACTGGGAGTGCAGAGTCTTAACCACTGGGCTGCCAGGGAACTCCCCGCCTGTGGGTTTAGAAGGCCCTCTGGCTAATAGAAATAATGGCAGTTCTCCTGAGCAATGTAGTAAACATTTCTCACAGTTCTTTTTAGAGCAAAATATGCTTTCACGTGCTTTCATTTTATATGATATATATAAAACGATGTAATTCATTCAACAAGTGTTTCATGAGATTTGATTTGGCCAATCCTGTGCTAAGCTCAGGGAATAAACAGATGCATAAGACTAACCCTCTGTCGTTAAGATCTAGCCTGGTGCTTCTCAGAGGGCGTCCTGATGTCCACCATTGTCAGAACCAACTGGAATGCTTTGCCTTTTCCTCTCTCTACTTTACCTAGCGTGGTTAAGGGCAGCTGTTGTCTCCTAGTTTTGTAAACAATATTTTTGTTTCATTTCTTGTTGAGTGATTTTTAAAGATGGGAGGTGGGGAGAAACGACTTTGCCATCTTGAATCTGGCTGACCATCATGACCCTTCTGGTCCTGGTGAGGAGTGGGGCATTTCCAGTGGACCCCACAGATGGGCTGCTTCTTACCCATGGAAGCAGGGTGGGAGGTGGAAGGACAAAGACCAAAAACAATGGCTTGGGTGGGTGAGGTTGCTGAGAGCCAGGAGAGTGAGTCAAGCCTAGAGAACCATCTAGCAAAAAGATGGGTGGAGGCTAGGAACCATAGCATGAAGCCAAAACAAAGAGAGTTTATGAACAAGGAGCAGCAGGGAGGAAAGACAAGGAGGTGGTCTGGAAGGAGTCCAGAGACAAGCTGGGGATGCTTGTGGAGACTTTATATCTCATCCCTGCACCGGCTTGAATATGCTGCCCAGGTCATATAAAAGCGTCAGGTGGATGGGCCACTTGATGTTTTCTCCCTCACTGCCCATCTGAAAAGTGAACAGTAAGCTCCTTCATGAGAGTCTGAGTTCTGAGCTGTTGTCAACTTTAGAGTGCTCATTTGATGCTCTCAGGATGGTACTTGACACTTCAAATTCTTAATTTGCACTGAGCCTGCGCGTCTGGAGCCTGTGCTCCGCAACAAGGGAGGCCGCGATAGTGAGAGGCCCGCACACCGCGAAGAGGAGTGGCCCCCACTTGCCGCAACTAGAGAAAGCCCTCGCACAGAAACGAAGAGCCAACACAGCCATAAATAAATAAATAAATATTTTTTAAAAGGGCAAAATTCCTTAAAAAAAATTCTTAATTTGTAAAGAGGAGACAAATGTAGCTCCCTCAACCTACTTTACAAACGCATGGGGATGCTCTGTGGACCAATGAGACTTCCAGTCTGACTTTCCCCTTTGGGAACTGGAGGCTCTTAACAGGGACCATTTATCCTGAGAGCTCAGTCACTTCTGTCTTCTGCTTGAAACCAAATGCAGGAGAGGGAGGCAAGGGAACTCACAATTCTGTTTAGCACCTGTTGAGTGCAAGGACCTTTCCACGTGTTGCTTCTTTTATTCTCCTAATGGCCATCTGGACTGAGCCTTCTCACTCCCTCTTACAGATAAGGAAACCATGTCCATGGAGGACATCAATTTCAATGCAGCTCTCTCTGACTCCAAAACTGTGACCTTCCCAGGACATCACCGTGACTGTGGCTCTGCCACTGCCAACCCTTGTTCCTCCCTCTCCACCCTCTGTGCGAGGGACACTCTAACGCAGGAGGTGACCAACCTCCCTTGTTTCAAAGGAAGAAGGTAAGCTGACTCGAGGCTGAAGTTTTCTCTGAAATTTTATGCCTCTGATCTTTTGAACCATGAATAAAATAATTTTTACTTTTAATATGGTTAAACATGAGATCCTCTTACCCAGTGAATAAATATATGTTGAACACCTAGTTTATAGACGATGCTGCGACAGAATGTTGGAGGATTTGGAAACGTATAAAATACAGGCAAATCGTATAAAATCACTTTCACGGTTAAGATTAATTTGAATTCAGACATACTAAAAATTATCCAACTTTCAGTTTGAAATTTGTCACTGGCATTCACAAGAGAGGTCAGGGCGGGATTTGCCAGTAGGGGACTCACTCATGTGGAGGTATTAAAATCTTGAAAGTGGATGAATTTCTCAAAGAAGATGGAATTACAAGGGCTAAAAATAAAGACCAGGAGAGAGCCTTAAATTATATCAATTTTCGGGAGCTGCAAGAGGAAGTTAAGGCAATGAAGCCCTAGGGATGAAAGAGGAAGAAGAGACAAAGAAAGAGAAGATAAATAAGAATAAATAATAAGTTTAAAAAGAACACACACAGAGCTGCAAGAGGGGGAGGTGCCCAGGGCTTCATAGAGGGCAAGATGAATGGGAATTTTTATAAACCACAGAGTACACATATCAAGAGGTCAATGATTTTCTGCAAATGTCACATCTTGAGCCAGTGATGAGAGCAGAAACCAGAGAGCAGAGAGTCCGAGACAAATCGAGAGAGCTGGTTCATTGTACAGAGGAAAAGGGAAGAAAATCAGATGCATACATAGTACTCAACATTCAAAGTGGACTCTGAGGGAATTCCCTGGGGGTCCAGTGGTTAGGACTCAGCACTTCCACTGCCGTGGGCCCGGGTTCAATCCCTGGTTGGGGAACTAAGATCCCGCAAGCCTCGCGGTGTGGCTAAAAACAAACAAACACAAAACAAAACAAAACAAAACAAAAACGCAAAATGGTCTCTGAAAGGATTAAGTGCCTAAATATGAAATGTAAAAATATATTCAACGAATGAACAGAACATAGGAGGATATCTTTGTGACCTAGGCAATGGAGACAAATCCTTAAGGAGAGAAATCTGTTAATTTGGTTACATCGTAACTAAGGAATTCTGCTCAACAAATGACACTGAGAGACAGTTAACAGGCGGATGACAGACTGAAAGGAAATATTTGCAATATCTAAAACTAATAAGAGTCTAATATTTAAAATGTACATGGTGGAGAGAGACAAATTAGGAGTTTGGGATTAGCATATACACACTACTATATTTGAAATAGCTAAACGACAAGGACCTACTCTATAGCACAGGGAACTATACTCAATATCTTGTAATAACCTATAATGGAAAAGAATCTGAAAAAGAATAGGTATAGATATAGACATATAATTGAATCATTTTGCTGTACACTTGAAACTAACACAACCTTGTAAATTAACTATACTTCAATAAAAATAAATAACAAATAAAAAAATAAAAATAAGGGGGGAGGGAGAAATGGAGAGTTGCTGCTTGACAGATATAAAGTTTCAGTTATGAAAGAGGAATAAGTTCTAGAGATCTGCTGTACAACATTGCACCTACAGTTAATGACATTGCCTTGTGCACTTCAAATTTAAGAAGGCAAATCTCATGTTAAGTGTTCTTACTACAATAATAAAAATAAATAATAAAATAAGTCTATTAACAGTCAAACAATAAAATAAAATAAAATAAAATGTACGTGGAATACCAGCACATCAACATAGAAAAAACAAACTCTTTGTAGAGGATGCAGTGGTGTTTGCCCAGATCCCCCACTTCAGGTCTGAGGCACTCTCAGACAGAGTGGTGCCTTGCCCAAGATCAAGCCCTCTTCCTAAAGGCATCTTGCATCCAGTGACCAGTCCAGGAAGGAATATAAATGCCTTAGCCTCCTTGCCTCAAAGCGGGACAACTCTGAAAACCCATTTCAACTCCAGAACTCCTCATGGTTCTGTCTGAAACCTTCAGAGCAACTTCATCAGTGCAGCTTCTCCCTCTGCATTCTGATTCTGATTGCCCCAATTCTGATTCTCTTACTCAAAGGCCTAGTTCCTGAGAGCACCCCACCTCTAAAGTTCTTACATGCAAATTTCAGATTCAGAATCTGTTTCACAGAGAACTCAACCTATGTCAGTTGATACTGGAAGCAAACTAAAATGGGATTTTAGAGCTGGATCACCTGCCAGTTGCCTGGCAGTTAAGACCCCGTCAACGGTGGTTTGTAGAGTACCAGGAGCCTCTGGCATGCAATTACGGGGCACTTTTAAGGATTTTCACTGGTGGTGAACTGGAATGGGATATGAGAGGAAGAGAATGAACTGATGGGTGCAATCCATCAGGTGTTTGGGAGTTTTAAAGACTTTGGAATTGGATGACTATTGCTGGAAGCTACCCATGCACCAGAGAAAGACAATGAAAGGGGGAGAGTGATTAATCACCAATAAAGGGTGAAATCACCAATGTGTTCCCTACGAAACCCAGACAGATCCTGGAAGATGCTGTGGACTACTGTAAACTCCACCAAGGAGTAGCACCAATTGCAGCTGCTATGCCAGATGTGGCATCTTGGCTAGAGCTGATAAACACAGCCTCATATACATGGTATGGGGTCACTGATCTGGCAAATGCATTCTTTTCCATCCCTCTCAGAAAGAAGGACCAGAAGCCATTCACGTTCACATGGAACAGACAAGAGTATCTATTTACAGTCTTGTCCCAGGACTATGTCAACTGCCATTTGTCTGAAGGGACTTGGACTCCATCACCTCATGAATAAAAACCTATCCTTGCCTTGGGTTATTTCATAGTCTAGGGAGAAAGACAGAAGGTAACAGAGAGATCAGAAAACAATCTACTCAGGGAGTGCTTGTACTAGTCAGGACTCTTGATTGCAAGGGACAGAAACCCAATTTGAACTGGCTTAAACAGTCCCAGGCTTGAATCTCATTGATCTGGCTTCAGTCGTGTCCATCCCTGAACCAATCACTATGGCTCGAGAATGAAATACTCTGATTGGCTAGGCCTATTCACGTGCTCAGTCCTGGAATGAAGGGTGAGGTGGGGTTAAGATCAGCCCACTGGGCTGAAAGCAAGGAGGGGATGGTTCCCTAAAGGACAACTAAGGGCAACTAAGGAATTGAGGCTGATCAGGTAAAAGAAGCAGATGTCCCTTGGAGGGCTCAAGTAGAGTAGCCATCTGCCCTGGGAGTCAAGGGAGGCTTCATGGAGAAAGTAGACTTTTTTTTTTAATTGAAGTACAGTTGATGTACAATATTATATAAGTTACAGGTATACAATATAGTGATTCACAATTTGTAAAGGTTATACTCCATTTATTGTGATGATAAAATATTGACTATTTTATAGTAGCTTATTTTATACCTAATAGTTTGTACCTCTTAATTCCCTACCCTTATATTGCTCCTCCCCCCTTCCCTCTCCCCACTGGTAACCACTAGTTTGTTCTCTATATCTGAGTCTGCTTCTGTTTTGTTATATTCACTGGCTTGTTTTATTTTTTAGATTCCACATATAAGTGATATCATACAGTATTTATTGGAAGTGGTCATTTGACTCAGACCCCAAGGAACAAGGAGGAGTTTGTCAGGTGGAAACGATATTCCAGGCAAAGAGACAGGCTTGTGAAAAAGCACGGAACTGTGAATGGGCATTGCATCTAGAGAAGAAAACAGTTCCCAGTGGTAAGGGATGGGGCTGGAGAGCTACTGAGCTCACCTTAGGGAGGATCTGTCTAGAGAAAGGCAGTATAGACCTATGTCCAATACATTGATATTAAGTTCTTATTGTCAAATATTAATTTGATTCTCTCTAGATCGGTAAAGGGGACTTCATGTGAGCCAGAGTATATAAAGTCTAGAATATTAGCTGCTGTGGACGGAGATGTTTGACTCTCGTTCAGTGATGTATCCATGTGCCTAGAACAGTGTCTGGCACATGGTAAGAGCTTAATAAACATTTGGGTAATAAATGTTTGAATTTAACTTTAATAGTTTGATTAATTGTATTAGACATTCCACGAAATCCTTGAGTAAAGGAATAAGGCCGGGAAAGCTTAATAAAGACAAGAGCAAGGAGTAGGGAAATTGATGGGGTTGAAAAGAAATAGATAATAGTAATAATTGATTAATGTTAGCACTTACTGAGCACATATCTATTAGAGGTTGCTTGTACTAGTCAGTAAATATCTAAATATCCTATATTCATTATATCATTTAATCCTTACATCCATCCTATGAGGCAAGTATTGTGATCCCCATTTACACAATGAGGAAACTGAAGCTCAGAGAGTTTAAGTGAGTTGCCCAAGACCACACAGCTAGTTATGCTGATACTCCAGCCCAATCTGTTTCTCTCTAGAGCCAAAGCTCTTAATAAAAATAAGTCCTTAAGAAAAATAAAGCAAGCACCTTTTACATTCCAGGTACTGTTCTAGGCATCACACACCTTCTACACCACAACACGTCCATGCTGGTGGCGTTGTTATCACCATCATGCCTTATGTTAAAGACACAGAAATGAAGGCACAGAGAGGTGAAGTAGTTTACCTAAAGTCACATGTAAACAAACAGCACAGGCTGGATTTGAGCCCAGGCAACTAGTTCCAGTATCCAGACTCTAAACTAATACCACCCTGCCACTTGGCTATGACACTGTCCTGATTCAGACGGGCATTTAGGCTGCAACTTACAATACAGTTTGTTTTGATGAAATTAAGACTTTAGAACTAACCCTGAGGGGACTTCCCTGGTGGTCCAGTGGTTAAGACTCTGCGCTCCCAATGCAGGGGGCCCGGGTTTGATCCCTGGTCGGGGAACTAGATCCTGCACGCCACAGGGAAGATCCCTTGTGCTGCAGCTAAGACCTGGTGCAGCCAAATAAATAAATATTAAAAAGAAAGAAAGAAAGAAATAGCTCTGAGTTTGAATGCCTGATTTCCCACTGACTGGCTAGGTGACTTTAGCCTCTCTGAGCCTTAATTTCCTCAATGGTAAAATGGGAATAATAGTCATATCCACCTTGCAACAGTAAGGATTAAGCGAGGTAATGTCTAACAAGTTCCTGGCATGGTTCCTGTCATGGATCAAGAAATTTTAGTGCCTTGTTTATTCTTTTGCTTCCTGTCTTGTCAAGGATATTGAATTAGATCAGAGGTTTTAACTCTTTTTATGCCATGGACCTCTTTAGCAGTCTAGGGAAGCTGATGCAGCCTTTCTCAGAATGATTTTTAGATACAAACCATAAAATTCATAGGATTACAAAGGAAACTAAACATAATGAAATACCATTATCAAAAATGTTTTAAATTTGAATTTGTGATATAGTAACATATGTGCTTGTTAATGCAATGGATCATGAGACCGAGTGGCAGGCTCTATAACTACTACTAGTTCAAAGTGAAGTGGGTAAAAGACATTTGGGGATAATTTACAGCACCTGTTATGTGAAATGAAAATATCTGTGATTCCTATTGATGTCAGTTGCTGGTCCTGCTAAGTCTACTGGGGTTTGTTGCCTGGCTCATAATTGAAGGAAGCGTTAAACTCAAGTAAGAGGTTAGTGGGAAAAAAAAAAAAGTTGTACTTTTTTTTTTCCCATCCAAGTTCACAGGCCCTTGGGTTCAAAACAGCCGGTCTAAAGGAAGGCGGGGGGCCTCCCTGGTGGCGCAAGTGGTTGAGAGTCCGCCTGCCGATGCAGAGGATACGGGTTCGTGCCCCGGTCTGGGAGGATCCCATATGCCGCGGAGCGGCTGGGCCCGTGAGCCATGGCCGCTGAGCCTGCGCGTCCGGAGCCTGTGCTCCGCAACGGGGGAGGCCACAACAGTGAGAGGCCCGCATACCGAAAAAAATAAATAAATAAATAAAGGAAGGCGGTAGTGGGGAAAGTCAAGAATTGGCCAGTTTGTTTGGAAGCTCCTCGTAAATGGGCCTCTTCGGTCATGCTTTTGGATGTTATTTATTTGGCCCTGTATGGAGAGAAATCACACATCTCAAACTCACTGTGTCTTCCTTGCTGCTCCTCGAATGTGCTAGGCAAATGTGGCCTTGGAGGGCCTTTGCACTGACCTGACTGTACCCTCTGACAGTAATAATCTTCCCTGAAACATCAGCCTCCTCTCTCTGACTCTCACATCTCTCTCTCTCTCTCTCTCTCTCTCTCTCTTTTTTTGGCCAGGCCATGCGCCTTGCCAGGATCTTAATTCCACAACCAGGGATCCAACGCCAGTCCCCCCACCCTTCCACCCCTCCACAGTGCAAGCTCGGAGTCCTAACCACTGGACCGCCAGGGAATTCCCTCTCACACCTAAGTCTTCAAACGTCCCCTCCTCTGTGAGGCCTATCTTGATTACCCTAAGTGTCTCCAGCCCTCCCAAAACCCTTAGCCTGCTCTAATTTTTCTTTTGTCCTTAGCATATACCACCTATCATGTTTCATAATTTACTTCTTTATTTTATTTTCTTTTCCCCTCTCCTCCACCCACCCCCGACTAGAATATAAACTCCGTAAAGAAAGGAATTTTTCTTTTCTTTTGTTTTGTTTTTGGCCTGGCATGGCATGCAGGATCTTATTACTCTGACCAGGAATAGAACCCGTGCCCCGTGCAGTGGAAGCGCCCAGCTTTAACCAATAGACCACCTGGGAAGTCCCAAGACAGGGATCTTTGAGAGAGTTTCCTGACTGCCCCGGGTCATGGGTTGGGACTTTGTTCTCTCACTGCCAGAGTCCAGGGTTCCATCCCTGGTGTCGGGTAATTAAGATCCAGCAAGCCAAGCGGCACAGCCCCCCCCAAAAAAGGAAAGGGATCTCTGTTTTGCTCAGTACACTACGAGAACAGAGGATGGCGCGTAACAGGTGCTCAATAAATTGAGTACATCAACGAATGAAGCATGGTTGCAGGTTGCGGGTCACGCTTTACAGTGAAACAGCTCAGACCTGAGAACCAGAACTGGGCTCTGATGTTGGCTGCCGCTGCCAAGCTGGGCTACCTGGGGCAATCCACTCAATCTCTCTCAGCCTTGGTTTCCCCAGCTGTAACACAGGAGTCAAAAACCCTGTCTCACAAGTTCTGAGGATCCATTGAGTCAGTCAGTAGAAGGCTGGCATTGGGCAGGTGTTTCATAAATGCTAGTTCCTGGTCCCCTTTGGATCTGGAGGAAGCAACTTCCTCCTGTCGGCACTGGGTCCCGTGAACTCCCGTAAGAGGGCAGGGCTCTTGTCCCTCGCCTTCGCTGTGTTCCCAAAAAGGCTCAGGATAGAACCAAAGTCTCCTGGCTCCACTTTTGTTGTAGCCAACAGACCACACGACCACTTTTTTCCTGTCCACGACTTTTCTTTTGAGGTGGAAAGTAGTCGTTGGAATAACTCACCCAGGGGCAGGGAGAGGAAAAAACAGCAAAAATTGTTTTAAAAGGGAGTTATACAAGCATGTGCAGGAAAACCCCATTGAGGGACATAAATGCTGATTCAAATAAGGAGGAAATATGAAATTTGACAGTTTTCCAGGCCTTCCCTGGTCCTAAATTTCCTCTCTTCCATCACATTTTTTTTTTCTCGCCCACAAAAACAGGCATTAAAAAAGATGACAGGTCAAAAAATAGACCATGGAGAAAAGGGGAGGGAGTTGGAAGTCGTTGATCGGTGTGAGTATAAACGCTACTCCCTATCAACACCAGCCTATTCCCTAAGTCATGATGGGGAAAGGCAGGCTCCAGCAGAAGCTGATGTCTCCCTAGGGAAGGAGAATGAATTCTGGATCGCTAACGGAGACCGTTTTCCAGGGCTGCTTTGATCTCCTGCCCGAACCAGGGCTGGGGACCAGCAGGCTGAGACTCCAAGGAAAACCGGACTTCACAGCAGTTTCAAGCAGCTGTCTGCCCACAAGGGCGTGTGCCTGCAACGCATCCAGCCCAGCTTGTGCCCTGCTCCTGGGCCCTTGTCCTTCGGCCCCAAGGAGTCCTGCCTCCCCTTTTCCTCCCCACCCAAAACGCTGAGTTGGCGTCTGAAAATGAGTAAGTGTGAAGCGAGACTGCACATTGGTCTCTGCTGAGGATTTGTTTTTGCCAGACGGCTTGGTGGAGAAGATTGCGTTTCTTGGTTATTTTTAAACCGGGATTTCTGGAATTTGATTTGGAAAAACACAAAGACGAAAACCGGAAACTCAAATCATGAGAGCCTAGGGGCTCTGGGCATCCTCTTTAGGTGGGCTTGCTACTCCCTAGAGTGGCCAGGAGCCCAAGGAGTGTGGGGCTGGCAGAGAACAAAGATGCAGAGGGGTTCCAGGCAGTTCCAGAAAGCATCCCTGCTCTCCATCCCAGGTGAAGAAAATGCCACACCTACATGACACCTCACTTCTGGCCCTTGCTGCATGCCAGGCTCTGTGCTGGATGGTGATGGAGAGTCTTGGTCCCTGGTCATTATGGGGGCTCATCTTTTAGATGAAGAGATTGATGGTTGCAACATATTTATGATAGGAGCTTGATGGGGGAAGATACAAGGTTCGAGGTGGCACTGCTAAACCTAGCCCAGAAGGATCCAGAGAGACTCCAACTATGAAACCTGAAGAATGAGTGGGAGTTAGCAAAGCCTAGCCAGAGAGGACTATGGGTAAGAGAGGGGTGTGGTGGCGTGGGGACAAGAAGTCAGAGGCTTTGAAGAGACAGACTGGACTTCTAGTTCTCTTCCTCCTCTGACAAGCTGTGCCATTTAAGCAAATGTGCCTGCCTTCTCTGTACCTCATTCTCCTCATCTGTAAAACTGGGGATAATCTGAATCCTTTACTTACAAAAGCTAACATTTACTAAGCCTGTACTGGGTGCCAGGCACTGTTCGAAGCATCTTACATATATTAACTCATGATAATTTTGAAAAAAACTAAAAATTTGACTCTCATATGGATGTGAAATGAACCCGTAGCAAAGATTTTATGGAATCTGTTAAGTAATGAGGGAACCAGAGAGACGTTATGACTAGTTCAAAGGAGAAATCAAAGTACCCCCACAATTATAGTGAGATAAGGAACAATGAAATTAATTTATAAACAGTTACAAAACTGGCAAAGTTGGTCAATATCCACTAGAGAATAAATAATAAATTGCATTCCACTGGACACAACTGCATTTCTATAGACAAGAATCATTCACATTACTGTCAGTTCTCTATAACTTACAGAGCTATAAAGTAGTTCAAAGATAATGAAAGGAAGAGATAACCTTTCACTGACAGCCAGCCAGGACACACAATAAATTTCAGGGTCTTTCCAATTCATCCGTATGGTCTCCCCAAACCCCTTATGGTCATAATAATCTCAAAGAAAAATTATTCTTGATCACAAAATAAAGCTGGTCTCATTAGATTTGTACTAATTGTTTACACAAGTGCAGTGAAAGTATTAATTTGTCATACAAGTCTGGTAAATTTGCTTTGCAAAATTTAAAGCCATACAGTTTTTTTTTTAGATTATTAGCAGTTCTTTATTTTATTTTTTAACACCTTTATTGGAGTATAATTGCTTTACAATGGTGTGTTAGTTCCTGCTGTATCACAAAGTGAATCAGCTATACATATACATATACATATACATATACATATACATATACATATACATGTACATATATCCCCATATCTCTTCCCTCTTGCGTCTCCCTCCCACCCTCCCTATCCCACCCCTCTAGGTGGTCACAGAGCACCGAGCTGATCTCCTTGTGCTATGTGGCTTCTTCCCACTAGCTATCTGTTTTACATTTGGTAGTGTATATATGTCCATGCCACTCTCTCACTTCGTCCCAGCTTACCCTTCCCCCTCCTTGTGTCCTCAAGTCCATTCTCTACATCTGCGTCTTTATTCCTGTCCTGCCCCTAGGTTCTTCAGAACCATTTTTTTTTTTAGATTCCATATATATGTGTTAGCATACGGTATTTGTTTTTCTCTTTCCGACTTACTTCACTCTGTATGACAGACTCTAGGTCCATCCACCTCACTACAAATAACTCAATTTTGTTTCTTTTTATGGCTGAGTAATATTCCATTGTATATATGTACCACATCTTCTTTAGCCATTCATCTGTTGATGGACACTTAGGTTGCTTCCATGTCCTGGCTATTGTAAATAGAGCTGCAATGAACATTGTGGTACATGACTCTTTTTGAATTATGGTTTTCTCAGGGTATATGCCCAGTAGTGGGATTGCTGGGTCATATGGTAATTCTATTTGTAGTTTTTTTTTTTTTTTTTTTTTTTTTTTTTGCGGTACGCGGGCCTCTCACTGTTGTGGCCTCTCCCGCCGCGGAGCACAGGCTCCGGACGCGCAGGCTCAGCGGCCATGGCTCACGGGCCCAGCTGCTCCGTGGCATGTGGGATCCTCCCGGACCAGGGCATGAACCCGTGTCCCCTGCATCGGCAGGCGGACCCTCAACCACTGCGCCACCAGGGAAGCCCTATTTGTAGTTTTTTAAGGAACCTCCATACTGTTCTCCATAGTGGCTATATCAGTTTACATTCCCACCAACAGTACAAGAGGATTCCCTTTTCTCCACACCCTCTTCAGCATTTATTGTTTGTAGATTTTTTGATGATGACCATTCTGACTGGTGTGAGGTGATACCTCATTGTAGTTTTGATTTGCATTTCTCTAATGATTAGTGATGTTGAGCATCCTTTCATGTGTTTGTTGGCAATCTGTATATCTTCTTTGGAGAAATGTCTATTTAGGTCTTCTGCCCATTTTTGGATTGGGTTGTTTGTTTTTTGATATTGAGCTGATGAGCTGCTTGTATATTTTGGAGGTTAATCCTTTGTCAGTCGCTTCATTTGCAAATATTTTCTCCCATTCTGAGGGCTGTCTTTTGGTCTTGTTTATGGTTTCCTTTGCTGTGCAAAAGCTTTTAAGTCTCATTAGGTCCCATTTGTTTATTTTTGTTTTTATTTCCATTTCTCTAGGAGGTGATTCAAAAAGGATATTGCTGAGATTTATGTCATAGAGAGTTCTGCCTATGTTTTCCTCTAAGAGTTTTATAGTGTCTGGCCTTACATTTAGGTCTTTAATCCATTTTGAGTTTATTTTTGTGTATGGTGTTAAGGAGTGTTCTAATTTCATTCTTTTACATGTATCTGTCCAGTTTTCCCAGCACCACTTATTGGAGAGGCTGTCTTTTCTCCATTGTATATTCTTGCCTCCTTTATCAAAGATAAGGTGACCATATGTGTGTAGGTGACCATATGTGTGTGGGTTTACCTCTGAGCTTTCTATCCTGTTCCATTGATCTATATTTCTGTTTTTGTGCCAGTACCATACTGACTTGATTACTGTTACTTTGTAGTATAGCCTGAAGTCCAGGAGCCTGATTCCTCCAGTTCTGTTTTTCTTTCTCAAGATTGCTTTGGTTATTTGGGGTCTTTTGTGTTTCCATACAAATTGTGAAATTTTTTGTTCTAGTTCTCTGAAAAATGTCACTGGTAGTTTGATAGGGATTGCATTGAATCTGTAAATTGCTTTGGGTAGTATAGTCATTTTCACAATGTTGATTCTTCCAGTCCAAGAACATCGTATATCTCTCCATCTTTTTGTATCATCTTTAATTTCTTTCATCAGTGTCTTATAGTTTTCTGTATAAGGTCTTTTGTCTTCTTAGGTAGGTTTATTCCTAGGTATTTTATTCTTTTTGTTGCAGTGGTAAATGGGAGTGTTTCCTTAATTTCAGCCATACAGTTTTAAACAATTACAAATTCACTTTTGTCTGGAAATTTTTATAAGGGATCTCCACTTGGAATTTTTTTTTTTTTTTTTTTTTTTTTTTCGGTATGCGGGCCTCTCACTGTTGTGGCCTCCCCCCGTTGCGGAGCACAGGCTCCGGACGCGCAGGCTCCGGACGCGCAGGCTCAGCGGCCATGGCTCACGGGCCCAGCCGCTCCGCGGCATATGGGATCCTCCCAGACCGGGGCACGAACCCGTATCCCCTGCATCGGCAGGCGGACTCTCAACCACTTGCGCCACCAGGGAGGCCCTCCACTTGGAATTTTTAAAGGCTCTATTATTTGTCATTCATAGGTTAAGAAACCCAGCCCAAGAAACGTTTTTCACCAGATTTCTCTCATCTGTTGTACCTATAAATTTGGGTGAATTCCTCTTTTTGAGGTCTCCCAAATATCCCAAATATCATTCCTTAGTACCTGTAAACCAGGTGCCAGACCAGTTTTCTTGGAGAGTTTTGTAGGGATTAATTCTGTAAATACAGCCAAATTTGAAAGCAAGTCCCGTAAAACCAAGTTACCCAGCAGAGTTTATGATTAACCTCTCTACCCAAAACTTTATTCCCTTTCTTGTCCAGCCCTTGTTCACCTCAGGATTGAGGAGTATCAAAGAAAGGGGGGGGATTGAAAAGAAGTGGGACTCTGTAGGGCCCTCCCAGGTACAAAAGGCCCTCCATGTCCACTGTTTCTTGTTTGTAGAAAAAAGGCTGTAGTCTCCTAGGCCTTCCAAAGAGCAGACTCAAGCAGTTACTAATTAGAGAAGTGATGGGATGCAGAAACAAAAGAAAAGCAGTCCAGCAAGAAAAGTAATAATCCCTTAAACAATAGTTCAGTGATAAAACAGAGTTCCAGTTACTCCTCAAGGGAGATACATAACAATCTGACACATACCTTTGAGTTGTTCTGCAGAAACTAAAACCCCCACCCAGGTGGAGGATAGTGACTAAATGCTGACCACAAGCATGTAGAACTCAGACTGATTGGAACCAGAAGGTTGATGATTAAGATTCCTGAAACATCACCCTGCTACCTCACCACCAACCAATCAGAAAAAAGTCCATGAGCTGATCACACACCCTGCAGCGCTCATCCCTAATTTTGCCTTTAAAACTCCTTCCCTGAAAGTCTTCGGGGAGTTTGGTCTTTTGGGCATGAGCTGCCCATTCTCCTTGCCTGGCCCATCAATAAATGCTGTACGTTCTTTCACCACAACACAGTGTCACTAGATTGGCTTTGCTGCCCATGGGCAAGTAGACCCAAGTTCAGTTCAGTGTCAAATTTTATTCCCTAAAATGTCTTGTTATACCTGATTTGAGGAACATCATTCTCAAATATGACACTCCAGGCCTTGGTGTACAATCGATTTATCCCAGCAAGAAGGGGGGAATATTCTTATTAAAACTATGCAAATAATTCTTGCCATGAAAAGTAGGGGTACATTAAGAGTTTCTAAATTCTGCAAGGTCAGTGAATGTTTAGTTCCACTTACAAAAGCAAAATCTGCTAAACTGTTATGGGTTACAGATGGCTTAAGAAGAAAGACAAAGGGCTTCCTTGTAAATCTGGAAAATAGAACATTAAAACAACATCAACAATATTCCAAACAAATAACTACAATAAACTTTTCCTTGTCGGTTGATTCAGTCCTATGTAATTAATTCTAGTTCTGCTGACCCTTGAGGTAGTGTCTCAGGAAGCCTTCTGCTTGACTATAGCGTCCTGGAAATCCTGACTCACTCCACTGGTAGAGCCTAAAAGTTGTCTGAGCCGGGTCAGCTCGGCTTTGAGTGTCAATAGTGTGAAGTATCTGGTACAGTCCTTTTCCGTGAAGCTCTGAAACTGTCCTTTTTTGTTGAGAACACAAACTCTGGTCTGTGGCTTATAGCAGGGTCTTCAGGCAAGCCTCAGAGATATCGTAGATGGCAATGACCAAAATGGATATGGTTAATTGATTACTGATAATTTTCCAGTGTGAAAGGTCTGATGAGAGTACATAATAAGAATCATGAAACGGACAAGGAAATTTCGTTGTTTCTGGCATGTAAAACAAAGGCAATCAAACATTCAGAAAAGAATAAAATTTAGGCAAACTATCTCTAAAGATAATGATTAAGCCTATTTTCAAAGAAGTCAGTCAATGTTACATCTGATTCATAAAAATGGATAAACATAATTTGTAGAGAGGAAAAAATCTTGAGAGATAACATATAATAATCCTGAGACTTTTTTTTTGTACTGGGAAGATCTGTAGATGTCTACAGGTCTCTATTCTGTAACTCTGATGTGCATTCCACTGGCCTAGACCACGCTAGATTCAAATTAAAGAAAGAAGGCTTGGGAATTCACTGGCGGTCCAGTGGTTAGGACTTGGTGCTTTCACTGCCAGGGGCCTGGTTCGATCCCTGGTCCCTCATGCCACATGATGCCGCCAAAAAAAAAAAAAAAAGAAAGAAAAAATAAAAGGAAGCCTTACCCAAGTATTGTAGCAGACAGTAAACACTTTAAATAACATCTGAGCTCATGACTGATACACTATACTATTGTTGCCAATATCAGGCAAAGCACTGATGGGACTCTGATGAAAGTAGGAAAACTCAACAGCTATTTCATAATTGTTCTAGTTCTTAAGAGAACTCGTTCATAACAGTGCTTTCCTTGAGGGTAAGAACATACTATGGAGAGCAAAGACATTGTTCCAGGGACTTCTCATAAAGGATACAATTTAAAAATATTTGTATAAATAACATTTTGCCTAGATATATTTAACCTGGAGAAAGCTGAGCATTTCTTCTGATTTGACGGCTCTTTCCATGCAACTCTTCAAGCAAATCTAATTATTTCTAGCATCTTTTTTTATAAAGTGAAAGAACAAGGGACCTCCCTGGTGGTGCAGCAGTTAGGACTCCGAGCTCCCAATGCTGGAGGCCTGGGTTCAATCCCTGGTCAAGGAACTAGATCCCACATGCATGCCACAGCTAAGAGTTTGCATGCCACAACTAAGGAGTCAGCAAGTCGCAACTAAGGAGCCCTCGAGCCCCAACTAAGACTCAACACAACCAAAATAAATAAATAAAGATTTGTTTAAGAATAAATTAAAAAATAGGGTTTTCCTGGTGGCGCAGTGGTTGAGAGTCCACCTGCCGATGCAGGGGACATGGGTTCGTGCCCTGGTCTGGGAAGATCCCACATGCCGCGGAGCGACTGGGCCTGTGAGCCATGGACGCTAAGCCTGCGCGTCTGGAGCCTGTGCTCCGCAACTGGAGAGGCCACAACAGTGAGAGGCCCGCGTACCAAATAAATAAATAAATAAATAAATAAGTGAAACAACAAATCTTTGTGATTTTCCAAAGATCATATGGGAAAGCTCAAAGATCGTTTTAGACGTAGCTAATATTTTGAAATTTTATTTTACTTTTTTTCGATATTTAGGATCCAGTCTGGGAAGGCAAAAATTCAAAAAAGTTATCAGTGACGATTTGGACATTCAATTAAGAGAGGATCATGAGTGCCTATCATTGTGATAATAAAGCATTTAAAAATAAACATAGATGGTAACAAGATGGTGAAGAAGATTCGCTTTTTCGTAAGTGAGGAATCGTGGTTCTTCTTTTTTCCCCCTTAAATAATCGATACAATAAAATCAGAATAAATCACAGAAACTTACTAAGACATGGAAAGTTTGCTATCTAGGCAATTTTACAGAAAGTAAAGAATAACATTTCATAAGCAAGTGAAGGCACTTATCAGTAAACCAAGGAAGCAAGCCTGTCAAGATTGAGCAAACTTTGCTATAATTTTAACATATTTCATAGTTTCTTTTCAGACTCAGGTGTCACAAACCAAAGCAAGTAAAATTTATTTATATACATAAATGCTCTTTTATATTCTGAATCAAACTGACACTTTACCTTAGCACTGTGTTTCTCTTTCAGTGGACCCACAAGGCCAGAACAATTTTCATATTAATTCTAAGATGATATTTATGTTAACAAGCAATGAGTACACCTTTTTTTTTTTTTTTTTTTTTGGCTGCATTGGGTCTTCGTTGCTGCATGTGGGCTTTCTCTAGTTGCGGCAAGTGGGGGCTTCTCATTGCGGTGGCTTTTCTTGTTGCAGAGCACAGGCTCTAGGTGCGTGGGCTTCAGCAGCTGCAGCACACAGACTCAGTAGTTGCGGCTCGCGGGCTCTGGAGCGCGGGCTCAGTAGTTGTGGCACACAGGCTTAGTTGCTCCGCCGCACATGCTATCTCCTGGGACCAGGGATCAAACCCATGTCCCCTGCACTGGCAGGTGGATTCTTAACCACTGCGCCACCAGGGAAGTCCCGAGTACATCATTTTTACCTTCAAATGAGTCAATATACTACATTTTAAGATTTGGTAAAAATTTTTCCCAGCCTCAAATTCCAGTATGGTAAATATTAACAGTTAAAATTTGCATAAACAAAATAAAAATTTATATATAAAAAATAAAAATAAAATCTATATATTTAAAAAATCTGCATAAACAAAAGCTGTTTGGAGTCCTCAATAAATCTGAAGAATGTAAGGATATCAAGAGGCTCCCCCCAAAAAGCCTGAGAGCACCTGCTCACATACATGTTATTCTCTGTTACTGCTGCTTTTAGTGTCATCTCAACTACTCATAGAATTTTTACTTTTTTTTTTTTTCTTGCGATACGCGGGCCTCTCACTGTTGTGGCCTCTCCCGTTGTGGAGCACAGGCTCCGGACGCACAGGCTCAGCGGCCATGGCTCACGGGCCCAGCCGCTCCGCGGCATGTGGGATCTTCCCGGACCGGGGCACAAACCCGTGTCCCCTGCATCGGTAGGCGGACTCTCAACCACTGCACCACCAGGGAAGCCCTGGAATTTTTACTTTTAACCAAAGTTTTACTTTTCACCAAAGTAACTAACTTCTATGTCACAGATAACAATAGGGTGTAGGGTAAGTTAAGGAAAACCTGTCCGCCTTACCCAAGTATTGCAGCGGACAAGCAGAGCTTACAGTGCAACTTTCTACAGTCACAGGTATCTCTTTTACACGTTTTAAAAATGCTCATTAAGGTAACCCAGAACATAGCCTTTATATAGCATATATGCAGAATATATAAACTTAAAATCATGCCTAGTTAACAATGTGTCAGTGTTCTATCTTAGAAATTATTTAGGTATCAATGATTATTCATTAAATAACTCAATTTAATATCAGTGCAAGGTTTTCAGTCATCTGAAGATCTTGGATTAGCTAACATACTATAAGACATGATCGCTGTTAAAATAAGATTTGTCAGAATAATGATCCAATCCAGTTGAATACAAATTTACCTTTCTTCATTTTGTAAATGTTACACAGGAGTAACCTTAGCTAGCTTGATCAATTAACCTGAATAAGTTCAGGGTAAATAAACCCAAGTAGAATAAAATGTATACTGGTATTATAGTCACACTGATAAATCAGACATAACTGTTTATATTAAAGCAAAATTATTTATTTTTTAAATAAACTTATTTATTTATTTATTTTTGGCTGCGTTGGGTCTTCATTGCTGCGCATGGGCTTTCTCTAGGTGCGACAAGCGAGGGCCACTCTTTGCTGTGGTGCACGGGCTTCTCACTGTGGTGGCTTCTCTTATTGTGGAGCATGGGCTCTAGGTGTGTGGGCTTCAGTAGATGCAGCACACGAGCTCAGTAGTTGTGGCTTGTGGGCTCCAGAGCGCCTCAGGAGGGCTTAGCTGCTCCTCGTCATGTGGGATCTTCCTGGACCAGGGCTCGAACCTGTGTCCCCTGCGTTGGCAGGTGGATTCTTAACCACTGTGCCACCAGGGAAGTCCCTAAGTAGACATTATTATTATCCCTATTTTAGATAAAGAGAATTCAAGGCAGAGAGAGATTGAGCCCAAGGTCACACATCTGGTAAGAGGCTGAGCTGTTGTGAAATGTACCTAAGATTTTATTTTAATCTGGTATGGTAAAATGACAGACATGGAGACAACTGCCTTTGAAAGAAGAATGTATTACAATTCTCAAGGGGAGTGGGGCATGACAGCTACACAGGGCTGTGTGGGAAAGCAACAGGGTCAGTAAGACAGGAATAAAAGCATGGGCAAAGTTTTTATTGTGATTTCCATGGGAAGCAAGGAGAGAGGCAAGGTAAATCAGGATTGGCTAGTTTGAATAATTTCAGCAGGCTCCAGGCTATGGGGTGGTCCCTAGTTACCTGGTATCCAGCCCTGGGGTGATTGACAGCTGGGGCAATATTGACTCGGCTGTGAGAGTTGATAAATGATATAGTCAGGTGTTTGGTTTTGGATTGATTGGTTTGCATGTGAAAGGCGGGTTTTTAAGCAAGTTGTTTACTGTCTCTAGGAATTAGCTAGCCCTGGGAGAGGCAGTCTCTCCAGGATTAGCAAGGCCCTAAAATGTCAAAGCATCATAAATACAGAAAATAAAAACATGATTAATACATGAGCCTGAAACTGAACTTCAGCAGACTGTCTCTGGAGTGTGTTTCTACCTTGCACACTCTACTGCCTTTCATAGGGTTATTGTGAGTACTCAAATGGGGTGTAAAGTACACATATAATACTTAGCACATTGCCTGGCACTTAGTAAGTTCTTTATAAATCACCAGGACTATTATGCAAAGGCCAAGAAGTGGGAGAGAGAACAGGGTGTATTCAGACAACTAAGCAATTTGGCATGACTTTCCTAAGGAATGCTAGGGTGTAGGGGTGTGAGGGCATCCTGGGGAGAAATCTAGCTGGTGTGGTAGGAGAGGCCAGCCACGTCTTGGAGGCCTTGTTAAGGAGGATGGAGTTTGCTCTGAGGGCAAGAAAGGACCACTGAAGAGTTGCTTTTTTTTGTTTTTTTTTGCGGTACGCGGACCTCTCACTGTTGTGACCTCTCCCATTGCAGAGCACAGGCTCCGGACGTGGCCATGGCTCATGGGCCCAGCCGCTCCGCGGCATGTGGGATCTTCCCGGACCAGGGCACGAACCTGTGTCCCCTGCATCGGCAGGTGGACTCTCAATCACTGCGCCACCAGGGAAGCCCTGAAGAGTTTTAAACAGGCTCAGGTTTGTTCTTTTTGGAGAACATCTTTCTGGCTGCAGTATGGAGAATGAATTTACCCCAGAATGACAGTGGAGTCAGTAGTGCCCAGCAGAACTGGAGGAAGGTTTGATCTCCCCAGCAACCATTCAGCACCCCCAGATTTTCATTAGGGCCTCTGCCTTTCCCCCATTCTCAGTTCCTTTGGTGGTGGGGTGGGGTGGGGTGGGGAGTGGTTCTATCTCCCCCAGGGGTGGAGAACTTGACCACCCCAGGCCCAAGTGAATCAACTGAGCCCATTCCTTGGGCCACTATGATTGGGTCAATGAGAGGTCCAATAAGAGTGACTATCAGGACTTTGACTCAGACTATTGGGAAACAAACTTGGTTTTGAGTGCAGAACTTGAATCTGAGCGGATATGAGGGCTGGAGCTGCTGCAACAACCTTGCCACTAAAAGGAGAGAGCCTGGAGCTACAGGGGGCCATGGCCTAGAATAGCATAAGGCCAACCCAGTGGGAGACAGAAAATGAGTTCCAATGTCATCATTTGAACCCTGAATCCAGCCATGCCTGAAGCCACTTACCTCACTGTTCACTCCATTTTTTGTCAAGCCAATTTGAGTTTGGTTTCTGGCTGATACAATGAAAGTAAGTGAAAGCAAATGGCTCATTGCCATTCATTCCCTAATACTGACTAATCAAGAAAAAAAAAAAAAGTGCAATCCTACTTCCATAGACTGAATGTTAGTGTTCCCCCCAAATTCGTATATTGAAATCTAATCCCCAATGTGATGGTATTTGGAGGTGGGGCCTTTGGGAAATAATTAAGTCATGGGGGTAGAGCCTTCAGGAATGGGATTAGTGCCCTTATAAAAGAGACCCCAGAGAGCTTCCTTGTCCCTTCCAACATGTGAGGACAGCAAAAAGATGGGGGTATATAAACTAGGAAGCATGCTCTCACCAGATACCAAATCTACCAGCATCTTGCTCTTGGACTTCCCAGCCTTAGAACTTTAAGAAATAAATTTCTGTTGTTTATAAGCCACACTTTAGAAAGAATCCAAATGCCCATCAAAAAGAAAATGGAAAAATAAATTATGGAATTTCTATACAGTCAAAGCTATTCTATACGATGGCAACTCAAATAACATATATAGCCCTGCACACAATGAAATATGACACAACCTTTTAAAAGATTGTGTTAGCTCTGTATAAAGACATGGTGACTTGTCCATGATATATGAAAGAAAAAAAGTCACAAACAATATGTATGGTATAATCCATTTGTGTCTAAGAACTTTATGTTTTAGTACATACTAGAATATCCATCAAACTGTCAATCGTGGTCATCTCTAGACAGTCAGCTCATGGGGAGATTTACATATCCTCCTTTATATATTTCTGTAATGTTTTATTTTCCTAAGACATTTATTACTTGAATTTAAAAACTGATTAAGGTTAAATATTTTTTAAAGTAATGAAGTTACAGTCTCTATAAGTGTCTAACTGCATTCTTTTAACATTATAAATGAAAAATAGCTCAAAATGTTCTAAAAACAATGACATCATTTTAATAGATAAAGGGGAAGTTGTGCAAATATCTCAGCAAATGTCTTCAGGGTTCTTCTCTCCCAATTCTGCACATTTGTAAGACTTCAGTCAAAGGAGTAGTTTACAGTTCTAACGAGAGCATGAGAATTAGCCTCTTTGGCCTTAACAGAGCTCCAATATTAGCAGATCAAAAGCTAGAAGTTCTGTCTTCATGTTGACAACATCCAAATGTTTAGAAACATGGGGAAAATGGACTGACCTTTCCTCCTCTTGATGCAATTGTTTTGGCTTTGAGCAGGAAGTACTTTTGCATCCTATTTCAGGGTTTAATGTCTGACCTAGAGATATAGCTCCTACTAACAGAAGAGGAGTTAGAGGAAATGAATGAACAGTTAGTTGGGAAGGAAGAGTGAATAAAAAAGTAAAGACCCCTTGGTGGCAAGTAACAGAAAATCCTACTCACACTGGCTTAGGCCACTTGTATCTGACAAGTCTACTAGCTTCAGGTACGGCTGGATCCAGGGGTTCAAAAGTATCCAGATTAGTCTCTCTATATCTCTTTATTGTGGAACTTTATATAGGAATGGTCCTCCTACATTGTGGCACTTTCACCAGCAGCTCCAGTATTACATCTTATTCTCTCTTAAAACCAGCCGGAGGATGATGTTCCATTTCCTTGGCAGTCCCATTGACTTGAATTGGTCCCAATTCTCTTTTGTCTGAATGGGGTCGTGTTCAAAGCTGTCACTGTGACCAGAGGGGTAAAGTAGACTGACAAGTGTAGGCCTGGTCAACGTACCCGTTCCTGGAGCTGGGGTGAGAGTTATGCCAAGCAAGTCATATGGACTGAGAGTGGGGGAAGGGTGGTGTCCTCAAAGGAAAATCAGAAGAAGGAGAAGGTTTCAGAAAGAACAGAATAAAATACAGGAATAGTCAAGTGGCTAGATGGGGCTTCGGCTCCATTTCCAATAGTGGCAAGTGCTATGAAGAAAAATAGAGTAGGGTAATGGGGACAAAAAAAAGAAAATCTTGCCTCCTTTCTCTGCAACTAGTACCCTTTCCCTGCTCTTGAGGAATTTTGGGGTTTAATAGGTCAATGCCATTAGCTTTTAGTTTTATACTCTGGAGATTCCTTGGGTGTGAAGTGAGGGAATTCAGGATCAACATTCCAGGGGTGGGGAAAGAGGTTCATTTTCACATGATAGGGAGCTCCAGGGTCCTGAGCTTCCCAGGAACTTCAGTGAAGCAGTGCCCTGGGTCAGGATTCTTTCATTTCACATTATCCATCCAGTGCCTATCCAGCTTCAGGCAGAGCTCACGGTGATACTGCAGCCCTCACAGAGTTGACTCGATATGATGAGGCACAGATAAGGAACAAGTCAACAGACATATAGAACATGTGTGGTGGTGAGAAATGCTATGACAAAAGATAAAGCAGGTGAGGGAGAAAGAGGGTCACAGGGTGGTCAAGGAAGTGCTCTCTATTGAGAAGACATTTGAGCAGTGACTGAAGGACTTGAGGGATGGAGCTGAAACCTTGTACCTCAGGTTGGTACTTGAACCCATGTGGCCAGGACTCGAACCCAGCCAAAACCCTGACTGGGATTTGAACCCAAGTGGCTAGGACTCGAACCCGGCCAAAACCCATAGTCTTCCAGCTAAGATCACACACCTGGTTTCAAGACTTAATGAAGCTCAGTTTCTTGATGTCTCATCACAGAAAGAATTCAGTGAGAGACAAAGTGATGGTAAGAAGTGGATTTATTTAGCAAGAAACATACTCCACAGACAGAGCGTGGGCCATCTCAGAAGGTGAGAAAGGCACCAGGGTATGGGGGTTGTCAGTTTTTATACAGGTGGGTAATTTCATAGGCTAATGAGTGGGAGGAGTATTCCAGCTATTTCAGGAAAGGGTGAGGATTTCCAGGAATTGGGCCACCGCCCACTTTTTGATCCTATTGTAGGTCTTGGAACTTTCATTTAGCTTGCTGATGTGTTACAGTGAGTGTATACTGAGGCTCAAGGTCTAGTGGAAGTCGACTTGTCTGCCACCTTGGACCCATTTGGTTCTCATCAGTTTATGTCATGTCCTCGGGCTATGTCATTCTTTCAAACATTGTGTCCTGCCCCCTTCCCTCCTGTTTCAGAGCCATGCAACTCTCTGGGGCAGCAGAGTTCTGGACGGAGGGAAGGGCAAGATCAAAGACCTTGAGGCCAGAGGATGTTGGTGTTGTTGGAAGAACAGTGCAGAGGTTGGTGTGGCTGGAACAGAGTGAGTGAAGGGAAGAATGGTAGGAGGGAAGATCAGAGAGACAATGGGAGGACAGACCATGCCCTGGTAGGCCATGGTGACAACTTTAGCTTCTACCCTGAGTTAGACAGGAAGCTGTTAGACAGAGTGAGCAGAAGTGTAGCATGATCTGACTTCGGGGGGTTTGGGGTGTTTTTTTTTTCTTTTTTTCACCATGCTGTACAGCATATGGGATCTTAGTTCCCCAACCAGTGATCGAACCAGTGCCCCCAACAATGGAAGCACGGAGGCTTAACCACTGGACCTCCACGGAAATCCCTGAGTTTGGGTTTTAAAGAATAATCCCACCCACCAACCGACCGACCAAGAGCAGAAGGAATACTCTGACAGTTGTGTGGAGAACAGACTGCAGTAAGCAAGGCTGGAAGCAGAGAGGTAGGTCAGACATCTGTTGCAATAATGCAAGTAAGAGATAATGTTGGCCTGGACTAAGGTGGCCACATGCTAATAGTGAAAAAAAAAAAGTGTCCCGTGTCTGGATGTGGGGCAAGACAATGAATGAACCAACAAGGTGTACCTTGAGGGTCATATCACAACGAGGGGGATATTTGTAATTATTCATAAGGACATCCGCAGACTTTTGGCCAAAGGGCATCAAACTCCCACCTTCCTCCTATTAATACACCAAGCCCCCTCTGTTGGGACTTACTTGGAGTCTTACAGGATGGGCTATTCCTGACACCCTTACTCACACTTATAAATGGAACTGAGAGGACCAGATCCTTCCACCCTCTGTCCCTTAGGGATGGGCCTGTTACATAAGCTCAGCCAGTGGACTCTCCAAAGACAAAGAGAAGGGAAAAGGGGTTGGGAACCCCAGATTCATCACAGAGACAGCACTTGAACGTGAGTGGCATAGCCTTAGCTATGGTTTCTGCTGCCCAGCCTTCCTCAGACAAGGCTACCAGTGCGCTGCACAACTCCAGTGGGGCACCATTTCATGCTATTCTATCTTAGTCTAGGGCAGGGGTCAGCAAACTTTTTCTGTAAGTATTTTAGACTTTGCGAGCCATATGATCTCTGTCACAGCTACTCAACTCTGCTGTTACAGTACAAAGAGGGCCATAGACAACATGTGAAGTGATATGCATTCTGGGGGCAGTTGTTGTTCTCTGCAGCCCTGATGGAAGAAACCAACAATGTTGTAAGAAAGAGGTAGTTCCAATAAAACTTTATTTGTAAAAACATGTGGTAGGCTAGAACTGGCTGGTAGGTCACAGTTTGCTAATTCCTGGTCTATGGGAAGAGTGTCTTCTGCTATAGGAATTGTAGAAACATGACTGCCAGGCCTTGGAGGTCCCTTTAATCCTGCTGGTTTTCTAAGCTTCCTCTTGATTCTGTGGATCCCCATATCCTTTGTCTTAGCCAACTCAGGCTGCCATAACAAAATATCATAGATTGGATGGCTTAAACACTAAGATTTATTTTCTCACCATTCTGGAGGCTGGAAAATCCAACATCAAGGTGCTATCAAGGCGGGTTCATTCTGACACCTCTCCTCTTGGGTTGTAGGTAGTGTCCATCTCACTGTATGCTCCCATGACCTCTATTTTGTGTGTGCTGAGGGTGAGGGGAGAGAGAGCTAGCCCCCTGGTGCCTCCTCTTATAAGGGCACTAATCCCATTGTGAGGGCCCCACCCTCATGACTCATCCTATCCTAATTACCCCCCAAAGGCCCATCTCCAAATACTACCACATGGGGGGATAGGGCTTCAACATGTGAATTTGGGAGGGGCATAAACACACAGTCCATAACAGCCTTCTAATGAATTTTGGTTTTGCTTAAGGTAGAGTCAGTTTCTGTGGCTTGCAGCCAGGAAGCTTAATTGATGCAGCACTTAATTTCATTACATTCTGTGTGGCTCTTAGGAAAGAAAACAAGAAGGGAGAGTGAGGGTAGCTCAAAGTCCCTCATTCCCACTGCTGGAGAAACAACCTAAAGCGATTACAACTGACAGAAGTCATTAGTGTCATCTTGATTTATGATATATCCGTGTGTTTAAGAGTTTCCTCACTGCATAATGTTAACTTCCTACCTCTTTCTTAGAAGGTTCAATCAGGACTGCAGTGAACAATAACTGCCCCTGGAGCTAGTGCATTCATGGTCGCAGCCTTCCTCCCCACATCCTCCCCTCATCAGCTGCTTGGCTGTTAGAGCTGTGTGTTTCCTGTTTACAAAGAGATAAGAAATATATTCGTTGAAGAGTCCACCCCTAGTGTTTCGCTGCTTCCTTCTGCCTCACAAGATGAATTTCATTTGGCCCTGGAGTTTTATTTGACTTTGGAAGTAATGGATTTGATGATGTTTAGAAATTCATGACTATAGAAGACCATATCTGTAAGGTGCTCATTCATGTTATTCATTTGTGTTTTATTTATTTATAAAATCCACACTGTTCCCAAGAGGATTGACTAAATGTATGCTGTGTAAAAGATTTAAACAAAAAAAGGGCTTCCATGGTGGTGCACTGCACCGTGCACTGCGGTGGTGCACCACAACCAAGAGCAGCCCCCACTCGCTGCAACTAGAGAAAATTCGCACGCAACAACAAAAACCCAATGCAGCCAAAAATAATAAATAAAAAAAATAAATAAATAAAGTAAGCAATGAAGCTGGGACTAAGCAAAAATTAGGGGAAGGAACATATCAGATGAATTAAGAGGCAAAACAAAGTTGCCTTAACACATAATGTCTATAGTTCTGTGCAGATCTTAGAGATGTAGTACAAATCTTGTTCTGAGCTTCCTGGCTGGCAAAGCAAATGGGGAAACACTTTGGTGTATAACTGATAATGCCTTTAAGATTGAAAACAAACTAAATTGTTCAGATAATATGGCTGGTTCTAATTTTTTTACTTACACAGTAATTGGTACGTTTTGTTGAGGCTCAGAAAAGCAAACTTTTTTAATCCCAGGAAATGCTATATACTTTAAAAAAATATTTTATTTATTTATTTATTTATTTGGTCACACAGGGTCTTAGTTTTGGCCGGCCATCTCCTTAGTTGTGGCATGTGTGCTCCTTAGTTGCGGCAGGCAGGTTCCTTAGTTGCGGCTCACCAGCTCCTTAGTTGCAGCATGCATGTGGGATCTAGTTCCCTGACCAGGCCCCCTACATTGGAAGCTCAGAGTCTTAACCACTGCACCACCAGGGAAGTCCAATGCTATATACTTTTTTTAAAGAAACAATTGGAAATTCATACTTTTAAAAAATTTTATTTATTTTATTTTATTTATTTTTGGTTGCATTGGGTCTTCGTTGCTGCACACGGCCATTCTCTAGCTGCGGCAAGTGAGGGCTACTCTTTGTTGCGGTGCGCAGGCTTTGGTGACATCTCTTGTTGCAGAGCACGGGCTCTAGGCATGTGAGTTTCAGTAGTTGCAGCACTGCAGGTTCAGTAGTTGTGGCTCACTGGCTCTAGGGCGCATTCTCAGTAGTTGTGGCACACAAGCTTAGCTGCTCCGCGGCTTGCGGCATCTTCCCGAACCAGAGCTCGAACCGTGTCTCCTGCATTGGCAGGCAGATTCTTAACCACTGCGCCACCAGGGAAGCCCCTAGTGCTATATACTTTTGATGCCCTTAAGAGAACTCAAGAAAAAAAACTTAACTTTTCATATCTGATAAATTAGATTTGCCCACTCTCACTGCAAAATAATCATTTCTTTTACAAAGAGCCTCTTTAAAACACTTAAAAGATTTAAAATTTAAATAGTAATACTGTTGCATGTTTAAGTATATGCTTACAGCTAGATTTCTAGCAGGGTCTCATGGGACTTGAAAAGCCTTCTTGTTCATCCCTCCAGTCTAATAAGGAAAGATCATTAACTTTTTAAAAATTGTAGTGAAAAACACATAATATAAAATGTATCTTCTTGGGACTTCCCTGGTGGTCCAGTGGTTAAGACTCCCTACTCCCAATGCAGGGGGCCTGGGTTTGATCCCTGGTCAGGGAACTAGATCCCACATGTCGCAACTAAAAAAAAAAAAAAAAAAAAAAAAGAACCCGCATGCTGCAACAAAGATCCCATGTGTTGTATCCTCTTAATCTTTTTTTTTTTTTTTTTTTTCTTTTTGCGGTATGTGGGCCTCTCACTGTTGTGGCCTCTCCCGTTGCGGAGCACAGGCTCCGGATGCGCAGGCCCAGCGGCCATGGCTCACGGGCCCAGCCGCTCCGCGGCATATGGGATCCTCCCAGACCGGGGCACGAACCCGTATCCCCTGCATCGGCAGGCGGACTCTTAACCACTTGCGCCACCAGGGAGGCCCCTCTTAATCATTTTTAAGTGTATAGTTCAATAGTGTCTAGTATATTCACATTGTTGGGCAACAGAGCTCTAGAACTTTTTAATCTTGCAAAACCAAAACTCTATACTCATTAAACAACACTCCCCATTTCCCCCACCCCCCAGTCCCTGGCAACTACCACTCTACTTTCTGTTTCTATGAATTTGACTACTCTGGGTACCTCATATAAGTAGAGTCATTCAGTATTTGTTTTTCTTTGACTGGCTTATTTTACTCAGCATAATGTCCTCAAGATTCACCCTTGTTGGGACTTCCCTGGTGGCACGGTGGTTAAGAATTGGCCTGCCAATGCAGGGGGCACGGGTTCGAACCCTGGTGCCAGTGCTAAAAGGAAATGAGCTCTCAAGCCATGAAAAGACATTTCATGTCTTTTCATGAAATGAAAAGGGGGAGGACACTTAAAACGCATATTGCTAAATGAAAGACACCATTCTGAAAAGGCTGATTGCTGTATGATTCCAACTCTATAACATTCTGGAAAAAACAAAACTATAGAGACAGTAAAAAGATCAGGGGTTCAGGGAGCATGGGTGTTGGAGGGGATGAATAGGCGGAGCACAGGGGATACTTAAGGAAGTAATACTATTCTATATGATACTATAATTGTGGATACATGATATTATGCATTTCTTAAAATCCAAAGAATTGTTTAACAAAGAGTGAACCCTATGTAAACTATGGACTTTAGTTAATAGTAATGTAACAATATTGGGTCGTCAATTGTAATAAATGTTCCACACCAATGCAAGATATTAAAAATAGAGGAAATTGTTATGTGTGGTGGGGTGAAATGGGTTTTGTGAAAACTCTCCATACTTTCTGTCCAATTTTTCTGTCAACCTAAAACTGCTCTAAATAATAAAGTCTATGAATTTTTAAAAATGTAAATGGGGGGAATTCCCTGGTGGCGCAGTGGTTAAGAATCCGCCTGCCAATGCAGAGGACACGGGTTCGAGCCCTGGTCCAGGAAGATCCCACATGCCGTGGAGCAACTAAGCCCCTACACCACAACTACTGAGCCTGCACTCTAGAGCTCGCAAGCCACAATTGCTGAAGCCTGTGCGCCTAGAGCCCATGCTCTGCAATGAGAAGCCCCCACTCGCCGCAACTAGAGAAAGCCCATGCACAGCAATGAAGACCCAACTCAGCCAAAAATAAATAAATAATTTTTTTAAAAAAATGTAAATGGTATTGTGGTTAAGACAATGCTATGCATCTTCCTGAGAAGATCACATTTCCCAACTCTCTTAGAGCTATTTATGTTGGACCCAAGTGACTGAGGTCTGTGCAGTGGAATGTGGGTGCAAGCCATGTAAGCCATCTCCAGGCCTGGCCCTTCAAAATGTGCCAGCTCACTGTCCAGTTTTTTCTTCCTTTTGCAATGACCTTGATCAGATGATGGGAAAACAAGACTAAAGAGGGCTGCCCAACCCACACTGGATTCTGTATGAATGAGGGGGAAAAAAAAAAACCCAAAGCTGTTATTTTGTTAAGCCACTGAGAGCTTCAGGATTTATTTGTTAACTGTAGTGTAGCATGATATAGCCTGACCAAAACAAGTACAAACAGGCTTATAACAAAAACAAACAACAAGGAAAATGCAGTTCCCCTACCTGACCTCTCCTTACTTTCTAGTCTTATTCCCCAGCTGCTGTTTTAGCAGCTTCTTTGGGCATTGATGTCCATATTTCTACATATGCTTTTTTTTTTTTTTTCTTTTTTTTGCGGTATGCGGGCCTCTCACTGTTGTGGCCTCTCCCGTTGCGGAGCACAGGCTCCGGACGCGCAGGCCCAGCGGCCATGGCTCACGGGCCCAGCCGCTCCGCGGCATATGGGATCCTCCCAGACCGGGGCACGAACCCGTATCCCCTGCATCGGCAGGCGGACTCTTAACCACTGCGCCACCAGGGAGGCCCTACATATGCTTTTACTTCTAATTTTTTATGTATCTAGTTTAGACATTATCTCTTAACTTCCCATTATGGCAGATGATTTTTTGAGCATCCTTAAATCATCAAGTACCCTCTCTGCTTTGCATCTTCACCAGGTGATAAATGTGAAATGTGGGGGGTTAAATCCACGTTCAGTTCAGTTTTGATGTTATTCAGAATATGCAAATGTAGAACACTGATGAGCCAGATAGTGTACTATCATGTTTCCTTTCTGAACATTTCTTATTTAATTTTTATCTGTATTTCTACTTGTCTTATATTTGGTTTCATTTGCTTAGTTTTTGTGTTGTTTTGTTTTGTTTTAGTCTATGTAGTAGGAATTCTTCCTATACTTCGATAGCGGATATTTGTCATTCTTCCTGGCTGCCCAGATTTAAACCCTTCCTGTATTTGGGGAATTCCCCCTTAGGAGACTTGTGGGAAGCAGAACTTCCTTCATAGAAGTGGAAGATTCTAGATGCTTACTTTCCCAGCCTCTTGCAGCTTAGGGCATGGCCACTTGGCTTGGGCTCCACCCATCAGATGCACACATTTCTTTTTTTTTTTTTTTCTTGTTTTTTTCTTTTCTTTTCTTTTTTGGCCGCACCACATGGCATGCGGAGCTTCCCTGACCAGGGACAGAACCCATGCCCCCTACAGAGGAAACGCTGCATCTTAACCACTGGACCACCAGGGAAGTCCCATAATGCACGCATTTCTGACTTTGAATAGATAACTAATGACTGGAGAAGCAGAAAATACAAGAAACCTTTTTTTGGGTAGAAGAAGTTGCAGCAGGGCAGCAGTGTGAGACAATGACATTGAACCATCCCCAGGGACCCAGCAGTATCAGATCTGCAAGCTGCAGTGCCTAGTACTTGGGGACAGTGGTGACATCACCTTCAGTGTACCAGTTTACAGACTGCTTTAAGGAGTTTCCTCTAGTAGGGTAGCTATGATGAGTGTTCTCTAACCCTCTTGGGATTTTATGGACCACCTGATATTCTTTGAATAAATTCCCTTTCTCCATAAGTCAACTAGAGTTTGTTTCTCTTAGCTTGCAGATGGGGACAGCTATTGCTATAGTGTTCTTTCTTTCTTTTTAAAATATTTATTTATTTATTTGGTTGCACCGGGTCTTAGTTGCATCAGGCAGGCTCCTTACTTGCAGCTCACTGGCTCCTTAGTTGAGGTATGAGAACACTTGGTTGCAGCATGCATGTAGGATCTACTTCCCTGGCCAGGGATCAAACCCGGGCCCTTTGCATTGAGTGCGCAGAGTCTTAACCACTGCGCCCACCAGGGAAGTCCCCCCCTATAGTTTTCCACATGGTCACATGCAAGGCCGACTTCCTGGGCATATGACCCATGCTGTTCCACAGGGCCCCATTCTCAGAAAAGCCCACACAGTTTTTGTTTCTGTTTGTTTGTTTGTTTGTTTGTTTATTATTTATTTTGGCTGCACCGGGTCGTAGTTGCAGCATGCAGGATCTAGTTCCCCAACCAGGGAGGGAAACTGGGCCCCCTGCACTGCGAGCATGGAGTCTTACCCACTGAACCATCAGAGAAGTCCCCCACCCAGTTTTTTTAATGCCCTGCTTTTATCATCTTGAAATTCTTAATAAGTTTCAAGCCAGAGGCCTTGCCTCTTTAGTTTCATTTTGCACTGGGTCCTGTAAATGACGCAGGCAATCCTGGTTGCATGGAGTGGATGATGTGTGAATTTCCCTATTTTTCAGGAGACCTCAAACCTGGAGCCCTCTGCCTTCCTATACCCATCTAGCCTGAGCTGTCTGCGCAGCTGTCATGCTGTCTTCCTTTTGCCATCAACTTGGGAGTTTCTCTCGCTTTTGGCCTGGGTTGGAGCCACTGTCTCCTGGATACTCGTCTTTGTCTTGTGTTTTCCTCTCATATGGGTGGAGTACATCATCAATCACTTTCTGAGAAAAAGTGCATGGGAGGTAAAATTTTTGAGAGTTTGTATATCTGCAGTTATGTTTATTCTACCTCACATCTGATTGATAGATTGGCTAGGCGTAGAATTCTCTCTTAACATTTTTCACTTAGTGTTTTGAGGGCTTTGTTCCTTTGCTTTCTAGCATCTATGTAATTTATTATTTAGAAGTTCAAGGCCATTCTAATTTCCAAGTCCATACATGTGGCATGTTTTTGGTTTTTCTTTTCTCAGTCTCTCTCTCTCTCTCTCTCTCTCTCTCTCTCTGAAAGCTTTTCGACCTCCAGGCCAATGCCCACAAGTTTCCTGGGGATGTTCCTCCAATGTCAAAATGTATTTCTTCATACTCCATAGGGTTCAAACTAGGAATAATAATTACAGAATCTCCCTATTTCTTTCATTCAACAAACGATTTATTGAACACTGAGTGCTGGACAGTCTGCTAAGCCCTGGGTTTGCAATGGTCAATAAGGCAGATAGGACTTTTGCCGTCAGTGGAGTTTGTGCTATATATGTGTAATTAGATCAAACAAGTACATATTTTGGTACTTACTATGAAGAAAAGATAGTGTTGTGACAGTGAGGGATGAGGGTGATCAAGGAAAGTCTCTCTGAGTTCTGAAAGATGGGAAAGAGGCAGCATGTGAAGAGCCAGGGTGGAATGTTCCAGGTAGAGGTTTCTACAGACACCAAAGTTCTTGTGCCAGCCTGTCAGACTCACCTGATTAAGATTCCTGTTACTTCTTCTTTTTTGTTTTTTTTTTTTTGGCAGTACGTGGGCCTCTCACTGTTGCGGCCTCTCCCGTTGCGGAGCACAGGCTCTGGACGCGCAGCCTCAGCAGCCATGGCTCACGGGCCCAGCCACTCTGCGGCATGTGGGATCTTCCCAGACCGGGGCACGAACCCGTGTCCCCTGCATCGGCAGGCAGACTCTCAACCACTACGCCACCAGGGAAGCCCGATTCCTGTTACTTCTTGAATCTGATCTCTAACTCTCTTCCAGCCCCTCTGGCCACCTCACTGTTCCTTGAACATACTGGACACACCCCAATCTCAGGGCCTTTGCACCGAATACTGCTTCTTCTGAGAATACTCTGCCCCCACGTGTCTGCCTGGCCTGTTCAGGCACCTTCAAGTCTCAAATGTCACCTGCTCATTGAGACCATCCCTGGTTACCCTGTTGAAAATTGCAAATCCACTCCTCAGCACCTCTGATACCCTCCCTCAGCTTTATTTCTTTTCCCTTAGTCCTGATTCTCATCCAACATACTGTGTTCATTGATGTGTCTTGTTCACAGTCTGTGTCCCCTCACTAAAATGTAAGCTTCCCCAGGGCAAGGATTTGTGCGCATTTTGTTCCCTGCTGTATCTTCAGTGCCAAGGACAATGTCTGGCACATAGAAGGTGCTTGATAAACATGTTTCGAGCGAGTGGATGGCTCTGAGTGTGAAAGAGCTTGGTATATTTGGGCAACAGAAAGCCAGTGCATGCAACAGCGTGAGCAGATGGGGGAGGGCAGGAGAGGAGATTGGAGAGGTGGGCAGAAGGCAGACACATGGGCCTGGTGGGGCAAAGAAAGGCGGGTGGATTTTACCCAAAGCATAATAGAAGGTCTTCCAAGGGTTTTAAACAGAGAAGAGACATTATCCAACCCGAAAATTTTATTTATTTTTTAAATTTTTTATTTATTTTTTTTACAGTTTTTTTTTGTTTTTTGTTTTGCTTCACCATGAGGCTTGTGGGATCTTAGTTCCCTGACCAGGGATTGAACCCGTGCCCCCTGAAAATTTCCCTGAAAAATTTAAAGGATCACTGTAGCTGCCATGAGGGCCTGGACTTAGGATAAGGAGTAGAAATGGGGAGATGAGTTAGGTGGCTACTGCAAAAGTCCAAGCATGAGGGCAATGCAGATGGTCAAAGTAAACAGATTCCAGATTTGATAAGAAATCTGCACTCAACCCTTGTCTCAGGATCCTTGTTAAAATCCAGGTGTAAGTTTACTTTTACCTCTTTTTAGGAGATCTTCCTTTAAATTTCAAGTTTGGTTTCATGGTTAATGATCCAGTTAGACTCCAAGAGAGATCGAAAGGGGATAAATTAAATCCTGCCAGCCCTCAGAAGTTAAGACCAAGAAGTAAGAGGAATCCTTGCCCTAACCTTCAAAGTCCTTAACATAAGATTTTCTCCCCTCTACTTGGCTCATGGCTGATCATACTTCCTTGATATTCCTTGAATCTGTCCTGACCTCTCCATTTCCAAGGAGTGAACCCTTCCTTGCTCTCTCCTGCTCCCAGTTCACCTGGTAGGTAGATCAACCTCTGCTTACTGCTCTGCGTTGAAATTATTCACTGGTTTGCCTGTCTTCCCAACTAGACCATGAATTCTTTGAGGGCAAGGACCTTGTCTACTCATCTTTGTGTCCTGGTCTTGTCTACAGTGAGTGGCGCATAGCAGTTGCTCAGTAAAAGACTGTTGAACTTGACTGCCATAGCCACACTGACCATGCCCTCAGGGCAGCTCTACTGCTAACATCCTCATTGTGAGATAAGAGCTGGCTTGTCTTTATCAGCCCTGAGCCCTCAACCTGATCAGTCACAGACACTCTTTCCAGGACCTTTTCCACATTAGGCAGAGACTTCCCAGATGCAAAGGCCTCTGACTGTTCTCTCCAGCAAGTGCCAAGACTTGCTAGCCAGGGAAAGGATTCTGAAGTTGTCTCCAAATAAGGTGAAAGGATTAGCTGCTGTTAAAACAGCATGGGAGCTGTCAGTAAGGAAATAGTCTCTCTGAGATGGAGCCTCCTGAAATGGATAACATGATGCTTCCAAATATGAGCTACTGACAGAAGCCTGCTTATCACTGAGCCTGACTCTTCCTTCCCAGCCAGGGATCCAGTGGTGCCAATCCCACTGAGGGCTGGTGTACAACAGATGTCAGGATGCAGCCCACTTGAGATCCCAGGCAGGGAAGGGTCCTTAATTAGTTAACAGGCATGGTCTAGTAACAGTAATGTCACAAGAAAAGTGTGGGTTCAGGCTTTCTGAATAGTGTTAAAACACTATGTAGAATGAACAGTCAGAAGTCTCCATGAGCCAAGTATTATTAGAAAAGCCTTTGTTTCAAACTTTTATCAAGAATATTCATACAGGGCTTCCCTGGTGGCGCAGTGGTTGAGAGTCCGCCTGCTGATGCAGGGGACACGGGTTCGTGCCCCAGTCCGGGAAGATCCCACATGTCGCGGAACGGCTAGGCCCGTGAGCCATGGCCACCGAGCCTGCGCGTCCGGAGCCTGTGCTCTGCAACGGGAGAGGCCACGACAGTGAGAGGCCCACGTACCAGAAAAAAAAAAAAAAAAAAGAATATTCATACAAAGTATATTATTATCTGTTGCTTTGTAACAAATGATCCCCAAACATAGCCACTTAAAATGGCACTTATTGGGACTTCCCTGGTGGTCCAGTGGCTAAGACTCTGTGCTCCCAATGCAGGGGGCCCGGGTTTGATCCCTGATCAGAGAACTAGATCCCTCATGCCTCAACTAAGAGTTCACACGCCACAACTAAAGATCCAGCACGCCACAGTGAAGATCCCGTGTGCTGCAACTAAGACCCGATGCAGCCAAGTAAATAAATAAATATATATTTTAAAAAACCCCAGCACTTATTATCTCATGGTTTTTCTGGGTGACGAAATTGGAAGAGGCTCAGATGGGTGGTCCTTGCTCAGAGTCTCTGATGAGGATGCAGTCAAATCTTTGACTGGGGCTGCATCATCTGAAGGCTCGACTGGGGCCAGGGGATCTGCTTCCGTGATGGCCCACTCACATGGCTGTTGGCAGGAGGCCTCAGTTCCTTATCACATGTACCCCTCCACAGAGCTGCTTGAGCACGCTTATGACATGACAGCTGTCTTCCCCCAGAGCAAGCGATCCAAGAGGGAGACCAAGATGAAGCCTCCATGATTTTTATGACCTGGTCTTAAAAGTTGCACACTGTCACTTCTACTTTATTCTATTTGTTAGAAGCAAGGCACTAAGTTCAGTTCATAGTCAAGGAGGGGAATTAGGGTCCACCTTCTGAAGGGAGTGTCAGAGTTGCAGACATATTTTAAACTGCCTCATCCAGTCAAGAAAAAACAAGAAGACTGAAAGTCTTGAAGCTGCTAAAATTTCTATTGCATTTAGGTCAAAGGGGATTAGGCATGAAGAACAGTCCCAGACCAAAAGTGATGGCAAGTTTGTTCATTCGTCCATCCATTCACTCATCTATTCATTCCACAGCTACCCATTAACACCTACCGTGTGCAGTTCGGAATCTGGACTATATGTTATAGGGCTCGTGAAGAGGTACAATTACAACTAAAGTGACAGTTGCTGACCTTTATAGAGCACTTACTGTGTGCCCTTGCTGCAGAAAGCTTTAGATCTAATTATCTCATTTAATCCTCCCAATAACCTTTTGAGGTGAGTACTATTATTGTTCCCCATTTCACAAATGAGAAACTTAGACTTGGAGTGAAGTCAGGTACCATCAAGAGGTAGAAACCATGATTTGACCCAAAGGACTCTGACCCCAAAGCCCTTACACTTCTACTACTAATAATGGTCACAAGTATTATTCCTACTTTAATTGTCTGTTCCTGTTATTTGGCTGAGGCTGAGAGGTTGAGTGACTTGTCCAAACTTGTTTTGGCAGAGCTGGGCTGCAAAGCCAGTTCCTGAGAGTTCCAAGTCTGAGCTCTCTCTCCACTTGCGTCAAACCAAGTCCTTTCTGTCCTGCTTCCTGCAGAAACAGAGCTAAGATGGGAAAGGGCCCAGGGGAGCGGGGAGGGGTGTGGGAAGGGGAGAAATTATCGCCGAGACCTGGAAGCTTTTATAAGTGTGGCTTTCCCCTGGTTGGTGGAAGAACTCATCAGCATCTCTCCCAAGGTTGCTGTGGAGATGCCGTGGAATTCCTGGTGGGCCTGATGAGGTGTTGCTCTGCCGAGGCTGTCAGCCAATTGGCCGCTCAGAGAAGCCCCTGCAGGGTGTGGACACTCCAGACCCTGAGCTGCAACGAGAAATGATGTCAGATGTGGCTAATCATTACGGAGCCCTCACTGAGCGTCAGGCATGTAGCTAAGGTGTTGTGTGTTGTGCACATACACTCAGGGCATCCTCACAGCTGTAGACAAGTCTACACTAGCTATGATTCCCATTTTACAGAGGAGGAAGCTGCAGCACAGAAAGGGTGACTTGCCTGAGTCCACATAGACATCCAGGCTTAAAGTGGGTTAACTAGGGTTCGGAGAGGGGGTGAGCCATAAATAGTTTAAGCACAGGGGCCTAGAGTTAGGGGGTCTGGAGGCACTCCTGCCTTTGTGGGCCTTTCCTTCCATAAAAAATATTTAAAATCATATTTTACGACTATGTTGGAATAAGGATGAATCAAATCCAGACTAAATTCGTTATATATTTATCATCATTATATTCATTTTTTTCTCTCGATTTTAAAATAAAAAATTCGGAATTCCCTGGCAGTCCAGCAGTTAAGACTCCACGCTTTCACAGCCAAGGGCCTGGGTTCAATCCTGCAAGCTGCCGGCATGGCCAAATAAATAAATTTTAAAAATAAAATAAAATAAATGAAAATTAAAACAATGTGTGGGCCCCTAAAAATATCATGGACCTCATGCAATGTGCCTCTTATGTCTAATGGAGAAGTCGGCCTAGTCTGGTGTCCTGATTCCCTTGCTCACTGACCCTGTGGCCTTGGCAGAGTTACTTGACCTCTCTGTGCCTCACTTTTCCTCCCTGGAATATGGGAATAAATGGCAGACTATATTATGAACGGTGATAATGAGGATGACATGAAGTAATACATGTAAAATGCTCAGCGCAATGCCTGCCATAAATGAAAATGCCCACACTGAAGATTTGGGACTCACCATCCTCCATAACTGTGAGGCTCAATTCCTTATAAACAAACAAACAAATAAATAAATCCATCCTATTGGTTCTGTTTCTGTGGAGAAACCTGAATAATATAATACACTGTCATGTTAAATTTTTGAATAAAATGTTTTCTCCTACAAAATAAAAATAATACTTGCATATTAAAGAAAATATTCCAAGACAACCTCTGCTAACATTTGGGTATATTTTCCCCCACCTTTTCAAAACAAAATTTTAACACAGTTGAGCTCCCTATAATTTTGTTTTTTTGCTTTTAAAATTTAACATTATAACAAATTACATTTCCTCATATTATTACAAACTTTGAAAACATAGTCTTTTCTGATTTAAAATAAAAATAATACATGCTTATTGTAGAACATTTGAAAAATACAGAAGAGTGTAAAGAATGAATGAAAAGTCTCCTGTGATTCCACCACACACTAGTATGTTTTTGTAATACATTCTAGTCTGTTTTCTTTTCATGGATATAATAATAGATTTATTCTACTTTTTTATATTATAATCTCATTAAATATTCTTCAAAATCTTATTTTTAGATGGCTTCACAGTTATTATATGAATATACCATGAGTTTTTTAGAATACATATCACCCCTTTTTTTTTTTTTTTTTGTGGTACGCGGGCCTCTCACTGTTGTGGCCTCTCCTGTTGCGGAGCACAGGCTCCGGATGCGCAGGCCCAGCGGCCGTGGCTCACGGGCCCAGCCGCTCCGCAGCATGTGGGATCTTCCCAGACTGGGACACGAACCCGTGTGCCCTGCATCGGCAGGCGAACTCTCAACCACTGCGCCACCAGGGAAGCCCACAAAGACTTTTTAATAACAGAGGGCCTTAAGCAGATCAGATCTGTTTTCCAGAAAGATCAGTCTGGTAGGAAATGAACAGTAGGTGCAGAAGGGAAATGAAAAAGGCAGGAAGTCTAGGTAAGAAGTTTTTCAATTGAGAGGTGAGAGCAGTGGAAATAGAAATGAGGAGAAAGATGAGAGAAAGACATTCCAGGTAAAGAAAGGACAAGGCTTGGTAATCAAAAAGGAGGGAGGAATGTGGTAGAGAGGCCACTGATAATTGAGGATGATGAAGCCATTAAAGTAAAACCCTGCCCTTATGCCCACCAACCCCTGGAAGGGCAAGCAGGCGGAGTCCACTCCCAGGAAGTTCCCCAGCCCATCACAAACATCCTCAACATCAAGACGATGATGTAAAACATCTTTGCTCTTCCTATGCTGTCTGCATTGGTATCTTCTCTCCCACTTTGCCTCCTCTTTCATCTTCTACCCCTGGCCCCCCGCCCCTCCAGGGCCTCTGGCTCCATTGAGCCACAACCCCTTGTGACTGAGGCTAAAGAGACTTATTTCTGTCTTACCAATATTAATAGGTTCTTGTAGATCTTTGCAGCATTATTATGATAAAAGATCTGCCTTCTCATCTCCTTCCAGGGTTGAGAATGGAAAGGAGCAGAGAGAGTGCAGGGCCCAGGGAAACCTATCCTGCCACACAACCAAGAGAGGAAACACAAAAAGGACCAGGTTTGAAATTCATGATGTCAATTTCCACTCCATGCATTGTTCTTTTGGTAGCACAGGCCTTGCCTGCCACAGTCAAGAGGGAGGTTTTGTTGGGCAGAGGGTGACGTTTTCTTGGCAGATGTTGTCAATTGTGGTGACTGGAGCAATGCTTTTGAGTCTCGGTTTTTCTACCTATAATGTGGCCTGAGTATTACCAGTGTTTTTGCAACTAGGCCTGAAGGTAAACTTTCTCTTCAAGATCAAGTTCTGCTTCCTGATTCAAGCAGTGGTCATCTTCTCTGCCAAGAGGTTGTGTCTGGGGTTCCTTGACCAGGTCCTCACTTTGCCCTTATTCTTCATCAACATGTCTTTTGGTGTGAACCCCCTTTTCTCTGGCTTCAAATTTCCATGAGGCAGGAGGTCCATCACAGTAACATGTCAGCGGCTTTTGGTTCCTTCTCTTACTGTTGTCCACAGGAGGAGGAGTAACGATCTGATTGGCAGGTTTGGGAGAAGGAACTGGACATGCTCAGCTCAGTGCCTTCTTCCTTTCTTCTCTCTAGCAACACACATCTTCTTCTGCTCCTCCAAGCCTTAAGTCCAACAGGAGCAGGTTCTACCCCTGAGGCACAGGTCTGTTCCAGTCCACTGCCATCTCAAACTGGGTGTCTAAGTCTGCCTAATTCTGGGGTGAAGAATTAGAAGACCCCTTAGTCAGACGGCAAAAGCCAACGTTTTCATTATCGGCTTTATTGGTAATAAAATTTCTTTCATCTCTACCTACTTGATTCCTGTCTTCCCTTCATTTTGTTCCAAATTCAAGCAGGAAAAAGGGGCATGTTATTTACTGGGCTTTCCCCAAACCCTAACAGTCCCAGTAGAGACACATCTAAGATGCTTATAATAAAATTAGAGAATTGGACCTCCCAATAAATAGAAATAACACACATTCATTTTAAGTCTAACAACAGAGACAACATATAATTCATTATAAGCCTAGCAACAAAGTGATGGGATTTCCAAAAAAAAGTTGTGTTCTTCCAATCTGTAGCTAAAATATTTACACGGGGCCCTGGTGATATGCAGGCAGTGGTTTACAGAGCACAGCCTGTTCAAACCAAACAGTTGCTCTATTCCTGATTTTGGAAGCTCGTCAAGGAATCAGTGTTTACTTAGACAACTTGGGCCCCAGGCAGCTCTTGTGTAGGCTGGATTCAATCCAAGGAGAAGCCATGGCTCGGGAACATTCCTCCTTCTCCCCTGACCATTAAATCACAGACCTCTCAGCTCTCCAGGGCCCTCTAGAGGGCATTCAGTCCAGCCTCTGGTCAACTGTCCAGTCCCCAGGCTGGGCTATGTAGACTAAGTTCTGGCTTAGAACTGGCCCCTTGGCGCCCAACCTAATGAGTAATCCTGTGTGTGAATTTTTTTTTTTTTTTTTTTTTTTTTTTGCGGTACGCGGGCCTCTCACTGTTGTGGCCTCTCCCTGTTGTGGCCTCTCCCGTTGCGGAGCACAGGCTCCAGACGCGCAGGCTCAGCAGCCATGGCTCACGGGCCCATCCGCTCCGTGGCATGTGGGATCTTCCCGGACCGGGGCACGAACCCGTGTCCCCTGCATCGGCAGGCGGACTCTCAACCACTGCGCCACCAGGGAAACCCTGTGTGTGAATGTCTTATTCATTTAACTCCCAAAGAGAGAGTATAGGCTTGAGGGCAAAGGATTTGATGTTTAATACGTGGATGACTTGAGTTAGTCTGGAGCATAATGCAAGGGGTGGGCCAGCTGTGGGAAACAGACAATGGAGAACCTAGGAAGGTCAAGTCTGAGTGTCCAGGAAACAAGATCTGCTATTTCTACCCAAAGTAAGAAAACAAGCCCAACATTATCGAAGAACAACAAGCACAAGCATGAGGATCAAGAATAATGCACAGGGCTTCCCTGGTGGTGCAGTGGTTGAGAGTCCGCCTGCCGATGCAGGGGACACGGGTTCGTGCCCCGGTCCGGGAAGATCCCACATGCCGCGGAGCGGCTGGGCCCTGTGAGCCATGGCCGCTGAGCCTGCGCGTCTGGAGACTGTGCTCCGCAACGGGAGAGGCCACAACAGGGAGAGGCCTGCGTACTGCAACAAAACAAAACAAAAAACAAGAATAATGCACAGGAAAAGCACATGCCACTGTACCTTGGCTCTCAATAAGAGATAGTAGTTATTGTTATTACTGTTCTCACTGAGATGATTTTGAAAAATAATGAGATTAGCGTGTGGGTAGGCCCAGTGCAAATAACAGCGATGGAGTTAAAGTAGTGAATGCCATTGTTTCTGTGTGCTCCATCCTTTTTTCTATTTGGTGACTGCCTTTTCTTGATCTTACATGCTTCTAATAGAACCATCAGCCACGGCCCCTGTTGGTACAGTGGTGGACAGTGACTTAGGCCTGGCCAATCTTTTCTTCCAATGTGATTGGTCCTGGGATAGTCTGGTTACCCAAGCAGGCCAATCAGATCCTTCTATGAGATTTGGAACCTCCCCACCATGAAGTATGTTGGTGTAATAGAAAGAGCATGAGCTTTGGTGTCTGAAGGCGTGGATCCTGGCTCATGAAGTTAGGCAAGTTTCTTTACTTTTTTGAGCCCTCAATATCTTCATCTTCATATATGATGGAATAAAGCTGACCTCACAGGGTTGTGATGATTAATGGAGATAAAATGCATACAGTGCTTGGCACATAGTGGACATCAATAAATGGCTCCTGGGCTTCCCTGGTGGTGCAGTGGTTGAGAGTCCGCCTGCCGATGCGGGGGACACGGGTTCGTGTCCTGGTCCGGGAGGATCCCACATGTCGCGGAGCGGCTAGGCCCGTGAGCCATGGCCGCTGAGCCTGCGCGTCTGGAGCCTGTGCTCCGCAACGGGAGAGGCCGCAACAGTGAGAGGCCTGCATAACGCAAAATAAATAAATAAATAAATAAATAAATAAATAAATAAATGGCTCCTGTTGTTAACATTCATGGTAAAAAACAAGACTCTAATTAACCTTCCCCATTCACCCACCCGGCCTAACCAATCTACACTCTGTGAAGCACTTTGAATTAACTGTAATTGGGAGGTCCTACCTTTTAGTCGGGAGGCATCGTCTTTAATTTTCCCTGACCCTTGAGCTCCCTGGAGTGTAGAAATGGGATGAGAGAGTAAAATCTTAAGATGGAAAAGTCATTGTCTTGTCAATCCACTGATAACAAGTGGCTGGGAAATCTTTCTCCCAGAGTTCAAGAAATGGTCTTCAGGGGCTTCCCTGGTGGCACAGTGGTTAAGAACCCGCCCGCCAATTCAGGGGACATGGGTTTGAGCCCTGGTCCGGGAAGATCCTACATGCCACAGAGCAACTAAGCCCATGTGCCACAACTACTGAGCCTGCGCTCTAGAGCCTGCGTGACACAACTACTGAAGCCAACGTGCCACAACTCCTAAAGCACGTGCACCTGGAGCCCGTGCTCTTCAACAAGAGAAGCCACCGCAATGAGAAATGAGAAATGAGAAGCTCGCGCACTGCAACGAAGCGTAGCCCCCTCTTGCTTCAACTAGAGAAAGTCCACCTGCAGCAACGAAGACTCACGCAGCCAAAAATAAATAAATAAATTAATTAATTTTTAAAAAAAGAAATGGTCTTCAGTCTAGATGCTGGAGCAGTGCTGTCTAATAGAAATTTCTGCTATGATAGGAACATTCTATATCTGTGCTGTCCATTACAATAACCACTAGCTTCATGTGGCTATTGACCACTTGGAATATGGTCAGTGAGACTGAAGAGCTCAATTATGTATTTAGTTCATTAATTTAAATTTAAATATCCACATGTGGCAATGGCTACTACTTTGAACAGAGTAGCTCTAGACCAAAGCACGGCATTAGCAAACACAGATGTGGGTGAGGATAATACCCAGTGCTTGCTTGGCCAGGAACATGTGCAGGAAGAGCTACAATTTATAAGTGGCAGGGGACAGGGGGACTCCAGGATTGGAGCAGTTGGTAAAGGAAAGTCATCTCTCTAGTTAGCAATTTAAAACAATGTATTCTGAAACCTAGAGATTATCATACGAAGTGAAGTAAGTCAGAGAAAGACAAATATCACATGATATCACTTATATGTAGAATCTAAAAAAAAAAGATACAAAGGAACTTATTTACAAAACAGAAATAGACTAACAGACATAGACAACAAATTTATGATTACCAAAGGGGAAAGGAGGGGAAAGGATAAGTTAAGGATTTGGGATTAACAAATACACACTGCTATACATAAAATAAACAACAAGGACCTACTATACAGCACAGGGAACTATATTCAATATCTTGTAATAACCTATAATGGAAAAGAATCTGAAAAAGAATATATATGTATATATGTATACATATATATACATAACTGAATCACTTTGCTGTACATCTGAAACATTGTAAATCAACTATAGTTCAATGAAAAAAATAAACAATGCATGCTGGTGTATGTGCTCTATTGCAAAGCTACAGGACTTCAGAGAAGACTGTCTTAGAATATATATATATATATATATATATATATATATATATATATATATATATATATATATATATATTGCTTTTACATCTTTATTGGAGTATAATTGCTTTACAATGGTGTGTTAGTTTCTGCTTTATAACAAAGTGAATCAGTTATACATATACATATGTTCCCATATCTCTTCCCTCTTGTGTCTCCCTCGCTCCGATCCTCCCTATCCCACCCCTCTAGGTGGTCACAAAGCACCGAGCTGATCTCCCTGTGCTATGCAGCTGCTTCCCGCTAGCTATCTATTTTATGTTTGGTAGTGTATATATGTCCATGCCACTCTCTCGCTTTGTCACAGCTTACCCTTCCCCCTCCCCATATCCTCAAGTCCATTCTCTAGTAGGTTTGTGTCTTTATTCCTGTCCTACCCCTAGGTTCTTCATGACATTTTTTTTTCTTAAATTCCATATATATGTGTTAGCATACGGTATTTGTCTTTCTCTTTCTGACTTACTTCGCTCTGTATGACAGACTCTAGGTCCATCCACCTCATTACAAATAGCTCAATTTCGTTTCTTTTTATGGCTGAGTAATATTCCATTGTATATATGTGCCACATCTTCTTTATCCATTCGTCCGATGATGGACACTTAGGTTGCTTCCATGTCCTGGCTATTGTAAATAGAGCTGCAATGAATATTTTGGTACATGACTCTTTTTGTTTGTTTGTTTGTTTTTGTTTTGCGGTACGCGGGCCTCTCACTGTTGTGGCTTCTCCCATTGCGGAGCACAGGCTCCGGATGCGCAGGCTCAGCGGCCATGGCTCACGGGCCCAGCCACTGCGTGGCATGTGGGATCTTCCCGGACCGGGGCACGAACCCGTGTCCCCTGCATTGGCAGGCAGACTCTCAACCACTGCGCCACCAGGGAAGCCCACATGACTCTTTTTGAATTATGGTTTTCTCAGGGTGTATGCCCAGTAGTGGGATTGCTGGGTCGTATGGTAGTTCTATTTTTAGTTTTTTAAGGAACCTCCATACTGTTCTCCATAGTGGCTGTACCAATTCACATTCCCACCAGCAGTGCAAGAGTGTTCCCTTTTCTCCACACCCTCTCCAGCACTTATTGTTTCTAGATTTTTTGATGACGGCCATTCTGACTGGTGTGAGATGATATCTCATTGTAGTTTTGATTTGCATTTCTCTAATGATTAATGATGTTAAGCATTCTTTCATGTATTTGTTGGCAATCTGTATATCTTCTTTGGAGAACTGTCTATTTAGGTCTTCTGCCCATTTTTGGATTGGGTTGTTTGTTTTTTTGCTATTGAGCTGCATGAGCTGCTTATAAATTTTGGAGATTAATCCTTTGTCAGTTGCTTCATTTGCAAATATTTTCTCCCATTCTGAGGGTTGTCTTTTGGTCTTGTTTATGGTTTCCTTTGCTGTGCAAAAGCTTTGAAGTTTCATTAGGTCCCATTTGTTTATTTTTGTTTTTATTTCCGTTTCTCTAGGAAGTGGGTCAAGAATATTTTTTTAATTTGTAAATTGCAAAGTAATTTAACCACATTACAGAAAGATTAGTAACCGGTGGGGGGGGAATCCCTCTAAATTCCACCACACAGATGTGACTATATTTATACATTTCCTTTCAGTCTTTTGCACATGCTTGTTTATACTTCACATGCTCATTTATGTAGTGGACAAACATTTTAAATTATAACCTCCATGGATATACATTTTGTATCCTACATTTTCCATTTATCACAAGTACTTTTCTGTGTCATCATATTCTGTGTGTAATTTTCAATAACTGCAAAATATTCTACAGGTTACACTCACTCTACATAATTCATATAACCATCCACTGATTTTTGTATTTTTTAGGATGTTTCCAATTTTCTTCAGAGGGTTGGTGGGACAGGTGTCCTAAGGCACATTAACTCCCCGCCCCTGCATATTTTGTGGAGTAGGGGCATGAGCTTTGAAGGCAGGCAGACCTGGGTTTAAATCCTGGGCCTCCATCACTTAGTAGCTACATGACCTCGGAGAAGATTATTCATCTCCCCGAGCCTCAACTTTTTCATTTATAAAATGGGAATAATACCTGCCTTTCAGGTTGTTGTCAGGTATTTGTAAATTGCCTTCTACACTGCCTGGAATCTAGGAGATGCTCATGAATGATAACACTATTATAAATATTTTTAGATTATAATTTTTTTAGAAAGTTCAATTACTAGTAGTGTTTATAATCTAGTCAGTGTTCTGAGGACCTCTCAATTGCAAGAATTTTCCTGATTTATGCTAATGAGTCTCATGGCCCATCCCACCTGCTTGGACCAGAATCCCTGTCAACTTAGACGCTGGGATGTGGAGGGTCCCTAAGGCTTAGAGAAATGCGGGCTATGGGGAGACTCGGGGGAGGCACGGGAGGAAGCTGCAGAATGGGCTGGAGAGGTGGGCAGGAGGGGGATTCGCCTTTCACCAACTAACCAAATGCACAAGCTTCCCCTTTGGCTTTTGCTTCTCTCCAAAGCTCTTCTTTTCCCACAGCGCTGGGTGACGTACTGAAAATGGGGAACATCAAAGTGAGGGCGGAGGAGGAAATAAGAGGATTTACAAGATGTGCTTTCCTACCAGAGCTGGCCGCCCCGGGGTGACAGGTAAGGCATTATATTTGGAATTCTTTCCCTCTGGGGACTTCTAGTCCTGCCTGAGCTACCGTGAGCAAATTCCTAAGCCTCTGTGAGTTGGGCTTTCCTTGTTGATTAAATGGGGATGAGAATAATAATGTCCACACGGAATTGAGAAGCTCCAATAAGAAAGAAACAATAGTGCCCAGTCCTCAAGCACGGAGCACCTGCTAAGTAGCAGGCGCCAGGTGGGGCGATTCACACCCATCACTTCTTTCATCAGTCACAACAGTCCCCAAAGGCCGGTGTTGTTATTTCCACTTTGCAAGGAGGAAATCAGGGCCCTGAAAGGTGAAGGTCCATGCTCACCCCAGTGCACCTCCCTGCTTTGTAAACTGTAAGGCCCTGGACGGTTGTAATCTGTTGTTATGACCCTCTAGACGTCTTCTTAGCTCATTCCCTGGAGAGTTTTGCTAGAAAGTTCTTCTAGAGGATTGCAGAGTACATTGAAGAAACTGATTTGACATGTATATGTTGAGCGCCTACTGTGTGATAGGCATTGTTGTGGAGACTCAGCAGTGAATGCCACAGATAAATTATCCTCCAAGAGCATACATTTTTGTGTGAAAAGGCTGATGGATTAAAAAACAAACAAGGGCTTCCCTAGTGGCGCAGTGGTTGAGAGTCCGCCTGCCGATGCAGGGGATACGGGTTCGTGCCCCGGTCTGGGAAGATCCCACATGCCACGGAGCGGCTGGGCCCGTGAGCCATGGCCGCTGAGCCTGCACGTCCAGAGCCTGTGCTCCGCAACAGTGAGAGGCCCGCATACAGCAAAAAAAAACAAATACAAAAAAAACAAGTTAACACACCATTGTAAAGCAATTATACTCCAATAAAGATGTTAAAAAAAAAAAAACTAGTAGGGAATTCCCTGGTTGTCCAGTGGTTAGGGTCCCACACTTCCACTGCAGGGGGCACCGGTTCGATCCCTGGTCGGGGAACTAAGATCCCGCATGCCGTGTGTCACAGCCAAACAAACAAACAAGTGTATAGTATGCCCTGTTATGATAAGTTCTGGGAAGAAAAATAAAACGGAAGGGTGATTTTATGTCCAATGGTTAGAGAAGGCTCTGTTATGACAGCTGTGCTCACCACTCAGATATTAGCATCTACAAGGGTGTCATCTCCATAACGACAGAGCCCTGGGATCTGGTTCGTCCCTGTAGCTCCAGCCCCCAGAAGAAGTCCTGGTTCCCCATAGGTGGTGAATAAATATTGATTGAATGAGTGAATAAACAAACAGCCATCATCTCAGACCAGCTGGAGAAATGTCCACGGCAGGGTAGGCACGGGGTTTTGGATTCAGTTCCTATCAGCTGATGCTTATGGAGAACCTTCTGTGTGCCAGGCATTGTTCCAGCCTCCGTGGCTTCAGAACAACCCTTTCCTTTGAAGATCTTCGCTAGAGATGATGGGGGAGCTTGCAATCTAGGAGTCTAGAAGAGAAGGAAGCGAAAAGAATAAGGGGAGAGCAAGGGGTTAAGTGCAAAGAGTAAGAGTTTCAGGGTCAGGAAGGAGTTCAGCAAGTATATTGCATGACTTTTTTTTTTTTAGTGCAAAAAATAGCTAGTTCTGCTTTTCGGACTGAGGCTGGCTGAGTCAGGGGTTCAAAGAAAAGAGCATGAGGATGGGAGTGGCAGTTGTCATCTGCAGCAGATGGTAATGCCCCAGAGACAGATTTGTGGACTTGAAGATGCTTCCCTCCACCCGCTCTGGCCCAGGAATCAAGGTCAGGGGCAGACAACTAAGCTCAGTTCCCTGGGGTCCCCATCCCAGCCTCTCGACCAGGCCAGCCCTTCCCGAGAACATCACCCTTGCTCCACCCTTGGACTCTACATCAGGCTCAGCAGAGTCTCAGAGGCCAAGGGTGTGAGAAGAATCATCCCAGCATCTGTTATGAACCATTATTTCCATTCCTTTGGCTGTGCTTTCTCCTGAGCCCCGAAGACACTAGGTCAGTGCTGCTTTCAGCCCAAACATCTGACATGCCAGGCCTTTGTTCAGCCTCACAAAAGAAGGGGATGATTATTAAAAGAACAGACTTTGCATTCCATATTTACCCCAGATGACATTGCCTTGATCCCTAAAATAACTCCAGATCGCCTGGGTGGAACTTGCTCGTTCTTTTTCATCTTGCTATTTTGCAACTGTTTATGGAGACCATCACCATAGTGATATTATCAGAGCGGGTCAAATGAAACTCCAAACCCTTGGGCTGTTTTGGTTTTCCTTTGTACCTTGGAACATGACTTTTTCACCCTAGACCAGCTCTTTCATTTCTTTTAAGCACTCTTCTCGGCTCCAAGTCAGCAGCAGCACTTTCTAACTGATTCCCATCAGTTAAAACCACAGAGGTGGTCCACGCTGAGATGAGGGATGGAAGTACTTGAGCTGAGTTTCCAAACTGGAAACCATATTTACCAGAAATCTCCTTTCTGTCAGATAAAACTTGGGTCATAGTTTCAGAGTGTTGAAAGAGGCACTAAATAAACTAAAAGTTTAAAGAACCTTCAGTGTTTGGTCCAAGGAACATGGCTATAGAGTTCAACAAATAAACACAGCTGGCGTGGGGAGAGCCTTTAGCAAATACTTATCTTCTTGATTATTTTTTTCATAACCATCATCTTGGCCAACAGCCTTTATTATAGCATTCTCATACACGGCTGGTGGGAGTGTGAATTTGTAGGACTTTTCTAATAGAAAACTTGGCAATGGTTAGGAAAAGCCTGGATAGTGTGCTTTTTCTGTGAAGCAAACTTCTACTTGTGGGTTCTAAGAAAATAATTAGGGATGTGAGCAGAGGAATACATATGAAGATGTTTGTTGCTAATAATGGTGGAAGAATGGAAATAATCAAACTGTACAATACAAAGGGATTGCTTTAAAAAAATCACCATCTATCCATACGATGGATACTAAACTAGAATTACAAATTGTGCCACAGGAGAATCTTTAATACATGTAAAACATTCATGATATGTTCTCAGATAGGAAAAAAGCAGATAACAAAAATGTGCATGCAGTATGATCCCATTTTTGTAAAACAGGTATGTATATGGAAAGGAAAAAGATTAGAAGGATAGGTTCTAAAAAGATGGCAGTGATTATTCCTTGGATAATTTTCTGGTTTTGGTCTTGTATCTATAATTTTTACAATGAGCATATATTTCCGTAGTCAGATGTTTAAAAAGCTATTTTAGGGCCTCCCTGGTGGCGCAGTGGTTGAGAGTCCGCCTGCCGATGCAGGGGATACGGGTTCGTGCCCCGGTCTGGGAGGATCCCATATGCCGCGGAGCGGCTGGGCCCGTGAGCCATGGCCGCTGAGCCTGCGCATCCGGAGCCTGTGCTCCGCAACGGGAGAGGCCACAACAGTGAGAGGCCCGCGTACGGCAAAAAAAAAAAAAAAAAATCTATTTTAAAGAAGAATAAGCCACTGTGCCTTTACAATCACCTCTGGGGACTTCCCTGGTGCTCCATTGGTTAAGACTCTGCACTCCCAATGCAGGGGGCCTGGGTTCCATCCCTGGTCAGAGAACTAGATCCTGCACGCGGCAATGAAGATCCCGCGTGCCGCAACTAAGACCCGGCGGAGCCAAATAAATAAATAAATAAATAAATATTTACATATTTAAAATCCACTCTGATGGATTTTGTGGGCAGAAACAGACTCCTATTCCAGGAGCCTCCCTACATAAAGCTCATAAGATAGAAAGTGTTCAATGATCTCTTACTGTGGTCGAAGATAACGAATGAATTGTATGGTACCTGGAACCAATAAATATTTAGCAACCATGGGTTTTCTGCCTATTTAGAGTTTAAGGTCAAAAATATACCAGGCTGACATAACCAGGCATAAAACACACACACAATGTAGTAAGACAAGCAAATGTATTTACAAAATACCAAGAATCGTCTGATGCTCTGTAATAGCAGTGAGGATTGTTGGGGGCAGGGGAGGGGACCATCCATAAAATCAAAGAGCACACGATATGCCACCAATTTATTGCCTGTCTTAGTTAAACCTCGTGACAATTGTACGTGGTAGGTATCATACACCCATTTTACAGATGTGGAAACTAGAATATGGAGGTTCAGTCACCTGCTCTCTCACCATTGCAGAGAGATAGAAGATGCAATTATTCAGCTAGAAGAAGCGTGGAGCCCAGCTTATGACTGGAATGGTTGGGACAGGAAGGAAGGAGGAAAAGGAGAAGGAAGACCTATATACCTCTATGGTCCCCAAAGTCTTTTACCAGACTGGTAAACATGTAGGTTGCAGGCTAGAGAAAATAATAATTTTAGCTACCCTCCTTTGAGTACCTGGGCACGATGTCAATATAAAAATAAGGATTACAGGATGTCATTGTATCCAACCTCACTGGCTTGTGGGAAGTGGTAGATGTGCTGCAGGAATATGTAGCACAAATATGCCAGGGAGCAAATTACACAGAATCCTAGAGTCTGTCATCATATGATCATCACTCAAAACATCTAAACACCTCTTTGTTTGGGGTCATGTGGAGAAGTGAAAAAAGGATAAGCTTTTTGGATCAGACAGAACTCCATTCAAATCCTGGCTCACCTTTCTGTAGTGATGTGACCTTTGTCAATCTTCACTGGCTCTACCTTGAGGGATCTGTGGAACCTTAACACATTTATGGAAATCCTGATTAAATATTATCATCTCAATCATTTCCTGCTATGTTGGAAGCTATCATGGGTAGCTTTTTAGACCTGTATTAGTCAGGGGAGTGCTAGCTGCTGAAACAACCTTCAGTGCTTAGTGGCTTACAGCAAAGGTTTATTTTCCTCCTAAGACACAGTCTGACTGGATGTTTTCAGTAGACTCTCCTGAACGGAATACTGGCTTCCTCCATCTTGGAGCCTCTGCATTCGGCTGGCTGATGAACAAAGAGAGAGGGAGAGTACGGGGTAGGTCCCAAGGGGCATTTGATGGTCATACCTGGAGGTGGCCCATTTCACTTCCTCCCACATTCCATTCGTCAAAGCCCCGTCACATGACCACAACCTAACTCAAGGGAGGCTAGGAAATGTAGACAGTGCTTGTGCCCAGGAAGAGGAAATGGAAAAGGTGACCCTGTAGCCTGGCAGTGCTACATACCTGTGGCAATCACAAGTAGTGTGGGGCAGAGAACAAAAGGGCATCAAGATAAAGCCTAACAGAACTGCCATGCCAGTTGTCCAGGCAATGGTGCCTGACAGAGAGATCTCTTTGGTGATCAGAGTTTTCTCATATAGGTGTTAAACTGGGCCAGATCTTACAAGGATCTTAGACCAAGTATGTCTGATCCTATCTGGCAGTTTTAAGCTATAAAGAAGGTAGCACAATGAATATTAGAAATGGGTCCCATCACTACTGGCATTGCTCTATGCTGAATCACCCTGTTCCACCATGCCCTGCACTTTTCCCCTTTGCATTTGCCTCACAGTGTGTCTACCTTTAGACCTGGTGGTTCATTTTCTCCACTTAGTCACTTTACCTACCAGACTGAATACTTGCCATCACTTCTCTGCCTCTGGCCTTTGCTTTCCTTTCTGGCCAAAATATGGAGCCTTTCTGACTGCAGTGGCATTGATTGCCTTAGATAAATAGGTCACCATGTCTAGCCTGGTCCGAGGCATTAACAACCTCAACAAGGTCCTCGTATGCTCTGCACTCCAATGGTTCACTTGAACAAAAAATAAAGCTGAATGAAAATAAAAACAAAAATAAACAAATGGGATCTAATTAAACTTAAAGCTTTTGCACAGTAAAGGAAGCCATAAGCAAAACAAAAAAACAACCCTCAGAATGGGAGAAAATATTTCCAAACTAAGCAACTGACAAGAGATTAATCTCCAAAATATACAAACTGCTCATGCAGTTTAATGTCAAAAAAAAAATAACCCAATCAAGAAATGGGCTAGAGATCTAAATAGATATTTCTCCAAAGAAGACATACAGATGACCAAAAAGCACACAAAAAGATGCTCAACATCACCAATTAGAGAAACATCAATCAAAATTACAGTGAGGTATCACCTCATACAGGTCAGGATGGCCTTCATTAAAAAACCTACAAACAGTAAATGCTGGAGAGGGTGTGGAGAAAAGGGAACCCTCCTACACTGTTGGTGGGAATGTAAATTGGTACAGCCACTATGGAGAACAGTATGGAGGTTCCTTAAAAAACTAAAAATAGAGCTACCATATAACCCAGCAATCCCACTACTGGGCATATACCCAGAGAAAACCATAATTCAAAAAGGCACATGCACCCCAATGTTCACTGCAGCACTATTTACAATAGCCAGGTCATGGAAGCAACCTAAATGCCCATCGATAGACAAATGGATAAAGAAGATGTGGTACATATATACAATGGAATATTACTCAGCCATAAAAAGGAATGAAATTGGGTCATTTGTAGAGACATGGATGGATCTAGAGACTGTCATACAGAGTAAGTCAGAAAGAGAAAAACAAATATCGTATATTAATGCATATTTGTGGAACCTAGAAAAATGGTACAGATGAACCGGTTTGCAGGGCAGAAATAGAGACACAGATGCAGAGAACAATGGGCTTCATTCATAGGGCACCATATTCCAGCTCTGTCCCAATTGCTTGTGATGTGACTCATGGTCCCTGCCTCAAGGAGCCCAGAGAGCAGTAGGGGCAAATTACAAGTGAAAAGGTATACCTGGTACAGCATTTCCACGGGAACACAAAGAAAGAAGCCCCAAACTCAGCTTTTGAGGGGACAGGCAGAAAATACTGCATGAAGGAGGAGGTGACCATTCTTCTGAGTCTGAAGGGTTAGTCCTAGAAGCATTGTAGAGGTCATCCCAAGCCTAGTGGGCAGCTGGCCAGCCAGCTTAATAAATTAAATATGAATTCTCCTAAATATGCATATTAAAGCTCCAACAGCTGGCCCACATTTGGGAAGCTTTTCTCTAACTCTGAGCAAGACCTCGCAGATGGTCAGGATACAAATACTTCTAGTCCAGCAGAAGGCAGCTGTGAGTTCTCCCAGGTACCTATTAGAAAAGCAAAAACAGGACTTCCCTGGTGGCGCAGTCATTAAGAATCCGCCTGCCAATGCAAGGGACATGGATTCGAACCTTGGTCCGGGAAGATCCCACATGCCACGGAGCAACTAAGCCCGTATGCCACAACTACTGAGTCTGCGCTCTAGAGCCTGCAAGCCACAACGACTGAAGCCCATGCGCCTAGAGCCCGTGCTCCGCAACAAGAGAAGCCACCGCAATGAGAAGCCCGCCCGCCGCAACGAAGAGTAGCCCCCACTCGCCGCAACTAGAGATAGCCCGTGCACAGCCACAAAGACCCAATGCAGCCAAAACTAAAAAGGAACTAATTTAAAAAAAAAAGAAAAGCAAGAACAAAAGCCCCAGGAGGATGATGTCTAACCTCAGGCAAAGCATTCCCTTGGCACTGATGATTTTGGAGTGTGTTTTTGTTTTTTGAATTTTAGAATTTTATTTATTTATTTTATACAGCAGGTTCTTATTAGTTATCCATTTTATACATATTAGTGTATATATGTCAATCCCAATCTCCCAATTCATCACACCACCGCCCTGCCACTTTCCCCCCTTGGTGTCCATACATTTGTTCTCTACATATGTGTCTCTATGGGGTGTGTTTAAAAGAAGTGGAGTGCTAGTGGTCTGTCTCCCTCCACCTTCTTGCTACGTGTTCTTTCAGGATGCTGCGGGTGGGAAAAGTTGATCTTAGTGGTCTAGCCGAGGCTGCCTCCTTTGCAAACCTCACAGTGTTCTGTCTACAGAGGAAATCAGCATTTTGAGTGCCTGTACTCAGTCCTGCTTAGGGTTCCAATGATGAGAAATTTCTGAGACCCAAAAGGAGCCTGTTTTGATAATTTGCATGAGCTTACCCAGAATGCATGCTTGTAGTGACCATCTGGTTGTTTTTTTTTTCTGTTCTTCAGCATCCCTTTCTCCTTCTTTTGTGAATAGTACCCTGATTCCCCTCCCCATTACGTGGGAAATAGTTCCCCTCCCCCATTACAGGGTCCCCACCCCTGCCAGCTCCAGGGGTGGGGACGTGACTGAGGCCTGCTGGTAACTGAGGCCGTGAGCGAGGATGAGATTGTCTAAGGAGAAGCTGCAAAGTCAGAGGAGGAGAGAACCCCATCATTTAGGGGTTGCATAGAAGGGGATGAGTCTGCAAAGAACGGAGAAGGAGCAGTCAGAGAGGTAGGACTGAGACCAGGAGAGTCATGCGATGTCATGGAAGCCTGTGGACCAGAGTGCTTTAAGGAGGAAGAAGTGACCAATAGTGTCAAGTATTCCTGGGGCTGAGGATTGAAACACGTCCATGCGATTTTCAACATGGAGGTAGGGGTGACCTGAGGGTCATTTCTGTGGAGGAGGGATGGAATAGAAGGGGAAGTAGAAGTGGAGAGAGGAAATACTGACAATTCTGTAGCTGAGAAAGACAGGAGATAGGGTGGTGGGCTAGAGGGATCCATGTAGGCTTTTTCCTTCTTTCTCTTTCTTCCTTTTTTTTTTTTTTTTTTAACATATGAGACACTTATGCATGTTTAAAACGACAGTACTGGGCCTCCCTGGTGGCGCAAGTGGTTGAGAGTCCGCCTGCCGATGCAGGGGATACGGGTTCGTGCCCCGGTCTGGGAGGATCCCATATGCCGCGGAGCGGCTGGGCCCGTGAGCCATGGCCGCTGAGCCTGCGCGTCCGGAGCCTGCGCGTCCGGAGCCTGTGCTCCGCAACGGGGGAGGCCACAACAGTGAGAGGCCCGCATACCGCAAAAAAAAAAAAAAAAAAAAAAAACGACAGTACTCATCTAGTTGAGAGGGAGTAATTCACCAATCTGGGGAGAGATGGGATAATTGAGGTTCTTGAAAAAAACAGAATCGCCGAGCGGGAATATTGTTTACTGCATTTCCCACATTTACCTGATGGACCATCCCCCTTCAGGCAGGGTTTAATTAGTGTTCTACAGGGAGCACTGTGGCCCAAATTAGGTCAAGGGCCTATCCTTAAACCAAGGCCACACTTTGGCTTCAGTCAATCAGGATCCTGTCCTCAGGAGCTGGGCGTGGGCTCAACTCCACGCAAACTAAACATCTGAGAATGAGGAAGGGTTAAGTTGTAGAAAAGACCACTAACCCGGCTGAAGATGGGGAAGATGGAATTACCAGGCGACGTATCTTCCCTCCTGGTGCTCTTCCTAATGAAGATCCTTACATTGAATCCCACTACAACTTTAGTATATGGAGGTAGAATGTTCAAGGGATATGGTCAATAAAATTAAAAAAAGAAAAAAAGTAAATCAACCATACTTCAATAAAATTTTAAAAAACAGATATGGTTTAAACCCCTTGTCTGTAGAATTCAGTGTAGTGAGGGGTCAAAAGTTGGCTAATTCTAGGGTTCTTTCCTATCTCCAGAGACACAGTAAAACATCTAAAACCACTGTTAGTAATCTGAGAAGATCCCCACCTCAGGGAGCATGCTCTGGCCTGTTAAAATCAGAGGTGATTTAGGAGCTAAACAAGCCCCAGCCCCCTGGAATGACTGTGCATTTATTAACCCAACAGTTCCAGCTGTGGAGACTTAATTGAAAGATAGAAACCATGTTGGGCAAATGTCTGGGTAATGCCTACTTTACGTGTCTTATATTAGCTGATGAGCATCACAAAAGATTCAGCGTATGGTGGAAGGTTGATTTGAGTCTCCGAGGTCCTCAAGATTGCTTCTTCCTTCCTCGGGTGATGGTACTATTTGGTGCGGGACTTCTTCCCACCTTGCCTCAATTCAGCAGACACTCATGGGCACCTACTATGTGCAAGTTGCCATGCTGTGTGCTGCTATGTGCTGTAGTAACATCGTCTTTTGCTGTTTACAAAGCACTTTCCTACATATGATCTCAATTTAGTGATTCTGAGAACTGGCTTTGAGTCAGAAAGACCAAAGTGAGGATGGGTTCATCCATGTATGTTTTTTTAAAGGTTTTTTTTTTTTTTTTTTTTTTGGCTGAGCCATGAAGCTTGAAGGATCTTAGTTCCCTGACCAGGGATTGAACCCGCGCCCTCGGCAGTGAAAGCACCGAGTCCTAACCACTGGACTGCCAGGGAATTCCCTGTCCACTTATTATCTGTGTGAACTTAGGCAAGTCATTTATCTAAGCTTCAACTTCCTCTTCTACAGAATGGTAATAATAGGAATTCCTAGTGCAAAGGACTGTTGGGAAGACTCAGTGAGATAATACAAGAAAAGAGCTTAGCACATAGTAAGCACTCAATTAAAAGTTGCCATTACTTTATTATTCATTCTTGGTCCACTTATTCACACAATAATCCTATGATGCAGATGCTATTATCTTATTTCACAGACCTTCACTGAACACCTATTATGTTCCAGGTGCTGAAGACCCACAGTGACTAAAAGAGCATTTAGATACAGAAAAGAAGGGACCCCAGAACTGAGTCCTCAGCAAAGGAAGCAGAGGCATCAAAGGGGACTCAGAGGAGCCCTGAGTGCTACGAGAGGTGTAACAAGGAGGAGAGCGGCCAACTGCAATTATGTCAAGAGGTCAGGGACTTACCTTGTGGTCAAGTAGCTAAGACTCGCACTCCCAGTGCAGGGGGCCCGGGTTCGATACCTGGTCGTCTAAGATCCTGCATGCCGCAACTAAAGATCCCGCATGCGGCAATGAAGATCCCATGTGCCACAACTAAGACCTGGCACAGCCAAATAAATATTAAAAAAAATAATAATACCAAGAGGTCAGCAGTAAGACAAGGCCCCAAAGTGACCACTGGCTTCTGCAACATGGAGTTTCCAAATTGACAGGTGGAGGCAGAAACTCAAGCCAGACTGATTTAAGGAGAAACTGGAGTTGATGTGGAAACAGCCACTGCAGAGAACTCACAAGGTTTTGATGCTAAGGGGAGCAAATAAATGGGGGAGGTGGCTGGAGGGAGATGTGGGATCAAAGAGCTTTTTGTTGTTAAAAACATTATTTTAGAATATTGGGGCTTTTTTTTTTTTTTTTTTTTTCTTTTTTTTGCGGTATGCGGGCCTCTCACTGTTGTGGCCTCTCCCATTGCAGAGCACAGGCTCCAGACGCGCAGGCTCAGCGGCCATGGCTCATGGGCCCAGCCTCTCGGCGGCATGTGGGATCTTCCCGGACCGGAGCACAAACCCGCGTCCCCTGCATCGGCAGGCAGACTCTCAACCACTGCGCCACCAGGGAAGCCCTGGGGCATTTTTTAAAGCAGGTGGGAATGATCCAGGATAGGGGGAGAAATGAGTGACTAAGGAAGGGAATCCAGAGTAAGGAACTAGAAGTATATTCAATAGCCTGTGATGAACCATAATGGAAAAGAATGTATATGTATGTACAATGAAGTCACTTTGCTGTATAGCAGAAATTAACACAACATTGAAAATCACCTATACGTAAATAAAATAAAAATTTCAAAAAGCACAGGGAACTATATTCAGTATCTTATAATAACCTATAATGGAAAAGAATTGAAAAAAGGCATATATATACATATAAGTGAATCACTTTGCTGTACGTCTGAAACTAACACCATCTTGTAAACCAACGATACTTCAATTAAAAAAAGCAAGCAGGGAAGGCAGAAAACCTGGGCAAGATGCAGATATTTGGTAGAGGAGAGGGTTCCTGTCTGACTCTATCATGTCTGTGAAGTATGAGGCAAGCTCATCTGCTTAGAGTGAAGGATGAGAAGGGGACAAAGGAAGAAGATTGAAAAATCATCCTTGTAGTGTGTGGGGAATTGAATACAGCAGGAAAATACAGTAGGAAGGCTAGGCAGGACTGAGGGTTCAGTTGAAATTCATGGACATCAACTTAAAGTGACATCTGCCAGTTTTAATTTTCCAGCAATATTCAGATATTCTGATACAGGTAAAGAGTAGGGGAAGAGCTGGGTTTAACTAGAGTTGGGCAAGCTAGAAGAAAAGAGAGGGGCAAAGGGGTTATGGGGTTTTGCAAGGAAGTGAGTATTGATTATGACTGAGTGGGTGAGGAGGGAAGTGAGTACCAGTGGGAAAATAAATGCAAAAATCCGGCAGAGACAAAGGTTTGCAGGTCTGGATGAGGTTGAAGAAATGCTTGTGTGTGATACTGCAGTAAAGATGTTAAAGTCAGATTTGAGATTTTGTGATTGTGTTTTCTGAGACAGTGCAATTCCTGGTGAGAATAAGTCCACTTTAAGACCATGGGAGTGGGTACTTGGGGGCGGGGGAACTCAATGGTGGGGAAGAAATCGGTGAGAAGTCAATAAGATTTCTCATGAAAGGGAACCCTCCTGCACTGTTGGTGGTAATGTAAATTGGTGCAGCCATTATGGAAAAAAGTATGGAGGTTCCTTCAAAAACTAAAACTAGAATTACCACATGATCCAGCAATCCCACTCTTGGGCATATATCCAGAGAAAACTGTAATTTGAAAAGATACATGCACCCCAATGCTCACAGCAGCACTATTCACAAAACCCAAGACATGGAAGCAACATAAATGTCCATCGACAGATGAATGGATAAAGAAGATCTGGTACACACACACACACACACACACACACACAGGAATATTATTCAGCTATCAAAAAGAACAAGGGACTTCCCTGGCAGTCCAGTGGTTAAGACTCTGCACTTCCACTGCAGGGGGCTCGGGTTCGATCCCTGGTCAGGGAACTAAGATCTCGCATGCTGTGTGGCACAGCCAAAAAAATAAAGAACAAAATAATGTCATTTGCAGCAGCAATATGGATGGACCTAGAGATTATCCTACTAAGTGAAGTAAGTCAGACAGAGGAAGACAAATGCCATATGATATCACTTGTATGTGGAATCTAAAATATGATACAAATGAACTTACTTACAATAGAAACAAACTCACAGAGAAAACAAACTCATGGTTACCAAAAGGGAAAGGGGTGGAGAGATAAATTAGGAGTTTGGGGTTAGCAGATACAAGCTACTATATATAAAATAAACAACAAGGTCCTACTGTATAGCACAGGGAACTACATTCAATATCTTGTAATAAACTCTAATGAAAAAGAATACCTATGTGTATAACTAAATCACTTTGCTGTATACCAGAAACTAACACAACATTGTAAATCAACTATACTTCAAGTAAAAATAAAGAAAAAAATAAGATCTCTCATGGATTATGCTTATGGATGCTCAAGTCATAAAGTAAGGTGCAGGAGGTGAGGTGGAGGTCAGTTCATGAGAAAAAGGAGGGGTGGCAGGTTGAAAAATATGATAGTATGAACTTCAAGGAGATTAGGTTTTGGAAAGAAGAAAGAAGAAACAGTACTAAAAATATTAATGGCGTTTGCCTCCTACCCACAGGCCCTCAAAGGCAGCTGTGTTTAATGCTATATGCCCCCATGCTCACAGCAACAGTTGACTGGTCAAGGGGTGGGATCTGACCTGTGGGCAGCCAATCTGTGGGCTGGCCAGTGACCTGTCCAATGAGATGTCATCATTAAAAGATGAGATGAGTTAACTGGATTCTGTCTTGGGGTTTGAACTATGAAACACAAAAGAATCTGCCAGTTAATAGAATGAGCTGATGCAGAGAATAAAGGAGGGACAAAGGTCACCAGGACGAACCCCATGCAGGCTGAAATGTTGAGGGAATAGGGCTATAAGCAAGCTGAGGATGCCAGACAGTCAAGAATGCAGCAGATGCATCAAAAGCAGCAGAAATGGGGATGTGTGAGAGAGATGGAGTAACCCGTCTCTGAGTCCTGGGTTGGTTCCTGAGCCCGCTTATTATGTGGGAACTTAATTTTTAAAGGTTTTTGAGGAGGGGAGCGACATAATCAGACCTGAGGTTATGAGTGTGGGCTCTGGTCCCAGACTGCCTGGCTTTGAAAAAATTAGCTGTGTGATCTCAGGCAGGTGACTTAACCTCTCTGTGCCTCAGTTTCCTCATCTGTAAAATAGAAATAACAGCACTGCCCTCATAGGGTTGTAAGGAGGATTAAATGAGAAAATACAGGTAATGCATTTTGAATAGCAAGGCTTTTCAATCTTATTTTCTTCAATTAAACAGTTCAAATGTCACTTCTTTCACAAAACTTTCCTTCATGCTTTTATCTCTTAGCTTCCAGAAGGGACACCACCTTCTCATGGTCTTCTTCCCTCCTCCTAGGTCACTACTCCTTCTCAGTCTCCTTGCTGGTTCCTCTTTCTCTTCTTGACCTCTTCTATCTACGTTGATCTCCTAAGTGAGCTCACCTAGGTGTCTCGTGCTTTTAAGTACCTCAAAATATCATTTATTAGCTGACAGTTCTCATAAATTTATCACCAACTCCAAACTTTCATATCTGATTACTTGACATCTCTATTTAAATCTCCAAAAGACATCTCAAACATAACTTGCCTGAAACTGACTGTTACCAGCTCCTCCCCCTAAAAACACCTAAACCCCTGAGCACCCCCCACAATCTTCCACAGATCAATAAATGGCAAATCCTTCCAGTGCTGATGACGCTAAAAATCTTAGCATCATCCGACTCCTTTCTTCTTCTCATGCCCACTAAGCAACTGCGTCTCTCTGCTGGGTGACCTTGGTTTTTACCTCCCCGGGCCTCTGAGGAGTAAACGAGTTATTATTTGTAAAGTGCGTAACAACATCCATCCCATAGAAAGCCTCATATATGTGCTTTTGAAATAAATAAAAAATGCCTTCAATACAGAAAGAGCTTTCTAACGGCCCTAGTCCCCCTACAGTCCATTCAGAACACAGCAATCTCCTGATCCTTTGAAAGGCCAGGCCACATCCTGTCACTGCTCTGCACCTCTTTGACCTCAGCTCCTGGGGCTCTCCCCTTGCTCAGTCTGGGCCAGCCACCTCTGCCTCCTTGTGCCACCAACACACCAGGGACTGTCCCCATCGGATCTTCGCCCCTGCTGTTCCTTGTGCCTCCCTCTGATCAAATGTTAGTTCTCTGCTGGCCCCACTTTGCTAATCTGCCTACCCGTTCCCTCACTCTGATTTTTCCTCCCCATCTCTATTTTTACTTAGTAGCTGGTTGTCTCCCCTCCCCCGGTTCAAACTCTGCAACAACACGGATGGTCTTGTTCATTGCTCTATCCATAGAGCCTAGAACAGTGCTTGCTACACAGTAGATGCTCAATAAATATTTACCAAGTGAAAATTCCAAAGTGCCACACCCTTTTCTGAATCCCCGTAATACAGGTCTGAATCATTCTTGTGGTACTTACCTGTATCGTTTTTTATGCCGGTGGCAGCTTTTACCTGACTATGAGCTACCTGAAGACGGGGGCCTAGGACATGGCCTGGCTCATGGTGCTCATTCCTGTCCTTTGTGCAACACTTTACAGTTTACAATCCCCTCACGGGTGACCTGATTTGAATCTCACAAAAGAGAGAGAGAGAGCGAACTAGGGAAGGCAGTTATTATTAGCAGGGCTAGCATCCCAGGCCTCCTGCCTTCTAGACCAAGCTTAACAAATATTTGTTAAATGAAGAGAAAAAAAATTTGAGTCACTCTGTGGAATGAGGCAGCCCCACTCGACAAATGGGAGGGCTCTCTGTAGCAAATGTAAAAATACTCTTAACACCTAACATCTATCGCGCCGGGTCTTCTCATTTCTACCTGTGTGGTCCTCACAGCATTCCCGTAGCCGGTAGCTGTGAGAGCATCTTTATGTCCTGTCCTGTTCACCTCTGTTATCTTTGGTGCCTCAAACAAGGCCTGGTATGTGGTAGGTGCTCAGCGAGTAATGTGGGCGGAGGCTCGTTTTCTAGAGATCGGGCCCAGGTGCAGCGACTTGTTCCAGGTCCCACACGGAGCAAGTGGCAGCGCTGGGATTCCATCTCAGGTTCACTCACTACTCTATCTCTCCGGGATGGGCCTGCCCCGCGGGCCGCACCAGTTCCGGGTGCGCCGCAGGAGCGAGCGCGTGCACCGGGTGGGGCGGGGAGGGACTGACCCCTCCTAGACCCAGCGCCTTCCGCATCCCCGCCCGGAGGCCGACGGGCACCGTCCCTGTGCCGCCCCGCGCTGCTGCACCCACAGGGCCGGGCGTTGGGTCTAGCTGCGGGTAGCAGGTACTCCCCCGGCCCAGGCTCCTGCCTCCAACCCTCAACCCGACCCCGCGCCCCAAGCCCTGGGGCGGCCCACCCATCCTGCGGCCGCCCACCCATCCTGCGGCCGCCGCGCCCCGCCCCGCTCCGCCCGCAGTCCCCGCCCCTCACTTCCCCGTTCGGCGCTCCTCCCCCCGTGCCGCGCTCCATACTTGGCGATCGCTGCGGCCCTGCGTGCTCATTGGCCGAGAGCCGGCTGCGTAGGGGGCGGGCCCGGGCCGGGCCGGGGCGGGGAAGGAAGGTGGCGGCGGCCCGTCGCGGGAGGAGGGAGGTGCTGACCCGGATGTTCACTCCTGGGCACCCGGGGAAGTGGAAGCGCCGGGCCCTGCTGCGGGGGGGAGAGCCACAGACGCCGGGACCGGGACCGCCGCCGCCGCCGCCACAATGGTAAAGGCCCGACGTCCCCCTCCCCCAGGTCCGGGGGCCCTGCCGGAGCTCGCGTCCCCCTTCCCCCATCCACCCCCGGCCCGCGAAGGGTGGGTTCCCCCGGGTGGGGGAGGGGCGGGGTCCCGGAGTCCAGGTAGACACCATCCCTGCCCGCTCAGGAGGGAGCGGCAGCTTCGGTGGGCAGCGACCCTGCCTCCCGTTCCCAACCCCCGCCCTTGGCTCCAGCTGGGCTCCCGCACTCCCCCTCTGGGGCCAGGCTAGTCTCCCGCGTAGCCCAGGCTAGACCCTCCTGGACCCGTGGTCCAGGCCAGGCACCCCCTCCGGGGACCCAGGCGTAGTACCCCTTTCTCCTCCCCATGGCCCGGGCTAGGTCCCCAGCCCCAGCCCCTACGGCCCAGGCTAGGCCGTCGTTTCTTCCTCCCAGGGTCCAGGCTAGGCCTCTGTCCCCCACCTCCCCCCTTCTCCATGACCTCAGTCCGGACCCCCCGTTAGCCCCTTATCCATGGCTTCAACCCGCATTTGTTCTCCTGTCCTCCATGGCTTCAGCGTGAATTTTTTCTTCTCTCCATGGTCTTAAGTCTGGACCCCCCTCCTCCGCCCCTGGCCCCCGCCTGGACGTCACTCCCTTCCCCCCACTCCCTGGTCCGTTTCCCAGGACTTCTCACCACTCTCGGCGTAGCCTGCGTCAGCCTCACTCTGTCCGGGGCTTTACCCTCCCTCCGGGGCCCGGCTCCCTGCCCTGCCCCTGACCCAGGTGGTCCCCTCCCCTCTACCTAGGGCGAACCTTCTTTGCCGCCCCTGGGAAGTGAGAGCAGCTCCCCAGCCCGGCTGGGGATGGGAGTCCCGAGGCTGTGCCTTCTCAAGTTGGAGCGGTGCCCCTTCTAGGAGGTCGTCTGGGAGCGAGCGAGGGCAGGGCGGGCATCCGTATGCCCGGAAGGCAGCGCGGCGCTCTGCGGGCGCTTCCCGCGGCCGCCGCCTGGGTGCCGCGGGGTGCGGTGCTGGCGGAGCGTCCTGCTGGGACCCGCGGCGCCGGGGCGTGTGCGGGAGCCGAGGGATGAGGATGGGGGAGCCGCGGGACGGGGATGAACGCACAATCGCCCTTGTGAGGCCGCTGCCGTTGGGAGGCCCCCGGGCCCCGAGGCCAACAGACGGCCCGAACACAATGTACCCCAGCAGGCACAGCCTCCCTTTCCTCCTCAACTGTCAACTCGTGACGGTTGGAACTGCTGATTATGGATCAGGTGAGCCAGACTCCGAGGGGGAGAGCTCGCTGCAGTCGTGCTGTTTGTTTTGGTAATGAAGGCAGGTGCTCTGGCGGTGCTCTGACTGGCTCGAGGTTTCACCTAGGCCCCGACCAGTGAGTCCGCCCTCCCTCCACTTTGGAACCTTCTGCAGGGCAGGCCCAGCACCCAGGTTGGAAGGACCAGAGGGCTTCTGCCTCACGTGGCCAAGGCGTCTTCGGAGAGTGGACTGAGATTAAGGGTGGCCACCTGCTCCTCTGGCCCGGTGCTGGCAGATATTTGCATGTGGACTTGGGGCCCCAAGGAGTTTTGGGGCTCTAGGTGCCTTGTTTAAGGAAGGGCTGTTGCTTCTGAACTAGGATGACTAATTCAGAGTGGCTGAGTTTTTTCTTCATGCCTTCCTGTATGTTGATGAAAAGCGTGGCCATTGTTATCGGACTTCTCCGATAGCAGTCCCAGGCCTGGGTGGGGAAGGACTTCTCCAGGACAGTTTTGGGTGAGGACTTGGAGTGAGGTTTTGCAAGTTTGCTGTCAGGACAAAAGCAGGGGAGGATGGTTGGGATGGCCAGGTGGGGCTGCTCAAGGCAGCATCTCTGGCAGTGGCAGGGGGCGTGGGGGGAGCATCTTGCCTTGGCCCTCAGTGCCTGAGTCTCCAGACATGATGCGAAAATGCCTGTAATGACCCAGAAGGAACAGGATGATACGTGAGGCTTCTCAGGAGTCCTGTATTTGGGTCTTACCTGGATAATCTGTAAGGACTGTGGAAGGGATGGAGGAAAAAGGCTAACTTTTCTGTGGGGAGTAGGAGCGGGGGGCGGGGGGGCGGGGGGCTACTAGATGCCAGACACTGTGCTCTGTGCTCCACTTACTTAATCCACACAGAACCCTTTGAGGGATGCTGTGTATTACCATTTTACAGGTGAAGAAGCTGAGGCTCAGGGCATGGAGGAACTTTCTCAAGATGTTGCTTAGTTGACGGGAGCACATCTGATAGGCTCTAAACTGCATCCTTTCCATTGTCCCAGGCTGCTTATGCTTTGTTAGGGATGCAGGCTTATTTAACGTGAGCCCTTTGAGGGCAGAGGTTTTTGTCTTTTGTTTTGCCTGTCTGTATTCCTGGGGCCTAGAACAGTACCTGGCACTGAAGGAAATAGCTTGGGGTGTGTCTTGAACTTAGCCACTTGGATTTCATACTCATTCTCTCAATAACTAGTTCTCAGTATCCCCTAGGCTTATAGGTAATTTCTGACTGCTTATTGTTCAGTTTATCCCCTACTTGAATATTCTGACTAAGAAACCAGCGTAGACAGTTGGAGTAGGACAGACGTGGTGGTGTGGGGTTGCGTAATAGGTAAATGTATTAAAACCACTGTGGTTTTATTTTCAGTAGGGTTGATGGTAGAGAAACCAGCTAGATCTCAGTTATCTATGGAGGGAAATAGCAGTTTGAGAGTCTAAAGTGCACTGGACTTTGGAGAAAATTCCGTGATTTCCGTTGGCATTAGTTACGAATGCATAAGCAAATGGAATTTACTTGCATTCTCTTAGCAGGTAATGATCTCCCACTATCTGTAAGTGCTTTATAGTTTCAAAGCACTTTTCCTTACCCAGCTCTAGCATCTAATTTAGGAATTATTGTCCTGATTTAGAGTTATGATTCTGGTGCTGGATGGTGGGGCTGTAGCATGCAGGGATGGGCTGGGCCCCCCTCATGAGTTGTCCCTCCAGCTCCCAGATGGTTTGGCCTGACAAGAGATGATAGGAGAAGCCTGTTATGTTGTTACAAGGTGGAACAATACAGTTGGTGTCTTGGCTGGTCTCCTGGTGTAGACCTCCTGGTGTAGGTCTAGACCTCCTGGTGTAGGTCTAGCTCCACTCAGACCCCACGTGTATATACAGCCTTGTTTATTTAAACCCAACTGGCTGCTCTTTGGTGGAATGCTTGAAAAAAGTAGCCAACGATCCATAGCTTGAGATTAAAGAGATGCTAAATCATATGTTTGTTTTAATAAATTTATTTATTTTAGCTTTGGCTGCTTTGCGTCTTTTTTTGCTGCGCACTGGCTTTTTCTCTAGTCGCAGCAAGCAGGGGCTACTCTTTGTTGGGGTGCACGGGCTTCTCATTGCGGTGGCTTCTCTTGTTGCGGAGCACGGGCTCTAGACGCAGGGACTTCAGTAGTTGTGGCATGCGGGCTCAGTAGTTGTGGCTCGCGGGCTCTAGAGCACAGGCTCAGTAGTTGTGGCACACAGGCTTAGTTGCAGCATGTGGGATCTTCCCGGACCAGGGCTCGAACCCGTGTCCCCTGCATTGGCAGGAGGATTCTTAACCACTGGGCCACCAGGGAAGCCCTAAATCGTATGTTTGAAAGCAGATATTCCTATTTATAACTCAGAAGTCCTGTTCTTCTTTTACATTCCTTGGGGGAGGGGAGAGGACAGATGACTGACAGCACAGGGAAATGGTGGCTGGGCAGGTACTTTGAACATTGAGACTCCTGCTTCCCAGGCTGCGAAACTCTTGGCATTAGGCAAAGACAGTGGTGTGTGAGGAGTCGCTTGAAGCTCACGGGTGTATTTATGAAGTGCCTTCTCTGTGCTGCTCTATGTGCTCAGGACAAGGAAGCATGGTAAACGAGGCAAACAAGGGTCCACACCTTCACAGCTTATGTTGCCTGGCAGGGAGGCGTGTCACTCTTACCTACAGTTAAAGGAAGCAGAGCCTTGTTTAATGTAACTGCAAGCACACTTGGATGAGATAACGCAGGAGACTTCAGAGAAAGTTGGGGCTTGTGCCCGGCTTCAGCTCGGCCTTGAGGAGCACGCCTGCCCTTGTTTGGCCGCCACCACCGAGGTGAATGGCGCTGCACACGTGGTCTGTCCCCTGCAGACCAGAAGCTCTCCCAGCCGGGAAGGTTTGTGCCGCAGAAGTCCTGCCCTTCTCACCTGGGTAGCTTCCATTGATTGAGGATCTACCGTCATCCAGAAACCTGAGGTAGGACTTAGGTTCTACCTCACCTCATGATGGATGCTCGAAAGGTTGAGTGGCTGGTGTGAGGGACGGGCCTGGGACTTGGCTCTGGGTCCCCCCCGACTCCTGTGCCGGAGGCTCAGAAACAGTGAGAAGTAGGGCTCACAGTGCAGGCTCTTGTCCCATCTCTCCCGGAGGCAGATCCCGTCAGCGAGAGTGGGGTGTGGAAGTCCAAAGGGTACAAGATCACCCACGTTAAGACCAGCGAGAGTAATGCCAGTTCCAAGCTAAGGCTTTTAGAGATCAGCGCTCTGGCGTGAGGAGGTGGAGCCTTGCCCACGGCAAGCCTCCCACGGCATTGCGTGCGAAGTTAGGACTTAGGAGCCAGACGGCCTTGGGCTAATAACAGTACCTCCTCATAAGGCTGTTATGAGGATTAAATGAGATAATACTTGTCAAGTGCTTTGAACAGCATCTGGCACAAAATTATACGCCTAGTGACTATTATTATCACCATTTTACAGATGAGGTTCAAAGGGTAAGTGGATAGTCCCTCTGTAGCTCCTAAGTGGAGGAACTGGGTTTTCTGGCTTGAGAGGTGGACCTGTTTTCTCCACTGCTTACTGCCTGCTGAAGGAGTATTTGGAGTTTGCTTGGCTTTGGGCTGTGTCTTGAATGAAGAAAGTCCCTGATGGAGCCAGAGGCTCTCCTCCACCACAGAAGACGAGGCTCCCTGTGCTGTGGACACCGTGTGTTGCTGGAGCCTGATGCTGTATCTCAGGCTCTGGATGCCTCGCCTGTGCCCGGTGGCGCCCCTTATGAACTGAGTCCTTGCCCTCTTCCGGGCTTGGAAGAAGAGGGACAGAGCCTGTGAGTTCCATGAGGGCAGGGACCTTGTCTGTTTGGTTCCCACCAAACACCCAGCACCTTGCGCGGGCCGCCTGGCGCTTGGTAAGCGCCTCATAGACACTGGATGAGTGAGTGGTGAGCACTTTTGTCTTCTGCCTGCGCCACAGAACATGGGCTTTGGGGTTGGGCTGATCTGGCTTGGAGTCCTGTTTCTGCGAATCAGTGTGTGACCCACAGCGAGGATCTTACTCTCCCTTGGCCTCGGTTTCTTGATGGGTAACGTGAGGATGGCATTTTATAGGCATACTGGGAGAAAGAAGTGAAAATTGTAACGTGCTTAACCCAGCGCTTGGCGCACAGTAAGTGGTAGCCAGGGTTATCATTTGTCTTACTCTGCATACCACAGAGTAAGGACACAAAGAGAAGCCATAATCCCTGTCCTCTAATCTGGAAGGGGAGGCAAGATGCATCCAGAAAATGAAGTGCAGCGGGGAGGGAGGAGGGAAGGGAAAGCCTTCAGAAGGGCCACTCGTCCCATCCCTGCAGGCTCGCCCGCAGTGCACCACCTCCACAGAGCCCTGCCCTGCTGACCACTCCAGCCCGCAGGCAGCCTTGGTGGGGGCTGGGTGTGAACCCGGGGAGACCTTGCCCCGGTGGAGAGGATGGGGTGGGTGCAGGGGCCTGGAACAAGAGCTGAGGTCGGGGTGATGGTCAGCCTTGTGAGTTTGGGGACCATCCGCAGAGTGGATGGCCAGTGAGGGAGCCTCAGTCTCGGGAGGGAGTTGCGGAGCGCCTGAGTTGCTAAGCTAGAGAGTTTGCATTTGATCTGGGACAGTGTGGAGCCAGTTAGATTTCTGACAGGGCAGGTAGAAATTTGAGGAGGCTGGCAGAGTTGTGGTATTTTAGGAAGAGTCATCTGGCGGTGCTGTGCAGCTGGGAGGGCCCTGGAGGGAGGCATTCACAGGCGCTAAGCCTGCGAGGTTCTAAGGGTCCTGGCCGCAGTGGGGATGGACAGGAAGGGGTGGGTGAGAAAGATAAAGATAGGAAGGCAGAGCCTCTGGGCTGAGGGGGAAGCTTCTGCCCCCAGAGCTGCCCTGTTCAGGCATTTGGAGAGGATGCTTTATCATTGACCCAGCAACTATTTTTGGGCAGTTTAAATCCCAGATAGTGGTGCCTGCAAAGCCTTGATATGCTACTAATGCCCGAACGGGGATTTCAGTCTGGTTAGCCCAGTGACCCAGCCGCCCAGCCCTCCCGCATGGGCGGGTGGCCCTGAGTCCCGCTCAGCCTGCGCCGCCTTCACGTCGCCCTCGTCACGCAGGCCCGCCTGCCTCCGGAGCCCGAGCTCCGGACGCCGGGCACCTCTGCCGCTCACGTTTGTTCCATCAGGTCATTCATTCCGTGGACGCTCACGCCGCAGTCAGACCTATGAGAACACAGGTCTTCAGGTTAAATGGAGGAGGCAAATGGCAGCAGGCAGGTCTGAGATTCTGCCCGACTTGGGCATCAGTGCAGGGGCAGCAACACGTCCCTTCTCCCGGCTTCCTCCTGTTCCCACCCCGCGGCTTTTGGACAGCTCTGGACACCTGTGAGACGAGCCTTCGTCTGCAACTTTCTAGCGATACATTTCCAGTCTGGTAGTCCTATTTCTTCTAATGTAGCAACCCTGGCATTTACACCCACCTGCCCCAGGGGGTTTATTGTGAGGATTGAGTGAGTTTGCATGTGGCAAGTGTAGACAGCGCCTGGTACTTCGTCGGTGCAGCAGGAGTGATTATTTTATTAACGTGGATGGTTGAGAGATGGTGTTGTATTTAACCTCCCAGGCAGCCTGGATGCAAGTGGTAGTGGCCCCCAGTTCTGCTGAGACCCCGAGAGGCAGAGTCCCTGGCCCACGGCTGGCGATCTGAAGGGCTTCCAGCCCAGTGCTTTCTGGCCGCGAAGCTCTTACCACACTGCAGATTGCAAGCGGTCGTTTCCACTGGCTCAGACCCCTAACTTCTCCACCCACTGCTTAAACTGCTCCGCGAAGCTTCCTCTTCTAGCGCTGAACTCAGCAGGACCCTTCTGAGTTAGAATTGTGGTTATTTAGCGGGATTTGGGCTTATTGCCTCAAAAGTTTCCATGAGATTTGGGCAGAGGACTCATTACGGTTACCAAGTGAACTATCTTTAGTTTAAAATGTTAGGGTTGTGTAAAGATGGTTTTGCACATACTCTTTCTGCTGGGGTCAGTGACGAGCAGCCTCCCACCAAGTGCCCTCTTCCCTTGTCATTTGCAGCCCTGAGAGGCAGACAGACAGTTCAGGTCTGGCTTGCTCACATGTCATGCTGCTCCTTGAGGCTTCTTCATTATGAGGCTTTGGCCCTGAAGGGGTATGTCTGAGTTCACATGGATGGACTTCCTGCATGCAGTTTTTTTTTTTTTTTGCGGTACGCGGGCCTCTCACTGCTGTGGCCTCTCCCGTTGCGGAGCACAGGCTCCGGACGTGCAGGCTCAGCGGCCATGGTTCACGGGCCCAGCCGCTCCACGGCATGTGGGATCTTCCTGGACTGGGGCACGAACCCATGTCCCCTGCATCGGCAGGTGGACTCTCAACCACTGCGCCACCAGGGAAGCCCCTGCATGCAGTTTTATGCTCAGAAACCGAGAGGAGCGCTTTATCCACTGCACACTCCTGGTGAAAAGTGATTTAAGGTACTGTGGCCACTGAAAGACCTGCTCTTGAATTTGTCTCTGTCTCACCTATGGCTTTGTTTTTTTTTTTTTTTTTGCAGTACACGGGCCTCTCACTGTTGTGGCCTCTTCCATTGCGGAGCACAGGCTCTGGACGTGCAGGCTCAGCGGCCATGGCTCACGGGCCCAGCCGCTCCGCAGCATGTGGGATCTTCCCAGACTGGGGCACGAACCCGTGTCCCCCTGCATCGGCAGGCAGACTCTCAACCACTGCGCCACCAGGGAAGCCCTTGGCTTTGTTTTTTATCAGTCCTTTGCTTCTCTGCTGAGTGCAGCTTGGTCAGTGCATGGTCCCTGGGGCTGGATGTGGACCCAACACAGCAGTGCAGGCTGGGCCACTTCAGGTTCTTGGCTCTGTGAGAGTTTCTTTCTTTCTTTCCTTTTCTTTTTTTATGCCACGACACGCAGCATGTGGGATCTTAGTTCCCTGACCAGGGATTGAACCCACGTCCCCAGCATTAGAAGTGCAGAGTCTTAACTGCTGGACCACCAGGGAAGTTCTTCTGTGAGAGTTTCTGATGTGTACTGTCCTTGCTTTCTTCTGTTTCCTCTTCCAGAACAGCTCCTGTCTTGAAATCTCTTTCAGCCATAGTGGGTGTGGAGCCCTGGTAGTCCTGGGATTTGAGGCCTCTGACTTGGTCTTTTTTTTTTTTTTTTTTTTTTTTTAAGCACAAACATCATTTATTTTTTTATAAATTGTGTATGTTTTATTTATTTAGCTTTGGCTGCGTTGGGTCTTCGTTGCTGCACGCAGGTATTCTCTAGTTGTGGCGAGCAGGGGCTACTCTTCGTTGCGGTGTGCAGGCTTGTCATTGCAGTGGCTTCTCTTGTTGTGGAGCACGGGCTCTAGGTGTGCGGGCTTCAGACGGGCTCAGTAGTTGTGGCTCGTGGGCTCTAGAGCACAGGCTCAGTAGTTGTGGCGCACGGGCTTAGTTGCTCTGCGGCATGTGGGATCTTCCTGGACCAGGGCTCGAATCCATGTCCCCTGCATTGGCAGGTGGATTCTTAACCACTGCGCCACCAGGGAAGCCCTCGGACTTGGTCTTGAGGAACAGGAATTGGAGGTGCCCTGAGACGGCAGTCTTCCTCCCTTAGGTTATCGGGTCTCTCTCCTGGACTCTGTACAGTACCACCTCCCTTCTGCCTGTGTTCCTGTTGGATGCACAGTCACTCTCTGATTCTCTCAACCCCAGCTCTGTGAGGTCTGTTTCCTGCAGATAAGGAAACTGAAGCTCAGAAAGGTTTAGTAGCTTGCCTGAGGGCCCTGGCTAGTTAGTGGCAGAGTCAGCATTCTGATCCAGGTCCGTCCACTCATGCCTGTTGAACTCTGCTGTCCTGTTCCTCTCACGCATGGACCCACCAGGATGCTTATTTTACAGGTGAGGAAACTGAGGTCGAGAGGTTCACCTATAGGTCCAGCCACGGAGGCTGAAGAAGTCTGGGTGTAGGTTAGAAGTTCGGAGGATTTTTTGGTTCAGCTTGTTGAAAAGGGAAGCAGCTGGAACCTTCGGTCTGTTTCTAGAAAGATACCTGCTAAACCGTAGGGATGCACCTTGGCTTTCTGGGCAGCACCGTTGTTCTTGGCATACATCCTAGTCATTGTGACAGCCCCTCATTGACGAGACCATACAGGGTGTCCTGGACTTTTTCCTGTGAAGCCTGTCCCAGCCTGGGCACCACAGACAGTGTCAGGTTGCCCAGGAAGCTGAGGGGAAGGACCACACTGGCCGTTTGAATAGTCATATGACCTTGAGCAGTGTGAGCTGGTTACCGTCACGATGCCTGATACGTTCTGTCTCTCGTCCTCGGAGGGAAGACAGATGCTGCGTCCCCTGCTCAGAGCTGTGAGTACTGTCGCCGTGTTCCACTGTTCCTGGCCCGTGGGCCGTGGCTCCGTGGTGTTGAATTGATGAAGGTCTAGTAGGTCCTTGCGGAAGGTGAGTGCCCTCCCCCACACTGGGTTGAACCACACGAACTTGCTGTTTTCCTTGGTCAAAAATGGCTGAATATCAGCATTTCATGTGGTTCAGCCTAATACAGACCAAACTCTAGGGCAGGGCGATTCCGGAGTGAAGGTTTCTAGCAAATGTCCAGATCGCCTTTGGGACATGAGCCCTTGGCCACACCTGGCTTCTCGGGACATCAGTGTTGGGCTCCTAGGAGGTCTGTGTCACTTGATGTGGGCGTAACAGGAGTGAAGGAGCTGAGTGTGGGGTCTGACCCGGGGCTGGGTCGGTGCTCTCCCGCTGGCCGGGCCACTCCTGGTGCTGAAGCTGTTGGAGGGTCCGGCGGTGGCAGGACCAGGGCCTGGCGGGAACGGGGACCCTCGCTGCGCCGGCACTCACTGCAGCTCCGCCACGTGGCAGACGCTGAGCCCTTGGCCCGAAGTCACACACCTGGCCGTCCTTGGAGTTGAAGGAAGTCTTGATTCTAGAGTCCAGGACAGTGAAAGGCAGGTTTTGGAGCCTGACCGCCTGGGTCGCGGTCCGAACCTGTAGCCTTGGAGCTTCCTTCACTCTCTGCCTCAGTTTCCTTGTCTCACAGTGAAATGGTGGGAATAAGAGGATCTATTTCTGATGGACTTAAGTAGGATTAAATGAGTTAATACATGTAAAGCCAGACACAGGAGGACGTTAACTACTTTTATTAACAGTACTGTGTTATTATCAGCAACATGGACTCTTGGCATGTTATTAGAGCCAAAAGAGACTTGAAATGTGCAAACTCCCTCTGCTTTGTGTTGGAAGGAGTTGGGACTGCGCGTCTGTGTCCGTCTCCCAGAGGAGGCGTTGTCTCTCCTAGAGCTCACTGGAAACACACCCTGTTAGTACAGGCCTTGCAGAGCACGCACCTGCCTCTCCATGAGCAGGTTGCTTGAAATGGTGCTTTTGTTCTGGGTTACAATAAAAGTCACTCTTCTGGAAAATGGCTTTTTTTTTCTTGCTTGGCATGAGTGGCCAACCCTGGAGTGCCAGTTACATACGGTGCGCAGCGCCTCTGAGGGGAGCAGGGCAGGGTGCTAATCAGTGAGCCTCATCCCCCCTCTCCCCCGTACCTGCCCTGTGTGTTCTGATCCATTTTCTCCTTTTCTGAAGGTGGCATGTTTTCCCAGGGGCTCTCAGCTGCTGCTAACCAGGGTTGCGTTTGTGAACTGCTACAGACCCGCCAGAGTTCACTGCCTCAGGGGTTTCATGTTTTATTTTTAAGAACATGTGTTTGATTTTAAGGTATGTAGAGTGTTGGGGTTTAGGGGTATAAGAAAGAGGCAGGATACAGTGGGGGAAGAAACGATTGTTGGAAGGCAGCCTGGTATAGTATAGTGGAGGAGACCCCTGGATCTGGCTGCTTAGGGACTGTGTGAGCTTGAACTACCTACTTCATCTCTCTGAGCCTCAACTTCCTCATCAGTGAAATGGACGTAATATCCTCCTCTTCACAGAGGATTAAATAAGAGTAATACACATGAAATGCTGTAGCTCAGGCCTCATATGATGGCGCCTTATTATCTACAGGAACCTCATCATTTGTCTTGCAAATTAACGCCATTCCATAGGGAAGAGAATTGGATTGACTAAAAATCCCTGTATTAAGGAATACTGTAAATCAAATGCGGGTGTCATGATGACACTAAGGAGAGGCCCTGACCACCAGCTTCCCAGGGGCTCGCTCTTGGGCCGCTCCTGTACACAGAGCAGGCGTCTGCATGTTGGCGTAGAGGGTTTATCACACAGGGGGACTTGCATGGCATCAGCCTGTCTGTGCTGAACCTTACAAGTGCCGTCTCATGTCATCTTTCTCATTGCCCTGGTCATGCTCCCATTTTGCAGTTGTGAAAATGGAGGGCTAAGAGGTTAAAGTGAATCTTGTAGAGGATCACACTGCTAGTAAGGGGCAGGGTGGCCTTTAAACTCGATCCTTCTGATTCCAAAATCCAGCCCTCAGTACACCCTGGAGGCTGGTCCAAGGGTGCATTTTCATGTATAGAGGAAAGTAGGAGTACTTTCCTCTGAACATCTAGCGAATGTCCTTTAGTACTTTTAAAATTCTTTGCCACTCAAAGCAGACTGTTAGGTGACTGCTCCTAGTTTGGCTTAGGTGCCTTGGAGCCCATCTTAAGATGCGGGAGAGTAAGCACGCAGTCGTTGCAGTTCTTCGTTTACAAGGAAGCCTCATGTCCCGCATAGAAACTTCTAACCCACGTCAGGTGTGGAATTGCTTTTGAGGCCTCGGGCACTGTTATAGTCTTTATTCCTCCCTGCACCACCTCCTCTGCTCTGTGCACATCCAGACGGACTCTGAAATAATGTAGCTGTCGGTGAGCAAGCTAGCATTCGAACTCGGGACCAGCTCCATGCCCTGGCTGTGTCACACTGCAGCTGGGGCCGGAAGTGAGCAGTGAGGCAGTGGTTACCGCTCTCCTAGGTAACTAGTGGGTAAGTGATTATTCCAACCCGAAGAGGTGAAACCGTGCAGAGGTACTGAACAAGGTTCCTGTCCTCAGAGAGGTTAGAGTGCCGGGCTGTGGGTGTCAGCATCTGTCCACAAGATGGGCAGGGTCTCCACGTCCTTGGGTCAGGGCAGCCTCTATTACTTGTCATCTCGTTTGGCACTAGGTGATGTTCCTGGGAAATAGGTCCAATCTTCCCAATTTCTTAACTACCTCGATTTCTTCGTTCTTTCTTTTAAATAACCTTCTCCAGAGGCATTTATCTAACTGCTAGCTAGAATTCCCTTGTCCTTTTGCCTCCCATAAAGCTGGCTTTATAGGGCTTTTGTGTTGATGGACTATGGGTTTCTTTCCTTTTTTTTTTAAATTGAAGTATAATTGACAACACTGTATTAGTTTCAAGTGTACGACATAATGATTCAACATTTGCATATGATGGACTGTGGTTTCTGAGCTTGCTGAATTCCAGATGGAGAGCACACAAAAGCATCTTGGGAATTTTCCCCCAGATCCTGCTTTTATTTTGATTCCGTGGGATCTGTTTGGTACATATTGATTGTCGAGGAAGCATTTCTTTTTTTTTTTTTTTTTTTTGCTGTATGCGGGCCTCTCACTGTTGTGGCCTCTCCCGTTGCGGAGCACAGGCTCCGGATGCGCAGGCCCAGCGGCCATGGCTCACGGGCCCAGCCGCTCCGCGGCATATGGGATCCTCCCAGACCGGGGCACGAACCCGTATCCCCTGCATCGGCAGGCGGACTCTCAACCACTGCGCCACCAGGGAGGCCCTCGAGGAAGCATTTCTTGAGATAACAGACAAGAACTGGTTGCTGTGGTCCCCAAGGAAGGGCCCTCCCATCATGTGCCTAATTGGCAGAACATGGACATATAAATAGTCTTGGACCTTTGTGTGGTGAGCTCAGAGTGCTCTGTGAGGCTTCAGTCTTACTCCAACATCCTTGTGTGGCATTGGATTAACCGCTAAAATTCTGTGAGTTGAATTCCATTACACGCCAGAGTCTCTAAGGAAAGGGAAAAAAAATGATTTCTAAGCCTCAGGTGATGGGCTGTGTATTGGAACAAGTACAGCTAGATTCCAAATCAGCTGAAGCATTCAGCAGGCCCTCCAAGTCAATAAGGACAGGGTGGCAGTACATCTGTTACTACATACTTTACTTAGCACTTTACATGCATTATCCTGTTTAGTTTCCAGAATTCTCCTAAGAATGAGGTCTTACGAATTTAGGACTTTATGTAAATTTGAAGATTTTGCAAAGATTGCTAGTAAGTGGCAGAGCCAAGACTTGAACCCAGCTGCTCTGACGTTATAGCCTTTGCCCTTCACCTCTGCTGTGTCATGGCATTTCACCACTCACACGGAGCTTGTGGTTTGTCCGGATCCCACAGCGAATCACCAGGCAGCTGAGACTAGGATCCTCTGTCTAACACTCTAGAATCTGGACGCCACCCTCTGGAGTAGGCCATTGTCTTTTCCGTCACATAAACTCAGGCCCATTTTTATTTTATTTTATTTTTTTGCCACACTTCGAGGCTTGTGGGATCTTAGTTCCCCGACCAGGGATTGAACCCAGGCCCTCAGCAGTGAAAGCACAGAGTCCTAACTGCTGGACCACCAGGGAATTCCCTGAAAACTCATCTTTGAATGTGCTTCTCCAGTAACGCATTAGAAAGACCACGCTTTCCAGCATGACCTGGTGAGGGAGCATCATGGCGGCTGGGTTGACCAATGCAGAAAGCCATACCCTGAGTTAAAGAAATCTGGGGACAGGTCCAGATTCAAACCCAGGTCCTTTTGGGAGTTCCTGCAATGTACACAGGAGACATGAATGGCAGTGATAGAATGCTGAGGAAAGTGGCTGTTCAGCAGTAGGTTGAAACGGCGGTGTGTTTGTTCAATGGGATGAGGTGCAGCTGTTCAGATGTGAAATAGGAGCACCGTGTGGCAGTGTGGGAGAGTGCGGAGTGGTGCAGGACGCTGCTCAGTCTCTCCTGTCCTCAGACTCTGCAAAATGTTCACGTCAGAAAACCTACCTCTTGGGGTTGTTGTGAGGATCAAAAAGTGAGCCATTTGTAAGCCCTTTACTGTGCTCTCTGTTCCTTGCAGTGGATATCTGTCTATATCTTTATCTACACACACAAACACACACGCACGCACACACACACACGTACGTGTGTTGTATGTATTTGTCTCCCCTCCTTTTGAGTCACTTCCTTAAGATAACTCCTCAGGAGTGGGATTGTGGGGCTAAAGAGAACAAGTGTTTTTCTCTCCACACATTCTTCCCGTCACTTTGCTCTAACAAGCGCTGTAGCCTGTACCTCACCGGTGTCCCCCAGGGCCCTCTGATCTGGCCCCACTCTCCCTGCCTGGCAAACTTCGCTTCTTCAGTCTGGCTCACTGTTCTGACCAAGTAGAGAGAGCTCCTTGCTTTCCTGCAAAAACGTCCTAAGAGAGAAACTTTGTCATGACCACAAGCAGAAAACCAGTATTAATTGCCATGAGTAGAAAGTACACATTGAAATAAACTTAGGTAACTGTTGATGATAAAAGATGCTCATCTGTGGACCACGTGAGACCGTCTGGTGACCCCCGGTGTCTGGCTCGTTCCTGTCTCTGGGCCTCAGAAGAACCTGGGGAAGGGAAGATGATGGCTGTAAGGGGTGTGTGCAGGTGCCTTGAAGAAGGGGTCTGGCTGAGGAGAGTCAAGGCAGGGACCCCAAGGGAGAGGTGTTTTGTTGGAGCCAAGATGAGAGGACGCCTTTGCCAGGAGGACAAGGGGCGGGTATAGACATGGCAGTAGAGAGAACAGCATGTGCCAGACGCAGACGTCATGTTCAGGGCAACCAACAGTAATTTAAACTTGTGGGAGCCAAAAGAGTGGGAGAGCTTGATGTGACTGGGCAGGGAGACAGGGCCACCTCGCAAAGGAAGTCCCACGCCAGGGTGGAGGCTCCGATTTCGATTTTGCCCTTGTCCATTTCAGCACCCTCTCCATGGCCCGACCAGACTGACAACACAGCCTTTACCCAGGCAGCCCAGCAGTTGGCTTTCTTTCCTTGGGTATTATTTGCTGTCAGTTCACTGCCCGTCCCCCGTCCCCCCCCCCCCCGCCGCCTTTCTTTGTCATTATTTGCTGAGTGTCTCTTGTGTGCCATGCTCTGTGCCAGGTCCTGCGACACTGGACTGAAGAAAAGGCAGTCCCTGCCTCAAGCTGCTCACAGCCTAGGGGAGGAGGTGTGTGGCCTTCTAGTTGGGCGTGAGCACCAGTGGCAGGGACCCGGGGAAGCTTCCTGACCTCGTTCCCTGATGTAAGGGATCCCTTTGGAATCTGACGTTATTAAAAGAAAGTTTGCAGTGTTTTCTCTTTGTTATAGAAGTAATGTATTCAGGGACTTACTTTCCTGGCGGCCCAGTGGTTAGGACTTGGTGCTTTCACTGCCTTGGGCCCGGGTTCAGTCCCTGGTCGGGGAACTAAGGTCCCGCAAGCCGCATGGCACGGCCAGTAAATAAATAAATGAGTAATGTGTTCATTATAGAAAAGTTGGAAAATATAGGAAAGAAGAAAAAAAATTTGCCCATAATCTTACCCTGCCAGCAGGTACTGTTTACTTTTTGGTATATTGCTTTAGCAGCTTTGTGTCTATATAGTTTAAACGTTTTTCATGTGATTGAGTTCATATTGTCTATGCTATTTTTATATCCCGGTTTTTTTCACAAGAATTTTCTTGTTATAAACCCTTCGAGAACATTTTAAATGACTAATACGTCAACTGGCCGATACTGTTACTTACCATTCCCCTGAAGTTGGACAAGCAGAGGTTTCTGATTTTTCTCTGTATGTTGTACTGTTCTGAGGGTCTTTGTGCAGCACTTTTTGTTCTTTTTCCTACTCTTATTGCTTATTGATTGTTATGACTGCTCCTGTAGCTTGTATCTGGAGGTGTGAACCTGCTCTCCCTGCCTGTGTGTATACAGTCTGTTCTTGTTGCTCTGGGTTGTCATTCTGTAAAGTCACCACGAACACTGAGTTAGCAGATCCTGAACCATTATTCCTAGGGGAGCATGGTAAGGTTCCTGAGATGCTCTGGTGACAACATTTCTATCATCTGATTAATACATAACCGGAAAAGACAAATACTGCATAGTATCACTTATATGTGGAATCTTTAAAAAAACGTCAAACTCATAGAAACAGAGTAGAAAATTGGTTGCCATGGGTCAGGAAATTAGGGAGAGGTTGGTAAAAGTATGTGAATCTGAGGATCTAATGTGAAACATGAGGAAAAAAAAAAGACATTGTTTTATGTGTGTTTCTGCTTAAGGACACCTTACTTCATACATATTGTTGACTCATCAACCATGGCCGACAGCTCTGTAACTCAGGTCTGAACACAGCTTGTCCAGCACGTGTTTTCTCCGTAAGTGCATTGCAGCCTTCTGCTGCTTGGGATGCTGGGCAGCACTGCGCTGGGGGCCGTTTTTTTTTTGTTTTTTTTTTGCGGTACGTGGGCCTCTCACTGTTGTGGCCTCTCCCGTTGCGGAGCACGGGCTCTGGACGTGAAGGCTCAGCGGTCATGGCTCACAGGCCCAGCTGCTCTGTGGCATGTGGGATCTTCCCGGACCAGGGCACGAACCCGTGTCCCCTGCATCGGCAGGCGGACTCTCAACCACTGCGCCACCAGGGGAGCCCTGGGGGCCGTTTTTAAACAGCAGAATCAACAACAAGGTGAAAAATGTGGCACTAAATAGACTGTGAGAGGGGCTCTGTTTACGGCTCGAGAGCTGAAACAAGAAGGCAGAGATCACCTCATTCACACTCAGCTGGGTCGCGCACGTCTGGCGACCCAGATTCTTCACCACTCTGCGCGTGTCTGGATGAACGTGCAAGTGCCCTGAGTATTGATCTGGGGGTTACACATACATCTTAGCAAGCTGGCAAATTTGCAGAATGGAATATGCAAATGAAGAGAATCAGCTATTCATGCCAGGTGCCCACCAAGCCTGTTTTGTGGCCCATGTTGTACGTACCTCGTGAGGTAGAGGTAGTTACAGTGAGGCTGCTTTAAAAATAAGATTTTAATAGCGTTCTTCCACAAATTTTGGGTTTTTTTTTTGTAGGAGGGTGGTGTGGAGGAAAGTATAATCCTTTTGAGTATTTGATGCCTAGTTTTCTAGTAAACCAGTGAGTCTTTCTCAGAGTCTAAGAAGGCTTGAGTGTTTGCAAATCACTTTTTTCCTGTCTTAAAACGTGTGTGCTCCTGTCTCTTGGAGGGGGTCCGACTACAGCTTGATAATAAGGCCCTTTGTGTCCCTGGCGATTTTAGACGAGCATCCCATTCTTAGGACCCACAGGGGTGGGACAGGCACAGCTCTGGAGAGCTCGGCTACCCTGCAGTGTTTTCCGGCTATACTTCCCAGCATCTGATGTTGGTGTGGAAACGTGTGAACCCAAATTGTCCTTTAAACCAAGGCAGCCTTGGTAATTAGGGCTCTTGTGAGCTGGGAGGCTTTGAGGGGGGCTTTTGGCCCCCCCCCGCCCTGGAATTTTGAAAGAAGCGTGCAGCAAAAGAGAAAGGAGAGTCACTGAGGCAAGGAAATGGGTTAAACACTGACAGCTGGCTCAAGTATAGGGAACAGAGGGAGGTCACCTTGACAGTACTCTTGGAGTGGGGACTACTTAGGACTCAGGACATTTACTCCCACTGACTGGGCTCATGTGTGGCATTTGGACCTTAGCGTGTTTGGGGTGGGAAGACTGTAGCGTAGGCTGGGTCAGCTTGGCGGGGGTGGGAGGGGGGAGCGAGGCACTTTGATGTCCTGAGCTGCGGGGCACTCAGTCCCTGTACAAGGGCTGAGTCACCCGCGGGGACCAAGGCGGGACTCCACACCTCTGTTGTTACCCTGGCTTCCTCCATTCTCCCTTCTTTTGTTTCATCCTTTCCTTTTATTCTTTCTTGCTTTAGCCTGCGGCCAGAGTGAGCCCAGGATGGGGTAGGACATGTTCCCCTACTTGGCCATCTACCAGCACAGTTTATTATTATTTATTTAATGTTTTTCTTTAAATTTTCTTGTGCCTAACACCTCAGTCTACTCTAAGCAGAAAACATCTGTAAAATCACACGTTTGATGTGCTAGTTATATTTTTTCTACGCATATTAAAAATAGGTAACCACTAGGACTTCCCTGGTGGCGCAGTGGTTAAGAATCCGCCTGCCAGTGCAGGGGACACGGGTTCGAGCCCTGGTCCAGGAAGATCCCACATGCCACGGAGCAACTAAGCCCGTGCGCCACAATTCCTGAGCCTGCGGTCTAGAGCCTTCGAACCACAACTACTGAGCCCGCGCGCCTAGAGCCCGGCTCCGCAACAAAGTGAAGCCACCGCAATGAGAAGCCCACGCACCACAACAAAGAGTAGCCCCTGCTCACCACAACTAGAGAAAGCCCGCGTGTGACAGTGAAGGCCCGAACGCAGCCATAAACAAATACATTTTTTAAAATTAGGTAACCACTAAATTGCATTCGTCCATATCCCTTCTAACACCTCTCTCGAACCCTGGTGATCTGCATACCACACTCTGGAAAATGCTGGAGGGGCAGAAAGAGCGGTTGCTCCAGGGGTCTGGAACCCTGAATGCAGGCCACATCTCGGCCCCTGACCTGCTGTGTGATGTTGAACGAATCCCCTCCTGCCTCCTGGCCTCATTTTCCTCATATTGGGCCGATGAGTATCGGCTCTCTCCACGCTTTGAAGAGTAGTTGCAGGATGCTGTTCAAGTGGTACCTCCGTGGTTCCTAGCTTCTCCGACAGCAGCTCAGGACTCTGACCTGGACATGTGATTCATTTGCTCGAAGAAATAGAAACTTCTAAAATTTTGGAGCTCAGGAACATTTTGTCTTCAAACATGCTTCTTACTTTTATTTGGGTTTCAGCTCTCACTGCTTGTTAGCCAAGGAAGCAGCTTGACGGAGGAAGGGTTTTGGAGCCCGGCAGCGTCGTGACTCTCTCCATCCTTCTGGCTCCTCCTCTCTGATGTGAGAACGCGAGACCCTCCTGGCAGGGCTCTTGTGCTGCAGTGGAGGCCAGGCGCACAGATGCAGGTGGTGTCTGATGTGGGTTCCCTCCCCAGCCGCAGCCTGCATGGGTGCAGAAGTTAGTGTTGCCTCTGTCCCAAGGACAGAGTTGTTCTTGGACAGAGATGTAAAGCTTGGCTTCTGGAGCCAGGCCGCCTGGGTTTAAATTCTCCTCCACTTTCAGCTACATAGCTCGGGGCTTCATTTAACTCTCTGGGACTGGTTCCTCATCACAGAGTCTATTTGAGGTAAATAGTTAAATAAAGCAGGTAAAATGCCCGCTGTCCTACGTGGCACGCAGTGAGGGCTCCATCCGTGTTGTTGATTCATCATAATTAATGAGGTGCTATATGCCAAATGAGTAGTAGCATCTGGGATATAGGAAGTGCTCAGTAAATGGTAGCTATTGTTTTGCTAACATGTGACAGGAGGCCCCGGAGTGCTGGCTTCGGGGCCTAGAGGACAGGGCTGGTCTTCTACCTGCAACTCTGGTTGGATCAGACTTTTCATCATCCCCACCCCCACCCCCTTGAAGCCTTTCATGCCTGGAACCCACCCACAGGAACCGGCCATTGGACCACACTGGCCCCGCTGAGCCCGTGCACGAAGCCCTCCTCTGCGTTTGCCTTTGAAAGAATTGTAACTCGGTTGTGGAAAAGGCAATACAGTCACAACTTTCAGAAGTGAAAATATGTGCATAAAGGACTGTGTAATGAAAAATCTCCCTCCTGTCCTTGTCCTCATTTGCCCAGTCTCCTCCAGCTTGCCCCTCTCTCCCTAAATCCTTAAGCCCTGGGTAACCACTGTTAATATTTCTAGGGTCTCTCTTTGTTTTATTTATTAAGGCATTATTTACATACCCGGAAACTCCCCAGTTTTAAGAGGACAGTTTAATGAGTTTTGGTAATAATCCTGTAACCTCCACCACAGTCAAGTTGTAGAATAGTTCCCTCACCCCACATAGTTCTCTCGTGCCCCTTTGTACTCCCTCCCCTCTTCCCTCACCCCTTCCCTAGGCAACCACTGATCTGCTTTGTCACTGTGCTTCTGCCTTTTCTGTAAGTTCATAGAAATAGAATCACAGTACATGGATTTTTGTGCTTGACCGATTTCACTTAGCATGGGTTTTTTTTGAGATTCATCCATGTTGTTGCATGTATTGCTATTTTGTTCCTTTTTAGTGCTGTATGGGACTCTGTAGTAGTCCATGGCATGGGTATACCACAGTTTGTCCATTCACCAGTTGATGGACATTTGGGGTTGCTTCCAGATTTTGGATGTTACGAATAATTTTGCTATAGATCTTCACTGGTGAGTTTCTGTGTAGACATTTTCTTTTCTGTCCTCATTTCTTTAGATATAACAAACAGATACAAATAAATTCTGTTTCTCCCCCCCTTCTTTACATAAAGGGTGAAATATTATAAAAATGCTTCTGGCACCCTGTGTTTTTTTGAAAGGGCCTCAACATCATATGAGAAGATCATAGCCAGTCTCTAATTTGGTCTTGTGTCCTAGCATCCTAGGAACTAAGGGTGCCAGGTGGTCTTCCTGGCTCCTGGAGGGTGTGCCAGCCTTCTGGGACCTCGGAGAAGGTGATAGAGGTGGGCATGGCTGCAGAGAGCTTTGCTCTCTGGGCCTTGTTCCATCTAATAGGGCTTCTAGGCTCTGTGGATCATGGAGGAGGGCAAGTGTGAGGCTGTGCTGGGCTTAGATGGGGTCACGTGAGTATTTTGGCATCAGAATTGTAAAGGAAATTAGCTTATGCACCAATCACATCCTGTTGCAAAACCACAGATTCTTAGCAGAGGTGCATACCCGCCCTTTTACGGCCCTTCTGTGTGGGTGAGGCTGGGTGGGTAGGTTGCTGACCTGTTTTGGAGAACGTTCAGTTTACTGATGTGGAGGACAGTGGTGCAGATTCTGCGTTTGCTCAGAGCACATTTTGTTAAAGGTCATACTTCTACCTGTCCCCAGTCCCCATTGCCTTCTAGACCCCAATATCCCCCTGCCCCCCCCAAGGATGTACTGTTTTGAACTTTTAAAGGGAAATTAGGCTTGATAGAATATGCAGATCTGGATTAAAAAAAGAAGGCTAAGGAAGGCTATTGAGGTCTTTACCCTCCTTTCTTCTGGTAGTGCTGTTAGCAGACAGTAGGATTGAGGAAACCAATCCACCGCTTAAGTAAATAAAGGCTACATTACTTAAGGATGTCTTCTCCTGTGGCTGTACTGTCCACTAGAACTTTCCATGATGCTGGAAATGCCCTCTGTCTGTGTGCTATCCTGTAATTACTAGCCACATGTGTCTCTTGAGCCCTTGAAATATGTGTAGTGCGATTGAGGAACTGAATATTTAGTTTTACTTCAGTAGCTTAAACGTCAGTAATCACATGTGGCTACTGTATTGGACAGTGTGGGTCCAGATGAATGTTGACTCCCATTGAGAAATTGTCTTTCATTAGAAAAATTATTCTAGGGACTTCCCTGGTGGTCCAGTGGTTAAAACTCTGAGCTTCCACTGCAGGGGGCACGGGTTCAGTCCCTGGTCTGGGAACTGAGATCCCACATGCTGCACTGTGCGACCAAAAAAAAAAAAAAAAAAAGAAAGAAATAAAATGATTCCAGATAGAAACCATAGGGAATAAATACCCTTACACTGGACCTGTTTTAAGTGATTTTTAAGCAGATTAGGTGAATATGTTCTTTCATATGGGGTATTATTTATGCAGTATGTTTACTGGGTGCCCACTATTCATAAGGCCCATGGTAAGTGCTGTATTGGATAATCAGAAGTTGTTGAAGTTACTTACCCTCCTTGGATCTCAGAGTCCTCATCTGTAATGAGAGTATTGGGCAAGATGGGCTTTTTGAAGTCCTTTCTCGTGCAGTCGTTTTTATGGTCTTGTCTTTAATATCAATAGCGTTTATTTATTGAACACCCCTGTGTTCCAGGAATCGTATCCAGGACACTAAGTAAATGCGTTATCTCATTTAAACGTAATGATTTAATCTTCATTTGGTCCCACTGAAAGTAGGTGTTATCCTAGTTTCATAGATGAAGACACTGAGGCTCGGTGAGGTTCAGTAGTTTATCTGTTGTTACGTTGCCAGTTAACTGTTGAGTTCAGATTCCCACTCGGGTCTGCCTCATTCTGAGCTCATTTTCAGTTAAATCTTTGTTTATGCGATGGCTGTTTTAAAAAGAGATCTGTTTCCTTAAACATTTACAATTCTTGTTTTAAGTAATAATTAAATCAGGTGTGTTTTTTTTTAATAGACTTTACAGTTATGCTTAAGTCGGGGGCTTAGGAGTGAGGTGAGCAGGTGGCGTGGGTAGAGGCCAGCTCACCTGGCAAGGCTCGTGTTCTCTTCTATGCATATCCATGAAAGGCCTGCTTTGAACACGCTTCTGCTGGAATGCCCTCTGGATGCCTAGGCTGGGCAAAGCTTGGCTCCTGCCAGGAGCTGCAGGCAGTGGCGGTGGCCTGGGAGAGAGGGGAAGAGGTAGAGCTTGGACCTGAAACATTCTCTTGCTCCCAAGTGCCACCAAGCAGGGGAGGCCCACAGAAGGGCTCATGGATTTGGAGCCTGACATTGACTCTGCCTACCACCTACTTACTGGCTGGGCGACCTTGTGCAAAGCACTCCACCTCTCTGAGGCTGGGTGGCTTCACTCCCACATCCACCAGCAGTACTTCTGGAGACTCCCATGAGCCACATACTGTTCTGGGTGCTGGGAGCCCAGCAGCGAGTAAGAGGAGCTGTGCCTTCGTGGCGCTTCATTCTGACTGTTCCTTTTCCATCCTTGATATAGGGACGTGGACCTCGGGGACCTGCCTCATGGCATTGTTTGGAAGAGTAATGAGATACCCGATTAACCCAGCTTCCGGTGCCCTTCCCCAGAGCTAGCTGGGTTGGTTCCTCAAGGCTAGTACCCTGTGTCAGTTAGTGCATCTTTGGCTGGAGTCCTTGGCTGCCCAGTTGGGCTTCTCTCATAGCTGTTCCAAAGGGGCTGGATGCTCCAGCTCAGCAGAAGGGCAAATGGTGCCGGGGAAGCACCTAGCACGGTGCCCAGCCGTGGCGGTCTCTGGTATGAGGTGTTTGTTTCTCCAACCCCTTTTTTCCCTTTTTTTGGATAAAGAAATTCCACCATGTGGGAACTGTGTAGTAGGGGCTGAGAAGCTGAGCGAGGAGTGGTAGGAAGTTTAAAAAAGAGGTCAGTCAAAGCAGATCTCCCTTTCTCGCTTACTTCCTTAGTGGTTTTCTGACTACAAAAGCAATGCTTATTCTGTTTGAACAACGTAGAAATGTGTAACTTGCAAAGTGAAAGCACTCCTTAATTCCACCCCCAGAGATATTGCTAAGAGTTTGATATACATATTTGTCTAGATATTTTCTACACATGTGCTTATACTGTAAAAAAAAATAGTCCCATCTCTATAGACGGATATTCAGTCTGCCTCTCACAGAGTGACTTCCTGTCCTTCAGATCCTGTTTTCTGGGCACAAGGAATCAGGGTACTTTGCTGAATAAAATCAGCCTTGTCCTGAGGCCAGAAAAGGGAAGTAAACATCCTCTAAGCAGCTGGCCTGGAGAAGTGGGTCCTGGTTGAAGATGATGGAGGCCTGTGGAAGGGCAGGCAGAAGCGAGAGGGGAAATCCAGGAGGGACAGAACTTTCCCCCCATCACACCCTCCTACAGAGAATCGCTCCAGTGTTTGACTTTACATCCTGACTTTCCTGACCCGGCGAAGGCTTTCTGCAAACCATTTGAATTTATAGCATAGAAGTACCATCATGGTAGTAGGTAGAGAACCTGCCTGCATCTTTCAGAATTGGACTTAAATATGGTGAAAACTTCATTAGGTGTTTTTTTTTCTATCAGCTATTTCATGTCCTTTTAGAAGGATTTCTTTACTTTTTTGGATTATAAAATTCTGAAAGTTGGCTTTTAGACCAATCAGCTCGTTTGCCCACATGCGTGGAAATGTTTCTTTATATTAAAGAGTGGGTGGTGGTATAGAATAAAGATAAATGCTATGAATATCTGAAGTTATTAAAAATTCTTTTAATTATAAAACTATTAGATTGAACCATATGAAATTGCCATTTTTGTAGGCCAGAAGTGGGTGACCATTGGCAATTTCATATGGTTCAACTTAATAAGCTTCATTGGGGGAAGTTTGGATCATAGAAGGAAAAATCACTTGTAACGGTCTTATTTTTTTTTTTTATTTTTTTATTTTATTTTTTTGCGGTATGCGGGCCTCTCACTGCTGTGGCCTCCCCCGTTGCGGAGCACAGGCTCCGGACGCGCAGGCTCCGGACGCGCAGGCTCAGCGGCCATGGCCCACGGGCCCAGCCGCTCCGCGGCATATGGGATCCTCCCAGACCGGGGCACGAACCCGTATCCCCTGCATCGGCAGGCGGACTCTCAACCACTTGCGCCACCAGGGAGGCCCACTTGTAACGGTCTTTTAAAAATTTTTTATAAGTCCTTTCTTTTTGCATAAACATGTGATTTTTGACTAGTTAATAGTCATAGGCTACATACATTTTTTTATCTTCCTTTTTCAAAATATGACCAAACACTGAGATACCACCACACACCTGTTAGAATGACCACAATCCAGAACACTGATACCACCAAATGCTGGCGAGGACGTGAGCAACAGGAGCTTTGCATTCGCTGCCGGCGGGGATGCCAAGTGGCGGTGCAGCCACTTAGAAGACAGCTTGATGGTGTCTCACAAAGCTAAACATACTGTTAACTAAGCATGTAATCCAGCATTTGTGCCCCTTGGTATTTACCCAAAGGAGTTGAAAACTTATGTCCATGCAAAAATCTTGCACACGGATGTTTATAAAGCAGCTTTACACTCCGCAAGACTGCACGTCCAAAACTACAACTCTATACATCCGAAAACTCTGCACTGCCAGAACTTGGAAGCAACCAAGATGTCCTTGACCAGGTTGAATGGATAAACAGACTGTGGTCCATGTAGACAATGGAATATTATTTAGCACTAGAAAGAAATGAGTTACCAAGCCATGAAGAGACATGGAGGAACCTTCAATGCATATCACTAAGTGAAAGCAGCCAGTCTGAAAAGGCTACATACTGTGTGATTCCAACTGTATGACATTCTGGAAAAGACAAAACAATGGAGAAAGTGAAAAAGATCAGTGGTTGCCAAAGGTTAGGGGAGAAGGAGAGAGAGGACTAGGCAGAGCACAGAGGATTTTTAGGACAGTGAAACTAATCTGTATGATACTCTGTAGGGTGGATACATGTCACTGTACATTTGTCCAAACCCATAGACTGTAACCAAGAATGAACTTGGAACCAAGTAATGTAAACTGTGGGCTTTGGGTGATAATGGTGTTGTCCGTGTAGGTTCATCAGTTATAACCCAGGTACCACTCAGAGTGGTGGGGGGTGTTGATTAATGGGGGAGGTTATGCCCGAGTCAGAGGAGAGCTACATGGGAACTCTACCTTTTGCTAAATTTTGCTGTGAACCTAAAACATCTATAATAAGTCTATTAAAAAAATTAATATTTCTTTTGCCTTTTTCCACATTACTAGGAAGTCTTCATAACCATGATCCCTTAGTGGCTGCCCAGTACTCCTTAGAGAAGAGAAGGTAGACACAGCAGTAACTTCCCTGATACTCCACCTTTAGGTCACTTCCAGGGTTTTGCATTATAAACAATGTTACCGTGACTGTGGTCCTTGATGCAGTTTTCTTTGTATTTGGATTCTTTTGTAGGATGGACTCCCAGGAGTAACATTATCGTGTCAAAGTATGAACACTTTTCACAACTCTTGATTAATACAGCCAAATTGTTTTCCAGAAAGTGTCATGCCAAGTCATAAGGCCACCAGCAGTACGACTGTCATTTTATTGCTTCCTTGTCAACCTTGGGTGTTTTTCTCCCTTGATTTTTAGTTTAATAAGCGATAAATAGTAGCTTATTTTTCATTTGTAGGTTAACAAGTTTGGATGTTTTTGTCCACATATGTGCTTGCTAGTTGCATTCAATGTTGTTTCTCCCCACCTTCGAGCCTTATGTGTGTATATGCTTGACCCAAGTTAGGGAGTTATCAGTAAGTACTGTAAGAACAGAGCTCCCCAGGTGTATACACGGTGGATTATACAGCCGCCCCCTGAGCCATTGTTTGGGGAATTAGAGGTGCCTAATTAGTGTGGATCAAGGCTGGAAGCAAGTGCTGTGAGCCTTGTCTGCAGTCTCTGGGGCCCAGTGGTGGTTTCTGTGCTGTCTTCCACCTTTGGCTGTTCCGTGAACTGAGCTGAAATTTGATCACGTTACAGTATGTCTAAAGGGCCTTATTAGCCGTAAACCTCAGGAAATTCGAAATTAAAGAGTCCATTAATCCCAAGGCCCCTTCCTTTGTGAATGGCTGTAATTCCCCTTTGGTTTGCTTTATTTTCCTGCTGTGCTTTAGTTCAAACAAGACTTGGATAGAATGACAGCCTATTTGCTGGAACTTCCTGCCTTTCTGGGGTTAAATGTAACCCTTTAAGGCCTCCCCTCTCGCCTCCCCCCACCCATTGAGCTAATCTCTGGTTAATAGTCTGGAATGCTGGTCATTATTCCATTTCCTGGATGAAAATCCTCGAGTGCCCTAAGGTGTCTATAATGACCCTTAATGGTGCCCCTTACCATCTTGTGACCTGGAGGGACAGAGATGACCTGTGCGGTGGCACCTCTTGCTGAAGTCGTGGTCGAGACTAAGCACCCCTGTTTCTTCTCCCTTTAAAATGCTAGCGGTCTTGTGCTGGGCTTTGGATTCCTGTGGCCTGAACAAGAATCATAGAGCAGTCAGACGGCTGCGTTCTCCCTTCCCAGGTAGACCACAGGGGCAGCTCACGTGAAGTACAGTCTGTTTGAGGATGTCATATGGTCAGATGGGCTGATACTGAAAGACAGGCTGGGCCTGGGAGTTGTAGTGTGCCTTTCTGTACAGCGCAGTGGTGCCTGGATGGGAGCGGCTCTGCATTCCTCCTAAGGCAGTGTATTTGTGAACTAAGGGTACCTACATGTAAGGGAACTCAGGACTGGGATTTTGAGGCTGGTGGTGTTGGAAAGATGTTCCTGTGCGCCAGCCTCTGTGAAACCAGAGATCTGTCGTGCGTGTGCGCGCGCTTGCGTGTGTGTGTGTGTGTGCGTACTAGCTTCTTACAGAATATCTGATCCTGCCTTGGATTTGCAGCGGACCCTCTTCTGAGAAGTTTTATTAGCATTCAAAAATTTTTTTTGTATTTCTTTCATCTGCTTCTCGAAGGGCTCACTTCTCTCTGTAACTCGTTCGTTTCACCGTATCAGTTGCTCTTTTGAAAATTATGAACGTTGCATGTAAGAACCCTATAAAATGCTGGAAAATAGGTCTTTATTTTTCTTGCATAAATAACTGGCTCTGATATTGTGACCTCTTCATAGCTTGGAAATGAAGTGTCTTGTAGTCTCTGTGGTGCTAGACGTGGCCGTGGCTGTGAACCTCTGCGTCTGGCAGCCCTTTGGGAAGAATTTAAGGTGACCAGCGCTTTCGGGCCTTGGGACTGTGGTCTCCTCTCTCTGTAGCTCCTCGGCGACTTTTGGATTGCAAGTCCAAAGGTCCATCGTGGCAAGTAGATGATATCAGTGAACTGACCTGGCTGAAGAGACCCAATAAGTGGCAGGGCCATGACAGACAGAAGGGCACATAGCATGGATGTCCTGCTTGTCCTAAACCGCCAGTGTGTTACAGGATAAATTAAACTGTGAAAAACTAATGGTCCCAAACGTGAGGATCAGGGAGGGATTCCTGCTCATCTGGGCCTCTCATCAGGTGGGCATGCAGAGGCCCTCTTGAATTGGCTTCTTTTTTAATTTTTTAATTTTTTTCTCAGTTTTACATTTTTCTTATAACTGCAGGTTTGTACCTGTTGACTACCCTTGTCTAATTCCACCTTCCCTCACCCCCGCCTCTGGTAGCCACAAATCTGATCTCTTTTTCCATGAGTGAGATTGTTTTTGAAGTATAGCTGACCTACAACACTCTGTTAGTTCCTGGTGCACAAAACAGTGAATTGATATTTCTGTAAATTTCAAAATGATCACCATGGGGCTTCCCTGGTGGCGCAGTGGTTGAGAGTCCGCCTGCCGATGCAGGGGACACGGGTTCGTGCCCCGGTCCGGGAAGATCCCACATGCCGCGGAGCGGCTGGGCCCGTGAGCCATGGCCGTTGAGCCTGCGTGTCCGGAGCCTGTGCTCTGCAGCGGGAGAGGCCACAACAGTGAGAGGCCCAAGTACCACAAAAAAAAAAAAAAAAAAAAAAAAGATCACCATGATAGTGATAAGTCTAGTTGTCATCTGTCACCACACTATATTGACTGTATTCTCCACGCTGTTATATTTCCTACCTCTGACTCTTTCTTTTTACTATAGGATTTTTAAAAATTGAAGTATAATTAATTTACAATGTTGCATTAGTTTCAGTGACTCATTTATTTTGTAGCTGAAAGTTTGCACCTCTTAATCTCCCTCACCTCTGTTTCTCCTCCTCCCACCCCAGCTTGGCCTCTTTCAGAAAATAAAGTTTATTTATTGAGTTAAAAATAGAAATGGGGAGAGACAGTCATCGGGCCCTTGCGTGCTCTTGGTTGGCAGTGTTGGTGTTCAGTGCTCTCCTGACACGCTCCACTTGCTTGGTCTGCAGTTTGGCTTCCTCTTTGCAGGATGGTTCCTTGAATTGAATTCACGGTTTGAACTCACCTTCTCAGCCCCTCCTCCTTCCCTTTACCAGGAGTTTATCTCTTCTCCAGGGTTTCTGCTAACACCCGCGGGTTTCTTGCCTGGGGAGCTCTAAGCTGCGATGGGGCGCTCACAGCCATCCTTAGAAGAGCCGGGCTTCACTCAAAGGTGGTTCTGCCTGGGCCTTCCAGCCTCAAAGCTCTGCGACTTGAATGCGTACTTTCAAGTCACCTGGAGAAAACTGGGACACGTTTCTGAAATGCATTCTCGAAGCTTTCGGCTTCTATGGTAAAGAACGAAAGTTTGCAGTCCGACAGCCTGGATTTCCCGCCCCCACTGCAGTGTGGTCTGGGCCAGGTTCCCTCCAGTCACTGAGCCTCCCTGGTGGGTTGGGATGATGGTGTGAGCCTCGCAGGGTTCTAAGGATCGAATGAAGGTGGTGTGTAAATGTGTAACATGTAGAAGACAATTAATAGTAGTTGTTAGTAATCGTGTGTAACTTTCCAAGATAAAAGCAGTGGGAAACCCCCTCCAGATGTCATTTGCTTGGAAAAGCAAGTGTCCGTTTTCTGTGGAAAAGAGTTTTTAAAGACCAGAGTGTAGCTATTTTAGGGTGAAACAGGCAGCCTTACAGGGCAGACGTGCTCTTTGGAGGGTCCGTCGTAGCGGCTGGTTCCTCGTTCCTTGTGGCCCCCAAGGGCTGCCGCCTCCTCGCAGGTGTGGGTGACAGGGAGCTGCGCTGCTGGCCTTGCCTGTCCTTTGTGTGGCTTCCCCCATCCCTCGGTTATTTCTAAGCTTTTATCCAGGACCTCCTATGAGAGGGCCGGGCCCTGGGGAGCAGGTGCCGTTGACACCAGGTGCCCGCCCTCCAGGAGCCCCCGTCTTCGCAGGAGACAGAGCTGTGACCCGGGGATGCATGAGAGGCAGCCCCCGGGGTGGTGGCCAGCAGCGCGGGGCTGGAGCTGGCTGCCTGGGTTTGAGTCCCGCGTGTCCTTTGTTCCTCACTCTCCTCGTCTGTAAAAGGGGAGTAGGGTTGTTGTTTGGGGGGTGAGCTAATACATCTCTAGGGCTTCTTTCACTGCCTGGTCCCCAGGAGGGACTTGGGAATTGTTTGCTATAAATGTCATGAGAGGCAGTGTTCACCGGTAGGGTGAGCAAGACCAAGCCCCTGCTTTCTTAGCAGGAGCATGGACGGTAATGAGGGCTGTGAAGAAGCAAAGCAGGGCGTGTGCTAGGACCTAGGAGTGGGGGGGCGGGCCGGGAGGGCAGGGAAGGCCCCATCCCTGGGCAGCTGAGCTGGGGCTGCTGAGCGGGAGCCAGCCACGAGGGCATCTGAGGAGGGGACAGCCGGGGTCAGGGCAGTGGGTGGAGGAGAAGGGTCTGCCAGTGAGCAGAGCACTGTGTCAGGTTGCCAGGTCCGCAGGCCTGGACCGGGCCTCGTGCACCAGGCTTGCTTTTTTGGTTTTTTGCGGTACGCGGGCCTCTCGCTGCTGTGGCCTCTCCTGTTGCGGAGCACAGGCTCCGGACGTGCAGGCTCAGCGGCCATGGCTCACGGGCCCAGCCGCTCCGCGGCATGTGGGATCCTCCCGGACCGGGGCACGAACCCGTGTCCCCTGCATCGGCGGGCAGACTCTCAACCACTGCGCCACCAGGGAAGCCCAAAAGAGGCTTTTATAGTTACCATTCATAGGTTTGTTCACGTCCGCTCTTCAAGGCTTCTTGTATGCCATCTGGGTCAGGAAATTCTTTTCCTCTCACCCGTGGTCTTCGTTTCCCTGTTCCTTTCCTGTTTCTGCCTCTGCCCACACCACTCTCTTTCCTTGATCCACTCCCCTGCCATGAACCAGCGCCCAGAACCCGTGGTGGGTTCTTCCTGGGAACTCGTGCTGACTCTGTGGGCATTTCTGAGCAGTTCACCTGCTGAGGTTGATGAGCTCTTGGATGAAAGTGTTGTTAAGGTCTTCAAGTAAAATAGGAACAGCTGGTAACGGTGAGAGGCACAGTGACAGTTCCTCCACATGGCTGATTTGCTGTGTATCCGTTTGCACTGCAGTGTGACACATGTAGGACAATGATAACTTTTACAAACTTTATAATTCAGCAGTCTTTCCATGGCACCAGATGAGAGCATTCCTAGCGTGCAGGAATGAGTCATGTAGCAGCAAAGATAATTCTTACAAATAATAAACATCCCTTACTATTATTCCAAAGACAGGCATTTGGTGGTGGTGTCAGTGGGGTTTTTCATAACCCTCTTGTGGACTCCTGACTAGTCTTTTCCAAAACAAACATGGCGAGTGTCTGCATTTTAGGTACTTTCCCTCTCTGGCCCCTTTATCCTTCAGATGTGCAAGATTTCCCAACACAAGCCTAAATATCAGCTGATATTGCAAAAGTGTAAAAGGATAGTCTTTAAGGGTTTTTGCTTCCAAGGCGTCTTGGGTCAGCTTCCCTTTTTTTTGGATTCAGTGTTCTTGTTTGTGAAATAACAGGGTGAACTTTGAGCATCTCCAGGTGCTCTCCCTCCGCCTGCTTCAAGGTGGATGATCCTGTCGGGTGGCCTTTGCTCTTAGACCGTAGAAACACTCCAGAAGTGTATAGTCAGTAACGTTGACCTTTTGTGTATCAGACAAACCCTAAGGGTTGATACAATGAACTTAAAAAATTTTTTTTGAGAAGAAAAATTCTTCTGCCACATGTGGTCAGCCCTGGTAAGAGGTCTGTTAGGGAGGTTGGGGGAAGGACTAGAATGCTCATCAGTTTGGTTTCCTAAAGCAGGCGCCCCCCGCCCCCAACAGGTCAGGAAGCAGCAGCAGACTGTGGTCATGCTGTGGCTTGGCTTACTATCATCAGCCTCTGAGGGCGCCTCTTGGGAAGTGCTCCATTGTCCAGTTTTTCAAATGGGCATGTGTTCTCCACTGGTCCAGACCGTAATCCACAGTGAGTTCATCACTGTTACCCACCTGAGCCTCCTGAGGCTGAGCTTTTTGTCCTGATTGGGAGACCTGGGTAGAGCCAGTGTCCGTGGGCCAGGTGCATATTAAAAGACCACCACAGGACTTCCCTGGCGGTTCAGACTCTGCACTTCCACTGCAGGGATGCGGGTTCGATCCCTGGTTGGGGAACTAAGTTCCCACAAGCCGCACGGTGTGGCCAAAAAAAAAAAAAAAAAGATCACCACCCCACTCTGACCTGGAGTGTAACAAAATGGCAACCAGGTCTTCCTTCCTGAATTCAGTGCTGACAAATAGACTGCCCCTAGGTATGGCTTTAAGAAGCGAGGGCCAAAGCTCGCTCCCAAGACCATCAGCATCAACCTGTCCGTGAACTTGGACCGAGTTAAGGACAGCTGGGGGATAACGGAACCAGGGGGATTAGGTTTCGAGTGTGAACAAAGATACTGAGAACCGCGTTGTAATCATTTCAACATGAGGTGTGCACTCTCCTCTCTGAACCCTAAGGAGTCTGAAATCGTTGAAAAGAAAGGGAGTAGCCCAGAGAGGAGGGTGGTGATGAGAAGCCCCAAGATTGTGGTAGCCTGTCCGTCTCCACCTGGAACTTGCCCTGGAAGGGGTGTGGGCCCTGGAGGTGGGCAAACACAACCTGAGTCTTGGTCAGCCTCTTCCAGGCACCACAGCTCTGGGCAGGCCCCTGAACCTCATTTTCTTCCCTTCATCCACCAGGGAGTTAGGAAAAGTTGACTCGAGGTTTGTTACATGCCTAGTAGGGCGGCCATCAAGAAGTGGTAGCTGTTCTTGTTGTGAGTAACGTTTTGGGCCCCCTGGAAAGGATGTAATGCTATTATGCCGGGTTCTGTGCCAGGAGCTCTACCTGTGCTCTGATTTCATCCGAACAAGTCTCTGAGGTTGGGAGCGGTCCTCCCATTTCACAAGTTAAGAAACTTGTGCGCTGGAGGGGTGGGTGGTTAAGTACCCGTGTGAGGGTTTCATTAGACTTGCTGGCACTGATGACTGACAATCCCTAGTGCCGGCACACTGAGTATCTTTTTTTTTTTTAAAGAACATATAAATGATAATAGTTATGGTCTCCTTCTGATTTGGTAAATTGTAGGAAATTAGAAAAATAGCAAAGTACAAAATAAAATCACCTTAATCCCATTACTTAGACAAAACATTTGTTATTTTGGAGTATTTCTCTCTGGTCTTTTATTATAATCTAATTTTTTGGAGGGTATATACATAGTTACTATTATGTCTGTATTATATTGTGAGTGGCAGTATTGCATGTAGTCAGAAACATGGCTTCTGGAGCCCATGCCCTGCCACTTACTAGCTTTGTGATCTTTCACAAGGTCCTTGATCTCTCTGTTCCTCAGTCCTCTCATCTATGAAATAGGATTAATAACAGAAGCTGTCTTACAGGCATGTTGTGAGAACTGAATGAGTTAACACATGTAAATAAAGCACTTAGAACAGGGTGCCGCCCACAGAAAACCCTTGGTCAGTGTAACTTGTAATCACCATTTTTGTAGATCATCACCTTTTCTTTTTAAGCCTGACTTGAGCTGTTTCGTAACATCACATTCTGTAGATACGTCATAATTAACATTGAAGACCAGCTTATTTCTTCGTTCTCTTGGGCGTGTTGGAAAAATGGCTCCAAGACAAGGTCCGATTTCCTGGCGTCTTCAGTGTGAGATGCAGTGGGGCCGTTTTGAAATCCTCTCCCTGTGTCCACAGCTCCAGGGCCGGACTTGGAGTCACCTCTTGTCACACCAGTGCATTTCTTTTTCTTGGCTGTCATCAGAATTTTCAAGCACCTAGACCCCACTTTGTTCTTTTACCCCCGGTTCCGGCCTTGGGACGTGTGGCCTTCCAGTCCCACTTGGTGATACACAGGTGCACTTCGTGCCTGTCAGCTTTACGTGCCTGTCAGCTTTACGGCGACTCAAGGGTCGACTCAAGGGTCGGGGCTTGTGGCCGCAGAGCTGCTGGGGCTTCATCTGCAAATGAAAACCACCTGGCCAGCTGCTTGGGCCAGACGGAAGCCAGATGTAGAAGTCAGGAGGGGCACCGGGCCAGGGCCTGGAGCAGCGTCCCGTGTCCTGTCATCCTGACGCTGCCCGGGCGTCTCCAGCTGCAGATGGTGGCTTGTAACCGTCATCTCCTCCAGTGCCCAGATGATTCCAGGATATGGGGCTCTCCCATCCGGGCCCTGGCCAGCCCAGAAGATGTGACCCAGAACCTAGAGAAGTGTCAGATCTGATGAAAGAAGAGGAGCAACAGGTGGCTGAGTGGCCATGAGGGTGGAAACTTTCACTGTTGTGGTGAAGGGAGACGGCAGGGAAAGTAAACAGCAGAGTTACTGGAATCCACACGGCACGCAGGTAGGAGAGATTTTTGGATGTGAGCAAGGCCAAACTGGCAGACCCTGAAAACAGTCGTCCCACGCCCCCTCCCTCACTCGCCCCCCATGTGTTGGCTGACGACAGCTGTTGCAGACTAGGGAGTAAAGTTGGTCAGGCCACCCACCAGGCAACTCCTAATGTGAATCATTTGCAGTTGAATGAAGGATAGAAAGCATAGGTAAGAGAAGGTGAGACACTGCATCTTTCTGTGGTTCACATTGTCACAACTGACCCAGGTTTGTTTGTTTGTTTGTTTGAGGTACGCGGGCCTCTCACTGCTGTGGCCTCTCCCGTTGCGGAGCACAGGCTCCTGACGCGCAGGCTCAGCGGCCATGGCTCACGGGCCCAGCTGCTCCGCGGCATGTGGGATCTTCCCGGCCCGGGGCACGAACCCGTGTCCCCTGCATCGGCAGGCGGACTCTCAACCACTGCGCCACCAGGAAAGCCCTGCCCCAGGTTTTGATTCGTGGTTCAGAGAGGAAAGGTTTGGGAGTTTTTACCTCTGGGCTTTGTGGATTAATGAGGTTGCAGGAGTGGGAACTGATTATTTCAGTCTCTAAATGCTCTTCAACTTGGGGCAACAAGAGTAGAAACATATTCATCACATGCCCCAAAGGGAGGGAGGGAGGAGGAGAGGCGATAGATAGCCCTTTTTCCAACTGATTTACAGCGAGGAGTCAGAGCTCCGCGGACTCTGCGGCTTTGAAGAGGAACAGAGTCCCCTCCCAGGTGGAAAGTGCCAGGAGAAGGTTGGCTTCTGGGTGTTGGCTTTCGCCTCTGGAGCTGCCCCAACGTTCCTGACTGTGCCAGCGGCACACCCCCGTGTGCTGTTGAAGCAAAGGTGCTGCAGCCCCGATCTTACATTTGATTACTTGGAGATTGTTTGGCTTCCCATCATCTCTCTAGTCCATGGCCCCTTAATGCTCGATTGGCTGATAGGTGGGTAGGCTCTTAACCTCCAGGAGGAAAACCCACCCGATGCCCCGCCCACCCCACAGCAGAGGCTGGGATCTGCTCAGTCCCCACACCCTACCTCCGCCACCTCTGTCTGCGTCTTTTCTTCCCACGTCCAAGAAAACTTATTAGAATGCAGGTGAGAAGGTCGTAATTAGAGCGCAAAAATTAGAGCGCTAACTCTTAAACGTGGAATAAACTTTATACTTTAACTACAAGTCCTTGCAAATAGGTTAGGTGGCACCAGCTCTTCCGTGTGGCACAGCATTGGGATTGAGACCACTACTGGAGGAGCAGAAGGCCGGCGAGCTCTTGGGGCTGCGCTGAACAGGGCTGGTGAGCTGTGCCCGCCTCCACCAGTTCTCAGCTGAGCTAGCTCTGGGCAACTGCTCTGACCCTGAACTTGGGGTTGCATCCCTGGGGCACGTCTAGCTATCAGTAAAACTCATTTAGCTGGATTGTTGGGGTTTTTTAAAAATAATTTTATTTATTTTTGGCTGCATTGGGCCTTCGTTGCTGTGCGCGGGCTTTCTCTAGTTGCGGCGAGCGGCCGCTACTCTTCGACGCGGTGCGCGGGCTTCTCACTGTGGTGGCTTCTCTTGTTGCAGAGCACGGGCTCTAGGCATGCGGGCTTCAGTAGTTGTGGCTCGCCAGCTCAGTAGTTGTGGCTCGCGGGCTCTAGAGCTCAGGCTCAGTAGTTGTGGCTCACAGGCTTAGTTGCTCTGCAGCATGTGGGATCTTCCTGGACCAGGGCTCGAACCCGTGTCCCCTGCATTGGCAGATGGATTCTTAATCACTGCGCCACCAGGGAAGCCCCTAGCTGGATTGTTGTGTCCACAGAATACTCTTAGGAAGGCACAAAGATCTTGTGGTTCCATCTTCCTTCTAGGTGATGCTGGGTTCCCTCAAGGATCCGGTCTGGTCCTGCCCAAAGACTCTGTCTGGGCTAAGTTTTAAATTTGTCAGTATTTTTTTTCTCACAATAAAACAAAGCAACAACTACTACAAAATCCTTATTTCCCAGAGGATGGTAGAAGTTTCATATGCTCCTAGTAGAGATTATTCTCAGTGAGGGCTGGGCTAGGCAGCACACCTCTTGGGGGCCCACTGTCATCACGTGTGTGGCCGTATTATCAGTGGGGTTGTAATTTGAGGAAGCACATTCAGGGTTAGAATTTTATGTGTGGAAAATAAAGTAAAGCCTAGTTTCTACACAGTACAAACCCTAGAGGGTAAAGTTAACAAAATCTAATCGGCAGATGGATCACAGATTTTTTAGAGATTGAGAAATACTTTTATAAAAAATTTGGAAAGTTCAAAAAAATAGATAAAAGGAGAAAAAAGAATCTCTTAATCTCCCTACCCAAAGAAAAACACTGTTAACATTTGCATTTATTGTTTCGCTTCAGGATTTGGACATTTTTTTCTTAGTTGAGATTAAATTTTTATATCCAACTTTGCTAATTTAACATAAAATAACTTCCCCGTTTTCAAGGACGCTCTACACATACATGGTAACAATACAGACTATTTGATCATTTCCCTATCGTTGAGGAAGTTATTTCCATTTTTTTGCAACAAAATAGTGGGCATATTTGTGCATAAATGTGAGTGATTTCTTAGGTTAGATTCCTAAGAGGGTATGAATACTATAAAAGCTTGGCATCCATAGTCGCCAGTTAACTTTCTAAGAGAATCGTCCTCTCCTGCAACCTTTCAGGCATCCCAGTTGCTTTTCTAGTCTGTAGTCCTTGTGCCTTTTATGTAATGAGTGATCTTCCACTCACCTCTGGCAGACGGCTTATTGTCATATTACTCATTTTTAACTTTGGCCCATTTCTTTTCACCTTTGAGGACCTCCAGGGAGTGACATCCTGTCGGGGGCGGCTTTAAAGTTTCTGTTGAATGAGAGTCGTGTTCTCAGTTTTCCTGCACAGCGGCATCCTGAGCTCCAGCTCCGTGAGGCATGTGGGCCAGTGCTCTGTGTCCCCAGCCACTTGTCTCTGGGGCAAGCGTGGCAGCTCAGCCTGAGCCTTGTGAATGGCTTTCCAGGACCAGTGCTTTTCTGCGTTCTAGGTACACTGGAACTGACCACCTCCCCCCTGCCCCCTCCCCCGCCCCCCATTGTCTGCTGAGCCTCTCCGTGGAGGCTGTTTGTCCAGTGATTCTGAGAGGCTGCCAGCTTCCTCTCTTCCTACCACATGGTCTTGCCATGTGCTCTTGAGAGAAGCAGGGAACAGAGCCGTGGGGCGGGGGTGGGGCAGCCAGCACCACCAGCTCCCCCAGAACCGCCGCTGTGTGGGGTGTTGGGGTTTTTTTTCCAACTGCTTTGTAGAGGTGTGACTTAACATATCATAAAACTCCCTGTTTTTAAGTATGTGTTTCAATTGTGTGATTTTTTTTTTTTTTTTTTAGTAAACTTAGAGTTCCGGAGCCATCCCCACAATCTAGTTTGACAACACCTTTATCGCCCCCAAAAGATCCCTCCCACCCATGTGCGGTTACTCCCGGTTCCCACCCCTGCAGCCACAAATCTTTCTTTCTGGACATTTCATACATATGGCGTCACATGGATTTTTTTTTTTTAATTGTTTTATTTATTTTTGGCTGCGTTAGATCTTCGCTGCGGTGCACGGGCTTCTCATTGCGGTGGCTTCTCTTGCAGTAGAGCACAGGCTGTAGGCACACGGGCTTCAGTAATTGTGGCTCGCGGGCTCTAGAGCGCAGCCTCAGTAGTTGTGGCGCATGGGCTTAGGTGCTCCGCGGCATGTGGGATCTTCCCAGACCAGGGATCGAACCCGTGTGCCCTGTATTGGCAGGCGGATTCTTAACCACTGCACCACCAGGGAAGCCCTGGATTGTTGTTTTTTGGTTTTGGGTTTTTTTTTTAAGGAAATTATTTGATTGTAAAAATAATGCTTGTTGGAAAACATCTGGAAGAGCAGAAGCCAAATTATCATTAGTAGTTACCTTTGGGGAGTAATTACCACTAGGTGATGGGATTATAGGAGGACTTTTTATTTTCTGTAATGCTTGAATTTTTTACGGCAAGCCAGCATTATATTTACAGTCGGGGAGGGGGGGAAAGGTGTATGTTTCATTTGTGGACAATGCCAAAAGGTATAAAGAGGATGAAAAAATAAGAGTCACTCAAAATTCCCCCTCTCCTGGATAAAACCACTTTTACTTTTTTGTGTTTTTCTTTTTCAGTCTTCTCTGAGCATATTTTTAAAATATAGCTTTCATATTTACAATTTTGCATCCTGATTTTTCTCATTGGCATCACAGAAGTCTTTTCCCCACCTAACTTAAAACACCTTTGCAAACTTCCTGTTAATGATTTTAAGTGGTTCATCTTTTTTTTTGGCTGCTTTGCATGGCATGCAGGATCTTAGTTCCCTGACCAGGGATGGAACCTGAGCCCCCTGCAGTGGAAGTGCGGAGTCTTAACCACTGGACAGCCAGGGAAGTCCCTTTAAGTGGTTCATCTTAATGGTTGTACCATAATTTATTTACACTGGGCATTAAGGTTGTTTTCACTTTTTGCTACTATAAAAAGTGCTGAAATGAATGTCTTTGTAAAAGCTTTGTGTAAGACCTCTGCAGAATTCTGGGCCAGGGGGTTTGTACCTGAAGAAAAAAATTTTTCTCCCAGTTTGGAACTGTTTTTGCAAAATCGCTTTCTAGAATTCTTCTCTGAATTTCTACTCCTTGAAATGACTTACTTTGACCCCAGGATTTCCTGGAGATGGCTCCTTTATGTCAGGTTGCAGTACTGGGCGGAAGTGGCAGGAAGATAAGTGAAGAGCCAAACCAGGGCTCCTGACGATGGCGGTGCCCTTAGGAGCCAGGATGTCCTTTATCTCAACAAAATCTTGCAGTCGGGACAGTGTTTAGGCACGCTGTGTTTTCTGTAAATAGTCCTTTTTTGTTGATCCTTGGTTTTCAGCGAAAGTTTGTGTACTTATATGGGTGAGAAAATGTTTTGGTTGTTTTAAGAGGGTCCAAAGAGATATTTGATCAGATTCAAGCCAGAGTTGCCAAGGGGTGGGGAGGTGGCAGCACGGAAACAGAAGGGGCCGGAATTCCCTGGCGGTCCAGTGGTTAGGACTCTGCACTTTCACTGCCGAGGACCCGGGTTCAATCCCTGGTCGGGGAACTAAGATCCAAAAAAACAAAACAAAACAACAACAACAACAAAACCCAGAAGGGGCAGCCTCAGGGGACACACAACAAAAGGGAGGGGGAGGTCGAGGCCAGTATACATTCCCCACCCCCTATCCCCCCACCCCACCCCCTTGCTCACAGAAGTTCTTCAGAATCTGAACAGAGGTTTTAAACCTGGGATGTTTGGGGCATGAGAGGGATCTGTGAATCCACCAGATATCTTATTCAAACTTCTGTATGTGTGTGCATTTCTCTGGGGAGAGGGTCTGTAACTTTCATCACCTTCCCTCTGGCCTCACAGAGGGTAAGAAGCATGAACTGCCTTGGAGGTTTGGTATCTTCCTTAACCAGGAACACCGTGTCTGGTGCACACCCAACACTGTGGCCACCACGCATCCACTGTGTGGTCTTGGTCAGGTGACCTAGCCTCTCTGCGCTTCAGTTTCCTCATTTGTGAAGTGCTGGGCACACAGGAGGCACTCATGTTCACATCAAAATTATTACTTGAATTTTTGGCTCGTGAAGGTTTTAAAGGCAGCCATGGACCAGAAATTGATGTGGGTAACCTTTTTTTTTTTTTTTAATATGTATTTATTTGGTTGCACTGGGTCTTAGTTGTGGCAGGCGGGCTCCTTAGTTGCGGCAGGCGGGTTCCTTAGTTGCAGTATGAGAACTCTTAGTTGCGGCATGCATGTGGGATGTAGTTCCCTGACCAGGGAACGAACCTGGGCCCCCTGCATTGGGAGAGCGGAGTCTTACCCACTGCGCCACCAGGGAAGTCCCAACCTGTGGGTAACCTTCTGTCTCTCACAGCTGGGCCCTGAGTTGGGCGATGGTTGTGTGGTTCTGTTATACAGTATCTTGTTTATTTTAAAATAAGGAATGGATTTTTACAAATCCTTTGATAAAAGTGAGACATGCTCATTGTATAGGAGGGTATAATTATTATTTTTAAGTGTTTGGGAGGGGGAAGGTATGAAATCAAACCACTGCTAGACGTCTATGTGTTCACGCATCTGAACCCTGATGGGGTGGGTGAATGCAAATGACGAAGCCTTCTTGTAGTGCAGTTGGTGTAGAGTTAGTTACCCCAGCACAAAGGAGCTGTATTTTTATGGCAGCCAAACTAAAGCCAGAAGCAATGGAACTTTCCTGAAAACAAACCGGAGTTGCAGATTCTGGAGTGTCTGGTGGCATCTTTACAGGAAACCTGTGAAAACACAGCTTTCCAAGTTGAAGGGGTTTTGGTGATTTTTGAGGACCCTTTCGTGTTTTCGGTCCTTGAAGCACCTATTCTGTTGCAAAGCTTCATCTAGGGTTTCCTTTTGCTCCTCTAGGAGGGCTTCCCTGGACCAAGTGCAAGCAAGAGGCAGTTGCCTAACGTCTGGCAACCATTAGACTCAAACAGGCCTTGAAGTCTGCAAGAGCCTGGCTTAGATGGCACCTGGGACTTCACGCAAGGGAATGGTGCCCGATTTAATTTTTTTTTTTTTTTTTTTTTGTGGCACGCGGGCCTCTCATTGTTGTGGCCTCTCCCGTTGCGGAGCACAGGCTCCGGACGCACAGGCTCAGCGGCCATGGCTCACGGGCCCAGCCGCCCCGCAGCATGTGGGATCTTCCCGGACCGAGGCACGAACCCGTGTTCCCTGCATTGGCAGGCGGACTCTCAACCACTGCGCCACCAGGGAAGCCCCCGATTTAAATTTTTATAAAACTTTTTATTATGGAAATTTTCAAGCACATAATATAATGAACCCCATTTACCTGTTGCCATGGCCAGTCTTGTTTCATCTATACCCACCCACTCTACCCTCTCCCAGCTTAAATTAGTTTGAATCAGATCGTCTGGTTTTATTGTAATGAGCAGTCTGGGCCTCTCCATTCTGAGAACAGAATTCTCCTACACACTGTACCAAGGTCTCATGGACCAGAGTGATCACTGGCTTTTGTTTTTTTGAAAATTGTCAGTTTATATACTTTTCAGCCCTTTTTATGATTAAAAAAGTTACGCATGCCCATTACAATTGGAGATCACAGACAAAGCTTAAAGGTATATGAAGCCCTCTATGACTCCACCATCTGGAGACACCCATAGTGATGATTCTGAAGGGGCCCTGTCGATGCCTCAGGGCTGCGGCTGTCTGTACCTTCTGCTCTGGCCATCCCCCCGCCCAGAATCATCGTTGCCTCTGCCTCTTTGGAGCCTGGGGAGGGTCTGATGTGGTCCTCTGCCGTTTGAGTGGGTTGGTGACACACTGGGTGTTGTACAGAAGGGTTGAGCACGCCCATCACCACCCTCCATCAGTGGCCCGTTCTTTATATCCGTGGTCGGTGCTCAGGGGTGAAGTTAAATGGATGTGCTGTACCCCACTCCCACTGGGCCAACGGGGCCTTCTGTTTCTGCCTTGAAACCCTTCTCTCCCTGAGCTGGGCGCGAAACAAAGCTGAGTCCAGAGAGAAATGTAGTGCTCCCAAGTACACCTCCTGCACTCACTCCACTTCCAAGGAAAGTCCTCAAGCAGAGTAACTCCTGGTACGCTGAGGCCACCAGTGTGCCACGTGTCCCCACCCTCTGAAGGCAGTGGAGGGGTAGACCCCAGGCTGAGCACAGGTGTACCCCCAAGAAATGCACAACAGACTAACTGGGAATCATTCACTCTCTTAGAGTTTTCAGCCCTGAGTAGTAGTACGTGTATTTTCTAATTTCATTTTTCTTTGAAAGCATGGTTTCGATGTAATAGTCTGTCTTAAGGATGAACTAGAGTAAATGAGTAGAGTTGGATGCAGTGATAGCTATCCAGACACTAATTCTGAGTCAGTCTGCCTGGGGGACCTCAGCTTGGGTGTCTGCAGACATTTCCTCCTTACCTTGTCCACTGGGGTACAATCCACACATCCCAGCAACGTGGCTTCGGATCCAGTGGTTGCCATCCAGAGCAGTCGGCCTTAGGCTAGACGGAGATTTACCCTTTCACTGTGAGGAAAGGTTGGACTGAGCTGCCAGGGTTGCATTTCAGGAGAAATGCTTAATCTGCGTAAGAGAGCAAATTGTTGTTACATCACCTTTCCCGGCATCATTTCTAACAGATATTCACTACAGATGAATCTTGTATTAAAGTGTTTTCTGAATGATTATACCTCGAAGTACCTTCTGAGCAGTTTATTGGATGTGGTAGTAATGTGTGTGTGTTTTACCTCAGCTGTTGGAACGTTTGGTAGCCACCCCTGCCTGGTTGTGCTCCGGCCCCGTCCTGCTTTCGCCTGGGCAAAGGGTGTAATGGCAGCTGGAGGAACTGCCGAAGTACTAGATGTTAGGACCTTGATTCCACCAAAAAAAAACAAAAACAAAAACCCCAACAAACTCCAGGGGCTGAATCTAACAGGAATAAGATCTGAGATGAGTGGCATATGGTAAAACACTCAGCGAGTCAGTGGAATTAACCCCAGGGACACCCGATGGTGAGGGGTCCCAGAACCGTGTCACATGCAGGGCACAAGCAGAACCAGGAGTGTGTGAGGTGAGGGAGGATGTGATGATTTGCTTCAGGGATCTGAGGGGATGTTGCTTGGCCAAGAACTCGTACGTCTTTGGATGACCCTAGAGGACAGAAGGATGGACGGCGGGTGAGTTGCAGGTGTTCATCCAGCGCCGTGTGGAAACAGGCTGCCTTGGAACGTGGGGAGTTTTCCCCCTCTGGTGACGACCAAGCAGAGGCTAAGAGACCCAGTCCTTTAGGGATTTCCTAAGGGGGAAGTGGGCCTCTGGGGTCACTAACACTCTGAAATTCTGGATTCTTTTAGAACAAAAGACCTTTAACTCAAAAGACTTTACTAGTTGATACCGTCTTTTCCCATATTAATGCGAATGTGCGTGGTTACGTTCTACAGGGAGGAGGTGGTGGTCAAGACTTGTATTTCTGTAACGTAGAACATTTACGTGAAGCGGGCGGTTTCGTACTTTATCTCGCCTTTCCACTGTGGGAGCTTTGCGAATACTTCCAAGGGGCATGTTGTTTCCTGTCTCTCTGATGGGCTCGCCTCTTATCCAGCGTGTGCCACCACGCTCCATACCTCCTTGGACTTCTGTGGTCTTGGGTCTAACCCACTGATCTTTACATCCTGCAAGAAAGAATCCTGGCCGATGAGGAAATCTGTTTTCCATCACTGATTGGAAATGGATTCCTACCCCTGCCCCCTTACTCTGGATTTAATCTTCCTATGAGAATCAGCTAAGCCATTTCCCCCCATCACAGGACATCCCAGCACTGACCAGCGGCCTGCCGTTGCTTACAAGGGAAGCCAGAAGGAGGGTGGGCAGCTCTTGCTGGTGACCTTGAAGGCTGCTCAGGGCCTGTCAGCCTCTGGTGGGGACCTGTCTGTGTACTGACTTCTTTGAACAGCTCAGTGTGTCAGAGAACTGAGATCCTATCCTGGGCTCTCCCCGGCCCCCTTGCTCCTGTGCTGAGGCTCACTAGGGAAGCCGCACAGGGGAACGGAAGAGGTAGGGCAGATCTGGTCTGGGTTCTAGTTCTGCGTGTAAGCTTGGACGGGGCCCCGGCTTCCGCAGAGGGCGCGGGAAGCCTCTGGGATCATCTCCCAGAGCACCTCGGTGCTGAGACCTTGGGAAAACCTCCTCTTTCACTCAGCATGCTCTGGGTTTCCGTAAGTTTCCTTCCTGATTGAATTTTCTCATTAAAACCGGAGATTAAGGGCTTCCCTGGTGGCGCAGTGGTTGAGAGTCCGCCTGCCGATGCAGGGCACACGGGTTCGTGCCCTGGTCCAGGAAGATCCCACATGCCGCAGAGCGGCTGGGCCCGTCAGCCATGGCCGCTGAGCCTGCGCGCCCGGAGCCTGTGCTCCGCAACGGGAGAGGCCACAACAATGAGAGGCCCGCGTACCGCAAAAAAAAAAAACAACAACAAAAACCCCGAGATTAAGCAGTACACTTTTGAGGTGGAGGAAGAGTGGCCTGCTCTCTTGTGTCTTTTCTTTTCTCCCCCACCTTTCCTGAGGTCTCACTGAAGCACTCTCAGCGGCACATATGTAAAGTGTGCACAATTTGATCGTTTCTAGTTGTTTTATGATAACGTGTAACATCTGCCTCCCTGCACTCCCCTTCCTCCTGCGTCTGGTCCTGCACTCCCTAGCTTTCCAGGCTCTTAAGAAGCAGCGATCCAGCTGGCAGAGCTGGAACAAGTGTTTCCGTAAGCATTCCCACGATCCTTGAAGTGAGGAGCGTGACCTCGGAACCATGTGCCGGGTCCCCTCCCCTGATGGAGGAGGAGGTGGGAGGTAAGAACAATACTTGGATGGATGGATCCCTGTCTGGGGCACAGCCAGAAAGCTGAGCATTGGTAGGCCATCCGACCACTGGCGTTCTCCTGGGATTCAAGGGTTAGAGGGGAAAGTGAATTGATTTCTACCTTCATGTAAGAGGCAGGAGCCAACAAAACAGCCCCCTTTGCTTTTGTAAGCTCTCCATTGGTGCCTCCCATTCGTTTTGGTCGCAGAACTTATGAGCTAAGTATAAGAAAATTGGCAAAGTGCAGCAAAGATGTTTTCTCTTTGTGTCATGAAGCTCTCCCGTTGCTGAGTTGAGGCTTACTTTGCTGAGGTCCCTGGTAAACAGTTTATTCGGTTTCCCTGGGCTGGTGGGAACACGGGGAGAATGCCTTCCTAGCTTTGGAAACCTAGGAGGGTGTCTTGCTGTGACAGGACCGAGGATGAGTTTCACTGCCCATTGTGTTTTGTTTCTAAATCGCTTTTCCAGTTGCAGATTCTCCATTTCATATCAAGCCTTTCAGACTGTGCAGAAGGGGTGTGAGTCTCTTAGGCCGGCTGACTTTGCAGTCTGTATTTATTCCTGTGACCCAGAGACAGGAAGTAATTGACGTTACCGTTTATTTCCTTTATTGGAAATTAGCAAGCATCTCACTCAAAAACTTATTTAGGAAAGTATGTCTCCTGGGGCTCAACAGCAGTGCTGCCTGGTTCTGACTGCAGTTTTCCGCTGTAGGTGAGGAATGTCCGAGCTGGAGGTGATGAGGGTAATAACATCCCAGCCCTTGAGTCGTTCAGCACCTTGTCCTCAGATTTCTCCCCATCCTGCCCTCAGAACACATTAAGAGGGCCTCTGGCCTGAGGCAGAGTGATATTTCTTATATTCATGGAAGACCTTACTCAGTGAAGGTTCCAAATTACAAGACTGCTTTTAAAATTTATTTATTTATTTATTTATTTTTGGCTGCGTTGGGTCTTTGTTGCTGTGCGCGGTCTTTCTCTAGTTGCGGTGAGCGGGGGCTACTCTTCGTTGCGGTGCGTGGGCTTCTCATTGTGGTGGCTTCTCTTGCCGCAGAGCACGGGCTCTAGGCACGCGGGCTCAGTAGTTGTGGCTTGCGGGCTCTAGAGTGCAGGCTCAGTGGTTGTGGCACATGGGCTTGGTTGCTCCGCGGCATGTGGGATCTTCCCGGACCAGGGCTCGAACCTGTGTCCCCTGCATTGGCAGGCAGATTCCTAACCACTGCGCCACCAGGGAAGTCCCAAGACTGCTTTTTTTTTGCGGTACGTGGGCCTCTCACTGTTGTGGCCTCTCCCGTTGCGGAGCACAGGCTCCTGACGCGCAGGCTCAACGGCCATGGCTCACGGGCCCAGCCGCTCTGCTGCATGTGGGTTCTTCCCGGACCGGGGCACGATCCCGTGTCCCCTGCATCGGCAGGCGGACTCTCAACCACTGCGCCACCAGGGAAGTCCCAAGACTGCTTTTAGTGAAAGCAGTCAGTCAGTGGATTTCTGTATCTGGATGAGGTTACAGTTTTATCTCTTATGGAATAGGAAAACACTATTCTGAGAAATTGAGTGTTCAGATTCGTGAAGAATTATCATGTAAGCCATCCTTGAACTTCGGCTCTGTAGACGTGCATGTGGAAATAGACTTGGCCCAAATCCCCGAGCCTGGTCTAGCCCTCCTTTGATCAAACCACCAACCCGTCAGGCTCTGTGGGCCCAAGAACTTGCTGGTGCCGTGCCTGGATGTACACAGCCCAGCACTGTTTTCTAGAGTTTGGCAGAAGGCCAGAGAAGCCTTTATTTTGAAGTTTTAGGTTATATCCGTCTACCTTTTCCCCTTCCTCTTCTCTGTTGACTTAACATGTAAAATGTATGCAGTGACTATGTCCCAGGTATGTGCCAAGTGCTCTATGAGCATGAACCCCACTTGATCTTTAAAATAACACTATGAAGCATGTGCTGTGTAATTACCCTTGTTTTACAGATGGGGAGACCTGAGGCTCAGAAGAGTTTAGTCACTTGTCCAGGGTCACACTGCTAGAACCTGGCAGAGTCAGAATTTGAATGCAGACCTCTCTCTCAGACCTGTACTGTTAACTAGAGAGCTGTCCCTCCCTTGCTGCTCAGCTGTGCAAAAATGGACGTTAAGTTCCTCTTCTTCTGGAGCCTTGAAAACAGAGAGGTGGCTTCTGTGATCCTTAGGACGAGAAGGGAGCATGGTGGCAGCAGGTGGCCTGGCTGCCGGCAGTACAGGGTAGGCTCTGGGGTCAGACCTGCCTTTGAAGCCCAGCCCCACTGCCATTACCTGTGGAACCTCACGGTGTTGCAGTGTCCGCATCTGAGAATAACACTAGGACTTACCTCCTGGGACTGTTTGTAAGATGAGGTGAGACAGTGGCATATAAAGCACTTAGAGCAGCGTTTTAATACGTTTTAGCTATTGTGTTTATTAATGCATTCGGAGCCCTTAAGTCCGAGCCTGCCGTGAAGTAACCGCCCAGCGACAGGCGTTGTTGGCAGTGGTTGTGGTGTTGCTGGCAGGGCCTGCTTTGGACGGTAGAGGGAAAGGTGGTCCCCATAGTGCTGTGCAATGTTTGAGCTTAGTCTCTGGTTTTCAGAAAGATATCTTGGGATTGGAACTTGTTGCTTCCCTTTCTTTAATTATTTTTGCTCATTGAAGGACTTTAAGCTCCTTATTCAGCCACCAACTTTCTTGAGACGTAGCCCTCAACGTTTAGTTAAGGATGGAAGGAAAGAAGGTTTTGAGCTTGTGAAAAATGTCTTGTTGGCAAGATGTTCTCTAAGGAAACTTGTCTGTTGAGAGAGGAATGGTGTTTTCACTCATAAAGATCGGTTTCCTCTGGCTCAAAAGAGTGAAAAAGGGGCGGCCGTGTCCAGTTTGACTTTTCAGGCTCTTGTTCCATGGCTACCCACTTGCATGCCTTCAGGTGATGCTAACCACAGAAGTGGGCGGTGTGTGTGTGTGTGTGTGTGTGTGTGTGTGTGTGTGTGTGTGTGTGTGTGTGTGTGTGTGTGTGTGTGTGTGTGTGTGTGTGTGTGTGTGTGTGTGTGTGTGTGTGTGTGTGTTTTGCGATACGCGGGCCTCTCACTGTTGTGGCCTCTCCCGCTGTGGAGCGCAGGCTCAGCGGCCATGGCTCACTGGCTGAGCCGCTCCGTGGCATGTGGGATCTTCCCGGACCGGGGCACGAACCTGTGTCCCCTGCATCGGCAGGTGGACTCTCAACCACTGCGCCACCAGGGAAGCCCGAGTGTGTGTGTGTTTTAATGCCATGTGGGAATGTTAGAGTCCTGTGCCCTCTGAAGCTAAACTCTGTGGAAGAGGATGGTGATAGTACCTATTGTTTAACTGAGCACTTAATATGTTTTAGAAACTCTACTAGTTTCTTCACACATACTTTATGATATTGTCCTCAAAACAACGCTGCAAGATAGGTATTATTGTTAGTTTCATTTAACAGATGAGGGAAATGAGGCTCTGGAAAGTGAAGGACTTTTCCAAACCTCCATTGCTAGGAGGTGGCAGTGAAGGATTTAAACCCTTGTCTGTCTGACTTCCAAGGTCCTTTTTGTCACTCACAGCCCAGCAAGGGGGTCTGTCTTAGGTCTTAGATATCGAGGCCGGAAGGACCTCGCTTTTAGGCATCTCCCTGCCTGGTGGGTCCTGACACCTGGAAGTTTTGTAACAGATCTTAGGTTAAATTTACAAATTTATCACAGACTGGTAAAATGTTGCATTGCCCTTCACTGTCACCAAAGGCTATGAAGGCTTTGGGGATGTATTTGGAGGTGCCAGAGGGCCCAGCATTGTTGCGGGAATTCCCTTGTACTGTGATGTGCTGTGCCCGTGGTTGGTAGTGTAGAGTGTGACCCTGTAAGAAGGAGCTGCCCTTGAGCTGGGTAGGGCAGGCAGGGATTTGGGGGTTTTCCACGTTGATTCACACTGGCATCTGAAATAAGAGCTCAGGAACCCAGGGAAGAAATGGTCCAGCTGCTTTGGTTGACGTGTAAACACTGTGTTCTTTTCCTCAAACCTCCCTTTGGATATAAGTTAAAAGGCAGCACTGCCCTCTTGCAGATGAAATACTTAGGTTGATGGAGGCTTTGTCTCCTCCAAATCCCTTAAATCTTGCTGCTTTCCCATCATGACTTGTCCATTTGTGAGGTTTGCAGTTTGGACCCAGGCTCCCTCCCACACCTCTGGAAGCCATGTGCATCGTGTTATTGGCGGAAACCCGTGGCCAAAATGTTACGGATTTCATCCAGGCCATCTTATAAATCAGCTTGGGGGAAGGTTTACGTGAATTGGCTGCTTCTGCTCTGAGAAAGGGAGTATACTTTTCTCAGCCTTCGTCAATGAACATGTGGATGATGTTTTTTCCAAAAAAAAAAAAAAAAATTCTTTAACTCTTCTTTGGAATATAGGGACACTCTGCTTTAATCATCTTCGACTTTGGTGAAAGGCTTCTTGAATTTCTTGTGCCATTGAGGTAGAAGTGGACAGCATGCACGGCATCCATTGAAGACGTCTCAGGATCTCCCCTACTTCTGCGTCTAACTACCAGTTGACAAAGCGGAGGGATTAGTCTCTTGTCACATGAAGCCAGCCAGGGTCCTGCAGAGGCAGCAGCTGTAGACATCTGTGAAACATCGACGATCAGACAACAGGTCATGGCACCTTGCAGATGTTCTGAAGGGGTCCAGGAAACCATCAACCAGAGAAACTCTCTGAAAAAGCCTCTACCGTTTTTGAGAAATCCACCCGTCAGTGATAGGGTTTGTGAGAATAGAGTCTGTAATGCAGGGGGCCAGGAGATTTCAGAATTTGGTAGGAGGTAGAACTGTCCATAATTTGCCCAACCTGGAAGAAGAGACTTCCTGCCCCTGTCTGATTCTGTGAGCTAGCAAGTTGTTCTCCGAGTCATTTGAAATTAATTTTCTTTTAGTTTGGGTTGGTTAACATTCTCTAGAGATTGTTTGGTCACAGGAAGCAAACCATGTTTTGTTCTGTGTCCTTCTCTGTTATTCAGTGCCCAGGATCTAGGACAAGTCACTTAACCTCCTGAGCCTTGGTTTATTTATCTGTAAAGCTGGGATAATAGTGCCCATCTCAAGGAGCTGTTGTGATGCTTTCCCAAAAGCCACACATGCAGTGTCTGGTCCACAGTCGGCCCAGAAAGTAAGCTAGAGAAAAGAAAATGTTATTAAGAAAATCATAAGGAAAAGAAAATACACTTACGGTACAAAATATGTATTTATTGAAAAAAATCTGTGTATAAGTGGACTCACACAGTTCAAACCCATGTCATTCACGGGTCAACTGTGTAAGTATTCTTAATGATGTCATTGTTAATTCTAATACAGTTTTATTTTAAATTGTTTTTTTTTTTTTTTTTTTTTTGCGGTATGCCGGCCTCTCACTGTTGTGGCCTCTCCCATTGCAGAGCACAGGCTGCGGACACGCAGGCTCAGCGGCCATGGCTCACGGGCCCAGCCGCTGCGTGGCATGTGGGATCTTCCCGGACCGGGGCACGAACCCGTGTCCCCTGCATCGGCAGGTGGACTCTCAACCACTGCGCCACCAGGGAAGCCCTAAATTGTATTTTTTTTAAAAAGTAAATCCAGTCCCATTCTTCACTTTTGACTTACAGTTAAACTGTAAGCAGATGGAAAGCACTAAACTGTATAATAAATAGATTTGTTTTCTGGTCCTGGCATTTGCTATTTAGTTATATGGTAAGTTTTAATTAGTTATGGATAAGTCTGGGCCTCAGTTTTCCTCATTACAGAAGAAAAAAAAAAGGACTTCCCTGGTGGCGCAGTGGTTAAGAATCCGCCTGCCAATGCAGGGGACACGGGTTTGAGCCCTGGTCCGGGAAGATCCCACATGCCGTGGAGCAACTAAGCCCACGAGCCACAACTACTGAGCCCACACGCTGCAACTACTGAAGCATGTGTGCCTAGAGCCCACGCACCGCAACAAAGAATAGCCCCCGCTCGCTGCAACTAGAGAAAGCCCTCACGCAGCAACCAAGACCCAACGCAGCCAAAAGTAAATAAACAAACAAATCTTTTTAAAAACTTGCCGATTAGATGGTTTCTGAGATCCCCTTTAGCTTAACATTTCTGTGATTCTGTTTTAAAATCTGGAGAGGTAGAGGGGAGCACACCCAAGATAAAATGCTCCAGTTCACCCAGCTGGCCTGTTAGCAGAGCCAGGAAGAGTGCGTGAGAAATCTGGCAGACGGAGATCCATCCGGAGCCCTGGATGTGTCAGCTGTCATCTGACCTGGGGTGTTTCCCTGGGTAGACTCAGCACCGCTGCTTTGTATGGCAGAGTCATAAAGAGCAGGCGGCGCTTGCCTTCAGGTTGGGTGCTGATAGGGAACCGAGTTTCCATGCATAGAACGGGTCAGCAAGCTTTCTGAGGTACTGGCGGGGCTGGATAGAGGTGGAGGATGCCGGAGGGAAGGGACATCTCTCTGCTTCCAGGAGAGGTAGAAGACCCCAAAACACACTGTTCACCTTGCTCCGAGCAGTGACTGCTTGAGCAGTTAGAATGTGCTTGCACTGTTGTGCCTCCTTTGGGACCCCGGTTGGCTAACTCCTCGTTGAGAGTTTTTGCCATTCCACCAAACTCACCAGGTAAACTTTGTCCTTGCAGAGAAGCCATTCCCGGTTCTGCAGTTACAGATTTGGGGAATGTAAACATTGAATCGGTTATCTGAAACCTTTTTCGTCCTCAGCCCAGCAGAGATAGAGCTCCACCTCCTGAGTGATTCATTTTGGATCCTCCACTCCCTGAAGGGACGTGTAAGGGAAAAATCAGCGGATGGCTGTTGTAGTGTTTGACATGGAGCCTGAATGTAGGTTGCTAAGTTTTGCTCCAGAATAAATATGTCTTGGAAATTCTCATTGCTGGATGGGGAGTCAAGGTAATTTTGGGGTCTCTGCTAGGACTGTCCCCTTTGTACGTTTCTGATGGCCTCAGCTGGGCTTGGGAACACCCGTAACTGGAGAGAAGGCGAAGTGGCGGGAATATTTCTTGGTGCCATTCCGGACTGGGGAGATGGGTCAGAGGACTTTGGAAGGAAGGCCAGACAAGGAGAGGATAGACAGAACAGAAAAGCAGAGGGCAGAGGGTCTTTTGTGGGTGAATATGCACTTCGGTCAGCTCTTACTACTGTTTTCTGCCCAGGAGTTGTGTCCCTTCTCCCACTCTGGTTGTAGGGGAGCCGTGCACTCCTTGCAAACAGGGCGCGGTTGCTGTGAGTGGGGGAGAGTTGTGGCGTCTGCTCGCCTTTGCTGGTGCTTAATGACTTGGAAACCGACATAACACTCCGCCTGCCTTTCTAGAGACTCCTGGCAGCCTAAATGGAAAACTTGTGTCAAATGAGCAAAAAATCAGGGAGGAAAGGGCCCTCGAGCACCCAAAAACTATTATGTTAAAGTCCTAGCAGATACGCCATGTGCTTCACATCCTGGGAGAGTTCCTAGCGCTTGTGGAGGAAGGACTGTGGGGATGCCCTTGAGGGTCAGATGCTGCGCCACACACACCCAGTGGCCCCGCAGGGTGGAGCATTGTTAGGCCCATGTTTTAAGGTTTGAAAAACTGAAGCTCCAGGGGATTAAGTGATGACTTGCTTACTTCCACCCTGCAGGTTAAGTGGAAGAATAGGAACGTTTATTATTGGATCACGTCTGTGCCTTTACAAGCTTAGACTTCTTTGAGAAAAGGACGAAAGCTGTGGGCCCTTAACCTTGAAAACACACACACACACACACACACACACACACACACACACACACACACACACACACACACACACACACACACACACACACACACACACACACACACACCCCTACACTGGCAAGGTGCTCACAAACTGTGGGACTACGACTCTGGACCCCAATTTATGAATCTGTGATTTATTCTTTCTCTCAAAGTTGGGGGTTTTCCTGTGTTTTTTTGTTTGTTTTTGTTTTTAACAAATAGGCTTCTAATTTCCTAACCCATAGCACATTAGATGAGGGAGTGTAGCTGATGGCCTGTCTAAGAGGTAGAAAAATTTAAAACGCAGACACAGGGCCATTTTCCAGGAATGGGCACTCCTAACGGTGTCCTTGGCCAGTGAAAAGTGGTATGACTGTATTCATTGCATTGTCCTCTGTGTAAAAACATGGACCTTATAATACATTTAAGAGGGAGTTCCATCTTTTAGGATTAATAGAAAGTTGGTACATTTGTGCCTCAGTATATCCACGGGGGATTGGTTCCAGGACCGGACGCTCAAGGCCCTTATATAAAATGTCATATAACAATGATTACAGTTGGCCCTCCGTATCCGAGGGTTTCGCATCCCTGGAGACGGAGGGCCAGCTGTGCTTTGCTTATCTGGAAAAGGTCACTGGGAGGAGTGCCCCGTGCCTCTGTGATAAGGGGATGGCTCTAAATATAGAGTACGAGGGTGCCGTCCTTCTTTCTTGCGTCTTTTTCTGGCTGTCTTCTTCCCTGGGTCACGAGCTCCTGGAGCGCAGGGACCACGTCTCGGTAGTTCAGGTCTGTGTGCCCAGTGCCTCCACGTCACCCAGCAGTTGACTGAATCAAGTGGAAAGATGGCACGGGTGTAGTAGCAACCTCTCATCATGATACAGGGTCAAGTGCTGATTCTGCCACTGACTATGTGACCCTGCACAACCTTCTCTGAACCTCATTAGCTGTCTGTAAAATGATGGGGCAGGGCTTAGATAAACTTGAAAAGTATATCTGGACCTAAATTTTTGTGATCTGGCAGATTTTTTTTTTTTTTGACCCAGAATTTTATTGTGTCAACAACCTGGTTTTCTTTACTTTCTTTCCTTTTTTTTTTTTTGGCCATGCCATGCAGCTTGCGGGATCTTAGTTCCCCAACCAGGGATTGAACCAGGGTCCATGGCGGTGAAAATGCTGAGTCCTAACCACTGGACAGCCAGGCAACTCCCCTGGCAGAATTTTTTTTTTTTTAAAGCAGAGACGCGTAAAGTGATTGTTTTCACAGTGCTCAAAACCACATTAACCCAAGGCACTGAATTAATTCACCTTGAAATAGTTAATTTTATGTTGAAGATGACCTTGGCCCAGCTGTCATGATATACAGTGGACCCCAAAAGGTAAAAGGAGGCTTGATCTGCCAAATGGGCTTTCACTGTGGTTTTGATTAACTTGGTATAGGGTTTTGGATTTTCCCATGGGAAGGACAGTCATCCAAAGGGAACGCTTGTGTTTGTGTCTGGTGAGCCACCAGCCTCCATGTGCTGCTGTCATCGCTGTGTCCCTTCCAGAAGATTCAACCAGAGGGCACCCAGTCAGTGGCAGAAGTGACCTACAGATGAGTAGTTGGCTGGGCGGGCCTGTGAATCTTCCCCAAATGGCCCCCAGTGCAAATTTTTCCTGAGCCACATGGCAGAAAACCGATTCAACTCTTAAAGTTGCTTGTTGGGTCACAGATTATACAAGACGAACCATGGTTAGATTAGACTCCATAAATTTGTGATAAGTCAGCCTGGGCTCCAGTGAAGTTTACCTTTGTGTTGTCTATGAAGTATTTTCTAAGCCTCTTGGGAATGTAAACGAGTGAAGGTCTTGATGAATTTAAGAACAAACTGTGAAGGCCTTGAAGCTTTGGTTGGTTGTTTATGTATAGACAGATGCTATTAAGTAATGATCTGGGGACTTCCCTGGTGGCTAAGAATCTGCCTGCCAACGCAGAGGACACAGGATTGATCCCTGGTCCGGGAAGATCCCACATGCTGTGGAGCAACTAAGCCCGTGTGCCACAACTACTGAGCCTGCGCTCTAGAGCCCGTGCACCTAGAGCCCGTGCTCTGCAACAAGAGAAACCACCGCAATGAGGAGCCCGCGCGCCGCCACAAAGAGTAGCCCCTGCTCGCTGCAACTAGCGAAAGCCCGCGCACAGCAACGAAGACCCAACGCAGCCAAAAATAAAAATAAATAAATAAAAATTTTTAAAAAAGCACTGATCTGCCTCAGCCAGTCACTAGAGCAGGCCATGTAGGACTTATGCTCGGAAAGCCAAGCAGCGTGAGTTCCTGCTTGTCCTTGAAATTACAAACACTGTTTTAAAAGGGCACACACAAACGTACAGACACCAGTGGGGCTGCAGCAGCGGCTTCTAGCAGGTGGTCCCCCTGGAAAACTGAGTCATCTCAGACTTCTCATTTCTAGTAGGTACCCTTGACTTGTCTGTCCTGCCTCTTGAAGTCTTTGACCCTCCCGTCCTCTCCAGCCCTACAGCCAGAGCCCTGGTTGCTGTGGAGGCCCCTCTGCTGACGCTCTTGCCCCCAGTCCCATCTCTGGTCAGACTGCGTCCCCACAGTCACCAGAGGCAGCCTTCTGTATCTGTTACTGTTGCATCGAACAAAGTCACTCCAAAACCTAGTGACTTAAAATAACAGTAATCCTCACATTATGCATCTCCAGTGGTTTTGGGGGCCAGAAACTCAGGAGAGCCTTGGCTGGGTGGTTCTGACCTTGGGTCCTGTGCTGTTGCAGTCAGACAGCTGAGGCTGGAGCAGTGGGGGCCTGGAGCATGGGGCTGGCCGGGCGGCTCACTTGAGAGTCACAAGGTCTCTTCATGTGGCTTTTCCACCTGGGCTCTGTTGCTCTTCCTTACAGCAAGGCCGCCTCAGGGCAGTTGTTGCGCTGTTTACATCACCGCTTGGGGCTGCAGGCGTGGGTGTTCACCAAGCAAGGTGGAAGATGGTGCTCTTTTCTGGCTCAGAAGTGACAGAGGTGAATCCTGCTATTCTGTGTTGATAAAAGCAGTCACAAAACTCTCCCCATTCCAAGGGGAGCGGGACTCCACCTCTCAGTGGAGGAATGACAGAGTCACATTGTAATGGGGCGAGGGGGTGGGAGAGCTTGCTAAGGCCATTTTTTTGGAAACCGTAATCCGCTTCACCTACTACGTACGACACGACAATATTCCTCTCAGTCCTCTGTGGAAAAATCTTCCGGGGCTCCTAATCCCTTCTGGAGAAGCACATTTTAAAGTTTTAAAGGCCAAACAAGCTGTACCTATAAAGTCGACAAACGCAAGACGGCTGGGAGCAGCGAGGTTTTGTCCCCAGGCGTTGGAGCTCCGTGGAGCCCGGAGCCTGCTGAGGACACCACTGCCTTCTGAGGGAGGGTTTGGCTGTAACCCAGCCTTGCTGTGGGCCCTGGACCAGGGCCACACCCCACTGCGTTGCCTTCCTCCGAGCGCCCCTCGGCTCTCCTGGCCTCTCCTCGTCTCACTGCGCCTGCTGCCCCCGTGTCTGCCCGGGGCACCCCTGCTCAGCCCGTGGTAACCGGTGCGTGTACCCCCTCTTCTGAGGCATCTTTTGCGGTTCCCTGCACCACTCATATGGACCTTTGCGAAATGTGTTTCATTTTTGTGGATAGGTGTGTTTATTGTATTAAGCTTTTTTGAGTTTATTGCAGGTTGGGACATGTCCTGTTATCTGCATCCCCACCTGGGGACTGAATAGCTGTTGTTTGGTGATAATTTCCAAATTAGTCTCTGCCTTTTTAGTTCATTGAGTAGGCCAAGTTGCACAGTTATGCAAATTGCTGGCAACACTACCCAGTGTCTGAAAATTCCTTAGTAGTTTAAGCTGTAGTGTTTTATTTGATTGCTTATTCTGAAAAATTGTTCTAGTCTGTATTAACAGTTGTTTTACTTGTTGTGATTTTTAAGCAGTTTGTGCGTTTCTTCCAGTCATGTGAAAAACGAGCAGAAAGTGAAACATTCCCCAGCTCAGTTTATATTCTGAAAAAACACAACCAAAAATCCAAACCGACACCTTGAAGCCTCACCAGCTTAAAGCAGGGGAGCTGTCCCCTCCATATTCTGACATCCTAACAAGGACTCATCTTCTGTCTTTTTCTGTATAGGTTTTGACTACACCATAAGTTCCTGGAGACAGGGACTTCGTTATGTTAACCATTCAGCATCAAAAACAGTGCTTGTTACCTAGGAAACCCTCAAATAATTATTGAATGACTAATTGAATGGGCAGAGAATTATGGAGAGTGAAGTGAAATGGTCATTCTCCCCCCCCCCCAATTTTATTTATTTATTTATTTGGCTTCATCGGGTTTTAGTTGTGGCAGGTAGGATCTTTCATTGCAGTGCCCGGGCTCTTCGTTGCGGTGTGCGGGCTTCTCTCTCGTTGTGGCGTGTGAGCTCCAGAGCGCATGGGCTCAGTAGTTGTAGCATGCGAGCTCTCTAGTTGAGGCACGCGAGCTCGGTAGTTGTGGCACGACGGCTTAGCTGCCCCGTGGCATGTGGCATCTTAGTTCCCTGACCAGGGGTTGAATGAACCCTCATCCCCTACATTGGGAGGTGGATTCTTAACCACTGGACCACCAGGGAAGTACATCATTCTTTTACTATTTACTTTTCAACCTGGAAAACGCCACCCATGGGAGGTGGAACTGGGAAAGCTTGTTTTATGAGGGAAGTGTCTAGGATCAGTTAGGGTTTCAAAGGAGCCATCACATGAAGAGCCCTTGGTCATGGGGTGGCAGTATACAAAATAATGGAAAGCCGGGAAATGCTAGGAATATAATTGATACATGAAGAAGTGCACATCAGTGTATTGTGAGCTATGCCTCATCTCTGCAGCTTCTATGTCCCATTGCTGTAGACATCACACTTGCCTCATATGATCACATGCCTCACACGATAGGCTCTTTTGTGGATGGTTCCTTGAGGGTCAGGACTAGGTTTCATTCACTGCGCCTGGTTCAGGGCCTGGCCATTGGCCGGCACTCAAGGCTTGGTTGTTGAATTGAAACCTAGTTGTTGGCCTGCAGGGGGCTGTTGAAGGGCAGGGTGGGTGTGGTGGGTGCATCTGCGCTTAGACTGGGATACAGTGCACAGCCCACTAGAAGGACTCTTAGAGGCCCTCTCCACAAATCCCAGACCATGAGGCTAAGTGAGCAGAGTAGCTCGCACAGACATCCAGTGACAGGGCAGACTTTGGACTCTGAGCTCCTAATTCCCCATTTCTGTCCTTGTTTGCTCTTGTTTGTATTTTTTTCTATTGCCTTTAAAAAATATTAAGTGAAGTGAAACCGTGACAGTGAAACAGAGAGCTCAGAAATAAACCCATGCATATATGATCAATTAATTTATGACAGAGGAGGCAAGAATATACAATGGGGAAAGGACAGTCTCCTCAATAAATGGTGTTGGGAAAATTGGACAGCCACATGCAAAAGAATGAAACTGGACCCCAGTCTTACACAGTGCACAAATATCAACTCAAAAATGTTTAGATCCTTGATAACTATAAAGGAACATATTAACATATATGTAAGTTTAAGCAACATGATATTATGAACGTCCTTGAATCCATTATTCTGTGCAAGACTTAGATGAATACCAACTTTCGTCTTCCCCTAGTGGCTTCTTCCCTTATAACTATTCTTCTCACTCTTCTGAATTTTGTATTTAACATTCTCTTGTCTTGGCTAATAAGAAAGAAGGCCTTGCTATATTGGTTTAAAATACAGACATACAGGGGCTTCCCTGGTGGCGCAGTGGTTGGGAATCCGCCTGCAAATGCAGGGGACACGGATTCGGACCCGGTCCAGGAAGATCCCACATGCCGCGGAGCGGCTAGGCCCAGAGCGGCTGGGCCCGTGAGCCACAACTACTGAGCCTGCGCGTCTGGAGCCTGTGCTCCACAACAAGAGAGGCCGCGATAGTGAGAGGCCTGCGCACCACGATGAAGAGTGGCCCCCGCTCGCTGCAACTAGAGAAAAGCCCTCGCACAGAAACGAAGACCCAACACAGCCATAAATAAATAAATAAATAAATAGATAAATAGATAGATAAATAAATAAATAAATAATAAAATACAGGCATACACACACACAACGCACACTGCGTGTGTGTTGTGTGTGTGTGTATCTAAATAAGTTTAGTATTGCAGGGTTTTGAGCATCCTAGGTAGTCCCCTTGGACTTGCTTCCCCTCCCCCACCATCATTCTATTTCTGGGGCCACTCATGTTGTATGTAGCTGTGGACCATCCATGTTTTCTTCATTCTCTTGTGCTATTTCCCGTTTGGGACCCTCAGGATTTGGGATGACCCCCACCCCCCACCCCCCCAAGCCAAGGGCTCCAGTTAACTCTAATTTTAACTTTTCACAAGCTGTCATTAAGCTTTCCCACGTTGCTTGGCTTATGGGAAGCTTTTAGTCATTTTCTAATTGAATGATAGTTAGACATCCTTAGCCTTAGAAATTTGTAATGAATATTTCCTATTAAGATTGTTGGGATTAATGCAAAATACAAGTTAGACCATTTTGCAGTAATATTTTAGTGCTTTCAACTCAATCCAGTCAGAGGACTGTCCAGAAGGAAGCCTTCATGCTACCGGCACCCTTGGAGGGTGCAGCCATGGTCAGCGTATTGGGGTTGGGGGCGTGTGAACAGGCTCCTTGGAAGGGTTAAAATAGTGTCTTTTCATGTTGATCTTCTCTGGTCAAGTTATGACTTTCCTTTTCCTAGATAATACACTACTCGGTTTCTAGTTAATCCCTTGTGAACATCCCACTGTGTTCTGGATTAAAGATTCAGTGTAGAATTACTCTATTGCTGGTGGGAATGGAAAATGGGACTGCCATTATGTATGCCTCCATATTGTTTTCCATGGTGGCTACACCAATTTACATTCCCACCGAAAGTGTAGGAGGGTCCCTTTTTCTCCACATCTTCACCAACATTTCTTGTTTCTGGTCTTTTTGGTGGTGGCCATTCTGACATGTGTGGGGTGTTGTGTCACTGTGGTTTTGATTTTCGTTTCTCTGATGGTTGGCGGTGTTGACCATCTTTTCATGTGCCTGTTGGCTATCTGTGTATCTTCTTGGGGGACTGTCTCTTCAGGTCTTCTGCCTGTTTTTTAATCAAGTTGTTTGCTTTTTTGATATTGAGCTGTAAAGCTAATTATATATTTTGAATATTAAAAAAAAAAGGTTCAGTGTAGCTAGGCTTATACCTGACATTTTTTTTTCTAGTTCTCAGTATTGTTAATATCCAGTTGAGACAGTTTCCAAAGACCAGCCGTCTTTAGGGTTACAGGTAGTCTGTGAGTTAGAATTGCATGTAAAATGTTCTGTGCCGTTTTCTGGGGCCTTAGCTTTGACCAGAGTCTGGGAGTCTGTAGTCCCCAAAACAATCCTTTTAAACCAAGGTTTCTCCAACTTGGCTCTACTGACATTTGGGGCCAGGTTGTTGGGGGCTGTCCTGTACATCGCGGATGTTTTGAAGCATCCCTGACCCCTACCCATTAGATGCCAGTAGCTGCCTTTCCAGACAGTGATGACAACCGAAAACGTCCCCATACATTCCACATGTTCCTGCGGGTTGGTGGGGAGGGCAAAATCAATCCCAGTTGAGAAACACTAATTCACACCTTTGAAAAAAAGAGAAATGACTTGATTTTTTTTAAAGCAGTTTTAGGTTCAAAGCAAAATTGAGCAGAAGGTACAGAGATTTCCCATATACTCTGTGCCCCCCCACCACATGCATAGTCTCTCCCACTATCAGCATCCCCTACGAGGGTTACAATTGATGGATCTACATTGACATGTCATAATCACTCAAAATCCATAGTTTTCATTAGGGTTCGCTCTTGGTGTTGTACATTCTGTGGGTTTGGACAAATTTAAAATGACACATACCCACCATTATATATAGTATTATATAGTGTAGTTTCACTGCCCTAAAAATCCTCTGTGCTGTGCCTATGCTCATCCCTCTCTCCCTTCCATCCCCTGGCAACCACTGATTTTGTTACTGTCTGTATAGTTTTGTCTTTTCCAGAATGTCATATAGCTGGATTCATATAGAGTATGTAGCCTTTTCAGATTGGCTTCTTTCACTTAGTGGTAGACATTTAAGTTTCCTCCACACCTTTTCATGGTTTGATAACATTCCCTTGTCTGGACGCACCACTGTTTCTTTATCCATTCACCTACTGAAGGCATCTTGACTGTTTCCAAGTTTTGGCAGTTATGAATAAAGCTGCCATAAACTGTTGTGGGCAGGTTTTTGTGTGGACATTAGTTTTCCTCCTTCCTCCCTCCCTCCCTCCCATCCTTCGTTCCTCTGCACCAGGTCTTAATTGCGGCATGCGGGCTCTTAGTTACGGCATGTGGGATCTAGTTCCCTGACCAGGGATCGAACCCAGACGCCCTGCATTGGGAGCGTGGAGTCTTAGCCACTGGCCACCAGGGAAGTTCCTGGACATTAGTTTTCAACTACTCTGGGTAAACACCAAGGAGTGTGATTGCTGGATTGTGTGGTAGGAGTATGCTTACTTTTGTAAGAAACTGCCGAACTGTCTTTGGAAGTGGCTGTGCCATTTTGCATCCCACCAGAGTTGCACCACCTGCTTTTCAGCTTTTGGCATTAACAGAATTCTGGATTTCATTAATTCTAATAGATGTGTAATGGCACCTCATTTTAATTTGTATTTCTCTTGTGATGTGATGTTGAGTGTCTTTTCATGTGCTTATTTGCCATCTGTATATCTTCTTTGGTGAGATGTCTGTTAAGGTCTTTGGCCCATTAGTTTACACCTTTTAAGTAGTTTGACTTGAGTCATTTAGGTTTTCTCTTCTTGCACGGCCAAGGGAGCACATAGCTGTTTATGGAGTTTGAATACGTAGCTCCAGATGAGAGCAACAGAAAGATTTCTGGGTTGGGTCCAGTGGGGCAAATGTTATAAAATACTTACATTTGAAAAATTAAAACATGTGTTTGCACACACACACACAAAACACTCCCAGTCAAATGCATACTACTGCGTATTAAACAATTCACAGGTATTAAATCACTCCAACAACCCTATGAAGTAGATACTATCCCCATTTTATGGATTATTGACCTTAAAAATAAAACAGCCAGTTATTTTACCAGTAAAATGGATTTATTCAGGAATTGCAGAGAATTGCAATTCAGGGACGGAATAGCAAGGACTATAGGCGAGCCCAGAAAACGAAGGAGAGGAACATTATAGAGAAAAACGAAGTTGGGGTGGGGGTGGGGTTGCTTAGAAGGAATGTCCATCAGAGGAAGGCGAGAGTTCAGGGTGGTGATGGCTTCCCATTGCCTGGGCTCGCTGCTGGATAAGGAGAAATCTTCCTTCCTCCTGCTGGCAATACAAGGTCCCTCTCTTCCTGTTGGGGTGTGTAATTGATGCCTAGTGCTGGTGCTCGAGAGCTCCCCCTTCTGGCCTCCTGACTCCATTTTAAATGTAGTTTCCTTTATTCGGTTTCACAGGATAAATAGAGGTTCCTGGAGGTTAAGAAATTTGCCCAAGGTCCTAAGTTAATGAATGGCAGAACAGAGCACTGAATATAAATCTCTCTAGTGTCAAATCAGTTCATCTGTGTTCTTGACCCTGGAAGTGGTGTTAAAATGTCTTCCCATGTCAGCGGGCCAGACCCACGTCCCTGTGGCCTTGGCTGGCATAGAAGGCACGGCACAAGTAGGGAATACGTGGTTGCTAGGATGTTTCACTAAGCAAAACAAGTGCTATAAGGTTTCTGGAGTGTGTGTGTGTGTTTCTTTGCAGGGTATAGCCATTTTGTTGTGTGTCCCAGAATAAATTGTCACTGATAACCGTCTTGAGCAGGGGACAGGTTTTTTGTTTTTGTTTTCTTTTCCAAAAACAGCCTGCTGTATATGCCACATCCATTACCTGGGAGTGAAACTGCTTCCAGTTAACTTATGTGTTAGAATAAATTGTCACTGATAACCGTCTTGAGCAGGGGACAGGTTTTTTGTTTTTGTTTTCTTTTCCAAAAACAGCCTGCTGTATATGCCACATCCATTACCTGGGAGTGAAACTGCTTCCAGTTAACTTATGTGTTATGTGTTACATCTCTGGTGTATACACATTGGGTCCTTGCGTACCACAGCCTGTTTGTGGTTGATGTACCTTGAAGGGCAGATGGTTGGATTCAAAGGTTATATTTCATTACCGCCAAATGTGGCATTTCCAGGATTACCTTGTATGCTTTATAAAGATTCTTAAGAGTGTTGATGTAGGGCTTTCAAAAATCCTGAGATTGGTCTGAGCAGAGCAGATTCAGGATACAAATCAGATAGCGCCTCTGGTTAGTTGTGTTGGGGGCTCCACGTACCTTACTTGCACTTCTTAGCGCTGCATGCAGTGGTCTCCATCATTTTTCCGGGCCCACCTTTCCCACCTTATTTCTGGTTCCTCCTCTCGAGCCTCTGGCCTTCCTTCTGTGTTACAGCCCCACCGTACACTGAATCAGTACTTTGCACCTTACCAGACTCTCTACCGGTCTCACCCCCACTCAGTTCCTTCCTTCCTCTCTCCATTACTTATTGCATGTTTATGGCGACTGGCACGTGGGGGCTCTCAGTAAATATCTGCAGCACGAATATTAAATGAAGCGAGTATTGTGAGGACGAGAGCAGTCTTTCTCCTCCCGGGCCCCGGAGGCAGCAGTGACCCCGGTTTACGCGCTTGTTCACTTTGCCAGCGAGGGGGGGCGAGCTCTCGACTGTAGGTGTTTCGGGTCTTGGTCTGTTTTGCCCGGGCCTGGCACCCGGGAAGATGGGCCCAGCCTCAGCAGAATGACCGAAGCACTTAAACGTGTGTGCGCATCTTGCCGCTTGTTCTTTGCCTGGCTTTGTCCCTGGCTTGGAGCTCATCAAGGAACCTGGCCAGGTGACATTTCCTGACGTTCATGTCCAGGTTACAGCACAGAACAGTGCCTAACCTGCTGCTCGAGCCTGATCACTGCAGGACCCACTGGGAGTTAATACGTCTGCTGGTCTGGAGAGCTGCCGAAGGAAGTTGATGAGGCTTTGAGACGTGGCCTGAGCAAGGCAGCTTTCCAAACTCTCCAGCCCACTTCCACATGCTTGACTGTTTTTTGGATGCCTCCACTTGAGACAGACACTGCCATCCGGGGGGGACTGGCTAGTCTCCCCCCCAAGGGCTGTGTCAGAGGGCCCACTGCAGACCTCTTTGGTCTCAGGGTACCTGGGCAAGCTGCAGCTGCCAGAATGCTTTTGAAAGGGGGGTTTTTGGTGTTTCTGCTGGCAAAATGACTCAGACACTCCTGTTTCTCCTTTGACAGAGTGATCAGCAGCTGGACTGTGCCTTGGACCTGATGAGGCGCCTGCCTCCACAGCAAATCGAGAAAAACCTCAGCGACCTGATAGACCTGGTATGTGCCTGTTCATGTGGTTTTATTTGGGGCTGGGGCTCGTACTGGATTGCTTCTGTGTACCCTTTTCCACACACAATTCAGATCGCACAAGAAACCTCCTCTGTCTTCAACTAGACACCACCACTGGGTTATGAGATTATTCCAAAGAGCAGATGGGTTTCCTATGCTGGTCATTCTTGCGGTGCCACCTTTGTAAATCAAGGTTGATACTACCTGTCCCTTTCCCCCAGCTGCCTTCTTTTCACTTCTAGAAGCTTACCTTTAGGCCTAGGGAAGAAGAGGCCACACAAATCCAGCAGGTGTTCAGCAGTGCCTGGTTCCAGGCTTTACTAGTCTCTTTGCCATTGTGGAAGTTTCTCCAGCCAAAGCAGTACAAAAATCTAGCCTTTCAGGGCCTCCCTGGTGGCACAAGTGGTTAAGAGTCCGCCTGCCGATGCAGGGGATACGGGTTCGTGCCCCGGTCTGGGAGGATCCCATATGCCGCGGAGCGGCTGGGCCCGTGAGCCATGGCCACTGGGCCTGCGCATCCGGAGCCTGTGCTCCGCAACGGGAGAGGCCACAACAGTGAGAGGCCCACATACCGCAAAAAAAGAAAAAAAAAAAAAAAAAAAAAAAATCTAGCCTTTCAAATGCTTTGGTGGCTTCACTTCTATCTTGAAATGGCATGAAACACAAAAATGGGCTTTTAAAGAGCTCATCACATCTACTTTTTAAAATATTTGTTTGTTTATTCATGCACATATATGGAATGATTGGTCTCAAAATGATGCCAGAGATGAACTGGCACCATAATGTTATTTGAAAATGTTCAGAGTATTCAAAAACACCTATAAGGCTCTGGTAAATAATGAAAAGAAGTAAAATAAAATCAGGCCCCAGGAGCCAGCCGAGTTAGTAGATCATTTGGCCGGTGAGTTCTGGCTCCGGGTCGGAACCTGAGCCCTCCCAGGTCGTCCTCTGTTCTTTTCACTGTGTCCCCCATCTTCTTGGATGTAATTATCAATTGCCAACCATTGCTCATCAACTAGATATCTTTTAAAATAGTAGCTTGAAAACTTGTTCCTATGCTATAGTGATACATTTAGTTCCGTTGTATGCATTCAGAACAGTTTTACTAGGGGAAAACGTTACTTCAGGAGACTCATGTCATTCCCAGGTAAGACTCTCCGCAGCAGTCTGCAAGGTCCGTTGTGCAACTGTTTGTGTATTTATAGAGACACAGACTCCCAATGAGAGGCAGCTCTGTGAACAGAGTCGAGCCTGTGGATGGAGTTGTGAACTTGCTTGCTTTTCCATGTAATAATTCAGGAAATGAGGCAGAGGAGGTTTCTCAAGGTAAATAGCCCTGATGAGAAAGCCAGCTACAGGTGCTTGTGATGGAAGCACCGAAGCTACCTGCCCAGCCGAAGCTACCTGCCCAGCCGCTTTAGATGACTGTTAAAGAACAGAATGCTAAATTGTGATGCGAACGAACCCGAACCCGCCATATGCTCAGAATGGTGGGGGGAGGGGGGAGAATGCCACACCCAGAGCCCCGGGGCGGGGGGTGGGGTGGGGGGGTGCGACGTAGATGGCTGAAGTGGCCTTGATGTAAAGAAGAGGTCTGGCTGGCAGGCGCTTTGCTCCTGTCACTTCTTGCCCTGTGGGGTCTGATTCTCTGTGGCTTGTTCTCACATTTTTCTGGGGGTGCCGTACGTACATTTGGAGCTTTATGTGAAAGATCCTAATTTTTAAACATTGGCTCAAACATTGGATGGTCGTGTGAAATGTGAGTCAGAGAAACGGTCTCTGTTGGGAAATGATGGAGTATAAAGTTGGATGGGTAGGAGGTATCCTTGGAAGTCGGCAGGAGGGCTTGGATTTGATGTGGAATTGCTGCCGTCAGCCCACATCCTGCACTTTGGACACGGCGTGTTGTGCTAAGCGTTTTCCTCGCGTGGCCTCATTTAACTCTCAGCAATCCTGTCAGGTAGCACCGCAAGACGCAGCCTGGGAAGTGCGCTGTGGCTTGTTTTTCTTGGTTGGAGAGTTTTGGTTGAGCAAATGCGGAAGTGGGTGGGCAGAAGCCGTGGGTAGGCTCAGGTCCCTAACCTGGTCAGCTGCAGAGGCTGATGCTGCGTTTCCACTGAGCATGACAGTGTGCCCAGCTGCGTTTAAATTTAGTTTGCCAATTTAGTTATTACTGTATTTTAGAAATAGACCAAGAAGAGAAGTTAAGAGATGAGCAAATTTTTCTCAGTAGAATCTTCTTGGTGTTTCACAGGCTATTTTGTTCTTATGGCAACTGAAGTGTTTTCCTATAGCTGTGTCGCTTCTCTGTGACTCGCTCGTCACTGTTGCAGAGATGTGTGTGTAGCTACTTCTGTGGAAACCTGGTCAGCTGGTGTACCAGTTGCTGTCTATACCAATTTTACTTGGGCTTAGCAGGGAAATTACAGCGTTGATGGTGAATGAAAGAGCCGTGTCAAGAGCCATCCTTCACCTTGGCCAGATAATACTGAGTGAGAGAATCATCCTAAGGGTTTAGTTTGCAGGAGGACACTTAGACCCAGGTTGACGTACCACACTGTATCTGTCCCTGATGTGCGACGTGTAGTATGTGACATCCCAGAGATGACTGTCAGAGTGCGCTGTTTTCCCACTTGTAACGTCGTCATCTGTAGAATGTGACTGGAGAGGGGATGGAGGCAGATGTAGGTTGTGGGGTCGACAGCTACCGTTTGTTGAACACCTACTATGTTCTCTGGACTGAGCTGGATGCTGCTGTTTGTGTTATTTATCATTTCATCTAGTTTTCACAGTACCCCTCTAATGCACATAAGACCACTGCACCTTTATTGGATGATGTAGACTCTGAGGAAGAAGCAGGGTGGTACTCTGGCCAACCAAGCAGCACCGGGAATCCTCCTGCCGGGATAACTGCTGGGTACCTTTAGGTCAAATCACTTACACTCAGAGCAACAGGTTAAATATGGTGTGTCTCCCTCATCTGTCTGTCTTTCCTGTTTGGGGGGAAAATGTTAAATAATTTAATTCATTTCTAATCTGAAACATTTTAAACATAGATGTATTATGGAAAATCATTTAAAGTTCGCATAATTAAAAGAAAACCAGAGACTTGAAAGACGTTCCCTACTTTGAGCTGGGCCACTCAGACTGCGCAGTTCGCTCTGGTCCGCTGCTTCCTGGAGGGCCTGGGAGGCACCGACTTCCCCTCGCCAGGTTGTGCGGGACCCGCCTTGGGCCCCATCTACCTCCAGAGGCTGAGCAAGAGGCCATGATGGATTCTCATCATCCAGGATGGGCTGGGGAGTTGGTATTCTCCTTAATTTTTTAATTTGAGGTATGATGAGTGTCGAAATGGAAGTAGAGCCTGACTTTTCACTGAATTAGGGTCTGGTAGGGCATGGCCTCGTTAAAACTATATTGACATGCTTCAAAAGCCATTTGAGGCCCCTGCTATGCACTGTAATGCATAAGGAGCATTTGGGTTGGTTTTGTAGTCCTGGAAATTACTCCTTTGAATGTTTTTCTTTCATCACTGCTATTTTTCTTCCATTTTCCCTGGGAATGACTGATTTTCGTTTTGTTCCTTTTTCTGTTGTTGTTTCTTTTTAACTGGATTTGCAAAATTCTTTCATTCCTGTAAGAGTCAGTTCATGCTGAGTGTACTGCTGTGGCTCTGAAGTTCACTTGTAGTTTTAGTTCCTTCCCAAAGCTTTAATTTTAGAAAACTCGCCCTGTCACGGGTCTCCTAGAAGCAGTGCATCCGAGCCTTTGTTCCGTGTAATCTGGGATCAGTCAGACGTTTTCAGAGCAGCTAACGCGCTGGCCCGGTGCACAGCACTGCAGTCACTCCTCCCGTGCTCACCTGCCGCAAGTAATGACGGGGAGGTGGAGGTGGTATTCTAAGACTGACGAGAATGTCCAGATTTGCCAGCAAACCCCATGAAGGGAACGGCCTCGCTTGGATGTCGGCGCCAGAGAAAATGTGGGGAACTTATCCGGTCCACCAGTGGTCCAATTACAGGGGAGTATTAAAGAGAAATGTGGCGTATGCTTGGCAGCCAGGCCGAGGCAGCCCGATTTATCATGCCAGATCGGTTTTCTTTTCTCTTCTTTCCACTGTCAGAGCTTTTGCTGCTTGGGATTATGATGCGTGCTCTGATTGGTGGGAAATGACCTTCCTTTGCAGATGGCCAAAACATCATTTTATTACATATTAATCCCATTGTGCTAGAGTGAAGCCAGCCGAAACCCGTTGTTAAGCTGTTTCAGAAATACCCACAGGTCCATGTGGGCCCAGAATCATATGACGTTAAGATGCTCCCTTGGCTTCCTAAACTTTGACCTTCTATGGCTTTACTCTGCACGCTGGCAGCAAGAGCCAGAACTTCTCCGCTGGGGTGTATTTTGAGCCCTGAGCTGAGGAAGGAGTTTGTTTCTGCAAATTGGCACCCAAGCAGGCCGCTGTCCTTTGCCTTTTTGAGAGCAAACCAAAAATAGACCTAAATCTGTTTAACCAAGTGGAAAAGTCTTTGCTTGCAAACGTTGGTCACTTCATTTTTTAATTCCTTCTCTCTACTTTGCTTATAGCCACCCGAAGATCCAGCTCTTGGATCTCCTCTCCCAACGAGAGTGAAAGCACCCAGGCCATCCCGTCAGGCCTGTGGGTTAGAGGTGGAAGAGCCATCCTGATGCTCTGACCAAGGAGTTGAGAACTTGATCGGTTTTCATTTCAGCATAGTTCTTTTTAGCAACCAGAATTGCCCTCCAGAAATAGAAAGGGCCAGCCTCAGCAGTGCCTGTACTTTGAACAGCTCACAGAAACTGTTCACCTGTAGGTAGTGCAAGGTCCGCAGGGAGATGACCACTGACAGACTAGAAGGCTGGCGTGCACGGGGTGCACCTAGACGTGGGGGATCCTGAACCAGTGAGTGGAGACCTCCAGCTGGTGCTGCCAAGACCCACTCTCCGTGCGGGAAGCAGCCCATGGAGCCAGGCTCACACACCTTTGTGACTGAAATTGAGGCTGTTATTATTTAACAGTCATTAATATCATTGATTATCTGTCTCATCTCTGCTAAGCATTGTTAGTTTCCAGTCTCTAATAGCTGAACCTAGGAAATCGGGAACTGATATTCCCAGTGAGAGCTGTGTGGGGTAAAACTCACAACTCAAACTCAGCTCTGTCCCCAGAGGATGAAGATGTGCCGGGCCCGGGGACCTTAAGGCCAGACGTGATCTGGTTCATCTGTGGTCAAGAGGGACCAGGCCCGTGTTGTCTTCTTGCCTGGCTTCCCAGTTACCATCACTGTTTAAATTAGTCTCGTACCAGCATGTTTTCCTCCTTTGTTTCAAAGACAGCAGTTAAAATGTCTTCTTTCTGAAGAGATCTTAGACTAAACAGGCGAAAAGTGAGTGGATTCAGTCAACATTTACTGAGCACCTCCTATGAATCCGAGCCGATGCTTGACCCAGGAAGAAGTGCAGCCTTTCTTCCTCGTCTTCTCTTCCACAGGGAAAAAAAAAATGCAGGGATCCTAGAGCTTGATCCGTGATAAAAATGACCTTGGCCGGATCCTCTTGGCCCTTGGGTCTGGACCAGCTAATCAGCTCTGAGGACAGCTGTCAAGAGTTGCAGAACTGAGTTATTCTTCCTACAAGCATTTAACATCTCCCTGTGCCAGACACCATTCTGGGTGCCGGGGGTACGAGATGAAAGGCCTGGCTCTGCAGAGCTGACGTTTAGTGGGGAATTCAGGCAAGATTTTCTGGAAGGCGGAAGGCTTGGCCACGCCAGCTTTGCACGCTGTATCTCCCTCACAGATCACAGCAGGCACGATTATTTGTCTTCATTTCTGCGTAGAAGTAGTCTCGGCTCTCCGGTGAGTTTCGCCCTCCCTTCTGCCTCCTTGCCGGCCACCTTCCGCCTGGCCTCGTACTGTTTCTCAGATTCTTTTCCCAAAGCATTCCTGACAAAGTATTCCTGACAAGAGCAAACACTTATCTTTGGGGTTTTGAGGGCAAAGCCAAAAGTGGCTGCCTCTAGCAGAGAATTTTATGTTTTGTCTTTTTAAAAAAGAATTGCATTCCAGTTCATAACATGCCCACATGCAAGACATTTTAACATAAAAAGAATGCTTTCTTCACCGAAGCCTTGAGTCCAGTTGGCGCTCCAGGAAGTAGGGCACTCCATCCCCATGCCCTGGTGCTCTGGGACCTTGTTGGAGATGCTCAGCTGGGCTTTGTGATCGGGCCTGCCCACAGTGTTCGTTCCCCTGCTGTCGGCCCCTGGGAGCCGAGGGGAGAGGGGCTCCCGACCCTGGGGCCAGGGCTCTGTAGGCCCGCCAGGCCCAGGCGAGTACCTGGGCAAGTTTCCTGTGGGTTTCTGTTGGAGGTGGGAGCACTTGGCTTCCACTCTTGCATCTGTGGTGTGGGGTCTACAGGGAAGTTTTCTCCCCCAGGCCAGATGTTGTCTCTGGAGCAGGCGCAGGGGAATGGATGGAATAGTCGGTAATTATGCAGGGACCCCTGAAAACAGCCTGTCGCGCTGATGTTTCTGAGCTCGTTCCAAGCTTTCTTACAGGCGACTGTGCTGCAGTTTCGGTTTTACAGGGCAAAAAAGCATTCCAGCCAAGGGCCCCCAGCAGTATTTTAATGAACTCCATTCCTTGGAAAGTTGTGGTGAGCCTTTTCATGCAAACGTTTTGCTCTTTGAATGGACTGCAGCTGTAGTGACTAAAGGAAGGCCGAGGGAGAAAGCGGACCCTGGACTCAGGGTACTGGACCGGCCCTCTGTTCCCCACCCAGGGGGTCTCTGCGGAGGGAGGTGGCCTTTCACGACCCCAGCCTGTTGCTAAGGTGAGGACTCTGCCACCTGACGGTGATTTATGTCAAGGTGGAGCTAGGCAGCCCTTCTAAACTAGGACTAAATGTCGTGATTTGCTTAGAAAGAGGAAATGGGGCTTCCTGGGGGGCCCTCACCCGACCCCCCCATAGATACGGCCGGAAGTTATTTGAAATTCTGATGAGTTCTGTTATATGCAGAATAATAGACCCTCATTTGATCCAGTTAAGGAGGACGTGAATTGCCTCCTGAACATGCAGTCCAGACCTGTTAAAACTTGAAACCGAATGAATAAAGGAGAAGAGTACAGGGTCATTTGCTTTCTTGTGTGTGTGTGTTCCTCGCGGAGCAGGGGCCGCTTTGCTCCCGGAGACTGTCCTGAGCATTCCAGAACAGTCGAGGCAGATTACCCACTATGGCTGCGGGCTTGAAATGCTCCAGAGCTAGGTGATTTGAAAGTTAGTTGTCTCCCATCCCGTTTAATGTCAGCCACCCAGTAGTATGCTTTTGTTATTTTTCATAGGATATTATAGAGTTCAAAATAAAAATTATTTATTGTTGGGTCTCAGATTTAGAATTTGCTTCTCCCCTCTTTTCATTCTTCATAAAATCTTTTTCAATGGATGACATAGGAAAATAAATTGCTTTCATAGAGATCCATCAGATGTCAGAAGCACTGATATCTATGGGCCTCATTACTAATACATTTCATCCGTTACCTTGTTTGTTCTCCACGGCTGCTCTGTGAAGCGAGTGGTGGGGGGGGGTTCCCCTTTTATAGATGAAACTGAGAATGCCCCAGCACCCCATGAGTCCCATAACTGATCCGTGACCGAGAGGAGAATCTTGTCTGTTGAATTGCTGTCTTTAAAAATGAAAACAGGGCTTCCCTGGTGGCTCAGTGGTTGAGAGTCCGCCTGCCGATGCAGGGGACACGGGTTAGTGCCCCAGTCCGGGAATATCCCACATGCCACGCAGCGGCTGGGCCCGTGAGCCATGGCCGCTGAGCCTGCACGTCCGGAGCCTGTGCTCCGCAACGGGGGAGGCCACAACAGTGAGAGGCCCGTGTACCGCAAAAAAAAAAAAAAAAGAAAAAAAAGAAAACATTACAGTATGTCATTTCTTATAGGTCCTGCTAGGGCCAGACTGTCTTCTAAGGTGAAACTCTAAAAGACATTTGTGATGGGGGTAGGGTAGGCACCGTGGAACTTGTTAGGTACCTCAGGAAAAAAGACATGTAAAATCTCTCTTCTATCTCTCCTGGTATGAAGCCCTTTCAGAGTATGATGAGCAAAGAAACTGCTGCCCGATTCTGCATGGCCTGGCTGTTGGAGCAGTTGTGCCAAGGTGGCTACCTCCACCCCCCAAAACACACACACACACACACGGTGTGCACTGTGTGTGTTGGGGGGTGGCGTGCTCCTTACAAAAGCATGTTGCCCAAACCCAAGTAGTATGTCCCAGTCTCTTCTTTCAGTTAATTAAGCCAGTCTAAAAATTTTAGGAAAAGCAAGTTTTTGCACTGCAGGAGCTAAAGGGATGGGTCCGGAAAGTGACTGCTTTTAAATCGAATGTACCAAAGTCAGCATACACACCAGCATAAACCAGTTAGAATATATAAGGTGCCAGGGGATGGGAGGGCAAAATCCCACTTGTAACAGCAGAACAACATGCCACCTAGGAATAGTCTTCCCACAAGGCAGGTCGGCCGTGCGTGAAGAGCCTGCACAGGTTGGAAGTAAGGGCAGAGCGGATGCGGTCCGAGAGCTCAGAAACAGGCCCCGGGATGGAAGAACTTAGGGTGTGTTACAGGTGATAGTCACAGTTCACTGCGAGAAAAGAATTGATTCTTCAGCAAAATTGCTGGAACAGCTAACAGTTTTGAAGGAAAACAAGCTGAATATCTATTGCATAGCAGGTACTCATACTCCTGATGGATTAAGGAACTAATATTAAACGAACATGAAAGAATCAGAGGGAAAACGTCAATGACGTTTGATGTTGAGGTGGGGGGGGAGGCCTTTATAAGGCATAGAAGCTAATGCCAACGTGATGGCTTTGAAATATGCAAATTTAACTTAAAAGTTTAATCCAAAAAAACTTAAAAGGCAAAGAACAAACTCTGAAAAATAGTTGTAGCTTCTGGCAAAGACTGTATCTCCTTAAATCTTGAGAAAACACCTTCTGAGGTTGTTGCTGTCGTCCGTCCCTACTAGGCGGAAGCAACAGCAGGGGCTTTCGGCAGCTTGTCCAAGGTCACCAGGTAGTGGTGAAGGAGCCAAGCTGTGAACCCAAGCAGCCCAGGGCCCTCAGCCGCTGTGCACCGTTGCCTCCTCTAATGAGAAAAGTAGGGATACTGTGTGGGACAGCAAGATGTACAGGGGAGGCCGTGCAAAGGCCTAATCCGCAAACGAAACAAGATAGGCTGGCTGGGAGAGTCTCCTTCACTGCTGACCCCTGTTTCTGCTCAGTGAATGGATTTTATTTCCTCCTGGTGCAACTTACACTTTTCCCGACTTTCATGAAATTGGTCAGCTCACCTTGGTGTTGAGCCTTTGAGGAACAAAGACAGCGAACAATTGAGGAAACATGGCGCATTCTAATTACCTTCTGGGAGCTTCTCCTCCAGATTGTCACGTTAAAGGTTCTGAGAAGTCCTGCAGTTAGCAAAGGAAAAGGGAGAAAAGAACCCATTTTCCGTTAACTCAGCATTTCTCTAACTCACTTTCATGCAATCCACTTTGGAAATCACTGGTTTCCTGGAAAGGTTCCTAACCTACACGTCAGATGACCTGGATTCTAGATCCTTTGGGCAACGGTCCTAAGTGTGATGTTTAAATTTTCATAACTGTTTGGTAAAGTGTCATGGAAAGAAACAGCATTTCTTGTTGCTTTTTTCAAATAGAGAACTAATTCCTTCAATAGGGGAGAGAAAGCGCTGCGTACATTAAGCAAGTCTTATTGGAAGCCAGGAGGCCTGGGTTGTGGCTTTGGGTGCCACCAGCTTGCTCTGTGACCAGCAGGTCTCTCTGGGTCTCCGGCTCCTCCTCTGTGAAGTGAGGGCCAGATGGTCTCAGGCCCAGAGAATCTGAGTTCTGTTGCCCAGCCCTAAAAGAACATCACCATGGATACCCTTGTGTCGATGTCACTACTTTCACTGTCCCCTTTTGCTGGCAGAAGAGGAATCGATTTCTCTCGGGTCTGTGAGAACATAACGTGCCCCGAAGGGTAACTCTGGGGAGAAAGGCGAGCAGGTGGGGCCCCTGGCACCCCCCTCCCCGCCCCTCCGGTCAGGCAGAGCGAGGCGGACCCAGCTTGAATCCCTCCTCGGCCGCCTTCCAGCTTTGAGAGGCAGGTCACCGCACCTCCCAGAGTTGCCTCCAGCACACAAGATTGGCATAAGAAACCTGCGTTCCCGGGGCAGTTGTGAGGGCTTGGGAGTGTGTATGAAGTGCTAACGTGTTCAGGAAAGACAGGTGCTTAAAAAAAATGCTCACTGATGCTTTTACTACCTTCACTGGCCTCCTAGGACCGTTTTGCTAACCCCCGGGTTCTGCCTGCCTAGGGGCTGTGCCCTGACATTCCAAGCAGCCTTCCTGGCTGTTTTCACAGGTGGACACAGCCCCGGCTTTGTCTTGCGTGGGGGTGGGGTGTTATGACCCAGCGCACGATTGTAAGGACTTCATTGGTTTCACCCGGAAGGGAGGTGGTGACCAGGCCCTCCATTTTAGATGGGCTTGAACACCCAACGCTCCCTCACCCACCACCTTTCCTGAGTTCTCAAGTTGGGATCCCTGCACGGAAAGCTGGGAAACGCCGTTGCCCGCCACCCCAGAGCCAGTGGAAGGGGCCAGAGTCAGACTGTGGCTGATGGGCTTCGTGACTAGTAATAAGGCCCGTCATTCCACAGAGGCGGGGGTAATCTGAGAGCACACTTCTTGGTCTGCTCTGGCGGGTTGTGGGTCTCTTCCACTCCCCTTGCTCATTGCTTGGGTGGCCACTCTTCTCACTGCTCCAGGTACTTGGATGGTCTTACGAGGTAGAGAGGGGTTTTAAAGTTGATCTCAATGTCCAAGGACAAGCCAGCTGGCATTGTCATTTGACCTCATGACCTTCACTCCAGCCATCCAGGGGTGCCACCCAGGTACCCCCCTGTATATCATCCAGTGCAGGCCCGCCACAAGCTCTGAGTCCCCAGATCCCTTTGTCTATTATCCAGTGTCGTGCTTTCTCATGCCTTCACTTGCATTCACTTTACACTTGCGCCTTATCAAGACTGCTCATTTCTTGTCCCTGGCTTGAACCCCCGTCTCTAGTTTTTATCCTCCTCCTCCCTGCTGCCAGTGTAACCCCCAGGCACCCCTTTTCTCCAGCTGGAGAAACCCCAAGTCCACACCTGAGGGCCTTTCACAGTCAAGCGGCAGTGGTCCTCTATTGCATGGTTTCTGTCCCCTCTTGAGCCTCTCCTGAGTCTGCTGCTCGTGGTGGGGAAGCTATTTTAGCATCTCACCTGCCCTTGCCTGTTGGTACCCCCGGTGCATGTGCCACCAGCCAAGGAGTGGCAGTTTGGGGGGTGGGCTGGAAGCAGGGTGCCCGTTTATTTTGCACTCTCCTTCAAAACAGATTGGTTATTTAATGGTTCCCTTCTCCCTGTCCCCCCCTCTCCCCGTTACCCCGCCATTTGCCAGGTTAAAGCAGCCTATTTTCGTATACTTGGAGATTGAGCTTCTGTAAAATTCTTGGCTAGGTGTTTTTAGGGCAACTCTTAGTCTGAGACCGGATGGCCAACATGTCTGCTAAGGAGTAGTGGGATGTGATTCAGTTGAATGCCTTGCAGTCTGAAGCCCCAGCCAAACTCTGCTCTCATCTTCATCAAGTCTTAGCTGTGTGTCCTCAGAGCCTTGACTTCCCCGTCTAGGAGGTGGGCCTGACGACCCTGACCTCGAGAACGAGAGATCGTGTATGTGAAGCTTTAGCATAGTACCTGGCTTAGAGGGTCTGCACGGGGTTCTGAGGTCACATCAGATTTGCACGAGTGCAGTGTGGTCAGTGTGCAAATGAATAAAAACCGTGCTGGTCTCCGGCTTTAATTGATAACCATCAGATGCCAGAGACTGTTCTAGACGCTTTATACATTTACCACAAGGTTAGTCTTCTATAGCCCCATTTTACAGATGAAGAAACTGAGAAACTTAATGAGTTGGTCAGAGCCTCACAGCTGATTAGTAAGTAGCAGCATCAGGGTCCCCAGGCCCATCCAGTCAGAATCCTGCCCTTCTCCTGCCTGCTGGCTCTGCCCACAGCTCCCCCAGGAACAGCTTTCTCCTTGTCACTGCAGGTCACCAGTGGACGGCTGGCTCTGAATGCAGATATTGTCACAGTAATTAGCACCGGCAAGACGCTGTTCAGTCTTCAATAGAGTGTAGCTTTCCCCTTCCCACGTTGAAAGGGCGTCCTGTTCGGGCATCTGTGGTTTAAGCCGAGATCCTGACGGAGACGGAAGCTTCCACGGTAATGCTCACATGGCCCCCACCTCCAGGCGGCGGCTGCCACCACCCAGCGGCACCGCCGTCCCTGTTTTTGTTGTTGTTGTTGGGGGATTGGAGGCGGGAGAGGCTTCCCATTGCTCGCATAAAGGAGTAAGAACTTCAGAAAGGGTGCAGGGGTGAGGGATGATTCCGCCCTCCTCCATTTTTGGGTCAGTGGCCCTCATCAGGCCGGACACTTTTTATTCATTAGTTGGACGGTTCCCGGTTGCCCCTTGGCCACATCTGTTGCTGCCTTCCTGGGCCCGTCTCATTCACAATTAAGGTTCATTAGAGACCCTGTCCGTCACACCATGCACAGAACCTGCCTATGAGAGGCCTCACGAAGGGGCTGTCCAGCCTGTGGCCCCCCTTTGCACATGATTACCGACCCGACTCTGGGTGTTTGGTGAGCAGGAGAAGCGGTATGAATAGCACTTGTGACACTCCGGGCTTTCGGGTCCTAGCGGGCCTGTTACCGTCTATGCAATTGAGACCTTCAGGCTAAGAGCAGAGTTGATGTTAGAGGTGGTGGTGGTAGGAGTTATGTCAGATGGAGGCTTTGGGACAAGTACTTGACAGCAAGGCTACTCGGAGGAGAGATTCGAAGCCACATAACAGAAGAGATTTAATGATCGTTCATCGCCCTGTCCCCTCCTTCTGGAATGTACAGGCACACTTAATTACTGTTGACTGGAAGCTAAAATAACACTCTGGGTTCAGAACAGAACCCTTTAGGAGATTTGCCCCAGGCTGGAAACGATTATCCTTCACACGAGTGGGTCTTCCTCTCTTTTTTTTTTTTTTTTTTCTTTTTGCGGTATGCGGGCCTCTCACTGTTGTGGCCTCTCCCGTTGCGGAGCACAGGCTCCGGACGCGCAGGCTCAGCGGCCATGGCTCACGGGCCCAGCCTCCGCGGCATGTGGGATCTTCCCGGACTGGGGCACGAACCCGTGTCCCCTGCATCGGCAGGCAGACTCTCAACCACTGCGCCACCAGGGAAGCCCTTCCTCTCTTTCTGACTGTGTGTCGAAAGCAGTTGGGAGTCGAGATGTGCACCAGGCGATGTAAGTTTCTCACCTACTCCTGCCTCCCCAGCATTTTCCTCCCGGTTTCACTGAGCTTCCTGTTTCTCAGCACTGTGTGTTAGGAAAGCCACATCTCCAAGTTGTGTTACGCAGCAGGGGTTGGCTTAGAGCGCTTCCTGTTGATGGTGTGCTGTAATTTTGTATTATTAGCACCCAAGGGCCCTCTGGATTGGGAGCACCTGTGGGATGTAACCGTGCACGTCCGTATCTCCAGACCCTGCGCATCGCCTGGCCATGTCTTCGATGCTACATAAATATTAGTTAACCGTCCAGTAAACCCGCCCATCCCCGAACTCTGCGAGGGGAGGGGGGCATATTATGCTTCCTATGCTGCGTCATCTGAGGCGGAGAGATGCAGGGAGACAAAGATGCTGTGAAGCTGAGACATAAGGCAGGAGACCTCAGCCCCGTGTGCCCAGGGCTGGTGGCCCTGGCAGGTGGCAGTACTCGGAAAGGTGGTAAACCATCTTGAGTCTTTAAGACCACGGGAGTCTGAGTTAGCGGCCTCTGGGTGTGCCCTGAATTATCCAGGTGACCTTGAGTAGGCGACTCCAGTTCTCTGTGCCTCAGTTTCCTCGTTCATACAAGGAAGCGAATGATGACTTTACCTCATTCTCAAAGAGGGCAGCTGTGAGGACTGAGTAGCATGGCCCAGGGGCTTGGGGCGGTGTCGGGTTGCAAGTGAGCGCTCAGTGTCAGTGCTAAGTGCTGTGACAATGAAAAAGAAGATGCTGGCCAGCTCTCCTTGTGGCCTTGATGACAGCAGGTAGTGAGTGGAGGAGGAGTTCAGTGGCAGAGCAGCTTGAGTTCTTGGCCTTGCCCGTTAGAGCTCAGCTGTCCTTCTGAGGAGGAGTGTGCCCCTGTCGGCGCGGTCTGCTTCTCCCACGGGGCCCGGCCGGTGGGTGGGTGCTTCCTCATCAGGCTCTAGGCGATGCTGCCGGCTCCCCGCTGGGAAGTGGGCAGCGAGGCGGGCTCAGGCCTCCTCAGTCTTGCCGCCAGGACCTCTAGTACTTTACCTCGTGGGTCTCCACAGTGAAGGCCTCAGTAAGCAGGCGTGTGACGGCTGGGGGCCAGGAGAGAGGCCGGCCCCAGCGGCGTTGGGTGCGGCTCAGACGGCCCGAAGTGGTCACTTGGAAAGAGCGCTGCCCTCGCCCATCCGGCCTGTCGGCTGAAGGTGTGTTTACCCTCATGTTAGAGCAGTCCGGTGAGCACTCTTGCTGCTACCCCCGCCTAGATCACCGGCTGCCCCTGCCAGCCTCCGGCCCTCCGTGCCTGTAGCCCCCCACCTGCCCCAGCTTGCTTTCTGCAGCCAGAGTAGCCATTCCACATGTGGTGCCGGTCACGACCCTCCGCGGCCCTTCACGGCTCCGCAGCGCCATCAGGGCCGAGCCCAGACAGCGGTCTGGGTTTGAGAGCTCCTGATCGGGCCCCGTCCACCCCTCCTGCCTTCCCCATGGCCCCACAGCTCCAGCCATACTGACCTGCTCTAGTGTCTCCCAGAGGCCCCGTGGCCTGTCTTGTTGGGTCTCTGTCCGTGCCGTCCCCTTTACTGGGAACACAACTCACACCCACCCTGCTTGTCTGGCGGCCTGCCGCTTGGGCCCCACTCCCCACCCCCTCCCACCTCATCACCCGGCCACGGCGCTCACCTTTACTCTTGGCGGGAATGGCTTAATTATAGGAATCTGCCGCTGCCCACTCAGCTCTCTGAGGGCAGGGATCTCATGTCTGCTCTGTTCACCTCTGTATCCCCAGTGTGTGGCATGTGATGGACACTCAAGGAAGGCTTGTTGGAGCCCCTGCTGAGTGCTAGGGCCTGAGCCGAAGCCCTGGGGTCAGAGTGATAAGTGCAGTGAGGTTTGTCTTCAGAGCGTGCGCGGTCTTGGGGCGGGAGGGGGAGCAGGTACCCAGGTGGATCCACTGCAAGGATTCCCATGAGAGGAGCACAGAGTTGTGTGGAAGCACCACCGAAGGGCACCACGCCCACCCTTGGTGGGTGGGTTTCAGGGGAGGCTCCTCGGCGTAGGTGGAGCCTGAGACAGCCTAACAGGGCGCTGGGAAGGGAACCAGCCAGGCTGAGACTGAGCAGGGGCAGTGTGTTTCCGTCCCGATCACAGCCCGTGAACCGATGCCCGATGAGCCCTGGGCACTGGCTCAGGCCTTGTGGATCCCTTGCCAAAAAGCAGGTGATGGGCGCACACTCCAGTTTTGCTGAGGATCAGCTGTTGGTTGCTGCTCAGACTTTCTAGGTGGATGAGGGAAGGGACGGAGATCAACTGACTACGTGTAACTTCAAGATTAGGGCTGGGAAGTGGGCCTTTTTCTTAGGTTACTTCACGTGCCTGTCTGCCTCTGGAAAAGCCCACATCAGCCCTCTCCTGGGAAGCAGTGAGCTTGCTGGCCAAGTGCTTTATGGAGCTGCCAGTGCCACCGGCCTTTATCTTGTCTGATCTCACAGAGACCTGGGGCTTTCTGAATCCGATCAGTCAGGCGTTCTGTCAAGTCTGGGCGCCGCCTTTGCAGCTCTGGTCAGTAACAGCTGCTGCCCCTGAGGGAACCCAAAGTAAGCTCGTGACTTTCTGTTTTTCCTGAACTCTTAGATTTTGGTGGTGGAGAGGGGCGCAGAGTCTATGCCTTGTCCCTGATCCTTGTTACCCTTACAATTTAAGATTTGGTAACTCTTCTTGTGACTGCTGGGAATCCTCACACAGGGTATCCTCCAACGTAGAACTGAATTACCTGTGCCCGGTGCTGCATTGAATGTCACCGTGTCCCAAAAGAAGAGTATCAGCATGGGTGTTGGCTGTTTGGGGAAAACCATTGCTTCTCCTCCCACCCCTTGGGAGTCCAAGTGTTCCATTTGGATGGAGCAGGGGATATCATTTTTCCATTTTATTACAGATCATTTGCCCAAGTGCAGGATATTTAAGTCCACTGGAAATACTTGTGAGAGTGCTATATAATACCTGCAGAAATACAGTCCCTAGGTCTGGGCGGGGGTGGTGGTGCCCAGGGGCTAGTTTTCCCTTGAATCATGTTTTTGCCTTAAAACTCCTTGACAGAAGAGCTTTCCTGCGTGCTGTCTGTGGGAAGCACCCTTAGGAAGGAGAAAAATCCAGCCTGTCTTCTCCCACGGCCCGGTGGTCCTCTTCTGTTGCTTTAAGGGATCACCGGGACCACTGAAAGGTGGCAAGGGGACAAGACCACGTGCTTCCTTCTGGGTGAGAGTGTCAAGCAAATTGGAACTTGTTGATTACCCCATTGCTTTCCACATTCTTTCCATTCCGGAGACCACGGGGAGATTTGCCGATGCTCCACAGGCTTTGCAAATCTTTCCCTAATTAAAGGGCCTCCCAGCTGCGTGCATAGCTTCTTCTGCCTCAAATCTCTGCCCTTTGGTGTTTGTGTTTGAAATTCCATCTTTCCGAAATGTTTGCCACTCAGCAAGTCTCCTTGAAAGCCCCCACGCTTGTTTGAGGGAAGTTTTTTCCTTTTTGGCTTTTGTTCTGCCTCTGTACAGGCAATGTAAGTCTCTTTGGAATTGCGTGCGCGGATGCTCTTTGGTTGTGTGTTGCTGTTAACCTCGTTGTCTGCATCTCACCACGGCACTGGGAGGTGGCAGCGGGTGCCGCTGGTGGCCATGCTGTTGTAACTTCTAGGTGGGTGAGGACAAAAGAGCTTCATCCTCCAGTGCTTCTGTTTGGTGGGAGCCGTGCTGCAAGGCCAGGGAAGTACTTTAGAAGGAATCTGACCTAGGTAAGGATCAGGATGTGTTCGTGTACAGGTGAAGAAGATCCCTGGTCCTCGTCAGCTGGAGCCGGAGGCACAATTCATCAGAAATGCACAAAGACCCCTTCCTTGGCCTTGCCCTAACAGAATTGTCCAGTAGGAGGTCTGTCTAGCGCCTGCCTTTCAGGAACTGTATGGCATCCTGTTGCTGGAGGGCTCAGAGAGCAGAGTTTTGTGAAACGCTCGGAGAGCTTCCTTGAAGAGGTCTGAAGGGTCTGTCTCTAAGTTAGATCCTGCCCTCTGGTTGATGAGAAATATGATACAAGTGAGTTGGAGAGAGACCCCCACTTCCCAGGACCAGAAGAGGCAGAAAGCGTTTCCTTTCTGAGGGCCGTCAGGAAGCCCTGCGCAGGCTGGCAGGCACTGGCCTGGAGGAGGAGTGCCCAGGTCACGCCCTTAGAGCCCGTCTAGTTTGGGAGACAGATTTAAACCCTTGAGCAGAGCGTGGCACCCTCAGCCTGCTTTCCCCAACCTTTGAAGTCGGCCAAGGACAGGGTCAGTGAGCAGCAGCTGCGGGTCCTGCCAGCTCTGGGTTGAGGCCACCGGGCAGGAGCCTCAGGTCAGTGAAGGGGACACTCAAGTTGATAAAGGTGTGTGCCATGGGGAGCAGGAAAAGCTGGGCTTCCCTTTAGGGAATAGGACTGGGGCAGGGGCCTCTGGGGGCAGGAGAGCACTCCTGGAAGAGAGAAGGGGGGTGGTAATTTGGGTTTTACAAATAGAGAACTTTCCTGAGAATTTTAAATTTGAACTGGAATTCAGGGGAGAAGCGCATGCAGTCACAGGCTTTTTACTTCTTCCCCCGTCGTCTTCCCCCGTCGTGGGTCATTGACGCGTGTGCACCTTGGAGACAGGCCCAGGGCTTCATCAGTTTGAGGTCTCACCAGGTACCTTGCTCAGTAGACATTTTGTTTTAGGAAGAACGTCACAAGCTTTTTTTTTTAGAACGTCACAGACTTTTGATGAGTTCATACAGCCATATCCTGGATGGTCGTAGAGATGATAAGTAAATAAACCAAGACTTGCGCTATGAAACTTTGTAGGATCTTAACACTGAAATGAACCTTACTGGTCATCTAGTCTAGTGGGTTTCAGACGCTTTAAAAATTAGTGGAGCCCTCTTTTCAAACTAAATCTTTTTTTTAATAAAGTGTTTTTTTTTTTTTTTTTTTTTTTTGGCTGCGTTGGGTCTTCGTTGCCGCATGCGGGCTTTCTCTAGTTGTGGTGAGCGGGGGTTACTCTTTGTTGCAGTGCATGAGCTTCTCACTGCAGTGGCTTCTCTTGTTGCAGAGCACGGGCTTTAGGCTCGCGGGCTTCAGTAGTTGTGGCACGTGGGCTCAGTAGCTGTGGCTCGTGGGCTCAGTAGTTGTGGTGCACAGGCTTAGTTGCTCCGCAGCAGTGGGATCTTCCCGGTCCAGGGCTCGAACCTGTGTCCCCTGCGTTGGCAGGCGGGTTCTTAACCACTGCACCACCAGGGAAGCCCCAAATTAAATCTTATAGCAAACTTCAATGGATCGTATTGGGCCCAGACTTCCCCTCTTACTCTTTTACCTCCTTGAGCCCCACCAAGTGCCTCTCCTCTGCCTTGGAGAACCATGACATCCATCTTGTTCAGTTTGGGTCCATTTTATTTTATTTTTTTAAAAGATTTTTTTGTTCTGGACCATTTTTTTAAATAGATCTTTATTGGAGTATAATTGCTTAACAGTACTGAGTTAGTTTCTGTTGTACAACAAAGCGAATCAGCCATATGCATACACATGTCCCCATATCCCCTCTCTCTTGAGCCTCCCTCCCATCTTCCGTATCCCACCCTCTAGGTCGTCGCAAAGCACCGAGCTAATCTCCCTGTGCTATGCGGCTGCTTCCCACCAGCCAACTATTTTACATTCGGTAATGTATATACGTCGATGCTACTCTCACTTCGCCCCATCTTCCCCCTCCCACCCCGTTTCCTCAAGTCCATTTTCTGTGTCTCCTTCTTTATTCCTGCCCTGCAACTAGGTTCATCAGTACCATTTTGTTGTTGTTTTTTTTGATTGCTTATGTATGTGTTAGCGTATGGTATTTGATTTTCTTTCTGACTTATTTCACTCTGTATGACAGACTCTGGGTCCATCCACCTCTCTGCAAATAACTCAATTTCGTTTCTTTTTATGGCTGAGTAATATTCCATTGTATATATGTGCCACATCTTTATCCATTCATCTGTTGATGGACATTTAAGTTGGTTCCATGTCCTGGCTATTGTAAATAGTGCTGCAGTGAACATTGCGGTACGTGTCTCTTTTTGAATTATGGTTTTCTCAGGGTATATGCCCAGTAGTGGGATTGCTGGGTCGTATGGTAGTTCTATTTTTAGTTTTTTAAGGAACCTCCATACTGTTTTCCATAGTGGTTGTATCAATTTACATTCTGCTGTGGACCATTTTTAAAGTCTTTATTGAATTCGTTACAATAATTGCTTCTGTTTTGTGTTTTGTTTTTTTGGCCCCGAGGCATGTGGGATCTTAGCCCCCGACCAAGGATCGAACCCACGCCCGTGTATTGGATGGCTAAGTCTTAACCACTGGACCGCCGGGGAAGTCCCTGGTCCATTTTAGAGATGAGGAAACTGAGGACCAGGGCAGCTATGTCTCATCTGGTGATCTAGCCCCACTTCACTGAAGACCCACCTCTGGCTTCCAGGCTGGTGATGCATGCCTACCATGTGCTGCATTAATTTATTCTCACGTAGAAAGCTCTGGGTTGTAAGGGTCAATAGCCAGATAGATACAAGAGTGAAGAGAAAGATAACCCTGCCCCTGGTTCCTGATGCCCGGGGTCACTTTTTACTAGCCTAAAATTTAGGTCATGTAACATATTCTTATCTACTGGAAACCCCAATTAATTTTTTTGTATTTGCATTGAACTTACAGGTCCCTGGAATATGCCTGTGCTCTCTGCCTGGAATCTTCTCTCAATTCACCTTTTTAAATTTTTTTTAAACAATAGAGATAAAATTGTGATTATGTAGATACAATTCACGTACTATAAAATTCACCCTTTTAAAGCGTGCAGGGACTTTTCAGCATCTTCACAGAGTTGTGTGGCCGTCAGTGTTCGGCGTCCCACGCTGCGCTCCTTTGACCAGATGGGCACTCCTGCCTCTCAGTCCCGCCGGCTTCTCTGTGACCTCTTCTGCCACATACGTGCTTCAGTTTTTATAACTGAGCTCAGATGTTAGCTCCTCAGGACATGGACCCCGGCCTCCCCTGTTCCTCTTCCCCTTCAGAGAAGCTCTGGGCGACCCCCCTCGATTCCATAGCATCCAGTCCTTCCCCGGTCCAGAGCACAGGGCGCGCTGGGGCTTCACTTGTGCCCCGCTCTCTCCTATTAGACGTCGAGGATGGGGACACTGTATTTAATCCTTCGTACGTTAGGTAGATTTTATCTGGAGGATTTGGGTTTTACTTCCTCATGAGCCATAGTGGAGAAACAGAGGCGCTCTTGATCCGGGAAGACACAGACAGCGAAGGGGAGACATCCGTTACTCCTGAGCGGACCTGACTGTTTCCCCAGTAGGACAAGTCGCAGATTTTTCTTTGGCCGTGCGTCGTCATTTTCTCTGGCTGACCTGGTGAAATTAAAACAAAACCTTGATGAGACATCCATCCAGGGGAAGGAATCCAGTGTGAAACGTTGTGGCCAGCCAGCCAGGATGATCTTTGTGCTAAGGGGGGGAAGAAAAGCCACCGACTTGTTCTGGGTATCCCTCACATAACGTGGCACATCAGTGCTGGCCCCCACCCCCGCTCAGACACACACGCTCGCACGGCGTGAACGGTTCCACTTGAAAGGGACCAGCAACATCCCTGGGATTTTGCTGGGCTGTGGCACTGTCTGGGTTGTTTAGAAGTCTGTGGTCTTGAGAGTTTGGAGAGACTACATGGTGGGAAGGCCCAGGACTGTGGCATGTGACTCGGTGGTTGCGTGGCTCTGAGGAGTCCTGGGGTGGGATCGCATGGGTTTCCTTGAATTCTGGCTCTGCCACCTGCGAACTGTGTGACCTTAGCCGAGTTATTATACTTAACCTCCCTGTGCCTCCGTGTCCTCATCTGTAAATTAGGAGAACTTGGCATAAATTGGGGTAACAGTGTAGCACCACTGCTTCGTACAGGGTTTCCATGATGATAAAATGAGGATGTGTGTTCCATGCTTAGAAGAATGTCTCATGCATAGCAGGCACTTAAAAAAAAGTTTGCTGTTGTTAGGATCATTGCTTTAATAATACTAATAACACTAAAACGGTAATAATAAAACAGATGGAGGGCTTCCCTGGTGGTGCAGTGGTTGAGAGTCCGCCTGCCGATGCAGGGGACACGGGTTCGTGCCCCGGTCCGGGAAGATCCCACATGTCGTGGAGTGCCTGGGCCTGTGAACCATGGCAGCCTTCACCTCCGGAGCCTGTTCTCCGCAACGGGAGAGGCCACAACAGTGAGAGGCCCGCGTACCGCAAAAAAAAAACAAAAACAAAAAACAGATGGACCCTCTGTCCGGCCCATGAAGTTACATTGTCTTTGCAAAAAGACCATGTGATAAACGAGTTGTTTTAATATATTTTTCCCTGGTCTTTTTCCCAGAAAGATTTGAGGTGATTTGTAAGAATGCACCCAATACAATAATGCTTTAACACAGCCTGAGAAAGCAGGACCGCAGGCCGTTTGGGAAGAGATCTCCACTCTGTCCACGCATGCCTTCCTCGCACAGGGGAGGCTATGGGCCCAGCTTCAGGAGGCGCCTGTGTGGAGTGTGAGGGGCAAGGGCCGGCCCCACAGGTCCTCGCAAGGTGGTGGTCCACACCCCAGGGAAGGTGCAGGAGCTCGAGTCTGCATCCGCCTTGGGAGGCCCTTGGTCACAGCGATGCGCTGCCGCCCCAGGTCATCACCCTCTCACTCTCACCCCCACCCCCACCCACCCAGCTGGTTCCTAGTCCAGCTCTCGGAGAGGCGCTGAAGAACATTGGGGGGCGCTTCCCACTGAGACAGACGTGGGCTTCGGAAGGTCAGAGGTCCACCTGAGTGGCCCTTCTTTTCTACAATTCAGCCACGGTCCCACCGGCATTTAGGAAGCCCAGCCAGCCTTACGCTAGGCCCAGGGCCGTCCAGACATCTCATCCCTGCCCTGAGGAAAAACACCCCATCCCGAATCCATGCGGCCTGGGGCCCAGTCTTACATAGAGCAGCAGGGGCGTAGCCTGTAGATGAGGGGCATTGCCTTCGCTACGGAAGCCTTGGGCATGCATAGAAGAGTACCTTGAAGGATAACTGGGGGTCACTAGGTAGCACCGGGAGAAAGGCAGGCGATCCTGGTGGAGAGACTGTCAGGATGTCGGCTGAGGGGTGGTGGAGGGGCTCGCGGGACAGCCGTGGGGCTGCGGTGGGAGGCTGGGCCCAGGCCGGGTCGGGGAGCTTCCCTCCCGCGGCCGTCCAGGCCGAGGCAGTGGGCTGCCCCGTGTGCAGCAGCTCCTGAAACCGGCCTGGAGGCTGCGCCAAGCCCTCAGGAGCCAGTGCACATAACTTAGACCCAGTGAGTTTTCTGCCTCTGGCTTCTTAAAGGTGCTTGTGTATCGTGCCCTATCCCTCGGGGACCAGCCCTTCATTAAGAGGAGCGGGTGGCTTAGAAAGACCCCAGCTTCTCTCAGCGCAGACACAGGTGATGCGGTCGCTCCTGGCCAGGGAACAGTTAATTTAATTAGGCTCCAAGCACCTGGTTCGTCCCCTTCGGGAAGCGTAGGGTTACATGTGGACAACAGGAGCCTTGTGTGTGCCCCTGGATGACCCACGTGTAGTGATTTCAGTTTCCCCTTTCAGTTTGTCTTCTCTTTGTCCTGCGCCCTCCTGACCCTTCTTTAGAAAACGCTTCTGGCTTCTTACTCCAGCCTGCAAGCTTCTAGAAGGCAAAGCTTTGGGGTATGAATGGCTGAAACCCAGCCCAGGAAGTTTGCCTTTGTTTATTATTTATCTCTGGGGTGGTTGGGGCACCTGCCTAAGAAAAGAGCGGCGGGAGGCTTATTGTTTCTTGAGAAAGCTCTTTGTTGTTAATGGCACATGAAAAATTGATTTCTAGGCAGAATAAAACGTGTTGATCAGAAACGCTTTCCTAATGTTGGCACCTTCCCATGTGTGTTAGACCCTCAGTGATGAGACCCGGCTGTCAGTGTGTGACCCTCAGGAGCCCGTGCCGGTGGCCCAAATCTGAGGGGCACGGTTCGCACACGTTATGGTGTTGCCAAAATTGGGACCTTGCTTCCTACACTTGTCGTGTACATTTAACAACGTTCTCCTTAAAAGTGCATTTTATAATTCGCAGTCTTCAAGTGAAGAAAACGGTCTGAACTTGTACTTAAAGTATACTGTTCTCAGAGTCCAGTGATAGCTTAATTAGAAGAGAGGCCGGATCTGAAACACGAGGAGGGCCGGCGGCCCTGGGGTCAGGCTGTGCTGGGTGGTGGCGCTGGCAGTGTCGCGGGTCCCTGCCCACAGCACAGGAGTCGGGGTGGGCGGGCAGGGACCGTGCAGACCCCAAGTTCCCCCCACCGCCGATTCTCTTCCTTTTCCACCCCCTCTCCTCGGAGCCCCACTGGAAGGGGGAGTGGGAGCGGAAGCCGCTCACCTTGCCAGCCCAGCGGGGCCTGTGCTCTGGAATCGCTGGGTCAGAGCCTGGAACTCAGAGTCCAGTTCTGCCCTGCCCCCACCTTGCCGCCTGTGTGAGGCTCTTCCCTGCACTTGGGTTTTCCCGTCTGCACGGTGGGGAGGGTGGGGTCCTGGAGGGTGAGCAAGGTCCCCTGGGCTCCCCCTCCGCTTCTTCAGGCAAACCCTGTGAGTGGGTTTACAGGACAGGGTGAGGTGTCCCCAGTGCAGGGCACCCACACTCGGAGAGGTGTTACATCAGTTCACTTGGAAACTCTGCTTCCAGGTGTTTCTGGTGACAACTAAGGCCCTTGTAACAAAGCTGCAGCTGGGCTGGGACTTCCCTGGTGGTCCACTGGCTAAGACTCAGTGCTCCCAGTGCAGAGGGCCCGGGTTCCGTCCCTGGTCAGGGAACTAGATCCCACATGCTGCAACTAAAGATCCTGCACGCGGCAAATAAGACCCGGCACAGCCAAATAAATAAATACTAAAAAAAAAAAAAAAAAAAGCTGCTGCTGGGCAATCGTGGGGAGGACTTTGTTTCCTCCACCCTGATCAGGGGGGTGGGGCTGGAGGGGTCCCTCATCTCCCATAGGCTATGGAGGCCTCCTGGGCCCACGTTCACGGATGGGTCCTCAAGTGCATCCTTCTTAAACCTGGGAGTCTGGGGAGGAGGTAGGAGGGAGGCTTTAAGAAGTTTTATGAACAACAGTGTGCCGGGGCTTGCCATCACAGTTAAAGGGGCCCACAGGCACTGCTCCACCTGGTTGAGGACTCCAGCGCACAGATGCTTCCCTCTTCTCCTCTCCTCGGGGTGGGGGCGGGGGGAGCCTGGGGCCGGCTCTTCAGTCCCATCACGGTGCCTCTCCTTTCCTCCACTCACGTGTCAGCTCCGTCCACCTCCTAGACCACCGAATCCCTGCAGTCCCCCTGCCATCCCCATCAGGTCCGTGTCACAGCCCTCGCCACTCTCAGGATGGCTCCTCGTGCCTCGTCTGTTTCCGGCGGCTGGAGCGTGCTTTGGGAGAGCAGGGCCGTGCCCGTCCATCTCGTCTGCCGCTGGATCCATGGCACCTGACAGGTGCCTGGGGGTGGGTACTCAGGATCTACTGAGGTAGGTGTCGTAGCCCCCAGTTCTGAGGTTTAGGAAGGTTACACTCAGCCAGGAAGTGGCAGACCAAGCGTTCGAACTTGTGTTTGATTTTGAGTTTGGTGTTTTCCAGAATGCCACCCTGTAGGTTGTGTTTCTGAGGCAGGCATGTGTGTCACTGAAAGCACTCTCCTTATTTTCTTTTTAAATTTTTATTAGAGAAAAGCGGGGAAGGTTTGGGGCCTTGGAAAAAATAAAAGGAACGGATTGTAAGCAGAGACCTCTGCTGGTCATGGGGAGGGAGCCCCGGCATCCTGATACTTTGCCGTCTGCCGGGGAGTGGGGCCAGCCAGCACTCTGCCCAGCCATGGTTTCAGCAACGTTACTCATCTGAGTGTGCGACCCAGCGAACACGGTCTGTTTTCGATTCTTATCTCTCTGGTGGTGGGCTCTCAGCCAGCGGGCAGATCAAAAGACGGAATGTGTTCATTTGGCCATTTTTTAAAAAAACCGAGGTACAAGGGTGCATTTCTTAAAGACGAGGGCGCCGTGGATTAGATTATCCATGGAGTTGAACTGGTCTGGCTTTTGTGCTTTTTTAAGGGTTCATCTCAAGTTTCTTTTTCTGGTTGAACAATTTTTTTCAACATTAATAACTAATGGAGAAGGGGAAGAGGCAAAGTAGAACCATATGGCGGCGCAAACACAAACCTCACTTGTGGCCGGAAGCTTCTGATTTGTATCTCTGTTCATGTGATCAGCTGTTGGGCTAGATAGTAGAAAAGGATTCAGTTTGAGGCAACAGCAAGAGTGAATGTAATTTTTATTTAGTGAGTTATTTTTTATAGCTTTTTAAAAAATTTATTTATCTGGCTGCGTCGGGTCTTCGTTGCGGCGTGGGGGATCTTTAGTTGAGGCGTGCGGGACCTTTAGTTGCGGCATACGAACTTTTAGCTGCGGCATGCGGGATCTAGTTCCCCGACCAGGGGTCGAACCCGGGCCCCCTGCATTGGGAGTGCAGAGTCTTAGCCACTGGACCACCAGGGAAGTGGAAGTCCCTGTAATTTTTATTCTTTTAACCCAGATATACTGTATGTCACATGTCTTTTCTTAGGCATTGGCTAGTAGCTGTGTGACTTGGGGCAAGTTACTTCTCTAAGGCCCTATTTTGCTACCCACCCCCCCACCTTTATTTATTTGACCGCACCATGCGGCGTGTGGGATCTTAGTTCCCCCACCAGGGATTGAACGCGTTTCCCCTGCAGTGGAAGTGCGGAGCCCTAACCACTGGACCACCAGGGAATTCCCTCGCCCTTCTTTAAAATAGGGACAGTAACCATATCTATATGCAGGGCTGTTCTGAGGATTAAAGGAGGCGATGCAGGCTCTTTTCTTCCTGGCTGCTTGAAGATCAGCCGCCATCATGCCATCATGAACAACACGGTAACTGTCCGGACCAGGAAGTTCATGACCACCCGACTCCTTAAGCGGGAACAAATGGTCACTGATGTCCTTCATCCTGGGAAGGCAACAGTACCTAAGACAGAAATTTGGGGAAAACTAGCCAAAATGTACAAGACCACACCAGACGTCGCCTTTGTGTTTGGGCTCAGAACCCATGTTGTTGACGGCAAGACAGCTGGCCTTGGCGTGATTTACGATTCCTTGGGTCACGCGAAGGAGGATGAGCCCAGACACAGGCTTGCGAGGCGTGGCCTGTACGAGAAGACCTCAAGAAAGCAGCGAAAGGAACGCCCGAGCAGAATAAAGGCGGTCCTGGGGACTGCAGAGGCCAGTTCGGTGCTGGCAGAAAGTCAGCTGGAGATTGGACAGCAGAAGGAGTAAAGATTCTGCGGTGACTGTGCAGATTTTTCGTGAGAGAATTAATAAACTAAGACCTTTTACGTGAAAAAATTAATAAATAAAAAAAATCAAGGCGGCGACGCGGGTAGTTTACGTAGTGCCGCGCCTGGCCCCCCGCCCCCTCCTGGCGTCCTCCTCTTTATTCTCGTTACCGTTAAGGGGTCACCTGCGGCAGTAGCTCGTGGCATGCCAGCCTCTCTCCTGCCTTCTGCCTTCTGGGTTTTTTCCTCTCCCTGCCCTACTTCGCTTTATTCCTGTTTCACCCGATCTTTCCTGTGGCCCCGTGGGCACTCGTGAGCCGGCTGGGGGTGCCGGTGGTGAAGGGCGAGGCGGTCCCTGCTCCCTGGGGTATGGCCCCAGATGGGCAGTGGAGAGACCGACGGAGGCGTGAACTTCACCACCAGAGCAACGGCGGGAACGCTGTCTTGGCCACCGTTGTTTAGTACGCCACGTCGCTTGGAATTAGGTTTAAATCCCCCCAACGGCTTGGATTGGTCTGACACCTTTGGTGTTATCTGAACATTCCTTACAAAGGCTGTTAAGCAGGTCAGGTGGGCAGTTTGGACCGAAACCGTCCAGCCCTCGGGTGGTCGACACCAACCACACGTTCTCGCCAGAGGCCCTCCTTGGGTCCCGAGGCAGAGCCTATGACAGTCACACCCCGAAGTGAAGTCCCGGCTTTGTTTGGACCTGTCCTTTCATTTAAATGGCTGCGCAAACCTGTGATCCATGAGACTTAACGTGATTCCTTCCACTGTTCTAAGCATTTGACATGACTAGGAAGTGGGGGGAGGTTGGGTCTGTACTGTGACCCTAGATCATAGGATTGATACCCGCTTCCATCAACACGCCGGAGCACCCACCAGTGTGTGCGTCACTGGCGCCCTGGTCTGGAGGACCGGCCTCTGCGGGCACCCACCGAGTCAGCGCTCAGTGAAGAACGTTAAGTCTTGAGGAAGGAGTAACCTGATAGTTGAGGCCAGTGTTAGAACAGCCGTCCCCAGAGCATTTAGGATTCAGTTGATATCAGCGTCACTGCAGGAATTCCAAAGAGTGGGGCATCTTGATAAGGAAGTTGGAGTTTGGGCTGGGCCCTGAAGGGTGGTGGGATTTAAGACTATATGGGGATAGTTTGCCAGTTTTTGTTTGTTTGTTTTTTGCGGTACGAGGGCCTTTCACCGTTGGTGGCCTCTCCCGTTGCGGATGCGCAGGCTCAGCGGCCATGGCTCACGGGCCCAGCCGCTCCACGGCATGTGGGATCCTCCCAGACCAGGGCACGAACCCATGTCCCCTGCATCGGCAGGTGGACTCTCAACCACTGCGCCACCAGGGAAGCCCAGGTTGCCAGTTTTAACAAATAATATATGTCGTGTGTAAACTGGAGACGTACTAAAACACTATTCGTTATGTATCTGAAATATAAATGTAACTGGCCAATGCATTGTTTTATCCGGCAACCCTAAGTGGGGAGGATTTGTAAGTGGAAGAACGCATGTGCAAGCTCGCCTGTCTAGAAACACTGAGTAGGACCGTGTGGTGGGTTGAGAGGGTTCAGGCAGGAGTGCAGGAGTGGGAAGGGGTGGGAACGGGGGCGGGAGTGAGACGAATCGGTGGTGGTGCCAGATCATGACTAATGCGCCCTTGGCAGCTGCTCTGGTACGAATCTGGGAGCACACCGTGTAGTCCACACTTCTCGTTCCACATGACGACAATAATGTTATTTTTACAGAGCATTTTATCTTTGATCAAAGAAACAGGACTGGTGGAGGGCAACAGAATACAAGGATATGGCCCAACTTGGGAGTTTATCCAAAAGGCGAAAATTGTACCTGCTGGGGTGGAGAGTCATCCAGCCATATCACAACCAGGTGCTTTTCGTGGTGGGGCAAGTCATCCGTCATTCATGAGCTCTCTGTGTTTTTCTGTGCACAGCCGTAGCTTTGTGAGTTAGAGTTCAGATGTATGTTTTCCTCAGGTTGGTTAGAACCTGGCCATAGATTTTGCAAAGTCCAGGCACAGATCTTCAAGGGTGGCTGGATCTGGGCGCTCAGGTACTATCTCCACGGTCCTGCAGTGCTCAGAAATGCAGGGAGGTACTCTCCCGATGCCTGCTGCAGCCCAGGCCCTGCACCCCCAGCCCAGCTGCCCTGGCAGAAAGGAGGTGAGCCGTGTATCCCTCCATCGCCCCTGGAGAAGACTCTTCCCTGCATATGCCAGGGGCTGAGGCCCTCTCGTTGCCCACGCGTGGTGGTGGAGTAGAGATCAGCCTTGCCCAACCATATGGAGTGAGGAGCTTTGTGACCAGAAGAATAGGAAAGGAGGCTGGGCAGGCAACAGGAGTGGCCACTGATGACAGCTGGTACCACGGATCAGCCCCTTGCGCCGCTGCCTTAATCTGCGCTGTCTGTGCTTCGAAGGACGTGAGTTACAAAGTGGGGAGTGGAGTCCCTCCTGCTCCTTTATGCTGGCCTTGAAAGTACCCAGATCTGCTTGGACAGGTAGGGAGGGCTGGATCCCGTTTTCTAGAAAAGTGGCTGCCACATTTTTTGATTTCACAGGCCAGAGACATTTAAAAGAAAAGAGGAGGAATAGGTCATTGGTTGTGAACCTTTAGAACAAAAACAAAACCTATCGTTTCATCAAGTTACGGGCACCTTAACACCAAAAAAGGGGGGGGGCATTCTCAAAGGATGAATACGTTTAACCATATGAAGAATCTAATAGTGTCTTGATTAGAGGCTTTCTCTACCTGAATTATTTGCACTGAAGCAGTGAGGCTCTTACAGTGGCCCAGCAGCCATCCGTGTCTGATGCAGCTCACCTGCTGTGTTTGCCAAATGAACAACCTCGGGCCCAGCCCAGGTCTCCATGGCTAGTTAACAGCTGAGCAGGGGCTCGAACCCAGGTCTCTCAGTTCTCAGTCTCGCAGTGCCGCTGTGCTCCTTGGGGTCGTATAGTAACACAGACGCCAGGACTTTCACTAAAACTCCCGCTCTCTCTGTCTGCTGCTCTGGAACCACATCACAGGTCATATTCCTGGTTGGAGCCACGGTGAAATTGTCATTGGTATCCATCAAAGTTTAGTTCTTGACTGTACACTCTTTGGGTGAAGATCCTTGCTACACACCAATTTATTAATTTAAAGATAAAGCCGATTGGCATTTGGGAGGCTCCGTATTGTAAAACTCCTCCCTCCCTCCTTCCCACATACGTCAAGCACTTGCTCTGTGTCAGGCACTGCCCTGGGCACTGAGGGTTCAGCGGTGAACAGGATGACAGCCCTCGCCCTGGTAAAACCTACATTTTAGGGAGAGAGACATGACCACAAATCAATAAAAAAAGCATTTCAGTTAGTATAAGTGCTGGGAAGAAATTATTGAAATACTTTCGATCCGTGGATTAGCCTCTTGGATAGGAGTGAAGTCAAGCCTGTTTTATACCAAATCCCATTATCTTGTTAGCTTCTTCTGTTGGAGGACTTAGCCACCCGCAACAGGACTGGCGGGAAAGGAGCAGCATGGCTCTGGGCAGAACTGGATCTCAATGGTGCATTTTCATCCCGTGCCTGGGGCAGTACAGCAAATTCAGGTGCAGCCTCGGCTGGGGCTGCTGTCTAGGCCGGAGGTGCCGTCCAGGCCGGAGCCGCAGGCTGAGAATAACAGGCAGCAGTGGTGTTGGGGACCCAGGGGGAGCAGGGGCATCAGTGCGTCGGTTCCTGATGCGCACGCGTTGCCCCGCGCTGGACGCTATGCTGGGTACTGAATGCATCATCGTCACATGCAATCCGCAACCGGGTTGGTTTTTCTTATCCCCACCCTACAGGTGAGGAAATGCAACTGAGTAGAGAAGTAACGTGACTGCCCCAGGCCAGGAGGCCTGTGAGTCGCAGAGTCAGGACGTCTCACTTCAGAGCGTGTTTGCTTGGTCTTTACTGCGCTCTGTGCTCTAGGATAAATTAGGCTAGTGGTGTCAGGGCCCCAGCCAGTTAGAATGGGGTTCTAGGCAAAAGTCAGGGCCCAAGGAATCAGCCCAGCAGAATAGTGATGCCGGGAAAGGCTGTAACGTGATAGGCGGGCACGTAGGTGCCCAGGGCCCTTGCACTTGGCCAACGACAGGAAAGCAAGGCCGCTTCAAATCCCAGCTGCCTTGGGTGGAAGCTGTTAAAATCTTCCTTGCCTTGATCTGGGCTGTTTTTCCCAGGTGAAGGGTGCCACAGCGGAACAGGGGTTGGGTGGGAGGGAGGGGGTCATTTCCCAGCAGAGTGTGCCTTTGGCGTGTGCTCTTCTTCCTCTTAGCTGTCCGCTAAACCAGAGTTCCAGTCAGAGGGGGAGACTTCTCTCTCTACTGCTTTCTTCTTGTGTAGACCTTGGGCAACCTCACGACTCCAGGCCTCAATTCTCTAATCTGTAAAACGGGGATAATAACTACGTCACAGGATGAGTGTGAGCTTCCGGTAGACAGTGTGCCATCTGTAAAGGGCCCAGCCTAGTGCATGATACGTGGCAGACGCTTGGTATTCTCAGTACCAAAACTAACCGAAAACAGCCCCATTTTTGTTTGTATGTCTTTCTACTTGGGGAGGTGGGTGCACAGATGGGTGTTGCATCCAGAAGGAGTTCTGAAATAAGCACGTTGTAGACGGGGGTTAATGGTGTGTGTGTCTCGTGTCTCGGGGCGGGGCTGGCTGCTCGGTGCTGCTCAGTGTATGAGAAACGGCTGTGAGTCACCAGGCAGGGTCACCATCTCACAGGTGTGCCAGACAGCGCTTTCCAGGCGGAGTTTGGAGGCACCCCCCCATCAGCAGAGATGCCTCGAGAAGCCCACGGAGGCTGGTGGTCTCCAAGGTGACCGTGTCCCCATCCGTGCCTCTTTGGTGGTGGCAGGGGCCTTCCGGGGGAGCACGGGAACTGCTGTGACTGGCCGCCCCTCTGCTGAGCTGCTCTTTGGGTGTCTTTGCCACATGATTTAACTTTTCCATTTGGAAGGGTTATTGGTGCAGTTGGCAGCCACTCGTCGGGTAAATGATACGGTGGGGCCTCCGTAAACCCGGGCCCATGAAACGAATAAGTCAGCACATTGAAAATATAGCATGGAAGTGACTCAAGCCTGAAGGAATCCATCTTGGAGAGCGCTGCCCTCCCTTCCCGGAATATTTCGGGTGGAAATTGATGTTTGAGTTGGGAGGAGGAGGCCAGAGGCCTGGTTCCTAGCAGGGCTCTGTGTCCGATTCAGCAGCATTTGCCCTGGGATTCAGCCCTGCCCGCCCCCCACCCGAGGGCCCCCCTTCTCAGTGAGGGGCCCAGGAGGATGAGCCTGAGCACAGCAGCTGGAGCTCGGCACTGTGGGAAGCTGGCGGGAAGCTACCTTTGCAGCAGGTAGGGTTGACTCCGTAAGCCAACCTGGTAACGCTTGGCTGGGGTCCTGGAAAGTACTGGAAACTCCACCCAGCAAGGGAGCCTGTGGGAGCTCTCGGCACGGACTGGCTCTTCTCAGAGCTCTCTGGACTCCTGTGTGTTTAAAGTGTTTACCTTCTTCTCGGGTCTTCAGCTTATGCTTTGCCCACCAGAGACCAATACCAAGCACGTTCGTACGTTACTAGACCACCCTGGTGACCAGGTAATTAAAGCTGCACGCAGTTTGGAAGGAAAGCTGTATTGGAAATCACGCTCCACTGTAATTCAAGAACAGGTTTCTTTATAGAGGGACACAGTTGGTGTCAGACACATGTAGAAAAGAAAAGAACAGGCCCATAATTCTGGCAGGCTACCAAGGGCCAGATGTTAAATATGCTGACCACAGTATGGCTACAGATGCCGTTAGCCAACCTGGGTTTGATGTGTTATTTTAACCTCTGTTCTGACTTTTCCTCTCTCTCTGCCAGGTCCCCAGTCTATGTGAAGATCTCCTGTCTTCTGTTGACCAGCCACTGAAAATCGCCAGAGACAAGGTGGTGGGAAAGGATTACCTTTTGTGTGACTACAACAGAGATGGGGACTCCTATAGGTGAGCTCCTGCCCCACGAATGCAGCAGGCGTGCTGCGCCCGCCCCAGCCACTTACCACTGCTGCAGCAGCTCAAGGACTACTGAGCTTTGACATCTGACAGCCCATCAGCCTTCTTTCTGCTTGTGCTTCTGCTAGGCTTTCCTCCTTCCCTCCCTCCCTCCCTCCCTTCTATCCATCATTCCATCCAATTGACCGGAAGATGTCTGTGGAGTACCCCTACTGGGCATTGGAGATGCAGCAGTGAATAAGAAGCCCCTGCCCTGGTGGGGCTTACAGTCCAATAAGAAAGGGATGTTGGTAAAAAAACAAAAAACAAAAAACAGGGACTTCCCTGGTGGCACAGTGGTTGAGAGTCCGCCTGCCAGTGCAGGGGACACGGGTTCAAGCCCTGGTCCGGGAAGATCCCACATGCCGCGGAGCAGCTAAGCCCGTGCGCCACAACTACTGAGCCTGCGCTCTAGAGCCTGCGTACCACAAGTACTGAAGCCCGTGTGCCTAGAGACTGTGCTCCACGATAAAGAGAAGCCACCGCAATGAGAGGCCCACGCACCACAACGAAGAGTAGCCCCCAGTCGCCGCAACTAGAGAAAGACTGCATGCAGCAACAAAGACCCAACACAGCCAAAGATTAATTATTTAAAAAAAAAAAAAAAAAAAACCAGCAAGCTGTTTCATTAAAATCGCATCAAATCCTGCAAAGGAGAAGGTCCAGGATGTGCCCATGACAGGAATCCCAAGCCCAGGGAGGGCCTGCGTGCTTAAGGGCATGTGAATGAAGCTCGTCAGACAGACGTGCAGCTGTCCTTTCTCTCTCCATCACCCTGTCCAGGGCTGTAAATAACTAAGTCGACTTGCGTCCCTGCCCTGGGTGATCCATGGTCTAGAACAGGAGACGCACCCAGGAGCTGATTGCTGTGTGACGTGATTCCGGCAGCCAGGGCCAAGCTTATTGAGGGTAGCATAGAGAAGGCCAAGGTTGACTCCAGGAAGACTTCCCGGAGGAGATGATGTCCGAACTAGGTTTTTAAGGGTGCCTAGGAGTTCTTAATATTAAAAAAGACGGGGGGCTTCCCTGGTGGCACAGTGGTTGAGAGTCCACCTGCCGATGCAGGGGACACGGGTTCGTGCCCCTGTCCGGGAAGATCCCACATGCCGTGGAGCGGCTGGGCCCGTGAGCCATGGCCCCTGAGCCTGCACGTCTGGAGCCTGTGCTCTGCAACGGGAGAGGCCACAGCAGTGAGAGGCCCGCGTACCGCAAAAAAAAAAAAAAAAAAAGACTGGGAATCCCTACACGCATCCAGTATTCCTGTGATGGATGGCTGTAGTCAGTACCTTGGAGAATGGTGGAGGAATGCCATAGGCTATAGGTTTTTTTAGAAGCCGCAGAACCTGGGCTGAGTCTTAACGCTTTGGCCTCATGCTCTTTGGGGGGAGGGGTTGGGGCCTGAGAAATGAAAGTAGGAGAAATTCGCTGGAGGTAGCCGACATGGGCTCCAAACCGGCACTGCCCCCTTGAGCAGACGGGAACTTTGACAAATTACTTATTGTCTCTGGACTCTAGTTCTCTCGTGTATTAAGTGGAGGGTGTAGTGTTCATTCTTCTAACAGGATGCTCGGTGACGTGTTTCTGTGAGCAGGCGCTCGTGTGTCAGACACTGAGTCACTCTTCTGTGGAGCTTGTGTCCTAGTGAGGAATCCAGAGAGTAAGCAGCTGCATAAACAGTGTATATTGTTGAAGAGCAAATAAAGAAAATAATGGAGGACCGGGGGAGGGAGAGGTGGAGGGGTGAACAGGGAAGGCTGTGGCGTCGGTGGTCGAGTGTGAAATGAGACTTAAGGATGAGAAGGCTGAGCCCCGCGCAGGTCTGGGAGAAGAGTGTCCCCTTTAAAGGCCCTGGGCGGGGTGAGCTGTCAGGGCTGAGCCTGGCAGGGAGGCCTGAGTGGGAGACAGCAGTGGGTGGGGGTGGGGCGGGCAGGGGTAGGAGGTGAGGCCAGAGGCCTTGAGGGCCAGGGCCATAGGGCTTGGCTCGGGGCACTTGGGGGTTGAAAGAAGTAACACGTGTGAAGGGCTGAACAGCACAGAACTTGGGGGAAATGACAAAGAATTCATACTATTTAAACAAGACTAGACGACTGTCATGTGACCACGTCCCTTTCCTAGTTTCAAATGGAGGTCAGGTAAAGAATGTATTTTGGTCTAACCTAGACCGGAGACTAGAGTGGAGATGGGAAGAGGTAGTCGGGTTTGAGGTACGTTTTAAAAGTAGAGCCAGGGCTTCCCTGGTGGCACAATGGTTAAGAGTCCACCTGCCGATGCAGGTGACACAGGTTCGTGCCCCGGTCCGGGAAGATGCCGCATGCTGCGGAGCGGCTGGGCCCGTGAGCCATGGCCGCTGAGCCTGCGCGTCCGGAGCCTGTGCTCCGCATCGGGAGAGGCCACAGCAGTGAGAGGCCTGCGTACCGCAAAGAAAAAAAAAGTAGAGCCAGCAGTGTTTGCAGGTGCGGGGGTGGGGCGGATGAGGAGCTAGAAGGTGGGATCACTGACTATTGAGGTGAGGAAGGCTCTGGGAGGGGCTGATTTGGAGGCATTTTAAGCTTCAGACGCCCATCGGGTGGACGTGGAGAGTCAGCTAGGCTGTGGGTAGTCTGAGTTCCCGGAGGTCTGTGTGGAGATGGAGGTGCAGAGGTGGGCATCCAGCTCCAAGGTGGTGAGACAAGCCCTGAGGCAGATCAGGCTCAGCCTTGGAGGGCCAGCCACTGTCCAGGTTGTGGGCATAGGGCCAGGTCTAGTCCTCACCAAGGGAGAGGTCCCTCAGGGTGCTAAGTGGGCTGACAGGCCAGGGAGCCCGTGGCCAAAGGATGAGCAGCTTCACCAGGCATGGGGTTCAGGAGAGGCACCTGGAAGAAGGGGGCCTGGAGCTAGCCTTGCTTCTTCAACATCGTCGTCGTTTTTCTTTTTTCCACCTGAAAATTCGGGCTTGCTGTGTGCGGCAGCTGTTGCCCAGCAGCCTGTGGAAGGCGGGAATCATTTGCAGTCCATGCCCAGGCCAGGCTTTCCCAGGATGTGGTACCTCCAGGTCGCCCTGCTGGCTCCCACCTGCATTCCTGGGGCTCCGTAGGGGGCCTGGGGGTCTTCAGCTGAAGAGGAGCCCAGGGTGTCAGGGCACAGGGCTTTTGTTTTTTTTCTCTTCTCGGTATAAAACTTCAAGGTCTTCTGAGTTTCTCCACACATTTCTGTCCTGTGTCTGATCGTTTGCTTAAATAAGATCCTTATGGTGTGACAGTTTGCCAGCAGCACTGTTTGAAACCTGTTCGCTGAAACAAAAAGCATTCTCTGAGGGAAATGAAAGGCCTGACTTTTGAAATCTAAGCGTTCCTGTCCATCTGTCTTTTTTCAAATGGCCTCCATTTAAGCTCTTAAATGTGTTTTGAGTGCCCCTTCCACTCAGGATATTCTGGGTAATGTTATGATTTTTCCCCCAGCTACAATTACCCCGGCTCCAGGACTAACAGCTTGAAATGCTGTCGTCTGTGAGCAGGGAGAGATGTGTCTTGAAAATTCCAGACCCCCAGTCTTCAAGAGAGATCGGCTCTTATGTCTAATCAGGTCGCCTTTAAATGAAAGCCAGTAGGGGTGGGACTTCCAGGCACCCAGGACAGCAATGGCCGTGTAACCGTGGAAACAAAAGTCAGACCTCAGAGTGTGCTGAGGAGAGGCTTGGGGTCTTGAGGAGCCGCAGGGCAGGTGGGGAGTTTAGATTCTCCCGCTCAGATTCCTCTGCACTCCCCCCGGTGAGTGGAGGTGAGGTACCAAGGCTAGTTTACAAATAAACAGTGGTGGTGACAGCACTCTGCAACTTCATCTTTGTCTCTGGATCTGGTAAGAGGTCTTCGTTGATTTTCTTCTTTCTTTTTCGTTCTTTTCTTTCTTTTTTTTTTAAATGCTTAGGTGTCCCTCAGCAGAGAAAGCAGAAAGTTGCTCCATCTCTGTTGGTTTGGAGGAGCACCAGCAGGCGTGCCGTGTGTCCTTTCCTCCCCACCCCGCGCTGGGAGGCTTCAGCCCACAAGCTCTGTGTTGGGTGCTGGGGTGCGAGGGCAGACTGCACAGGCTTCTGCCTGGAGCGCTCTTGTTGTCAAGGGCGGGGATGTGACCGCTGCAGGAACCGACATCTGTGTGGGAGTGAGGGGACAGGCGGGGGCAGTGGTTACTTCTGCTTTGTGTCGGGTGCGAGATCAGTCACTCATTCCTCTGCCTTTTTTTTTTCTCATGAGCATGTGGCTGAGCACCAGGCACTGTTCAGGTGCTGAGCAAACAGTGGAGCAAGACAGACACAGCTCTTGCCCTCTGGGAGCTAAGGTTCTAAAGTTGACCGTCTAAACGAATTCAAGTTCAGTAAAATTTAAAATTCGGTTCCTCAGTCACACAAGTGCTCAGGAGCCACATGAAGCTAGGGGCTACCGTTTGGGACAGCGCAGATATAGAACGTTTCTGTTGCCGGGGAAGGTTCTGTCGGGGAGCACTGTTGTGAGGGGTGAACGCGGCGATGATGGATGTGTCGGCCCTGCCCAGGGAGGGAGAGGCCTTGGGGAGCGTGAGAGGGCGCCCGGCGTCGGCTTCTCGCCTGCTCTTCGAGCCAGGTGGGGTCCTGGCTTGTCCAACAGCCCTTTGTTTGCTGTGGCCTGTGCACAACCCCGTGTGACCACAAGAGCTGGCTGCTGGTCACGGGGCAGTGGGGAGCGTTTCAGCCCATTGTTGCACAGTCTCTCCCGACACTGGTGAGTGAGGTCAGGGGCTGGTGTGGAAAGAAGGGTTTCCAAGCACCTTCTGCTTTGAGGTGGCCTGGGCAGCTGCTGCACGAGGCCCTTTTGGGACACCAAGCACAGCAACTCTTCCCCCACTTACGTTTGTGGACCAGCAGCCAAGAAAGCTCAGACCCCTGCCTGAGGGTGGCTGGGAGAAGAGGTCGCCCAGCTGACTTGACGTGACCTGCTGAGGTAGGTGCCAGGCATCAGTTACCACGAAGAAAGATGTTTGTGCACAGAATTAGTTAAAACTGGGCTTCAGGAGGCGGTGATGCTTTTTTTCTCTTACCAACAATCCCAAATCAGAAGGTTCTTTTGAGTCCTCAGTGATGTGAAGTGGTGTCGTCAGGGGGGGAAACGGGAGAGGCAGTGAGGTTTCTTACCGTGGACATGTTGAGGTGTTTATGCCCCAGAATGTGAAGGACTTTGTCCGAATTCCATATTGTCCTCTCCTCCTTTCTTTTACCCTCTCACCTTGGTTTTTTTTTTTTTTTTTTTTGGCTGTGTTGGGTCTTTGTTGCTGCGCGTGGGCTTTCTCTAGTTGCAGCAAGCGGGGGCTACTCTTCGTTGCGGTGTGAGGACTTCTCATTGCGGCGGCTTCTCTTGTTCCGGAGCACGGACTCTAGACACACGGGCTCAGTAGTTGTGGCACACGGGCTCAGTAGTTGTGGCTCGCGGGCTCTAGAGCTCAGGCTCAGTAGTTGTGGCGAGCGGGCTTAGTTGCTCCGCGGCATGTGGGATCTTCCTGGGCCAGGGCTCGAACCCGTGTCCCCTGCATTGGCAGGCGGATTCTTAACCACTGCGCCACCAGGCAGGGCACCCCCGCCTCACCTTTTTAATTCTCTTTCTTTGAACCCGCAGCTCTGTGAACTCCACCTGTGGGAATTAATGAGTGGCTACTTCCCTTATAACCCCCTTTCAGCACTCTCTGTGATTAAATGCTTTCCTGATGTGGCAAAATACATTTTAAAAAATGCAGCAAGACTTTGGGCTGGAAAAAGTGAGGCTGGTTCTCATTACTTCACAGTCTTCTTTGTGTGCACAGCCCTTGGAGGCTGGAAGGCTGTCCTCTGTTCACGGAGCGAACTCTTTCCCTCAGGTTTTCTTACGTGCGGTCCAGCCTTTCCCCATGGGGCTGGCTCTCTTGGTGCTTCCATAACTGACAGCTCTCTTCTTAATCCTTAATCGTGTAAGAAGATCTTTGAGGAGTAAGAGTTTCTCCAGAGCTGCCAGCAGGCCAGGGAGGAGAGAGGGGCCTCTATTGATCAAAACAATGGTGAGAACAAAGGAAAACTTTAAAAAGGGTGAGAAAGAAGTCACATTTGTTGAGCACTTACTATATGCCCGTCTCTAATCTAGGCACTTGATGTATCAATACTTTTCTCCTCAAAGCAGCCCTGTGGGTAAATAGTAGCCTCAGTTTGCATGTAAGGAAAGGGAGGCTCAGAGAAGTCAAGACACCTGTTGGAAATGCACAGCTGGTGAGACTTGGAGCCTGGGGTTCATACCCAGGTCAGATGGAACCTGAGCCGTTGCTCTGCAAACCTTGAGAAAGCCGCGTCTATGCCCAGGGCCTGTGGATAATGGCTTTTCCTCTGAAATTTCAGAAGCTGGGGCTTGGGCCGATGGCTCACTGGAATGATTCATGTGATCTCCTTCTCCTTCTCCCCTCCAGGTCACCGTGGAGTAACAAGTATGACCCTCCTTTGGAAGATGGGGCCATGCCTTCTGCTCGGCTGAGGAAGCTGGAGGTGGAAGCCAACAATGCCTTTGACCAGTACCGAGACCTGTGAGTTACGGACTCCCTTTGCCCCGCAGCTCTTTTGATAGGTAGTTCGTAGGTGAAACGCGAGGCCAAGTCGTCTCCCTTAGACCTGCCACCTGGCTGGCCTAACTAGTAAAAGTTCTGAGCTCCCCCAGCAGGGTGCTGGGCCCTAGTGTGGTCATCGGGTCAGTCGTGAGAGGCTGCTACCTTGCCCGGGCAGTACTCTGCGTCGTGCCTCTCAGGAGCAGCCGGTGCCATTGGGACAGCACCTCCTGTGCGCAAGACTCAGTGCCCGATGTTTCATACACATCATCTTAAATCCTTAAATCCTCACAAATGTGGTCACTGTTCTAGTCCCCATTTCCCAGATGAAGAAATCAAAGTTCAGAAAGATCAAGGTGTTTTGTCCAAGGCAAGAGGCAGAGTGAGGAATCAAACCCGGCTCCGTCTGTCTCCAGAGGCCCGTCTGGTTTTCACTGCACTGCCTGCCCTGACTCTGTTCTTAGCTGGAGCTCAGGGCCCCTGCTTCCAGACCAGTCAGCAGGGCGGGAGGAGTCGAGGTCCTTAAACAGTAGGCCTTGGGCAGCCACCTCTGAGCCAGCATTTTGCTGACTCCCGAGTTGCTGGGGGCCTCAGCCTGCACTTTGGGAAGTGTTTTCGCTGCGTCTGCTTTCTACTTCCGTCCAGTCCCTCCACACCACCAGAAAGGTGGGCACTTAATTAATCCGCCTTGCAAGGAAAGGCTCCAAAGCAGGTTATCCTCTGAAGGGTTTTTTCTTAATCCGTAGAATCTCATTTTTAATTAAGTTCTGTATTGAAAATGTAACAAAACTGTAATACATGCAATGCTACCTCAGTACAAATTCTGTCATTTAGGGGAGGGCGTGGCATACACTTCTGTAAAGGGCCAGATAGTGAACATTGTAGGCTTTACAGGCTACACAAGTCTCTATCACTTTTTCTTTGTTCTTTCTTTTTTATGTATATATTATCCTTTAAAAATGTAAAACCATCTTCTTGAGCCTTGAGGTAGGTGGGAATTGGCCTTCGGTCTACAGGGTGCCCTCCCTGACCTGACCTAGGATATAGGCAAGAAAATGGAAATGAGAGAAACGAAGCATCTGAACGGCTGAAACCACTGTCTGAAAGCTGGTGTTGTTAACACTTCGAGAAGGAGTTTCAGGTCTCCATCTTGCAGGCAGTTGGCGTGGTTTTCCAATTTTTAGCAGATTTGATATAACGCATATGATAAAGAATTTACAAGCTGGTTTGGGAGGAAAGGTGACACTTGTCAGTCTGACACATGGACAGACAAAAAGACCCACAACGCACAAGCAGAAGCTCTGAGGAAACCATGAACAAATGGCCCTGAACATTTCGATAGCCCCCGAATGCGTCGCTGTGTGACTCAGCTTTATCTGCGGTATCTGTCATGTGCCGGTATTGTATATACATTATCTTTAATCTTTTCAAGAACCTCTGGGGGAGATGATTTTCCCTTTTTTACAGATGAGGAGATTGAGGTTCCCAGGGGCTAAATGACTCGCCACAGGACACAGAGGCGAAGAGCTAGGACTTGAGTCCATATTTGCGTGAAGTTTCCACAACTTACTGATTTTCACCGTTAGAGTGAATTCACTGATTAAAGAGTTCTTATGTCGGGCTTCCCTGGTGGCACAGTGGTTGAGAGTCCGCCTGCCGATGCAGGGGACACGGGTTCGTGCCCCGGTCCGGGAAGATCCCACATGCCGCGGAGCGGCTGGGCCCGTGAGCCATGGCCGCTGAGCCTGTGCGTCCAGAGCCTGTGCTCCACAACGGGAGAGGCCACAACAGTGAGAGGCCCGTGTACCGGGAAAAAAAAAAAAAAAGTTCTTATGTCTAGAAATTTGCCCTGTGGTAGAATAGCTCCTCTTCCAGTGATGCTGAGAGATTTCCTCGTTGCTGTCATCTCTGGTGTATTTGTAGTTGGTCTTACCTGGCCATTTGGCAAGAGGCCTATCCAGCTGCTAAATAAGAATTCCCAAGTGGAATCAGTTTCATGGGATAGTGATAATATTGATAATAAGATAGCAGCGGTAATAACAGCAGCTACCAGCCAGGGGCTGGGCGAGCACAGTGTTCACTGCCTCTAGGTCTTATTTGATCTTCACATCAGCCTGTGCAAGAGGATTGTCCCCGTTTTACATATGAGTTGACAGGTTCAAGGAGGTGAAGTCACTTTCCCAACTTCACACAGCCAGTAACGTATTTCGCATGTATGGTCCAGTATGAAACTATCCTTATCCGACTCCAGAGTCCAACAGTTATCCATTCGCCTGACTGACATTTGAGTGTTTGCTAGCCAAGTCCTGGGGTGCCGGCCTTGAATACGGAGGGCCACGTTCCTGCCTGCGCGGTGCATCCACTGTGGGAGGACAAACAATAGAGTGCAAACAGGGCTTCCCTGGTGGCGCAGTGGTTGAGAGTCCGCCTGCTGATACAGGGGACGTGGGTTCGTGCCCCGGTCCGGGAAGACCCCGCATGCCGCGGAGCGGCTGGGCCTGTGAGCTGTGGCCCCTGAGCCTGCGCATCCGGAGCCTGTGCTCCGCAACAGGAGGGGCCACAACAGTGAGAGGCCCGCGTACAGCCAAAAAAAAAAAAAATAGAGTGCAAACAAGTCAGTGTGGTGACCGGACAGGGAGTGACTCGGGCTTTCAGTGGGGGGGCGGGGAGGGGGTGGGACGGAAAGGAGCGGTCTGGGCAGAGGGCTGCCTGTGCCGGTGTCTCCAAGGATCAGAACGAGGCTGGTTCTGATTTCTTAGAGGCTAAACATTTGGGCTGTGATTTCCCAAATAAAGCAATGCAGACGTGTTGGTGCCCTGTGCTGCCGTTCGGGGCCAGGCCCGGGGAAGAGGCCGGTGTTGTCTCTGACTCCTTTCTCCCTCCTGTCTCCCTGGTTCACGTGTATAATGACACGTGGTCAGTCTTAGACGTGTGCCTTCTGTGGGGTCTGGACTGGCCTAACATCGTGGGCATTTCCCCATCACCATTGAAAAGTCTTCACTGTGATCCCCCAATCCTTACAGCGACTCTGTAGGGTAAGTGGGAGTTACCTCATTTAACAGACGATGAAACCGATGCTCAGAGAAGTCCTCCAGTGGTTAACCCGCTAGGAAACGGCAGGAGCTAGGCTCATACCCTCGGTCTCACTCTCTGCACCGCCTCCTGAGAAGGCTCCCCTGCCTGGGCGAGTGTCCCCTTTGAAGGTGGCGTTAAGCCTTAATGACCCGTATTTCTCTGGAGCTGTGCATGGGCCCGCACTCTCCTGTAAAGGTGAGCGGGGCTGCGGGGGGCTGGGGAGGGGGGCGACAGGACAGCTTCCTCCACCCAGTGGCGGATCTAACAGGACAAGCCAGCCCCGGAGGTTCTGGGTTGGTCTGTAGAGGTGGAATCCTGGCCCAGAGAATGCCGTCTGTCCCCAGCGGCGTCAATGTGCTTTTCCGTGGGGGAGGAGAGAGTACAAGGCCTGCAGGTGGCGCCTACAGAGGAGGGCAGGAGGCCCTTTGTGCCCTTGTATGTGAGGGGAGGCCCAGTTCTCCCTGTCACGGCAACCTCAGGCCACCGGGCTGGCTAGAGCTGTCACTGGGCAACCAGAGTCAGCAGTTTCAAAGCACCCTGTGTTAGCAGTGTCCTGAGGATGCCCCCTCCTGAGGCCGTATGTGAGGACCGTTTTCCCAGCTGGACCACACTTGATAAGCCAACTCATTTCTGGTCTAATACTTACGAATGCAAGTCTCCTTTTACTTTCTTTCCTTCCTTTCCCTTCCTCCTTCCCTGCCCCCTCCCTCCCAGTACCTTGCTCGCCTCTGGAAGTCCCCGTCGTCAGAGTGGCCTGTGACTTGTTAGTGGCCGTGTCGGTGACCTTGGCAGGGCCAGAGCCTGAGCTCTTCCCCCTGTGGTTCTGGAGCAGACGGAGATTAGCGAGGGGCTCAGAGGCCTGTGCTGGCCAGTGGTCACTCCAGGTTTTCTAGGGACCAGATTGTTCCAAGGGAGGCAGGGGCAGTAGGTCACGCCTTCCTCTTTATGCTTCACCCCTGCCCCTCCGCAGTATAGACCTCTTCCCGCAGGAAGGAAGACTCCTTTGCCGTCATCCCAGTGAAGGAAGCCACAGCGCTCCTCCATGGATTCTTCCACCTGCCCGCCTTTCACGTGGATACGTGGGCTCAGGCGGCGGTTCCTCTGAGGGGAGGCTCCCTGACACTGCCTCACGTCTGCTGGCTCTGGTTGCCGAGTTGCTGCCCGAGCAGCCGGGAAGATGGCCCGTGTCCTGGGCTTGCCGAGGGGTGCTGGAGCCTCGGGCAGACCCACCCCTGCCAGAAGGAAGAGCGGGTGATTGAAAGGACGCCGTCAGGAGAGGACGAGCACACCATCGCTCCCAGGAGGGCTGGGTGCGGACGGCTGCCGCTCCAGTGGTGTCCCGCTCCAAAATGGGGCTTGGCCTGTGCCCCCCGGGGGCTGAGGACTGTGATGAGCAGGCCCATCCCCTGTACTAGCCCCGACTTTAATTCCTGACCACCCGGTGTTTGTGAATTCTGGGACCCTGCTGGATTGCAGAGTTACGGCTGAGTTTGGCTTGTGCTCCGGCCTCTCAACCACTCCCCGCCTCAAATGACTGCAAGCTGCCAGACTCTGGCCCTCGGGCTTAAAATTAGAACCCCCTTGTGTTGCGGGAGCAGCTGTGCTGTAAGGAGCCTTTGGGGCTCCCTTGTTCCACGATTCCTAGCACGAAGGACCCTAGCTCTACACTGGGAAGGCCGCACTGAACTCAGCTCGCAGAGATTTGTTGGCTTCTGAAGGGCTGCGGGTTTGACAGAAGAAAAACGGGGAATTTCCTGGCAGTCCAGTGGTTAGGTCTCTGCGCTCTCACTGCTGAGGGCCCGGCTTCAGCCCCCTGGTTAGGGAACTAAAATCTCACAAGCTGTGTGGCACAGGGAAAAAAGGAAAAGAAAAAAAAAACAAAAACAGGAAAAAACAAAACAAAAAAAGAGGCCTAAGGTGCTCTTTCCTGCCACGTCCTCCTCCGGCGTGGACCTCTCCCCCTCCCCAGCTGTTAGCTGTGCCTTAAGACTGAACCTGTGGCCACGGTAGTGAAGACAGCTTCCCGGTTCCGCTTCCTCCTGTGCTGGTCCTGGCCCATCAACCTTGTTCTTCCTCCTGATGTTCTCCTTAACACGATGAGTGGAAGGAGACCTGGGGAGCGTGGAGCCAGCTGAGATGCGATCCAGGCTGGGCGAAGGGGGCTTCTCTGCCGTGAGAGAGAAAAGCTTCTTCCCCAGCATCCTGAGGGAAAGCCTAGGCTTCTGTCCTTGGGCTCTGGGCTTTGATCCCTGGGGCTGTAAAGGTTTTGACTTTGTAGGGAATTGGGATGTGGAACTGGTATGGTCCGAGTGAGGGGCCAGGCCAGGGACACACTGATGAACAGGCCCTCTGGCTTGCAGCTCCGGTGGGGATGTGGTCCCCCTCTCTCCTGCCTGTGCACAGCATTTCTCCATAGAGCTTAAAAGTGCCAGCAGTTTGGAGCACAGCTCCTTTCCCAAGGTGGGCAAGTGGCGTGTAGGGGCCCAGGGAGGTGAGCTGTGTGTCCTGCATGATCCCTTTGAAGCCCCGCAGTTCCTGGCTTCCCCCCTGCTCCTCCCGGGTCCCTGCCACGTTCTCACCCTCCCACCCTCCCGTCCCTCCCACATTTACTGATGCCTTCTTTGCCGTCACCAGTGACAGAAAGGGATTGTGGTGGTAACTTTTCCCCAAGAGAATAACTGTTAAGCAACCGTTGATAGCACAACTCTGATTTTAGATTAAGAATAGTCCATTGGCCGAAAATGCTCAGGAGACGACAGGCAGGTTTTGCTGGAGTGCTGTCACTGGGGGAGGTCCTGATCGACTCTCCAGCCATCTGGAACGTCATCACTTCTCTCCCCCCAAGCCCTCCCACCTGGGTCGCCGACATCCAGGCTACTCTCATTCTCTGCCAAGCCCCAAGATGGTTTCCTGGCTCTGATTCATGGGCTGGCTCAGTTAGCCCCTGGGGAATAGGGAGAGGTCACAGAAAGGGCCTCCTCTCGGGTGGCTGGCTCACAGGGTCACTGCTTTCTTGGCAGAGTTGTCTCTGCTTTCTCAGGCCTCAAGCCTGGGGTAGCTCGTCGGTCACAGCACCTCATCACGTGACCTAAGTGAGCCATCTTTCTTGGGAGAGACTTAGTAGAGGGTCAGCACTTGCAGCTGCCAGAGAAACATCTTATTTGTGGTGTGAGCCACTAGTTGGCTGCCGTGAACCCCGCGATCAGTGCTTTGAGTTTTCAGGTTCCCAGAGAAGATGGGAAACCTTCCCCGCTCTGGCGTTCACACTGGGTCCTCTGTCGGCCCAGGTTCTGCTGAGACCAGATGTTCTAACCAAAGGGGCTGGCACTGCGTTCTTGCAGAGGTGATTGCTCCCATCCGTGCCAGGCATCTCGCCCCGTGCTCTGCGATCCTTGGCTCTTGGCTTGCAGCAGATAATACCTTCAAACATGCGGTTGCAATTTATTGGCCTTATAAGTTAATTTTAGTGGGTGTGCGATTGATTGAAATCAAAGCTTAACGAAGGCCAGAGTCTAGGGGGTGGGGGAGCGGGGCGGGAAGGCATTTTGTGTTCTTCCTTTGCTTCGGGGTCTGAGATAATCTTCAAAAGCCTTAATTAGGTTTCCTAATCAGCCCTTCTTGTCTGGAAGACGTTTACAGAGTGAAACAAGGCTGGCGTCCCTGTGGCAGCCCCAGAGCCTGCGAGCCTCTCCGGCAGCGGCCGGGCGCTGGCAGATGGGCCTTCCCCCGGCTCCCTGCCTCCTCTCCCCCGCTGGGACCGGGTCACAGTCGTGGCTGTTTCCGCTCCTTCCTTCCATTCTCTGCGCCTCTGTCAGATGACGTTTGAGCGACACCAGCCCAGCGAAGGCAGGGCATCCATGTTCCTGTGAGGAAAAAGTTTGTTGCCTTGGTTTCTTGGGTCCTTGAAACTCCATGTTCCCAGCTGCCGTCTCAGACCTCTTACCCTGGGCTCCCCGGGGCTACCCCTTCCTGGGATGTGAGCATTGGGCCAGTGTTTCAGTCCTGATGGGAATCGAGGTGGCACCGGGAGGCTTTCTGACGAAGTGGAGGTAGCAGGAGTCTGGGAAGCAGCTCACTGGTGGGCGGTGGGGACACCCTGGCAGCAGGCACAGACACCTCCCAGCAGAAGTCACCGTATCCGGGTCAGGCTGCAGAGTCGGGGAGGAGCTGGGCTTTGGAAGAGACTTGGCCTTGATTCTCTGGTCTGCCCTCACTCACTGACTTGGGGCGAGTGGTCCGCTTTCTGGCCTCTGTTTCCTTCTCTGTCAGCAAGGTGCCACTGCCCATCTTGGGGGGTGGGGGTGGGGGGTGGGTGAGGGCAGTCAGTGAGGCGCTGTTCCCAAGGCTCACCTTGCACTCACGGTGTCCACTCGCACCTTCGAGTGTGACAGGATTACCCTCATCTTGCAGCAGTGACCTGTGTGGATGTGTTTTGTACTGTGGCTGGGGGGTGGTTTCGGTGCAGACGTGGTGAAGCAGCGGGCCGCGTTCAGAGGCTCCGGGTTCTGGCGGGGCTCTGCCATAGACCGCAGCGAGACCTCGAGTGAACTCTGTGTCAGGAATGGAGGGAAGTAGTTCCCGTCTGCGGTGATGGGAGAGAGCACTTAGGATGGAGCCACAGACACTTCCCGAGAGCCTGCCGTGCTCTGAGCACTGCAGGTGACATGGGGGTGGTCAGGCGGGCCCCTTGGGCCCAGCAGGGGTGAGGAGGTACACAGGGGAAGAAGTGAACAAATGAACAAAGGACTCGCACCCTTTGGCAAGTGCTGAGAAGGACCAAAAACTGGGCGCTGCATCTCTAGCAGTGGCCGGGGAGGGGCCGTGGGTTGACTGGAGCGGGCGTCCCTGTCGCAGAGGAGCATCGTCAGAGCAGGCCTGGCTGGCATCTGGGAACTTGGATTTGGGAGGTTTAGTTCCATTCCCTGATAGGAGGCGTCACGACGTGGAAACTGTCGCGCAAACGCTATGGTTTGTGCAGAACTGCGGCCTCCGTGCTGGAGTCCGGAGCTGCAGTGTGTGCCAGGCAGAGGAGCTCAGCAATAAGAACCCTGGGCACCAAGGCTTGGGGCTGGGGGGTGCGCTCCCCAGGGACAGCACTTCACATGCGGTCCCGGCCCATCGCTGGGGAATTAGGTGCACCTCGTGTGATTCCCCGGGGTGGGGCAGGGGCGGTCTTGGGAGCCTGTACCCGGTTCCCTCCCTCGGCGGCTTGTGCCCTGTCTCCTTGGAATAACTCACGGCTGCCAGCACGGCTCTTCTGAGTCCTGTGAGTCCTCCTAGCGAATCATGGAAGCTCGGGTGGTCGTGGGGAGCCAGGCTCAGCCATGTAACCTGGTGGGGAGGGGCTCGCTGGTGTGGCCAGGGGACAGGAGCCATGCGGAGAGGTGCATGGGCCCTCGTCCGGCACAGGCCTGGGGTGTAGTCCTCAGCACCTGGGAAACGGTCTGGAGGGTCCCGGGGTACGTGGGACAGCTCTGACTGTATGTCCTGAGAGATTCCTCCAGAAGCCGTTTGGAGGCTGGAGTGGGAGACCCTGACCCGGACTCCTCCTATTCTGGTTGCTTGGCCCTGACCGCTCTCCCACTAGTCTGGCTGAGCGACACCTGTGGTTTGAGGTTACCCTGTGTTCCCCACCCCCAGAAACAGCCAGGCCAAGTTACCTTCGGGCTCCAGAGTCAGAACCCAGCCGGGAGATGGGTGGAAGCACTGAGCAGAGTAAGCGTGAGGTGATGCAATCGTTCAGGAAAGTTCTGGGGCAGGTGAGACCTGGACCATCAGGATTGGCCGTTGGCCTGGCTGCCTGCCCCTTGACACAGGTCTGGGTGGCCCCCGCCACATGAACCTCTTCCCCCTTGCCCGGAGGTGGAGGACCTCTCCCGTGTCTGAAGGTCTCCCGAGGGACCCTGCCACAGTGCCGCTTGCTACACATCCTGTGCCCCAGGGACCGCATGGTAAAGGTGGGGAAGTCGTGTCTGGCTCTGAGCTTATCGGCAGCGTAATTAGTGTTTGGCTTTCCACATACATTATTTGTATCCTCAGCCATGCGTTTGGAGGGCCTCTGGGACCCTGCCCTGCCTGCTGTGGGCCTCCGGCTGCATCTTGGGCCAGTGAGAGTGCTGGAGGCAGCTAAGGGGGAAACCAAGGTCGCCTCAGCTGCGCTTTTTTGATTGAGTGGGAGACGCGTGGAGAGAAGCCCTGTCTGCTTTGGGGGGAGTTGGGTCGAGTCGCTTCCTGCTCTCGTGGTGTAAGTTTCAGCTGCTCTGAGCCCTGCTCTGAAGTAGGGGCGTTTCCTGCGGTTCCCAGAGCCCGTGCACGCAGGGTCCAGACAGGCCACTCGTTGCCCCCCAGCCTGGAGGCCAGTGATGGTGCGTCCACGTGGGTCCCCTTCGCCAGGCTCCTGAGGCTGTGCCCAGGGTCTGCTTACCTTGGCACGCGCTGTCTGCTTTTCATCTGCTGGAAGAAAGTTAAATGGAAATCAGGAGTGTGCAGAAAACAAGCTCATTTGCAAACATGATCCCCGAGTCGGCATCAAGGACTCTGGTTCCTCCAGGATTCCTGGGTTTCTGTCACCGCACGGCAGGCAGTCACGCTTCGGGTTATGTGGCTGCACGTGTTGGGGTGAAGTGAGGACCGGCGTCCTCCGGTGGTGGTGCTCCCTGGGCCTGCCAGGCACCCTGCGCTGCCAGGGACGCTGCTGCGTGCAAGTATCAAGGGTGGGTGGTCTTCCAGCGGTTCAGCCAGCAGGCCTCTGCTGCCACCTTGAAGTGGAGGGCCCTCCTTCCAGAACTCCCAGTGCAGGGTTCTTGGTGTTGCCCAGACTCCTGGCCACTTGGTATACCCCTTCCTTCCTTCCCTGACTGTCTTCTGCATCTTGAGGCAGCATTGTGTACAGCGGCGCGTGTGTGTGTGTGTGTGTGAGAGAGAGAGAGAGAGAGAGTGTTTACCTAAGTCCAGCCCCACAGGCTAAACCAGGGCCATGAGAACAGGACGTGGCTCCGGGGCAGCCAGCTCCCCAGTTCTCAGCTGTGTGACTTGGGTGCATTCCTTTCGCTCTCTGGGTTTCCACCATCTTAACTGTAGAATAATGTATGCAAAGCCCCTGACACAGAATGGGTTCTCAAAAACGGCAGCTCTTGGGCGATGGCGATGGCACCTCCAGAAGGCCTTGACCGTCCACATCCTCCTGGGTGGGCAGTGTGTTTACGGGTAGCCCGGAGAGGCAGAGGATGCTCACGGGTGGCATGCAGTGTGGACGGCGTGGCCAGGTGCCAGGCCAGCTCGGCGGCCCCTGCAGCAGAACCATTGTTTCCAGAGAGGCCTTCATTATTCCTCTTTAAGTAAAAAAATAAAAACCTCGTAAAGCGAGGCTGTAAAGCGCCGCAGCCACGGTCCAGATGTGCACGTCTAAGTGCAACTGGCATTAAAGTCGCGCACGCCTAAGCCGATCGGCATGTTTGCTCTGGGGATCGTTGCACCTGTGTGTGCTGGAAGGAATGTCCACGGAATACCTGTCCCGTGTCCGTGGGCAGATTCTGGGACGCGTTCCAGAAACCATGGTGGAAACGGCTGTCACTGGAGGTGTGTAAGCAGAGTTTTGGTCAACTTCAGATGTTCGGAATCTGCGCTGTGACACTCACACCGGCCCTCAAGCAGCCGCCTGATCCTGGAGTGTCAGAGCTGGAAGAGACCCTAGTGAACCCCAGATCCAGCGTCTTCATCTTACAAATGAGAAAACCACATCGGTGCCGCATAAATATTCCTTGCCTTCCTCTTGGCTTTGTTTAATGAAGCCGACTGCAGAAGCTCACACCCCAGCACCTAAGGTTGTGGCCTTGTGCTGCCCCCCCCCACCCCCCACCGACTCGTCTGGGTTTGGGGGTGACTGCCCGTCCTCCGAAGCGCAGGTGTCGTCGTGCTGCCAGAGATCCGCATGCCCAGTCCTGGGAAGGCTGCCCAGCCCACTTTCAGCTAAAGGACCACGTCTGAATGAACCCTGCTCCCAGCAGATCTGTGCTGGCTGTGGTTCTTTTGTGGGGGTCCTGGCATGTGACTCATTACCTGTTGGGGCCTCTGTATTAGAGCCACAAGTCCGCTATTCTCCCAGGAGGCGATTTGATGGGAAAGAGGGAGGGCCAGCCTCCAAGCCGATTCCAGTCCCGGCTTCCCTGTTACATGCGCAGCCCCGCGTTGGCCATGCCTGGTTACAGCCCAGATTCCTGAAGCGAGTTTCCATCCTGGTCTCCACGCACACCTCAGCCTCACACACTCCATAAAGCTTTAGGAGCCGAGCTAGGTTTTGGGGTTTTGTTTTTTTTTTTTTTTTTTTTTCCTTTTGTGAAGTAGGTCATTTTGGGTATGAAGTATTAGGTTTTCCCCTTTGTCTCCTCCTCCCCAGCAGTCCTGAGGTTGGAGAGTTATGGTCATAGAATCTGTATGTGTGACGCTGACTTTGGTCAAGTGGAGGAGTGCATTTCAGGGGGAAACGACATAGCTCTCTGGGAAGAAGAGAGTCACCAACACCCCAGGCTTTTCGCTGATCCAGGTTCAGGGTCTAACTCGCCCAGGCACTTCAGTGTATTTGGCTGTGTGGGTAAATAGCCAGCCCACCTGAGGGGCTTGCCTGTGGCTCCTGGCTTATCCAGCACAGAGCTGTGCCCTGGTGACCTGGTCTTTTGAAGTTTATGAAACCTGGTTGTGATCAACATACTGTTTTTCAGATGGTGGGACTTAACGGAGCCAATCCAGGTGCCCCCATCTCCTTAATGCCAGCTGTCTGAATTCTCTGCAGTTCCATTTGCCTTAAAAAAAAAATACTAATCTGCTGGGAAGATCTTGAAAGCCACCAACTGTAGAGCCGATGGCACTTGGTTGAAAGACTTCACTCTTGGGTGGACATCAGGGCAGCGTTTTCCTCTCGTTGTTCCCGGGTTGGTCTGGGTCGGTCTATCGGTTCCCCTACTGATGTTCCTGGAACTCTGAAAGGCCCCACTGTTCCCTGGTTCGACTTTCCAAGCCAGCTTCTCTGCAGTGTCCCCACAGACTGTCCCTGTGTCCCTGTGGCTAACAGGTCATTCACCCTCCTCACCGTGTGTGCGGATTTCAACCCTCACTTCCTGAAGGTACCAGGGCGAAGAAAAGCCCAGGGGTTTCGTCTTTGGGCGTCCACGTTTTAAAGATGTTCCCCGAGCTGCCCCCTTGACCAGAGACCTCTGGGCCTTCCCTTTTGTGCCCAGCGTGGCTGGGCCACGGCAGTGGTCCTGGGACCGTCCTCCCTCCCTCCCCCGTGGAGCAGGGGCAGAGCACAGGCAGGCCGGGTGAGCCCCTCGGCCGCCCGCTTGCAGCGCCAGGCCACTCTTGGTGCCTCGTTCACGTTGCCGTGCGCGGCCCGAGAGCGAGTCGCCAGGGATGGCAGAGCCCCCTTATTGAAATAGCATGTTAGCATTTAAACAATATTAATACTATTTGACTCATTAAATATACAAAGGCCAGTTAAAGTGCTTCCATGTGTGTGCTGTTAGTTCTGGCGGGCGACTCCTCAGATGGCTTTATGTGGTTTCAGACAACATTTTAGCACATTCTTAAAATACCCACAAAAGCCTTTATGTAAAAACTCATAAATGTGAACCACATAAAAATTATTTTTTTTCCCCGTTTCATGTCATTATGATCAAAGTACAGTAGGTAAGAATAAATTCCCAAAAACTTGTTGAGGTCCCTCTTTAATTAACACTTCACGCGCAGAGCAGGGCCGTAAACCGTGGGACGGGGGCTGTCGGTGCCCCGCGGCCACTCTGCCGCAGAGTCTGGCCTTCTGGGCGATTCTGAGCCGGCCCTTTCTCATCACGCGTCCTCCAGTCCCTCTGTCCTGGAGCATCAGGTTGAGACGCGCAGCCGTGCGCGTCCCCAGAGGTCCCTTTAGGTGAATGGAACGTGAGTCTGCTCTTAAGCAGCACGAGGAAGAGTGGCCCCTCTGGTGCTGCTGCCCTCATCTCTTTACTGAAAGTCAGATCGCCTGCAAGTTAGGGTACTACCCGACGGGACACTCTCCCCGCTATGAAACCAATTACGGAGGTCACGTGGCTCCGTGGAAGGGTGCTCGTGATTCCAGCCAAGTGAGGAAAGCCGAGCCCAGCCCAGTCCCCTTGCTGTGCCTACAGTTACATAAAAAAGTAAGCATCTGGACAGAGACTGGAGGGGAATTTGGAAAAATGAGATTTATGGGATAAGCTGGTTTATGGTGTTGTGGGCTAAATTTTAAACTTCCTTTTTTAAAAATAATGTTCTTCTAATAAAGTTTTTAATTTGGGGGAAGAATAGTAACCCACGTGAGCATCAGAGTCGAGCTTGCATCTTTACCTCCTTTGTCTCCAACATTTTGTAACTCTGGACCTGGTCAGTGTGGCCCACAAGGGAAGCTGAGGATGCCAGGGAGGAGCTGCCTGGAGTGGAGCCTGGCCGTGAGGTGGGACTTGGGAGTGGAAGTGGCCAGTTCCGCCCCGCAAAACGGTAATGCTGTTGTTGTATTTTTCTGGAAGAAAACAGAAATCTAAGGGAGGGGACTGAGAGGGCTCAACCACAGGCCACCCGGTGCTTTTGAACTGGTTGCCAGGTGGTGTCGAGGTGGGTTGTCAAGCCACCAGGCCCTCTGCGGGTTCCCTCCCAGGGCAGCCTGACCTGCCCTCCCCCGAGTCCCACCACAGAGACAAGAACAACACTCTGGGCTGGAAGGCGCCTGAGGCGGGGCGGGGTGGGGGGGGGCGCGGGCTTCGAGGGGCAAGAGGATGAACACGCCCGCTGGGCCTCGCGCCTTCGCTCCAGGAAAGGAGGAATTAGCGGCCCGCTTCTGCCAGCGCAAGAAAAGCCACATTTTTCAAAGTTGTTTTTTCCCTTTTGATGTGGGGCTGCTCTCCCGACAAGCAGGCAGAAAGGGAAAACTATGCGATGGAACCCGGCCATCTGTCACCGAAAGGACGGGTGTTGGCGGGTCTGCCCTGGGCTGCCCCTCCCGCCCGCGGTGGTGCTGCCCTGCTTCCCGGGGAATTCGGGGAGGGGGCACCAAAACCCCGGAGCCCGTGCCGCCCGCCCACCTGAGTGAGGGGTCTGGTCCCAAGGTGACCGATGCGTCCCCACACGTCCCAGGAGCGCTCCAGGGTGGCCCAGTGTGTGACCAGCTCCCTGCAGGGCTGGGCCGGGTCAGGGTGGCCCTGTGGAGGGAAGTGAGGGGGCCTCAGGCTCTACGCCAGAACACTTACCTACTTGGGGTTTGGGGAGGGATCTAGAACAAGGGAAAGCGCCTTCCTGAGTGGGGTCCCCGAGTGCCCAGCGTTGGCCAGTTTCCCGGAGTTGCCCCGGGCTGGTGCCGAGCTCGGGCCTGCAGGTGTGTCTCCATTCTCCCGTGCTCTCCCCTCGCGGTTCTACGCTCTGCTGCCCTGGTCGGAAGCCAGAGTCCTCAAGCCCTCAATCTTTCCTTTCCCTCAGTCCCTCAACCTCAGTCCCTCAATCTTCTGACCAGCGTTTAGCCCCGGGGCTGGCACCTCATACAGCCTCCTGCTGTCACCTGCCTTCTGGGGCCGACTGGCCAGGGGAGACAGCTGTGAATTTCACTTGACAGCTCAATCGCAATGGGTAGCGCGGGATGGAGCAGTGGGGACAGTCTCCCTGAGGAGTGCTGGTGGGGAGGGCGTGAGGGGAACAGACCTAGGTGTGGACCCTCATGGCCACGCCCAGTGGGCCTGCGGCGGGTCAGAGCCAGAGACAAAGCAGCCGCGGGGCCCTGCAGCTCACCAGCGTGAAGAGGGGACTACCTCTTCCGTCTGTCTCTCGGTTACACCCTGGTGTATATCACATACTGGCCTTTGTACGAAAACTTTTTAGTTCGAAAGAGTTTGATTTACAGCAAAATTATCCAAAAAAGAGTACAGAGAATTCTTGGTATACCCATCGCTTACATTCTCTAAATATTAGCAATTACCAGGTATATTTTTTATTATGTAACAGCATTATCGAGGTGTAATTCATATACGTGTTTATTTTTATTACTTGTTTTTGTTATGAAAATAATCATCTTTGGTCAGGTATCTACTTTCCTGTATTGTTTTTGTCTTTCAACAGTCCTAGAAAGTAGATACCGTCCCTGTTTGTTTGGTTTTTTAAATATTTATTTATTTATTTATTTGGCTGTGCCGGGTCTTGAGTTGCAGCGTGTGGGATCTTTTAGTCGTGGCATGCGGGATCTAGTTCCCTGACCAGGGATCAAACCCGGGCCCCCTGCATTGGGAACGTGGAGCCTTAACCTTAGCTGGACTACCAGGGAAGTCCCAGTACTGTCCCTGCTTTATAAAGAAACTAAGGCCTAGTTCGCACAGCCGGTAGCTGGTAGCTCTTGATAAGTAGTCATTGGGCGGATAAGTGCGTGACGTAACTGGTGACTGGCGGGGCAGGCATGGGGACCTGCGCCTGCCTGACTCCCCAGCCCGTGCGTCTCGGTGCCTGCCTGCTGCTCACATCTGAGGCCGCGGCCCCGGGCCTCCTGGAGAGTCCCGGAGTGCGCCTGCCGCACCACTGATGCAGGGTTAAATGGGGTCAGAGAGGCCACAGACTTTCTGGTAAGGAGTGTGCTATTAGCCACCAGAGACTCCATCTTTCCAGAGTCGTAGTTGGTCGTCAGCAGAATCTGAGGCGCTGCACGTCAGCTGGTGGGTTCGCCTTTGCTTTCTGAGCTCCCCGGACCTGTACGGACAGCCGCTGCCTCGGTGCCCTTGAATTTGGGGTCCTTGCCTGATTTCCTTTGCTCCTGTGGCCTTTTCTTTCCCTCCTGCATTTGATCTGAATTAGGAATTTTTCCGTATTGCCTCAGACTTGCAGAGGAAGCTCGGTCCCAACCTTAGCCCTTCATTTCAGGCTATACAGTGTTGCAGCAGGTTGCTCTGAAAAACCCACAGAAGCCCCAGTGTGTGCAGGCCCTGCCTGGAGCGTTCCGGGGGGAACAGAGCTCTGTCTGCTCTCAGTGGGAGAAGTCTGGGCTGTCGTTGCTCTGCTTTTCCTGTTTTCCGCCTGTCAAGTAGCCATCCCAAAAGATAGGAGTGTCATGTGATCATGATTACTCAATAGTAATGACCCCCATTGAGGGTCTGTCACATGTCACACATGTTCTGGATCCTTCTTCTGGAAGGAATGTGAAGCCCAGAGGAGTGGAGTCAGCTTGCCAAAGGCCACAAAGCTAGAGGAAGGGCATCTCAGACTCAGATTCACCTTCTGGACTCCTAGTTCCGTGTTCATTCTGTGAGCCCTCCACCCGAAAGGATGCTGCGTCCCCTCCCCTGACCAACGAATGCTCAGGACACATGCAAGAATCAACCCTGGAACCACCGTAGGGAGGGTCGTTAATCCCAGAGGGACATTTAGATGAATCTTTGCCAAATGGCCACCCCTGGGACCTGGGATGATGATCTGTATGTATTTTGACGGGCTTAGCATCTCATGGACACGTGGGCCTGTTTCCTGCAGGTATTTTGAAGGCGGCGTCTCATCTGTCTACCTCTGGGATCTGGATCATGGTTTTGCTGGAGTGATCCTCATAAAGAAGGCTGGAGATGGATCAAAGAAGATCAAAGGCTGCTGGGACTCCATCCACGTGGTGGAAGTGCAGGTACAGCTCACCGCCCCCCCCGCCCCCGCCCCTGCAGCTGGCAGCCCAAACAGTGCGGCCTGTTCCCTAGCAGGTGCTTCTTGATGGGGATATGTTGTGACATATGCTGCTGATTCCTTAAAGTGTCCACAGCCATGTGGATAAAGATAAGTCAGGATCGCAGTAGTCACTGATGAAAAAGATCCCCAAAGAACTTGGATACAGTGACCGCAGATTCGGCCCCTTTAAAAACCATTTGGGATTCTATAAGGTCATGTCATGGTGACATGTTAGGAAGGGACATGTTAGAATGACCTGAATTCAGGGGCCGTTCGGGCTCTCCTCAGCTCAGGGTTGTGCCCAAGGCTCTGATCTCTGTCTCATCCTACAGGAGAAGTCCAGCGGTCGCACCGCCCATTACAAGCTGACCTCCACGGTGATGCTGTGGCTGCAGACCAACAAATCCGGCTCTGGCACCATGAACCTCGGCGGCAGCCTTACTAGACAGGTAGAGTGGTCAGTGCCCCCGGCTGCAGCCCCAGGGCTGGCCGTGTGTGGCGATGCGTGAGCAGCTGCCCCACAGAGGGTCCTGGGGCAGCCCCTGCACCTGACGTGATCTCCCCACAGGCCTGTCCGTGTTTCCCGACATGCAGTCACGGGAGGTTTTACTTGGGGTCAAGGTGTTTATGTTAAGATGCTCCCGTGATGTTTAGGGTGTTACCGCTGGTAACATTTTAGAATGGATTGCTTTCTCAGTTGTGGCTTAGATGATGTATTAGGGCTGTTGGTTGCAGGTGACGGAAGTAAAACTCTCACTGACTTAAGCGAAAATGGAAGTGAGTCAGCTCACCTAATTGTGACGTTCGGACGTCGTTCAGCCCGCCTGGGTCTAAGACACGAGTGATGTGGGCAGGCCTCTGGCTCTCCACGCGGGGGCTCCTGGCAGCCTCTGGCCATCCTGGGGGAGAGCCTCTCTTGCAGAGCAGGTCTGCCGTGTAACCCCAGGAACGTCTCACTGCCGGGTCGGGTTACTTGTCCCGGACAGAATCACTTCCTGACGCTAGGGTCATGTGACTACCCATGGTCGAGGAGACGAACAGGGGTGTGGGTGTTGATTTCCTAGAGTGAAATCAGGCAGCTTTCTCACAGTCGAGAGAGGGCTGCGTGTGGGCAGCCGGCAGCCACTGGACAATGGAGAGGTGCTTTCTGCAGCGAGAACGGATGGCCGTGATCTGGGGGTGGGGGTGGGCAGTGAGGAGTGACAGCCGCCAGGGGGCCAGCCTCGGGGCTTGGCAGCGGGCTGCTGGGGGACAGTAGCCAGGTCCCTAAAAGGAGAGAAAGGACTGAAAAAGGAGCTACAGGGATCCCGAAGAGGGAGAGCCTGTTAAGCCTCCGAGCGGGTTTACCGGCCTCCCCAGGCAGGTGCCCTGTGGTACACGCCTGCTCTCTGCTCAGCTCGGGCCCCTGCAGCGGTGCTCCAGGGATGCAGGGGTGCAACGGAATGATAGTCACCGGCATCCTCCACTATGCACCCCAGCAGGGCACTTTTCAAAACTCAGAATATTCGTTCACCTCATACAGAAAAAATGGGTCAAAGCAGTCCAAAGACTGCTTGAGTCACAGGGTCTTGACATGGGAAGAGTTCAGAGGTCATCTCCAACCTGACAGGACAGTTTGTGCCGCTCTGCTCAGGTGGGACCAGGGAGCCCGCTGCCTTGGGGGATAACCCGTTCCTTTCCCATCCGTCTCCATAAAAAGAGGCATCCAGAATGGGCCCCGTGCTGCTCTGTTGGCACCTCACAGGTGTGCAGTTGGCTAAATGGCCCCCCACTGGCTCCCCACCCCCCGCATCTCTTTTCCCACGAGCTGTTGACGGTCCAGGGATTTCCCCTTCTGTTCTTGTGCAGTTGATCTTTCTTAAAATGAGGTTTTACATGTGAACTCATGTTTTGGTTTTTGTCCATTCTGCCAGGGACAGATAATGTCGAATCTCGGTTTTGGTCGTCCAGGTGTTAGCTGTTCCTTCCGGCTTTCTTCCTTGCACATTAACTAAGATGACTCTGTCTTCATATTAGTTCAAGGCCAAGTTGGGAGCCCTCCAGCCTGGCTACCAGACTTCCATAGCGGGGAGACATCAGTCTGATAACCGTCCTTCTAGGGCACTGGTCTTCAGGGTGAGCTTGTCCAGCTCTGACTCACCGCCTAAGCAGGGCTTCGCATTTCCAGATAGATGCCGTTTGAGCCACCTGTGGTTGAACGCCGCCTGCCGTTTCCCAGCCGGCTCCCTGCCGTGCTAGGACCAGGTGACTGCAGGCTTGGCCGTGGCTTCTCTCTCTTCACCCTCAGGGCTCAGCGTGTCTCTGCACTTCAGGCTCCTTTGATGTGGCGAGAAGCGTTGCTTTGCTCTGTTTCCCACCTCTCTGGTCCTGAACGGCCCGGCCAGGCAGGAGGGCTCTCTGAGAGCCTCTGCTCTGCAGCTGGAGGGGACCTTCCTGCCCACAGTCTAGTCCAGGAGGGACTAGCGTCAGCACCACGGAAGAGCTTGTCAGAAATGCAGAGAGCTTGGGGCCCTACACAGACCCACCAAATCAGGATCTAAAGTTCACAAAATTCTCCAGGTAATTTATGTGCACATTAAAATTTGACGAGTGCTACTCTTTGGGGTTCTGCACCTAATTCCATCTTGGGGGGCGGCTCCCCATGCCACCAGCAAGCAGTACTCCAGACACCAGCAGGGTGTCCTACAGTTCACCTATGAGCCTGACACTCTACCTGGAGATAGCATCAGATCCCACAGGTTCGGGGCTCAGTCCCACAAGACTGCCTGCCCTCCTCCCCTGAGACACACCTTCCAACGCTAGTGGCAAGTCCAGGTTGTCCCCTGTGCTTCTGACCTACTGGCTACAAATCAGAGGTTCCCATGACCCCCTACTTGGGTTCGATTAATTTGCTAGAGCTGCTCACAGAACTCAGGAAACCTATTTACTCATTAGATTGCAGATTTATTCCAAGGGATATTTAAAGGTTACGAATCAACAGCCAGATGAAGAGATCCACAGGGCGAGGTCTCAAACAAAGGAGCTTCGTTCTCACGGAGTTTTGGGGCCCCTGGAAGCATTTTGGTTCCCCAGCCTGGAAGCTGATTCCCATCTTTCGTGGGGTTTTGTGGAGACTTCATTACATAGGCATGATGATTAACTCGTTGGCAACTGGTGATTGATTCAACCTCCAGCCCTTCTCCCCTGCCTGGAAATCAGAGAAAGGACTAAAAGTTCCACCCCTCTATTTATGGTTGGTTCCCCTGGCAACCAGCCGCCATGCTTAGGTACTTTCCAAAAGTCACCTCATTAACATAAACCCAGTTGTTATGAGTGACAAGGCACCCATTTCACCTTTATGGCCCTGAAGCGATTGATTTCAGGAACTGGAGACAAGAGACCAAATATAACCAAAGATGCTCCCATTGCTCTTACCGCCCGGCAAATGCCAAGGGTTTGGGAGCGGTGAGCCCGGAACCATGGATAAAGACCAGACGTACGTGAGAAATGTATTGGTCATCCGAATGACCAAATTGTGTATTTCTTATAAATCACAGTATCACAGCTGCTGTGTACCTTTCTCTTGCCCATCTTTGGCTTAGGTGTCATGAGCAACCCATCTTCAAGGTTTCCCTTCCAGGTGTGTGAGGTGAGCTGGGAGCTTGGACTGGAAGGTGCCGCCTCCCCTGGAGCAGACTTGTCTTCACTTCTGCTACACGTGCTACTTGAAGCTTCTGAGCAGGTTGAAGACCCTCGTTTAAGAGTCCCGTTTAGGACTTTTAACGGCCCCACCCCAAGGGAAGGCCTTAACCCAGTGCCGGTGCAGGGCAGTGGTGCCTTTGTGTGACAGGAAGAGGAAGCACAGACAGGTAGCTTGGCCTGAGTCTTCTCTGAGACTTGGCTGCAGTGCAGCATCCCTCAAGACGGCCTCAGGAGGGGGCCTTCCTCGGCAGAGATGACCGTTGCCATCCTCATCCTGGGGGCGCCTGACTTCATGAGGATTCCTTTTAATAGCAAAATGGCTTTTTCCGTAAGAGGATAATTACGCTTTTCGTAGCCATTAATTTTTTAAACTGTGGCAGGAAGGATAAATGTAGTAGCTCTTTTAAGTGCAGTCACAAAGGCGTCTCCGTGCACGTGAACAGTAGAAGTGCAAGGCAGGTGCCTGGGCCACGTGTCGGAGCCTCACACTCTCCGTGCAGAACCTGCACCACCTCTGCTGTGTCACGGGGCCTGGAGCCACAGGGGATCTCGGGGGTCCCCTTCTCTGGCCTCTGGGCAGGGCTGTCCCCACACCGTCCCAGAGGCTAGTGCTCACTGGGCAGAGACCATCCTTTTGCATGGGAATGGGCCCTTGTCTTCCAGGAACCACTGACCAGGGAGGGGCCGCCGAAGCCCAGGCAGCTGGCTCCCTCGCAGCCGTCCTCCCCGACACCCTGCCACCTGGGGAGTGGTGGAAAATCCTAAACCCGTATCCGGAAACTGTTTCCTGCATCACTTACCGCTCCGAACTGTTTATAATTCCACCCGGTTTACAGTGACCTGGACAAATATTTAATCCTCAGCCTTCCTAATAGTTTAAATCAGAGCTGTCAGCCCACGGCCAGGGTCTGGGCTTGCTGTGAGCAGCACCCGCTGCCAAGCCAAACGCAGGCCTGATGAGTGGCTGTCCTCAGCGCACCGCGCTGGCCCGCGGGCCTGTTTGGATTGCCTGTGCTCTTGGGCTTTCATGGGGAAATTGATGCTTCTGTCATCATCCTCGCGGCCAGTCGCATAACTCATCTGAGGTGCATTAAATCTGGGGCTGGTTTCCAAAGTAAATAACTGCAAAAGGAGGGGCAGGGAAGCAATGAGGGTGACACATCTAAGTTAACGATGCGTAGCTCCTGCGCATACAGGGGAAATGAGGGTTGCGGGTTTAGCTGTTTGTCCCAGATGAGCCTTGGGAAGACATCTCTGGTTCTCTTGGATGGGAAGCGAAGGGGTTCCAGGAAAGCTTAGCAGATCAGTGATCAAGAGTGAACACGTGTGGTAACGTGGGCTGTCTCTGTTGATTGGGTTGTCAACAGCATAGAGTTATCACTCCCATTTAGCAGGTGAGGAAACTGAGGTTCAGGCTATTAAGTAATTTGCTGTGGTGACTTATCTAAGTAGCAGGCAGAGCTGGGATGTGAACCCTGATTTGTCTGCCTAGAAGAAAAGAAAGCTGTATTCTGCCACACTGCATTTTTTTGGTCTTAATATGTCCGCTATCTGTAGGCCTGGCATTTAAGAGATGCTCAGTAAGCATTTGCACAGAAATGCATTGAGCAGTCGGCTCAGCGTAAACAGGACGCTGCCCTTTGGGCGCCCAGGAGCATTCCGTTGGCAGCCCCTCAAGCAGCCAGCGTGGGCAGCAGCAGTGGACCAGCCGCCCCAGAAACAGGCCCCACGAGTGGGGCCAGAACCGCGGAGTCCAGTGGAGGCACCAGGCCTCCCTGGAGTGTGCTCCGCAGCGCCACATTTTGGGTGCCTGGGTGCCTCTTGCAAGAACCCAAGTGACCACATGAGACGCCTTCACCACCAGAGGTAGTGCGGAGGGTTTTAAGATTTTTTAAGTAGTCAACTGATCTGATCAGATTTGTGACTTCAAAAGATGGCCCCGGTGGCGGCTGCAGTGACTAGCCTGTGGCTGGGTGGTCAGTGAAGGAACCTCAAGGCAGGAAATAACGAGGAAGGGCAGAGGCAGGAGTAGTAGAGGAGGGACGGGTTGGAGGCGTCTTGGGGTGACCCCAGGGTGTGAGCGCCAGGCTCGGGTGGGTCTTCCTCGCTCGAGCTCCTCCAAGAAGCGGTACTTGCTGTGACCCAGGCGTCATGGCAGCCCCACACTCACTTACACACTCACACCTTCCCCATGTGTGTCAGGAGGGAAGGGGCCATCTCACCAGGCCCACAGTGCCAGTCCCCGACCCTGGCAGCCGTCCTAGCCAGCGGTCAGGAGCACCCAGCCAGGCCGAGGGCTCCCAGCTCTCCCGTTTCCATCCAGCTCATACTGGCCACCCCACAGCTGCATAGGCCTGGGCCACCCTTGCCTGGCACGATGCCCAGGGCTCCCCCACTTTCCTGCTTCCTGTGCCTGTCCTGGGAAGGGCCGTGGCTTGGGCTTGGCGGAATTTCCCCCTAGGAGTCCCTTTCCCTGGCTCCCCAGGCTTTGTCTCCATCTTCTCCTCTCTCAAGGCGCCCTTACCGACTTTTTTTTTTTTTTTTAATTGTGTTGGGTCTTTGTTGCTGCGAGCGGGCTTTCTCTAGGTGCGGCGAGCGGGGGCTACTTTTCGTTGCAGTGTGCGGGCTTCTTGTTGCGGAGCACGGGCTCTAGGCACGCGAGCTTCAGTAGCTGTGGCTCGCGGGCTCTAGACACAGGCTCAGTAGGGCTTCATTGCTCTGCAGCATGTGGGATCTCGCCACCAGGGAAGCCCCCCTCACTGACTTTCTTACGGCTCTTGGTGAATGTACTGGAGCTGCATTTCACACCTCGTTGTGACCTGCCGGCTGTGGAGATGCCCCAGGGGCTCAGACCGAGGCACCCTCACCCATCTCCTCCACTCTGGCCTTTTGTTCCCCCGCCCCCACCAAAAGATGTCTCTTAGGGACATCCCTGGAAGGCTGTGGGAGGCAAGGTGAGGGCCGTCTTCGCAGAGGCTCATCACAGCCAATTCTTGAGGGCAGGAGGGGGGCAGCTGCCACCTGGGCCCCGGTGGGAAGGCTGCTTTCCGCAGGCCAAGTACCAACGTGCTGAAAAGGAAGTTGCACTGAGAGGTCACTTCTGTGTGACAGCTGGAGGCGTGGGAAAGAGGCAAGACTGCGAATCTCCGGAAAGAGATCCAAGGTTTCCAGTCTGGGGCCGGGCCCTGCAGATGTTCATTTGACATTTTTTTCCGACTCTAAATATTTAGAAACAGAGGTGGAATGTCCTGTGGAGCTGGGAGATTAGGGCGGACACTCGGAAGGCGAGCTCTCCCCCCAGCTCAGCACCAGGCTCCCTTGTGATGTATCTTCGAGCAGTGAGACTCCAGCAGAGGCACCTGCCCGCGTGTCAAGGCAGGAAAATCCTCTTTGACTCGCGCTTGGCAGTCAGGCAGGGCGGCATGTTGCGGGCGAAGAGCCCATGGCCTTCCCTCCAGATGTGGGGAACAGAGGGAGGGGTCCGGGCCGAACTCGGGGTGGCTCAGGGAGGACTTCCTCACCCGGGGAGGCCCAGCTCCAGCTGCTCCCTTGTTCCCTAAGGTTCCTGGGTTCAGGGGTGGAGAGGCTTGAGTGGCGTGGCTTCTAGAGATGCTTTGGTGTACGTCCGGTGACCTGGGGCGGAATGACCCAGCCTGGTCGAGAGGGAAAGCTGGTGTGAGGCTGCCTCCCTGTGCCCATCCCCCGCTAGGAAGGTTGGGCAGGGGAGGAACGGAGCAGGAACGGAGCAGAGATCCGAGCAAGGGAAGGGTTGCGGGGAGGGCAGGCGGGTGAGGCAGGGATGAAACTGCTCGGAATTTCTGAGCCCTGGACTGCGGTTTGTCCTTGAGTTTTCCGGTAAAGACCGTGGATGAAGTTGAGAAAATGGAGGAGTCTCCTGGAAGAAAACAGGTTTTGGAATCATCCAGACCTTGCTTCACATCCTAGCCCAGTCTCTTTCCAGCTGTGTGACCTGGACAAACCACTTCCCTTCTCTGAAATTCAGCACTTTCACCATCGAGCTTAATAATGCCCATTTGGAAAGATTGTTGTAGAGCAGAAATAAAAAAACATTCTGACACATGGGTTATGCCCAATAAATAATAGCTGTTAACTGCTATTACCACCTATCACACAAGCAGAGACTTTTCCATCTTCTAGGATGTATACAGTTTTAGGCTCAGTTAAATTTTTCCTAAACTGGGCAAACCGAACCTTCCTTGAGAGGCTGTCTGACCACTGTCTTCTGGCTTGACAGCACGTTAAGTTCTGGCCTCACAGCCCCGCTCTGACCCGGAGCCCAGCTCAGTTACTAGGAGGAGCCAGGCCGGGGAGAGTCCCGTTCAGCAGGCGCCGTTCTGGGCCTGGTGCACGTATTAGGTTCTCCAGTGCAGTGTAGAGGCAAGGAAGGCCCTCGCCCCCCGGGGCTCCAGAGCAGGAGCCGTTAGACGGGGCTGGCTTCCTGCAGGTCCCCACCCTCCGGGCTCTGCTCGCTGCAAAGTGCCACACGGCACTCTGCTCACGTTTTCCCTTTTGAGGAAAATGGCCTGCTTTCTACACACTTGCCTGTGTCCTCCACGTCGCCAGGCCACGGAGAGGCACGGAGGTGCTTGATGGGGATGCGCGGGCTGGGCTCTGATTCCAGACTCCGTTAGAACCATCTTGTGGAACATCTGTGCGACCACAGCACATACAAATGTTTTCCTCTGGCAGCCCCTTTTATAAGGATGTAATAATATCTGCAGTGCAAAAATAGTTCTATTTTTGGCAGGTCAGCTTTGCCAGCGAGCCGACCCTGACCAGGTGTGCAGGGAGTCGGCAGGGGGGCCGTGGAGACGTGTCTCTGTGCCGGGCCTCTGCCCCGACCCCGCCTACCCTCTTCCTTCCCTCCCCCGGGCCCTGCTGGGCCTTTGCCTTGGGCTCAGATTCTCTCTGCCTCAAGCTTCGTGGCCCCTTGTGTCCTCCCTGGTGGTTGGCCTGCTCCTGGGGGAGGCTCACCCGCCGTGGCCCCCATGCCCAGACCTCTTTTATCTCTGAGCGCCCAGCATTTCCAGCCTTTTCCTTTGTTGGAGGATGACTCTTGATTCTGAAGCAGAGATGATACCCAAGAGGTCGGCTATCTGATGTGACTTTGCTTCCCTGATGGCCCTGAGCCCTTTGCCCCCAGTTCTGGCCTCAACTTTGGGTGGTTGGTGCGCATTTAAAATGCGGCCCTCGCTGAGCTTCAGAGCCTCACTGCTTCCCTGGGGTTGCCAGGAGTCTGCCGTCTGCGTGGAGCTGGGGAGGCGGAGAGGCCAGTTTGTGGGAGGACATAATTCATTTGGGTCGGACCCCCCAGGCCTCTCCTTGCCCGGAAGAGCAGCCCTGAGCTGCCGTCTGGCCGGGCACAGAAGCCTCTTCCAGGTGGGAGGAGAGGACACTCAGTGCCAGCGTGTTGGTGTCCAAAGATGCCTTTTAAGAATGGATAGGCAAGCGCCGTCCTTCCTCAGGGCGGAGCGTGGTCCCAGCCCCCGTTCAACACGCACACGCTCCAGTCGTCGTGGCCGCAGGGTTTTGCTCAGGGCCCAGCATGTCCCGCAAACACCACGGCGCTGCCCAGGGTGGGGTGCTCATCCACCTGAAACGGTGGGGAGTGGCTTCACTTTGAAGTTGAAGTTGGTGGGCACGCTCACCTCCTGTTTTGTGTCAACCCCTGAGTCTCTGAGGATCAAGACTCCCCAGGATCACTGGCCAGAGTGCCCGGGGTGGCTCAGGGCCCTGTGTTGGGGGCAGAGCAGCCGATCATTCGAGCATCTCACTCAGTCTCTCCTGTTTGGCCAGTTCTCAGCCAAATGGTCTTGCCAGAACCAGGCGTCTTCGCTCTCAGAGACTCTCAGAGACCAGGCGTCTTCACTCTCAGACTTAGTCTCCTGACTTTGAAAGGGCCTTGCAAGGCCGTGGGTTCCAGACCTCACTCTACTCCGGATCCCCCTCTTGTAGCATCTTGACAAATGGCCACCCCGTTTCTCCCCAGACCCCTGCAGGGACCCAGGGCTCATTGCTCTGTGAGCAGATGCAGATATGATAACAGAGAGCTCCGTCGCCCCTTGGCAATGACATGGGTTGCCGGACACGCCCGTGCTGGACAGCAGGCCCTCAGAGCATGGCCAGGACCTCCCGAGTCCTTCCCCTCCCGGCCTGAGATATCCACATTCTTTCCCATTTCTTGGGGTCATGGTGTTCAGACCTTTTAAGCAGAAGGGCTCCAGTTTGCCCACGGCTCTCTGAAAACCCAGACTGCATCCAGCCCTGTGGACGTGGCTGGCCTGGGACGGAAGGAGGGGCCTCCCTCAGCAAGTGACACAGCCTCGCCCCTGCAGCTTCATCGTGTGATGGGGGGCGCGCCGCCCCTGAGCTGGGCTCCAGTAATACAGCTTCATTTTGGTCCCGTCACATTCTTGTCAAGCTTGAAATCACCTAAAACCCGCAAGTCTCTTCACTGGGCTTGTTCCTCATTTCGTTCTCGGTGAGATTAATGTTTGAGCCAAAGCAGGTGGTTTGCGTTTGCCCTGGTGAAGGTAGTCAGCACGCTGCGGGTCGAGCCGGGCTGTCATCTGGGCAGAGCACCTGACACCTTTAAGCTTCGGCTTCCTCGGCTTTAAAGTGGTTCTCACGAGGACCAGGTGGAGTGAGGTCACTGCCGCCAGGGAGCGCTGTGCTCTGCAGCTGGCCCGTGTCTCGGGTCCTGGAAGGACCCTTCTCATCACCTCTACCCTTGATGCTGGCAATAGGATCCCATGAACCCTCTGCGCTGTGCCTTTCTTTAAGTCCTGGACAAACAGGTAGACCCAGGGCCGGGTAGAGAATCCTGCGAAATGCCCTGGAGGCCACCCTGGGAACATGAGCGGGCTGTCGTCCAGCCTCGGCCACAGGATCTTAGATGGGAACCTGCCACAGTGATGTGATCTCAGAGGAGCCCTCTGTTCTTCAGCCCAGCATCCCCATCTCAATAGGAAATTGGAGAGTCTCGCAGCAGATCGTGTCCATAGCAAGCCCGTGCTGGCTCCTGGAGCATCTGATCTGAAAGCGTGCCAGCAGATGATTTTTTTTAACGGTCCCATCGAAAACTGTTGTCTGGATCAGTGTCAAACCAGTGTTTAATTTCCAACTCGAGTCTTCCTTCTGTTATGGAAGTGGGGTCAGCCTCTGCCCTCCGCCAGGGTTCTGGCACCTCTGAAGTGTGCCGTAACTTTTCAAGGATGTCTCTGTCACAGAATCGGATTTTTCTGACCCTGAAACTTAATCATTTAAAGTGACTTGGTTCTCTCCTACCATCTGCGGCTTTGTCTCCCTCCTAACTGGGTCTGTTCTACCTTTCCCAGCCTGGAAGTCACTCTCCCTCATGGGTAAGAGAAGTAAAAGCAGGTGAGACTGGGCAGAGGCCTTTAGCCTCCGAACAGACCACCATGCACCCCAAGCATCTGCCCTGTTCTTCCAGTTCTGAAGGTGGTTAACCTTCCCACCTTTGCTCTGCTTTTTTCACTAGTCTGAATTCATTTTGAGCTCTAGCCTTCCTGATCCAGTTCCTGTCTTCTCATCCTGTTTCTTGATTGCCTATTTCAGCTTCCAGATTTTTTTTGTATTTTTTTAAACTTTTTATTTTATATTGGAGTATAGCTGATGAACAGTGTTGTGATAGTTCCAGGTGCACAGCAAAGCGACTCAGCCATACGTATACATGTATCCATTCTCCCCTGGACCGCCTCAGCTTCCACATTTTATTTCAGTAACAGTGGTGAGGGACTTCCCTGGTGGTCCAGTGGTAAAGAATCCGCCTTACAATGCAGGGGACACAGGTTCAATCCCTGGTCAGGGGACTAAGATCCCACATGCCGTGGGGCAGTTCAGCCCGCACGCTGCAACTACTGAGCTCACGCACCTCAACTAGAGAGCCTGCGTGCCGCTAACTACAGAGCCCACCCACCCTGGAGCCTGCGCATGCCACAACTAGCCCCCGTGCCACAACTGAGACCCGATGCAGCCAAAAATAAATTAATGAATTAATAATAAATCTTTCTAAATGAATAAATAACAGTGGTGACCGTAGCTACACTTCCACTCGGTTTAAACAGCGTTTATGCACTTAGCACTCTGCTAGGCACCTGTGAAGTGTAAAATAGGTACATATGTCTGCCCTTAAGGAATGTATAATCTTGTGAGGGAAGTAAGCCTTAAACATAGGGCGGAAGTTGGGGGAGAGCTCTGCGTGCGTCGTGACTCGGCGCTCGTGTCAGGGTCCTCAGTGCCTTCTCCCCTCCCTGCCCCCTTTCCTTTTAATACTCAGAGTACTGATCACTGGGCCAGAGCTGGCGCGCTGGGTCCCGCCTCCTCTAAAACCCCCTCTGTCGTAACCAGGGATGCGATTGAGACTCTCTTGTTCAAGTTCCGCACTCACGGTCACTCGGCCGGCCTTGCAGCCTCACAGAGTAGAAGGAATGCAGGCTTGGAAGTGAGCCTGGCCTTGACCCAGGCTCTGCTGTCACTCCCTGTGTGACCTTGGGCGGGTCGCCCCATCTGTCTGAGCCTCGGAGTCTCCTGACATCCCGGTTGCCGGTCCCTCCCTCCATAGCTGCCACACAGGCATGGCAGCAGCCCGGCACTTTGGGGGCTCACCTGTGACATCAGGCCCCAAGCTGAGCCTGTGCCTGGCAGGGGTGGTCACCTGCACCCTCCCTGCTGTGGGCCGTGGAGGTGGAGGTGGGGTGTGCTCCACAAGGGCGGAGCAAGACTCTGCCCTGGAAACGGGGCCTCGGGGCTTCTGCGGGCTGGACTGTCTGCGACCTAAAACTTGGGTTGCTTTGTGCTGGGGCTCCCTCACTGGGAAAGTGGCCTTCAACCCCCGCCAGCCGGCCCTGGGCCTGCCAGCAGGGAGAACAGGCCCTGGGCCCTCACCCGGCTTTCTGACCTACAGGAACATTCTGTCTCTTGCAGATGGAGAAGGATGAAACCGTGAGCGACTGCTCCCCGCACATAGCCAACATCGGGCGCCTGGTCGAGGTGAGTGGGCCTCCGGCTGCCGGCCTCCCTTGCTGCTCCCTCGCAGCTCCACAGCAGCCAGCAGCGCATTTCTCATGTTTTGCCCTGGCCTCATGTTTCCTAAGCCTTCTGATCTGGACGCAAGCAGGGCCCAGCTCCAGAGGCACCCCCTCTACTGTCCCCTAAACACGTGCACCCAGAAGATCAGCTCGGGAGGCCCCGAGTCCTGTCTCCCGCCATCCAGTGGGTGCGAGCGGAGACCTGAGCTCAGACGGGAAGCAGATCCCGGGAACCCCAGTGGGCTCTGGTGGGGGAGTTGAGCTACACCTCAGCTCCCCCTTCCCCACGCCGCCTGGAAGGAAGCGGGTGCTCTCCAGCTGCACGGGGTTGTTCACAGAGCCGGGGGCAGGGCTGGCGGGTGGTTGGGTGGAGTGGGCCAGCTCCCAGGGAGGGTCAGCCTGGGACACCTGGAGCTGGTATTGGCGTCCTGGGCGCCAGGATGGGGAGACGCTCAGGGCACACACTCACGTGCCTCCACCCTGCGGTCACAGCGAGGACTGCAGGGGTGCAGGCGGGAGGTAGGGGAGGGCGTTCCCGTCAGTCTCACTGGCCTCCTTTTCCAGGACATGGAAAATAAAATCAGAAGTACGCTGAATGAGATCTACTTTGGAAAAACAAAGGACATCGTTAATGGGCTAAGGTAATGTACCCCAAAGCACGGGCTTTGGAACCAGAAAGATGTGGATTTGAATCCTAGGTCACTGCTTAAGAGCTCTATGGCCTTGGGCCTCTGTTTCCTCTTTTGTAAACCAGGGCCGAGGTATCCTCCTTATAGGGTTGTTAATGCAGGTTTTGCAAGGTAAAGCCCGGCATACAGAGTGTGTACTCAGGATAGGTGTGGGAATCAGAGTAGACTTGCACCATTTTTGTTTCCTGGGGCCCATTCACCTTAACAACATCGGCACCCTTGTCCCTGGAGTCACCTCTCGGTCCCTCAGCTGGAGTCCCACCTAAAGAATCTGCCCGGCCCCTTTGGCTCCTGGGCCTGAGGATACCTCCAGATCAGACCCTGAGACGCAGGAGGGCATGACACCACCAGCCTCTGGTTGGCTGGCTTCTAGGGCAGCAGAGTGTCCACAGAAAGAGTCCCCCGACCTGCTGCTTTCTAGAGAGGGACCGGCCACCCTGGGGTCCTCTCAGGGCCGTTGGCTGCCCCTCCCCACACGTCTTGTGCCCTCGGTTCTTCAGCGTCGGCCCAAGTGGGGGCTCAGGGGCTCGCTGGGTCCTTAAGGTCATGGTGGGCAGGGTAGGAGGCCAGAGCCCCTTTGGGGGTAGTGGAGGCCGCTGTGGAGCGAGACGGGCCTTGGAGTCGGGAGGCCGGGATCTCATGCAGCCTCTGTCAGCCAGAGCCGTGTGACTTTCGACCAGGGATGACTCCCAGTGGCCCTCCGCCTGTCCAGGAGCAGGGCTGCCAAAGGGAGGAGGTGGGATGGAGACCGGTGTGCAGCCCTACACCACCACGCGAGTCCAGGGGCTAACGCTCTGCCCTTGGCTTCCAGCCCTCTAATCCCCCACTGTGGACAGATCTCTCCTCGGGGAGCAAGGAGAGGCAGGAAGCAGCTCTGGTTTGTGAATCTGTCCAGGAGACAGATGTTTTAGTCCTTCACTCATAGAGTTTTAAAAGAGGGGGCCCACTTTGGACACATCATCTTTCTGATTTCCTCCCTGCCTGTGGGGAACGTGGTCTGGCACCCGGTGGGTTTTATTCCACCCCCAGAGCATTGCTCTCCTCTGGCTGTTGAGCCTGGGGCCTCTTACGTCATCTCTGCCCAGAGCTGCCTGGCCTGGGGCCCCTGAGCCAGCCACACACCCGCCTGGCCTGCAGGGTCCCGGGGCGTTGGCTGAAAAATCGGAGAAAGCCGCAGAGAGCCTGTGGAGTGGTGGCCTGAGCCCCTGAAAACCGTGACTGCCACCCGCAAGAGCCCTGCGGCCAGAACCTCCCTACCACAGCCCCCGAGCCGCAGTGGCCTTGGTGACGCTCCCCTCTCTCTTCTGCCTGTGTGTCCCCTGCACGTCCTCTCAGCTGTCGCCCCCTGTGCTCCTGGGTCCCGTCCTCCCCCTCCTGCTGCACTCACCTCTGCACACTCTCTGTAGATCTGTTGACGTTATCCCCGACAACCCCAAGTTCCTGCAGCTGCAGAGGGAGCTTTCCCAAGTGCTGACGCAGCGCCAGATCCACATCCAGCCTGATAATTAAGCCGCTCCAGGTACCCTGCCTGAGAGGCCTGAGCGCCCGCCCCACTAAACAGGACTCACCAACCCGCCGAGACCCCGCCGGACCCTTAAACACCACTAACCCCGTGTCCGCTCGGCCGGGAGCAGCTCCCTTTACGTGCAGACTTGCCCCGCCCCGCGTTACACAGACCTGAATCACGTGTGCGGTGTGTGTGCTTTGCACTCTGGGTGGGGCCACGTGTGAGGGCAGGCCATCTGGGCTTCTGCCCCCAAGCAGGCCGGGCATCACCGGGCATCACCGTCGCCTCTCTGGCAGGAGCCGCTCGCCTGCCCCACTCCCAGTGGTCTCCCGCTTGGCCGGCAGCTTTGGCGGCCTCTCAGCTGTGTGTGCAGCCGGGGCTTCGCCAGCTGTCCACCAAGGATTCCGGAAGTCAGATGAGCCCCCCTTCTCGGTGGGAGATTGACTGGGGCTAGCCGACCTAAAAGGGGGCGGTGTATCACCCTGAGTCTGAGGATGGAACACAAGAGCGGGGCTGTAATCCCCAGGCCGGGCCGGGTGCCACTGGAGCCGCCGGGACGGGCATAACCCTCTGCCCCTGGCGAGCTGCAGCTGTCCTCCTAAATGCCTTACGCTGATGGAGGGGCAGCAGTGTGGCTGTAGACGATGGCTGAGGACCACGACTTGAGCTAGTGACAGATACAGATGTGTGAAAGCAGTCAGCATCCCCGGACCGGAGGAGAGAAACTGGTTTTAATAAGAGGCGTTTGGAAACCCAGCTGGGCAGGGCTGTAGAGCCTGGGCTTAGGGGCTTCTTCCCAGGCCCAGGGGCTGGACTCGGAGACCCTGACCTGGAAGAGGCCCAGTGCGGGGGACAGAGGTTGGGCACCTGTGCAGCCAGGCCGGGTGGCTCTTCTGTAGCTGTGGGACCGCAGCACAGTCTGGTCTGTGTGTGTGCCAGCGTCAGGCCTGGGGCATCTGTCAGCCTCCAGCCTCATGCTCGGACCGTCACATTCCCATCAGAGCATTAAGAAACCCCCTTTTAAGACGTTCCATATGGTGCAGTTTCTTCTCCAGCCGCTCAGCTTTTAGGGTGGGTCTAGAATCTTCTGGATCCCTCACCTCAGCCAGTCCTGTGGCCACGCACTGGAGGCTTTCTGACATAGACCCCCCTGCAGCAGTGGGCAGCCTGGCACCTTCTGTCCAGGACAGGCCTTCCTTCCCACCTCCATGCATTGGTTCCGAGCTGCTTGGCAGTGACGTTCCCGAGCTCCTTCAACTAAACGAGGGCCCTGCTCCTTGCACCTCCAGCCGTTCCAAGCCTAACCTCCTGTTCCTTACCTGGTTCTAACTCTGGAAATTTCTCCTTTGGGGGGTTAGCGGGGGGCTGGGTACAGCCCAGGCCTGGCGTGCTCCTTCCCAGAAGAGCCAGCACCCACTTGGGCAAGGGTGCCGTGGGAGCCACCACTTCGCCCACCGCATCCTCCCACTGGGCAAGTTAGCCTCCCATTGGAAGCTTTCCAGAAGCCCGTGGTGGGCTGGCTGAGGTTTGCAGCCCGAGGGCCACTAGGGCTGGTGCCTGACCCTTCCTTTGGCCGTCCCAGAGCAGAGCAGATACTCAGAAATGTGTATTCAGCAGCATCAACCAAAAATGTCAGCATTTCTCATGGGAATTTTTGTAGTTGCACATAGACTCTTTCAAAAGCCTTGTCTCTGCCTCCTTTACCATCCTGAGGGCACTTGCCATGATGTTTCTAGGACTCAGTAGCCAGAATTCCACGTGGGATGCTCCTGGGTCCTACTTCATTGTATTTCACCCATATTCAGTGCTGGGGGATTATTTTTTGGTCTCTCCTTCCCATTCTGTTTCACGGCCAGTGCGTGTCAAGCGTGACATTCCCATGGCTCCACAGCATTCCTGCAAGGCAGCCTTCCACTTTCTTTCCATTGCTTTGAAACTGTTAGGAAGTTTATAAATAGTTTAGTAAGTTCCTGGTTAACCCACACATCGAGGAAATCTGACAAAGTGATCATTAAGGTCATTGCCAGGAGCATTTCTCTGAGCCTCAGTTTCCTCATCTGTAAATTGGGAATAATGCTCAGACCCCTCCAGAATGCTTGTGAGAGTGAAGTGTGCGTGAGAAGCACTATGTAAACTGTACAGCCTCTACAAAGGTTAGCTGTTGTTCGCTCTGTCTAACCTGTGCGTACGTGCACTCCCGTGAACATTTCCCCACAAATTCAGGATTTGACAGCAGGGCCACTTACCTGTCCCCTCCTGCTTCTTGAAGTTCAGGCTGTGGGATTTTCTTGGCCGAGTTAACAGCTGATGGTGCCTTGCAGCAGAAGCCTAAAAGTGCCTGCCCGCAGGTGCTGCCCAGGCAGTGGGCTCAGACGTCCGAGGTGCCGGTTCCTAACACCCGCTGGGTGGCCAGCCCCGCACCCCGTGCTTTGTAATGGGGTCCTTATCTCTCGGCCTCTGGCCTGAGTCCACAGCTGGGCTGAAGCACAGATGGTCTCTGCTGTGGCGTGCTTGGAGGCCCACTTCTGGTGCAGGCTGACACTGGGACCTGTGCCCAGAGTCCAGGTCACGCCCAGCCTGGTGCAGAGGTGGGCCGTGGCCTCCCCCGTGGGGCCGGCCTCGGGCTCTGGGCCCCTCTGCCCCCACCGCACAGCTTGCAGCTCGCGCTCTCAGAGGATGGGGAGGGGGCACCCAGCCCAGTGACCCGGCCCCTCGCCCTGGACGCACCGGCAGGGCAGCCCTCAGCCCCTCGCCGCTGCACTCTTCCTGTTCAGCCTGCTAATGACAGTTCTTCTCCCCGGGCAGGTCTGTGCAGACTTTTGCAGACAAATCAAAACAAGAAGCTCTTAAGAACGACCTGGTGGAGGCTTTGAAGAGAAAGCAGCAGTGTTAAGCCTCTTCTTCCCAACTAACCGGACACGCCGCAGTGCGCTGATTAGATTCCTTTCTTAGAAACTTGTTTTCTGCTCCCTCCCTCGTCCCTTCCCTCCCCCCCAGGTCACACAACAACTTGCATCACCACTGCACAGCACCATCTCTCCCTGAGAATAAACCCTATAAACACCCTTCTTGTCTCTGAGGCCTACTTCCCACCACATTTTGCTATCAAAACTCGGTATTTCCATAGAAACCATGTTTTCTGTTTGCCCCGGCCCCCCCGTCTCTCCACCACCACCCATTTATAGGCATAAAATACACTGTCTGTCTGCCTCCCTTCCCTCTCACCCTTTTGTTACATTGGTGTAAAAAATGTAAAACAAAAAAATTTTATGAAATAACTGTGGTGTGTGAAAGATAGAAGAAAAACTGGAAATCTGATTCCACGTGTGTTTGGGAGTTGCTTGGGGTTGGGGGTTGGCGGGGACAGGGGACAGCTCTGGGAGAAAGGAGAGGTGGCCCTCAGCGTCGTCCCACACGCCTGGCCCCTGTCCCGCGGAGACCACACGGTGGGGGGCGGGGACCTGCGGACCGTCCTGCTCTTCTGGCCAGGTGCTTTTCTGTCAATTTTTATGGAATGCAAAAGGAGTTTTTGTTTTATTTTGTTTTTTTGTAAAGCTTAAAAAAAAATCTACATCTTATACTTGAGCTTCCATACTTAAAAAAAAAAAAAAAAGGAAAAAAAGAACAAAAAAAATAAATAAAAAGAAACTGGGATGCAGTTAGCACTGGCCTTGTGTTCTTTCTCGCCTGCCTCGCTGTCCAAGCATGTGTGAGCTCGGCTGGGAGGGCTGACCCCAGTGGGGGCGTGGGCCCCACGTGGTGAGCGAACAGGGGGTCCTTGCAGATCCCCAGCGGCTTCTCTGGGCCCCCGCTCCGTGCAGACCCCGCCCCACCTGTCCTGAACAGCTGGGGACGTGCCATCATCAAGTGTGATAGGATGGGGGCTCTCCCCCCCAACTCCCCTTTCATTTCAGCAAACACCTGCTCTGTGCAGGCGTGTCTGCACTCGTCCCACGCCATCTTCACAGCCCTGGGTGACGTGAGGAGACAGGTTGGGGTTAACGTGCCCAAGGTCCCTCCGAGCTCTAGTCCGTGCCCTCCCGGCTGACACCAGGGCAGTAGGGCCCACACCCCGGCGAAGCCCCTCTGGTTTGAGGTACCTGGGTCCCTGACATGCCTGTCCCCGAATCCTTGGGCCCAGCTCCTCTCTGCGTAGTCTGATGAGAAAGTTCCCAGTTGGGGCACATCTTTACTGAGTGCAGAGTACCACTGAGATACAGACGGGGAACAGGAGAGACACCTGCGTGCAGTTCCTTTCAAGGACCTTCAGGTGGAGAAGATGAGGGAGGCGGACAGGTGAAGGCCGCAGCTGTCAGTGGACCCAGAGCCCTTCTCCACACGTGTACAATGGAAATGACATCCTCGTGGGCTCGTGGTGGCAGAGTGCTTGGCACAGATAGATGAGTTCATTTTTATCAGGTGTTCGATCACGTGACCAAAAATAACAACTGGAAGCCAGATACTGTGACTGTGACGTATGCCGGGCCTGATCTTACTCTTCCTTCTAAAATCTTCCATCACTGGAAGAGCCATCACTACTGCCTTTTGCTGCTAAGTCAGGCCAGTGAGCTTAGGGACACTGGGCCCTGAGACCGGGTTTCCTCAGTGAGGGGCAGAAGAGGAGTGTGTGCCCCTGGCTCGGGGCCACCTCCCAGCTGGTCCTTTCCCTGCTCTGTGGGACCCTACCCGCCCGAGGGGTGGCGTAGGCCTTGTGGACCTGTTCACGGCCCCTCTTCCTTCTCTGGTGCCACCCCTTCCCCGCAGCCTCGGTGCAGTGTGGCCGTGGCGTTCCCTCGTCCCCACCGGGTGACCCACAATAGGCCAGTTAACGATGCTCTCTCTTGAGAGACTGATGCTGAAACAGTGCCATTTCATTCCCACCAGGAATGATTCCCGGAGCTGTAGTGCCTGTCCTGTCCTTCCAGACACCGATGGCTCACCTCTTAACCCTCCCTCCTGTGAGCCCACAGCCGGCCAAGAGCCTCTGCTGCTTGCTTAGCAAGTAGGCTTCTGGTCCTGGTAACCAGTGAGCCCTAAAGAGGCTGGAAGATAAAGGGCACCTGTGTCCAGCATCTACTCAGCCAGTCACTGGGCCTGGGAGCGGCCTTTGCTCTGAAGCCTCAGAACAAGCAGAGGCAGACAGCCTGCTCCCACCGGGATATGCGGCCTGGAACTAAGATCACACATGCCATGAGTTGCAAAAAAAGAAAAAAAAAAAAAAAGTCCCAGGTTCGCTAAGTAACCAAGGGGACCCTGGGCTGGGAGGGCCTGGGGCCGGGCACTGAGGATGGGTCTGTGGGCTATAGTCCTTCTTTGTAGATGCCACCTGCCTGCCCCCCACCCTGAGGCTTGGGGTGCCCCAGGCATTTTCATAGACGGCATCTTATTCAATAGCTAACACGTAGACAAATACCATATGCTATCACTCATGTGGAATCTAACTTTTAAAAAGATACAAATGAACTTATTTACAAAACAAAGATATCGAAAACAACCTTACAGTTACCAAAGGGGAGGAATAAATCAGGAGCTTGGGGTGAACATACACATACTACTATACATAAGATCGATAACCAACAAGGACCTACTGTATAGCACGGGGAACTCTATTCAGTATTCTGTGATAATCTATATGAGAAAAGAATCTAAAAAAAAGAATGTAGGGGCTTCCCTGGTGGCGCAGTGGTTGGGAGTCCGCCTGCCGATGCAGGGGGCGCGGGTTCGTGCCCCGGTCCGGGAGGATCCCACGTGCTGCGGAGCGGCTGGGCCCGTGAGCCGTGGGCGCTGGGCCTGCACGTCCGGAGCCTGTGCTCCGCAGCGGGAGGGGCCACAACAGTGAGAGGCCCGTGTACCGCAAAAAAAAAAAAAAAAAAAAAAAAAAAGAATGTACATGTATAACAATCACTTTGCTGTATACCTGAAACTAACATAACATTGTAAACCAACTATACTCCAATAATATTAAAATATTTTTAAAAAAGAATAGCTAAGGGACTTCCCTGGTGGCACAGTGGTTAGGAATCCACCTGCCAATGCAGGGGACATGGGTTCAAGACCTGGTCCAGGAAGATCCCACATGCCGCGGAGCAACTAAGCCCATGCGCCACAACTACTGAGCCTGCGCTCTAGAGCCCGCGAGCCACAACTGCTGAGCCCACGCGCCACAGCTACTGAAGCCCGCACATCCAGAGCCCATGCTCTGCAACGAGAGGCCACCGCAATGAGAAGCCCGCGCATCGCAACGAAGAACAGCCCCCGCTCGCCGCAACTAGAGAAAAGCCCACGTGCAGCAACAAAGACCCAATGCGGCCAAATAAACTAAAAATTTTTTTTTTTTTTTTTTTTTTTTTTTTTTTGCGGTATGCGGGCCTCTCACTGTTGTGGCCTCCCCCGTTGCGGAGCACAGGCTCCGGACGCGCAGGCTCCGGACGCGCAGGCTCCGGACGCGCAGGCTCAGCGGCCATGGCTCACGGGCCCAGCCGCTCCGCGGCATATGGGATCCTCCCAGACCGGGGCACGAACCCGTATCCCCTGCATCGGCAGGCGGACTCTCAACCACTTGCGCCACCAGGGAGGCCCTAAAAATTTTTTAAAAATTAAAAATAGTTAACATGTAAGCCACCATGGCAGGGATCTTTGGGTGTGACTGGCCCAGCCTCCTGCTCCCCGTGTGGGTCCCGAGGAAGAAATCCTCCTGGACCAGTTACCAGGGCAACTGGTAAGTGCAGAGCCTGGACCTGAAACCAAAATGCTAGGTCCACACTTCAGGCGGGAGGAAGGCTCTCATCCCTTCAGGCCACACCTAGAGGTGAAGCCCCTACCAACGCTTGCCTGCAGCCAGGGGAGAAAGGCAGTCCACCCAGGACCTTGCACCTCAGGGACCCCACCAGCCGGTGAGCACGGCCCAGTGTGGACAGTGGGATTGACTGATGGTCAGACTGGCCCTTCTGCTCTTTGGGAGGGACACGGGGAGGGTCCCAGGACTGGTGGACACGCGGATGAGCCTTCACCCGGCACCACAGGCTTGCAAGCCTGTCCCGTTTACCCACTGCCACAACGCCCTCCATCAGACAGGGCGTGCCCGTGTCTCCCCCATCGGACTGGGGCTTTCCTGAGGAGGAAGGAACCACAGCTCTCGGCAGACTGGGTGGTGCCTGCAAGCAAGAGCCATCACCCCATCACCCCCACCAGGGCAGGGGCTGTGATATCTCGTTCTTTCTTCCCCACCCAGCTCGAGCCCAGGCCCACACCTGCGTTCACACTGCCAAGCTGAGCCCCCAGGTCCTCAGGCTGGGAGGGCACTCAGCCAGGTCACGGCCCTGGGTAGAGCCAGATCCTGGCTGCAAAGGGCACTGAGCCAGCTGGGGCGGGCGTGGGCCCTGGGTGGGGGGGAAGCACCGCTCAGGACAGTGGGGAGGGGGCCTGAGCACAGCAGGGTTATGCCGCCCCCCAAGGACAAGGGTGAGGCTGGACGGCACCCAGCCTGAAGCCCTGGACCCCCAGCCAAGGGCGGAGGCAGGGATGGGACTCTGAGGGCCGGGTGTGGGATGGCCCCCGCAGCTGAGGGACCTAATGTGGATAGAACAGCTGCCACTCCTAGCCGGGGGACCTTGGGGAAGCTGCTTAGTTCCTCAGAGCCTGTTTTCCCATCTGTAAAATGGCCGTGATGACTGCACCTGTACCACCTACCTCAGAGGGGGTTGTGGGGACCGAGCGAGGGCACAGCCCAACCCCGCACACAGCAAGTGCTCAATAAACATCAGCTGCAGGCCAGGTGACACCCAGGGTTCTGCAGGCCCACCCAGGACAGGGTTGAGGCGCTGCACCCCACTCGACCCACTGCCCAACTGAACCTCAGAGGCGCCCCCCTCCTTGGCCTCCCCAGACCCCCATTCCCTCCTCCTCTTCCCCCAAGCAAACCAGGTCACCTGCCGTGAGCGCTGGCGGCTGGCCCTGCCCCCACCATCCTGTCCTCACCATCCTGTCATCACTCCCGCCCCACCTTGGGAGCAGCCCTGACTCCCATCTCCAGGCCTTTGCACACACCCTTCCCTCTCTCTCAAGATTCCACTCCAGGGCCACTCCTCCACGAAGCCTTCCCTGGTTGAGTGGCCTCATCCCCACGGCACTTTGTACCTTCTGGTTACAGTCCTTCCCTCTAGGGCCCAGCAATCGTCTCCCCTCCTTGAGGGCAGGGACCAGAGCTGGTTCACCTCCATCCCAGATGCCCAGCAGAGCGTGGGCCAGGGTGGAGAGGAGAGCTGCGCTTGGCAAATACTTGGGGCACCAAACCGGGGCAGGCGTCCCCTCGTGGCCGAGGCTACAGCCCTGAGGCTGGGCTCCTTCCTTTCTCCGCGGCCGGAAGAGGAAGATTCTAACAGAGAGGCTCACGCTGAGCCCCAGGTCCTCCCTACCAGCCTTAGCCGCACCTGGCACCACCCACCCTGATGGCCCCTGGGACCGGCTGGGGGGGGGGGCGAGGGCGGGGGCAGGGGAGACAGCAGGCCAGCAGCGAGGGGAGCTGGCCCCTCCGCCCTCCGGCACGCATGGGGCTGTGGCCAAGGAGAAAGTGGACTCAGGTTGGGGTCTGGGAGGCAAACTAAGGTTGGGGCACAGAACTAGAGCTCAGGGCTAAGCCCTGCCCTCCTCTCCACCCTTCCCGCCTGCAACACTGGCACTTTCCCCGTTTATCTCCTGCCTGTCTTTATGCCATGTCACCTCTTCCAGGAAGGTCTCCCTGATTTCCAGGGAGATCTGGTTGTCCTTCTCCTCCAACTAAAAATGATCAAAGCTAACCTTCAATGAGCTCCTACTGCATGCCAGACTTCAGGGCTAACATCCCTAATCACACCATTTTATTTAATCCCTAGAAAGACGTATAAAGTGGTAATACTGTCATCCTGTGGCACAGAGAGGTTGAGATGCAGAACCAAAGTCTGAACCTTAACTATTCCGCTCCTTGCTGAGCACCGCGGAGCAGGGGTCCTGTTGGAGGAGTGTCTTTCTCACTGCTGTGTCCCCACCACCAGATGTGGAGCCTGTCACAGAGAAGCAGGTTGAAGAAACTGGAGGCCCAAGAGGCTGGGCAGGGGCGGGCCAGCAGACACAGGCCCCTCTGGCTTGGCTCTCCCACGTCCTGACCCCTTAGGCCCCCACCTGGGACCTGTAGGTGGGATCCCGATCCCCATCCATCACTGTGCACCAGAGCAGCCCAGAGCCCGGCACCTCGGGGAAGGAGCACCAGAACAGGCCTCACTGGGAGTACCGTTTACTAGGCCATCTGCAGTCGACTGTACAGTCCAGGGTGCACCAGGCTGAGCTGGGCTCCTCCCCAGGCGGTTGGGTGGGGGAAGCAGGCAGAATGAGGTAGGTGAGCCGAGGGGCGGCCGCACTGTCTTCTGAGAGGCGAGGTCTCGGCTGCAGCCCCTCCCTTCAGGCTCCAGGGACAGTTGCCTCAGACCCTGGGGGTGAATCCCAAGGCGGGGCGAGCTGGCCCTGGGGGCTGACCTGCTCCTGGAAGAGTCCGTCATTCAGGGCTTCTGGAAGGGTCAGCTCACGAGGTTTCGGAGGTGTTGGGGGTAGGCAGTCGGGCCAGGAGTTCTAGGCACCCCCAGCTTCCTCCACGGCCCAGCCCAGGGTCGGCAGCACCGTCACTGCCCATACTTCTCCCTTCCTGAGTGTGGCATCTGCAGGTCCCTGTCATCCTGGGCTTGGCCTGGGTCCTGCTCAGCTGGGGAGGAGTGGCTGGCGCTCTGATGAGGTGGCGGCATCCCTGTATATCAGGAACTGTATGGAGATCCGAAGGAGTCAACGTCAAGGCCAAACGGAGAACAGCCTGGGTTGGACCTGCCCCAGGGTGGCCTGTGGCCCCATCCAGAACTGTAGCCTTCTTCCCTCCCTGCAGCTCGGCCCGGTGGGCAGGGTCAGCCATGGCCTCCTGGCCTCTGCTCTTGCTGCCTTCCCATCCCTCAACCGGCCAAACCCCATTTATCTGCCAAGTCCAGCGCTTGGGTCTTCCTCTCCAGGCAGCCTCCCCTGACCCCAGCCCCAGGATCTTGCCCTCATCTCACCCTAAAGCATCCTGGGGGTTTCAGCTAGTGGCAGGGGCCATTTTGGGGCACTAGAGCTTAACTTTCTTCATCTCTCATTGCACCCACCAGGAACTCTGCAAACGTCGAAACAAGGGCCCCGTTTACCTCCTCCCAAAGGAGATGGAAATAATGCCCTGCTCAGCCATCCAGCAAACAAACATTTACTGAGCACTCACTGTGTGCTGGGTCCGGTGCTGGGTATTTCCAGAGACCTTAGCTTATGTAATTGCCCCATGACCTTGGTGAGACAGCAAGATGAAGACATGGAAGCACAGATGAGGCTAACGGTTTGCTCTGTGTCACACAGGACACCGGGGAGCCAGGATTTGAATTCAAGTTTTTCCATCTCTAATTCATGTGTGTGTCTCCACATTGCAGCTTTCCTTCCTCCTGCCTGGATGGGCTGATGTATGCCCTGTTCCCCAGACCCTGTGCACAAGCTGCGCCAGGAACATCCATCCTTTGCCTTGCCTAACTTCTCCTTCAGGGCACAGTTTCAGTGGCACTAGCGGAGGCCTCTGCTGAGCCTCTAAACCAGGACAGACAGCCCCCTGGTCACACACTCCTACAGTTTTTCTCTGTGCTACTCGGTGGCACCACAATGAAGTAATTATTTATGATTACGTGTATCCTGTCTGCCTCCCCACTGAACTGTGAGCTTCTTGAAGGAAGGAGCATTCTGTTCTTGCTCACAAATAGATCCGGTACCTAGAGGGGTGCCCAGCACATGGGAGGTTTGACTCTTGGATGGATGGATGGATGGATGGATGGAAGGATGGATAGAAGAATGGATGGATGGATGGATGGAAGGATGGATAGAAGAATGGATGGATGGATGGATGGAAGGATGGATAGAAGAATGGATGGATGGATGGATGGAAGGATGGAAGGATGGATGGAAGGATGGATAGAAGGATGGATGGATGGATGGATGGAAGGATGGATAGAAGAATGGATGGATGGATGGATGGAAGGGTGGATGGATGGATGGGTGGATGGAAGGATGGATGGAAGGATGGATGGATGGACAGACGGATGGACAGAAGGATGGATGGATGGAAGGATGGATGGAAGGATGGATTGATGGAAGGATGGATGGATGGATGGATGGATGGAAGGATGGATGGATGGATGGATGGATGGATGGATGGATGGATGGAAGGATGGATGAAGGATGGATGGATAGAAGGATGGATGGAAGGAAGGATGGAAGGATGGATGGATGGATGGATGGATGCTGAAGCCACGTGCAGGCGGAGGCTGCTGTGGCCCCCCCCCACCCCCCACCCCCACACCCTGAAGGATACGATGGTGTCGAGCAGCAGGACGCCCAGGCTGCCCACGAGCCAGGGCAGGTGGTGCAGCACATAGCTGCCCTCGCTCTGGCCTACCTCGGGGTTTTTTAGCAGCACGCTCAGCCCATACAGCGTGTTCCCCAGCATCACCAAGGCGAACAGCGAGTAGGAGATCCCTTGGGTTGACTTCCGCAGGAACTGGAAGCGAGGGATGTAGGGTCAGAGACCTCAAACGGGCCTCTTGTCTCTCTGGACTGTAACCGTCCACGTGTCCGTCTGCCCTGTCACACTGCGCATGCTCCGAGCAGACTGCACATGGTGTGACCAGTGTCCGACATGGGCCTGGTGCCCAGACCAGCCTTTTCCAGGGCCTGACTCCTCATCCCCGTTCCAACATCATCTCCTGGGCCCCCCTGCCCAGGTCGCAAGAGACCAGGGCTGCACCACCCTGCTCGCCCCAAGGTGCCTGCTCCCCAGCCCTACACTGACTCCCTGCCCAGCAAGGCTCCCCCATCTCTGGTTCCCCACCTTCTCCTCTGCTCTCAGCCCCTTGCTCTCACCTGACCTCCAACCTCCCCAGGACACATGCAGGTCACATGTACCCCTGGATGGCAGGCATCTCATGCCCATTTCCAGAGGCAGAAACTGAGGCTTGGAGAAGTGGATTACGTCACCCAAGCCAACAGTGAGTGTGGACCAGACCTGCTGTTACTCCCTAACCCAGGAGCCCGAGCTGCCAGCTGGCTCCTCCTCCCTTGGCCCCAGCGCCCCTGCCCACGGCTCACATTGGTGCGGATCTGAGGCAGCCGGGACAGCAGGTACAACATGCTGGACACGGAGCCGATGACGAAGCCAATGATTTCCTGCTGCGTGAAGGGCTGAGAGGGCAGAGCAGAGCGCTCAGTGCTCAGTAGGGGCCGGGGTGCAGCTTGAGAGCCCCAACCCCCTCCTAGAGGGCAATTCCCCTGACCTCGTGGTCACGCAGGGGCGAGTCCTCGGGGTGAACCAGACCCCCACCCCTGCTCTACCCTCACGTGCCCACACCTCACCTTATTGCCCGGCTCCACAGACAAGAGCGTCCGCCCCCGGAAGACCTCCCTGGGGGCAGCCACCGAGCCAGCGCTGCTCAGCAGTGGGGTGGTACACGCCACCCCCAAGATGAACAACAGCACAGAATTGATGGGGGCAGACCCTGGACGTGAGGCAGGAGGGAAGCTTAGATTAGGGATCTGAGTGGCGGCAGACAGACTGGGCTTTGAGTCCTGGCCTTGTCCCTCAGTGGCTGTGTGACCTTGGGCAAGTGACCTAACCTCTCTGAGCTTTCATTCCTCATCTGTAGAATGGGTATAATGAGAGTACCCTTCTCCTAAGGTTGTAAAGGTAAACCGATGAGGGCAGTGGGGGCAGCAAGGGGATTATGGAGCGTGGAAATGCTGAGACAGCCCCACCCCCAGGTGCCTGGGTCATTTCTTGTACAGCCTGCCCCTTCTGAATCCTGTGTGCCATGTCCTTGTCTCCTCAGCTCCAAGCCCAGGGCCCGGCACTGAGGAGCAGCTGAAGCCATGTTTGCTGAAGGAGAGAACTTAAGTGAAGGGGACTCCCTGTGGTCCTGCCCGGATGTGCTCACTGCCCTCTATCTCGGCTCATCAGGGGATCAGGGCCCCAGCTTTCAGATAAGGCCCGAGGAAGCCTTTTTGAGGTTTGGTTTATCACCAGCAATGGGAAACCTTCCTCCTCCCAAGCTTCCAGGCCTCCTGGCTGCCCTCAGGCACCTGACACAGAGGGATCCCCGTACTCACACAGAGAGGGGCGTTTCTTAAACTTGTAATGAAAGTACAACGACAGCATCAGCATGTCGGCCAAGACGTAATACACGGCTGTGTAGGTCTGCAAGAGAAGAGGGGCCCCGGGGCGCTGGCTGCAGTCCCCGGCTCGGGGACCACACCCCAGCACCCGGCCAGCTGTGCCCCATCCCAGCTGGGTGACCCTGAGCAAGTTGCTTCACCTCTTGGAGCTTCTGTTTGCTCATCTGGAAAGGAGGGGATCACAGAGCTAGACAGCAGGTAGGCAAGGGCCTGGCAGGTGCCCGCCTGGGCAGACAGAGGAAACGGTGGCTAGCATGACCAGGCGGGACAAAATGGGACTCAGAGGTTAAGTGGAGACTACCATTTGGCCTGATACAGGGGCAATTTACAGCCCCCCTTGGGAAGACAATAGATTCCTGATTTTGAGTCCCAGCTCCACCCAGCCACAGAAGAATGGTGGCACCTGGGCCTCCCAAGGGAAAACCTTCCTCCTCCAGGGCCCCATGCCCTGAAAGCTCAGTCAGGATCTTAGCACCTCAGAGGTCAAAGACCCCAGCCATCCTGTGGTTTGATGTGCTCATTTTGTAGATGGGGGAACTGAGGCCCACAGCCCATCGTCACACTGTGAGGTAGGCAGAGGGCTCTCTCTATAGCATGGGGCCCTTGCAAGATGGAAGCCTCTGCAGACTGTCCCTGGCAGCCCACCCAGCCCGGAGACCAGCCTACCTGCAGGGGCAGCTGGTCAGCAAGGAAGGAGCCAATGAGATTGCAGGAGTCTCCGCCGATCCAGCCCAGGAGGAACCACAGGGACAGGGCCTGGTCCATGTTGCCCGTCTTGCAGGCCTTCATGTACTGGCTGTGGCGGAGGAGGGAGACGTGCTCAGGGGCCGACGGCTGTGATACCGCGTGGAGGGTAAACATGGGAACAGCCAACACAGAATAGCGGGGCTGGGGCGGCATCTGCACAGGGGGTCGCCTGGGAGCCGATCCTTCCCGCAGGCGGGATCCTCATGGGCCTTTCTTTGCCCTTTGGGGATTCTTACCAGGGGATCCCTTCCAAGCCAGGAGCTCTATGGGACATGCATCTTTCCAGAGAGAGCCATTGCATGATAGAGTCTCCTCCACAGCAGTCTCTTGGTGGGGACCTGGGGTCTTTACAGGGTCCTGATGTTTTGTGTCAGACCCTGAGAACCACTTCATAGGGACCCTGGGTTCTCTCTTCTATGGAGGGGGCTGGGGGGTGGTGTTTGGAAGGAAGGAGGATGGTGGTTGCCCCACGGCCTGAGGCCTGGGTGCTGCCCTATCTGCAGGGGAGATGGATGATAATATGGGCCTGTTATCTTCAAAGGGCAACAGAGAAGTCTCGGGCTGTGGCTCCCAGAGCTCTGATTACAAAGCCATGGGGTCAAGTCGTGATGGGCCTCTTTGGGGATGGAAAAGTCAGGGAACCAGGATTCACACCCAGACCCTGAGGTTCCAGTCTCGCTCTGAGTCATTCCACAATGGCCATCTGCTGCTTACATTTCTCTTTAATCATTTGCATGTATTTAAATTAGTAAAAGGTACCTAAACAGCACCTCACCCCACCTACCACCCAAGACAGAAGCTAGGAAAGCTAGGCCTGGCCCTGGCTCTTCACGGTCATCCTTCCACCTCCATCTCCTGCTGACCCCGCCCCCAGCTCTTCAGGTCTCCCACCCAAGCCTGTGTTCCTTGTTTCCATCCTGCCTCTCAAGGATCTCTCTAAAACCCCTATCTTGCCAAAATCCTTCAAAGCCTCCCACTGCTCTTCAGTAAGGACCCCCATCTTCCTGAGCACATCCTGACAAGGCCCCCAGGTCCCCTGTCCCTCCGACCCCCCCCCCACCTCTTCACCAGGACTGCCTTCTCTTCCTCCAAACTCTGCATCAGCAGATGGCTCACCCAGTCCCTCCTCTGTATCTTTCAGGGAATATCAGTTCCTCCTCAGGGCCTTCCTAGAAGGGAGCTCTGCCAGCATTGGTCAGTTCCTCCTGGACTCAAGCTTCCTGAGGGAAGGGACAGTGCCCAGCATGGGCCTGGCCCGGAGAGGCCCTTAAGGTTTACCCCGTGGCCCCGCCCTTCTAGGATACTGTGACTTGAAGAGCCTCCATAAATTTCAGGGAAAGTGATTTTGTCACACTCAGGAAAGGCCGAGTCCTAAGGAGAAGCAGAGAGGTGGCTGCCCTCCCTGCCATCACCTGGGGCTTCTCCCAGACCTCTGACACCCCCTCCCTGGTTAATCAGCCAGGCCCAGGCAGGGCTGGCACTATGACCTGGTGGAAAGGGGAAGCCTCAGCCAGTTCCACCAGCTCCTCGCGCTTCTGGGGGAGCTCTCACCCCAAGATGGGGAGTCTCTCCCCCTTGGCCTCCACCCATCAGCCAGACCTGTCTGCTTTGCCTCCTAAGGGCCACCTATCCCATCCCCCAGACATCATTGCTTGCTGGAGGCCTTACACAGCCTCCCTGCCTCCAGTCTCTCCCCCGTCCCTCCAGTTCTCCTTCCCTAATAGAAGGTCTATAAAGGCAAGGATGCGGTCGGTTTTGCTTACTTCTGCCGCATCTAGTATGGCAGCTGGGACAAGGTGAGTCAGTAAAAATGTCAAGCCCTAGACAGCATGTTGGGACAACTTGATGAGGTAAGGGTAGTCTTTTTTTTTTTTTTTTGGCCGCTGCACAGCTTGTGGGATCTTAGTTCCCCGACCAGGGATTGAACCTGGGTCCTCAGCAGTGACAGTACAGAGTCCTAACCATAGGACTGCCAGGGAATTCCCAACGGTAGTCTTTTTAACACATGGTACTGAGACAACCGGGTACCGCATGCAAAAGAACGAGGTTGGATCCCTACCTCACACTGTATACAAAATACAACTCAAGCTGAATCAAAGCTCTACATGTAAGAGCTAATTTGTGATACTGTGATTTACAATAAGAAATATATATATTTGGTCTTCTTCCCTGTTCCCTGCACAGAGCTCTCCTAAGAATGTCCTAAGGGGTGAGAGAGAGAGAAAGAGAGAAAACAAGGTGTCTTTTGTAATGTTAATGAGGTGACTTTTGGAAAGCCCTTAGGTCACCTGAGGATAAGGACTCATTGCCAGGGGAACCAACAGTAAGATTAGAAGGTTGGGATATTTGGTATCACGGGCCCCTGTCCCACCCTCCTCACCCACCTCAGGGGAGGAGAGAGGCTCGAGATTGAGCCCAATCGCTAATGGCCAATGACTGTGTAATAAAGCCTCCATAAAAATCATTTCTCTGCGTTCTGTGAGCTGCTCTAGCAAACTAATCAAACCTGAGGAGGGGTGGGGGGAATCTCCGATCTACAGCTGGAGGTGAGAAGCACAAGTGACAACCTGGACTTGTGACTGGTCTCAGAAGTGGGGAGGAGGGAGCACTCTTGTGGGACTCGTAGGACTGGGCCCCTAACCTGTGGGATCTGAGGCTGTCTCAGGTGTAGATAGTGTAAGAATTGAGTTGATTGCTTGATGGTGTGGCAAAAAAACACATCAGAATTGGTGTCAGACTTGGATAATAAATCTATATAAAACTCTTAGAAGATAAGGGTGAGTCTTTGTTACCTGGATTAAGCTATCGTTTCTAGACATGATATCAAAAGCACAAGTAACAAAAGAAAAAACACATAAACTGGACATCATCAAGGGACTTCCCTGGCGGTCCAGTGGTTAAGACTCCGAGCTCCCATGAAGGGGGCTCGGGTTCAATCCCTACTCAGGGAACTAAGATCCCACATGCTGCACGGAGCGGCCAAAAAAAAAAATTGGACATCAACAAATTTTTGAATTTTTGTGCTTCAAGCGACACCATCGAGAAAGGGAAAAGACAACCCACTGAATTGGAGAAAATATTTGCAAAATATATCTAGAATATATAAAGAACTCTTAAAACTCAACAACAAAAAGACAAATAATCCAATTGAAAAATGGGCAAAGAACCTAAATAGACCTTTTTCCAAAGAGAATATAATTTGGCCAGTAAGCACATGGAAAGCTACTTAATATCACCAGCCAACAAGGAAATGCAAATCAGAACTATGAGATACCACTTCACACCCACTAGGATGGTATAATAGACAAGACAGAAAATAACAAGTGTTGATGGGGATTTAGACAAATTGGAACCTTCATACGCTGCTGGTGGGAATATAAAATGGTGCAACCGCTTTGGAAAACAGTCTGGCAGTTCCTCAAAAGATTATACACAGAGTTACCATGTGACCTGGCAATTCCACCCCTTAGGTATATACCCAAGAGAAGTAAACACACATGTCCCCACTAAAACTTGTACATGAACATACATAGCAGCCTTAATCACACTGGCCAAAAGGTAGAAACCACCCAAATGTCCATCAATGAATGACTGAATAAACAAAATGTATACACATACAACAAACTACTATTCGGATGTAAAAAAGAATGAAGTATTGACACTAGCTACGTATGACGTGGATGAACCTTGAAGATGTTATGCTAAGTGAAAGAAGCCAGTCACAGAAGGCCACATACTGTATGATCCATTGATATGAAATGTCCAAAATAGGCAAATCTACAGACAGAAAGTAGATTGGTGGTTGGGGCCGGGAGATTTAGAGGGAAATGAGGAATGACTCATTTCTTTCTGGGTTTCTTTTTAGAGTGACAAAAACGTTCTAAAACTGATTGCGGCAATGCTTACACAACTCTGTGCATACACTAAAACCTTGGACTTGTACATTTAAATGGGTAACTCAATGGTATATGAATTATCTCTCAATTAAACTGTTATCTTTCTCCCTCAGGAGAAACAGCATAAGATTTCCTAACAGCGGAGAATGCCCTTACATTACAGGGCCCTGGATGACCTCTTTGACCTCATCTCTCCTCTTTGGCCGCCCCTCTGCCCAGCCATGGGACTGAGCGTACAGTGTGTAAAGGCCATCCTCATAGCAACCCTGTGAGGTAGGGAACAACATTCCCATTTTCCAGATGAGAAAACTGAGGCACAGAGCAGTGAAGGGCCTTGCCCAGGTCACAGTGTGTCCGCGTTCCCTAATCACAGCAGTGGCCATGCTGTTTTGTAATCACTGCTTGTCCTCCACCAGACTGTCACAGAACAAAGGCTAAGTTCGATGCACCCCAGCCCTCCCACTCCTCCGCCTCCTCTCTGACTAGCTGTGCAATTCACAGCAAGTTAGTTAACCTCTCTGGGTTTCTATTTCCTCGTAAAGTAGCGATACAGATTGTGCCTATTTCACAGGGTGGTTATGAGGATTAAATAGGGTAAAGACATGTCAAGTGCTTAGAAATGAGCTAGGTACACAGTGGGCACTCACTGAACAGGTGTTATTATTATTACCTGTGTGTCAGCATGGTCCAGCACAAGGCGGGGCCTAGAGTGAGGTTTGCTGTAGGGCCCTCCAGGGTGGGTTGGAAGTCAGTGAGTGTGGGTGGGAGAGGGAGCACACTTGGCCTTGAGTCTGGAGAGGCCCAACGCCAGCCAGGGAGCCCCTCTTCGGTGCAGCCCCAGGAGCACTTGCCCCACCCTTGCAACCCAGCCCTGGTCCCACCACCCTGATGCTACTCACGGGAGGGTGGACGTAGCAAAGCAGAGAATGGAGATCAAGCCCAGGCCCACGCTGGCCTTGTCCCAGCCATCCTGGGCACACTCGCCAAACACGTCCCATATCCACTGGCTGGAGCCATTGGGGCAGCTGGAGAAGTTGCTGGAGCCCAGCTTCCTCCAGACCATGGCTTCGGAGGGAGGGAGGGAGGGAGCTGGTGTGCTGAGGCAGGCGACAGCTCTACAGGGAACAAGAGAGGGGCCTTCAGCCTTGGGAGGTCCAGGTCCTAGTCATGGTCCTGCCACTCTAAGCCCATTCCAGCCTTATCACCCAGCATGGACTGAGCCCCTGAACCGGAGAACACGATCAGTACAGAGATCAAAGTAACCACATATACAGGGAGGGCACTGGATGTGTGGTCAGAGACAGGTGCACTCGAAACCCCACTCTGCCTGTTAACGCCTCGACTTTGCGCAAGTGACTCAGCCTTGCTGTGCCTCAGTCTCCTCATCTGCAAGATGGGGCGGTAACAGCGCCTCCCCCATACAGCTGTGAGGGTTCAATGAGTTCATAAATCTAGTGTAGAGAACTGAGCCCTCAAACAATGCCACCTTTGTTCTAACTCTTGAACATTTCGATTGTTTCCAATCTTTTCTTCTCGCAAATCACGCTGCGAGGGTCTGCTGAGACCAGGCCCACTAAGTACATCCTCTCATTTAAAGTACGGCTGTCCTGGGAATCCCCTGGTGGTCCAGCGGTTAGGACTCGGCACTTTCACTGCCGGGGCCTGGGTTCAATCCCTGGTCAGGGAACTAAGATCTCACAAGCCGCACCACTAGGCCAAAAAAAAAAAAAAAGTATGGCTGTCCCCCAGTACATCGGTCAGATGAGGCAAGTGGTGAAGAAGGAGCAGGTGAGTTGCACACGTGGCTGGGATTCAAGCTTGGCGTGCTCAAGCCGCATTCTCCCAGCAGCTCGCGTGTGTAGGACGCCTGCTGGCAAAGAGTCCAGAGCCACCTCCCCATTCTCACTGCCGACAAAGCCAGGAGCTGGCTGGTTGCAGGGGCAGGCAGCGAAGCCCCCACCTGGTGTCCTAGAGCAGTCACAGCCTGTGTGACAGTCCCAGAGGAGGGAGAGAAAGTGGGGCTGCTGGAGCATCTCTGCTGGGCAGGATCATCACAGCCCCTGATAGTTGAGCACTGTACCAGCTCTGTGCTAAGCACCTTACGTAGGCCTTTCTGCATTTTGCTGCACATCAACTCTATGAAGTGGGGGCTACTGATATGTCCGCGTAGACCCGGGGAGGTGACTTGCCAGGGCCACCCAAGCAGGAAGCACTCATAGCCACCATGCTTCTGTCCCTGGGAACGGTGGCACCTTCCTGTGGTCTGACAGGGCTGCCCAGGGTCTCATGCAGCCAGAAGGCAGGCTTCCCCTTTTCTCACTGCGCTCAGAGGGGGGCTTTCCTCACCTGGGATGAGGCTCTCTCCAGCCACCTTCAGTTTCTGCTTGTGTCAAAAGACCCAGGATCCTCATAAAGCAATGCCCCACAGACAATGCCATAGACCAAATGTTTATGTCCCTCCTGTCCTGTTGAAATCTAACCCCCAATGTGATGGTATTTTTGAGGTGGGGCCTTTGGGGAGTATTTAGGTCATGAAGGCAGAGCCCTCATGAATGGGATTAGTGCCCTTATAAAAAAGACCCCAGAGAGCTCCCTTGCCCCTTCTGCCAGGTGAGGACATATCGAGAAGACAGCCATCTATGAACTAGGAAGTGGACCCTCACCAGACATTGAATCTACTAGCACCCTGATCTTGGACTTCCCAGCCTCCAGAACTGTGAGAAATCAATGTTTGTTTCTAAGCCATCCAGACAAATGGTATTCTGTTACATTGGCCCGAATGGGCTGAGACACCCTGGCTGGACCCTTGGAACTGCTGAGGCCACAGCGACCTGGGAGCGTCAGGCCGGGAAAGGAAGCGAGTCAGCTGCTTTTCTTAGGAAGCTCTAGGCTCTCAGCTCTAACGTGACTCAACAGCGAGCCCCAGAGCTGGGGGCAAGGGCACCCCAGGTCACTGCCTGCCTGGTCCACTGCAGTCCCTCCGGGGCCCTGCAAAGGGGGGCTGAAGGTCTCTTCCTGTACCTTGGTGACCCCCCGCCTTGACCTTCAGCACAGCTGATGTCGGAGCCATTTATCTGCTGTCCTGCCACCAGCAGCTGCAAGGCCACCCCAGGTTAACACGCAGTCCAGGTAGGAGCTGGGTTTTTGTGGTGCCTCAGGCATTTCAAATCAAGTCCTTTTGTTCCTCAGCCACCCCTGCAGTGGACCACTTCCCCAAGCCTCCTCTGGTAGAGCCTCAACACACCACAGCAGCTCATCACAGTAGTATACAGTAGTATACTGCCATCCTCATTAACTTCTCTGTGAGGGGAACACGGTCCTCATTCTACAGGTAAGGTTGAGTGGCCTTGTGCAAGTAACAGTCTGAGCCTGTGTATAAAACGAGGATAATGACGCCCATTCCTTGGGGTTGTTGTATAGATAAAATGCACATAAAGCTCTTAGCCCAGGGCCTGACACAATGGTAGTGACTGAGAATGAGAGGCCAGTATCTCAAGCACCCTGAGGTCACCCTCACTCCACTTTTCACCAGGTTAGGGAAGAAAGAAAGTGGACACACACGTGAAGGAGGGATGGGTGTCTTGGGGGATGTACCTTGGCTCATAGGGCCCAGAGCCCAGGGCCCTGGTTGGGTGGTCCCCTGTCCATGCACGGGGTCCATGTGCAGCTCGGGGCTCAGGATACTTTGAGACACAGCTGAGCCCTGAACTTTCCTCTGAGGGCCACTGTGCACAGAGCCTGTCACCCATGGGTTCTGACCCAAGTAGGAAGCCAGCCTGGGCCCAGGCCTGGCTTCTGAGACCGGGTGCCCCTCCTAGTCCAACAGCACTGAGCAAATGGATGGCCAGGGTTGCAACAAAGGTTGACCAGGTCTGTAGGTGTGACAAGGACCACAACAGGGGTGCCTTGTGGTTTTTGTTTTTTTTAATTGAAGTATATAGTTGATTCAGGGGTGCCTTGTTATCATGGAGGGCACATGTTTGAAATTCAGGATCAGTGTGTCAGAGCTGGGGATCAGGGACCTTGGGTTTAAAAAGCTCCCCCAGCGGATTCTGACCACATGTATTCTGTGCATGTGACCACACTTTAAGAAAGGCGGAGGGACTTCCCTGGTGGTCCAGTGGCTAAGACTCCGCACTCCCAATGCAGGGGGCCCGGGTTCGATCCCTGGTCAGGGAACTAGATCTTGCATGCCGCAACGTAGAGCCCACATGCTGCAAGTAAAGATCCCACATGCCGCAACGAAGACCTGGTGCAGCCAAATAAATAAATAAATATTTAAAAAAAGAAAAGAAAAGAATGGCAGTCCTGGAAATGGCATCCGCTGCCACAGCCATGTAACTCGTCCAGATCCCAAGCTGAGTCACAGAGATGCTCCCCACTGAAGCTGCTCAAGTGGCCACCTTTATCTACCAGATAAGTCCAAATGCCTTGAGACTGAGCCCCAGGGTACTCCAAGGACTGCCCTCCCCCCCCATCTCCTGTCCCTCCCTCTAGGCCTTCAGTCGGTCATTCCCAGGTCTCCTGACATCTGTCCATGCTGTCTCTTCCCCTAGGCTTGGCCTTTTCATCCTAGAGGGCATACTAAAGAGAAACTAAGACCCAGTTCTAAATTGCCATCTCAGTTTAGAGGGTCCTCACAGGAGCTGGTGGGAAAACACCTGTCACCTCTTCCCTTACCCTCCTCCACAGACCCTCCACACACTCCTCAGCCACTGCTGCCCTCTAAGCCCACTCCTCTCCCTTCACCCTAGTTGTAAACTTATTCTTAGGCTCCAGACACACCAGGTGCACAGTAAAGGTTCAAAAAACAGCAAGAGACAGACAGACAGGGAGGGAGGGGAGAGGGAGAGAGAAAGGAAGGAAAAGAAGGAAGAAAGGGAGAGAGAGAGAGAGAAACACAGAAAGGAAGGGAGAATGGGAGACCTAATTGTGAGCCTGGATGGCCTAGGGTTGAGGAGAAAGCACTCTGGAACTGACCTGCCTGATGCCTACTAGTAATGAATTCTTGGTCAAGTGACTGAGCCTCAGAGTTCCAACCTGTAAAATGGAGGAATAATGCAAGTATCCACCTGCTAGGCTAATTGCAGAGTTGAATGAGAGAATCCAGGCTGAGGGATTAGAGAGGCGCCTGGCACAGGTTAAACCCTCAGTAGAATAACCGGGGATGGCTATTATTCTGTTCTGTCTATAGCTCTCTCCCCTCCCCCCACAGGGTTCCTGGTAAACAGCTGGCTTCAGTAAGCCTTGAAAACACAAGACTGCGTCAGTCCTCATACTTCCAAACACAGACTCCCCATGTACACACTTGGAAACCTGTCCTAGGTATGGAGTGGGAGGGGACAATCTGGGCTCCCTGCAGAATTGGGGAGCACCTGAGGGGAGGAGCCTCCCGCCTTGGGGCTACCACCCACTCCAGCCCTCCAGGTCCTCGGTCACAACTCCCTCCTAGTGACTCAGCCGAGCATCGGCCGCCTGTTTGGCGGGGATAATAACAGGGCAGCCGCTGGAGTCAGCGCTCATTCGCCGCGAAGTCCCCTCCTCTGGCCCGCCCTGGGGAAAACAAAGTCATCAGAAACACAGGGGCCCGTCGGCCGGGAACAAGAGGTGAAAAAGGAACCCAGACCCCAGGCCCTAGGTCAGAGCGGCCCGAGGGGTCATGCTGGTCGCCCTTGAGGAGGGGCACCTGGGCCCCCGCTGAGGACCTCCCAATCCCAGCCCAGAGCCTCGCTCCAAGATATCGCGCCCCGAGGTGGGGGCAGTAGCCCCAGAACCATCCAGGGGCTGGAGGAGGGTGTTGGAAAGATGTAGCAGGGAAGGCCCAGAGTCCCGAACCGCAGCCCCAGCCTCAAATTCGGCTTACCAAGTCTAGAGCCTCCCCACCGCCCGGCTTCTGGGTTCTCCAGCTCCTGCCTTCATCAGCTGACCAGAAACCCCGCCCCGCCCCGCCCCGGAGCTGCGCGGCTCCGCCTCTTGCGCCGCGCACTTAGCGGAAGGTCCTGGTAGTCGTGGCGAGCGAGCGTCTCTTGCGTGAGGGGGCGCCGCGCTTCTCCGCATCGGCAGGGAGGCAGGGCCCGAGGCGGCCCAGCGCGCAGGCGCCGACCTCATGCTGAGCGCCGTGGCCCGCGCCGCCGTCCGCTGCGCTCGTACACCCCGGCCACCCGAGGCTCGCACCGCCGCCACTGCAGCCGACATGTCCCGGGGCCCGCGGGCCACCTCAGGCTCCCCGATCCGGCCCGCCACCGTGCTGGGCACCATGGAGATGGGGCGCCGCATGGACGCGCCCGCCAGCGCCGCGGCAGTGCGCGCCTTCCTGGAGCGCGGCCACACTGAGCTGGACACGGCCTTCATGTACAGCGACGGCCAGTCCGAGAGCATACTGGGCGGCCTGGGGCTCGGGCTGGGCGGCGGCGACTGCAAAGGTAACTTCTGGCGCCCGCGCACCGACCGCCTGTCCTCTCCATGCACCGTGCAGTGCAGACCCGTCCCGCAGGACGCTGACCCGACCCCAGCCACGCGCCCGCCGCGGTCAGGGCCGACAGCTTCGCCCCGCCCCCGGGGCGCCCACCTCCCCTGGCCATCCCGCAGCTCTGTGAACCCCCCGCGCCTCAAGTCCCTTGCACATCCAGCCCCGACAGCTGAACAGCGCTTTATGCTGACCACCTTCCCCCTCCGCTTCCTCCGCTTCTTCGTCTGGGGATTGCAACTCGGTAACCCTCGAGCCTGATCTAGTCCTTGGCTTCCTACCCCAGTGCACCTCTCTGCGGCACTGGTCTCCAGAGGTATGCCGTACCCCTCTCCAACCCTGCCAGGTGCCCATAACCGGTCCCCAGGCGCTCTGCCTATGCCCCTCCCCATGGTCCTCAACGCCCATGCGCTCACCGAGAGCCCTTTTCTCATCCAGGTCTTTCATCAGTCCCTAGACTTTGCTCTGTTCAGTTGGCAGTACCCCTGGCTCTCTCAGGGAGAGCTGTAGCATTGCCGTAGACCGGGCTGGGGGAGCAGGGGTGGTGGGGTAAAGAGTGGGGAGGCGTGAGAGAGAGGGTAAGGCATTTCTGTCCACTCTTGTAGCCCTATTGCCAGCTTCTTATGGAGCTATAGAAGGGAAAGTGTCTCTAACCCACCCGCAGGGAGCTCAGAGTCTAGTGGGGAAGATTGAAGCAAATAATTGCAGAGGAGCGTAGAAGAGGAAGCACTTTTAGGGAAGGCATGATGGGGCCAGACAGAGGCCCTAGGGAAGGCTCAGAGAACACTGAGGCTGGGCCTTCGAGGAACAACAGTAGTTGCTGGGCAGAGCATGAGTCAAAGGGTTATGAGAGGCTGAGGGCATAGCTGTGCCAAGACTGGTGTAAAGATGGCCAGGAGACAGGTGTGCTTGAGCGGAGGATGTGAGTGTGGAGGGACAGTCCATCAGCCTGATGCCATTGGAAGTACCTAGGAGGGTGCCTGGCGCATGGTGGGACCCAGTGAGGTCAGCTGATACTATTACTACCACACTCTGCCTCCTCTTTTCCATCCTGAGACTTTCTTCCCAGCCCTTGTGTCAGGGGCGTCCCCCTCTGGGTCCTCCTTAGATTCATAGCTTGGTGGATCTGGAGGAACAGACTTGGGAATGTGCATCTCAGACCCACACTCTCTAGTTCACCTGGGTGCCTCTCGTGACTAATGAAGATTTTATTTCAGAATTGGTTTCTCCCCTTCCAGTCCTTCCCTGCTTCCTTCTTTGAGGCCAGGCACTCACAGAGTCAAAGTCCTCAGGTCAGACCCGAGGCAAAGTTCACACCAAGAATGCAGGGGGATTGAGAAATGTGGGGAATGGAAAAAATCTGGACGAGAAGCTGAGAGACTTGGTCTCTCCAACATCCAAGTGGTCTGATGACTCCCTCCCCTCTGGATTACTGAGTTGCGTTTGCCAGGTATGGAAAGTGCAGAATCCAGAGAGCCAGCGTTCTTTTTTTTAAATATATAAATTTATTTATTTATTTATTTTTGGCTGTGTTGGGTCTTCATTGCTGTGCGCGGGCTTTCTCTAGTTGCAGAGAGCGGGGGCTACTCTTCGTTGCGGTGCGCGGGCTTCTCATTGTGGTGGCTTCTCTTGTTGAGGAGCGCGGGCGTCAGTAGTTGTGGCTCTCAGGCTCTAGAGCTCAGGCTCAGTAGTTGTGGCGCATGGGCTTAGTTACTGTGCAGCATGTGGGATCTTCCCTGGCCAGGGCTCGAACCTGTGTCCCTTTGATTGGCAGGCAGATTCTTAACCACTGCGCCACCAGGGAATCCCCCAGAGAGCCAGCATTCTTTATAGCACTTCCAAGCTGCTTGCGTGTCAGAACACTCTCTTGTTCTCATGGGGAGTGTGTCTCTACAGTGGATATGTGGATGTGCACGCTTCCGGGAGTCTGGAAGGAGAGGGGGGAAACTGTCACTGCCTTCTGCTCATTTTGCCTTCTACTTCTCTCTCAAATGGATCTGCCAGTGGCTATGTTCAGCAGCTGCATCTCTTTCCGGAATTCCTGCAGCAGCCTCTTTACTTGTCCCCCTGTCTTCAGGCCTGCCCCCTCGACGTCTCTCTCTATACGGCAACCAGAACGAACACAGCTGACCAGTTCACTCATAAAACCTTTGAATGATGGCATTTGAGAAAACCCGTTGGGATTAGGTCTGGACCCCCTTCTCTTGTCTCATGTACCACTGCTTCCTGCCTGGAGTTTATAACTCAGAGTTGCACGTATGGCCGTCACGTGCTGTGCTTTCTTCCCTTTGTGACTTTGTCTAAGTTCCCATCCTTTGCTTCCCACCCTTCCCTGTTGGCTGGGACTCTTCTTTTTTTTTGGCCGTGCTGCACAGCATGCAGGATCTTAGTTCCCCGAACAGGGATTGAACCCATGCCCCCTGCAGTGGAAGTGCACTGGACCACCAGGGAAGTCCCAGGATGCTTTTTTGGAGACTCAACTTGTGGGGTCAGGAAGCCCTCCCTGGAATTCCCAGGTTGGCCACATACCTCTCCTCTGGGCTCTACTGCACTTACGTATTGTAACATCACCTTCTAGCTTGTGACCTCCTTGAGGGCAGAAATTGAGTGTGTTTAGTTCATCTCTGTGCACTTGGCCTCTACTACAAGGCTTGACACAGCTAGCAGTTTGGTGACTAATAATATAGCAGCAGTGGACATTGGGAACTCGCACATGAGACATTATTGAATCCTCATGCTCTCCCTGTGAAGACAGTTCCATTGTTATCATCCCCATTTTACAGATTAGATAATTGAAACTCAGAGAACTTAAGTAATTTAGCCAGGGTCACATGGCTAGTAAGTGGTCACAATAAATTTCTTAACCATTACATTCTTCCCACAAAGTGAAAATCGCTACCAAGGCCAATCCCTGGGAAGGGAAGTCACTGAAGCCTGACAGCCTCCGGTCCCAGCTGGAGACGTCACTGAAGCGTCTGCAGTGTCCCCAGGTTGACCTCTTCTATCTACACGCACCAGACCACGGCACCCCTGTGGAAGAGACGCTGCGTGCCTGCCACCAGCTGCACCAGGAGGTGAGGGTGGCCCCCCAGCTCCTCTCCTTGGCCTGTCGTTGCCCAGGAGAGCGGAGGCTCCAGGGCTGTCCCAGAGCAGAGCCGGGGACAGACCCCACTCCCAGGGTCCCCAGCCAGTCTCTCCTTCCTGGTGTTCTGGGCTACAGTGGGTTCTGACCTTGGCCTCTCCCCCACAGGGCAAGTTTGTGGAGCTTGGCCTCTCCAACTACGCTGCCTGGGAAGTGGCCGAGATCTGTACCCTGTGCAAGAGCAACAGCTGGATCCTGCCTACCGTGTACCAGGTGAGGCCAGGGCTGCAGAGGCCTCTGTCTCCTGGGGGCCTGCGGATCCTGGGTCCTCTTGGCCCCTCCCACTCCCCCCCAATCTCCCCACCACCACCCCGTGCCCTCTCCATAGCAGCCACTCCCCTGCCTCCCCTGCTCACGGCCTGTAGATGGCTCCCGGGTACCCTCAGCCCAGCCAATAAGCGCCTGCTCTCCGGCCCAGGTTCCCCTTCCTGCCTGCTTCTCGCTCTGCAGTCAGCCTGGAACACTCCTCCCCGCTTCTCGTGGGAACGAGTGCCCAGGTCTCACTTAGATGCCTCTTCCTCTGGAAGCCTTTCCCAACAGCCCAGCAGGGCCTCCCATCTCCAAACCCTATCTTCATACATTGAGCAAGTATTTGGGAGAATCTGCTATGATCACCGAACCCACCTTTATGTGATCACCTGACCTCTGTCTTTGTTTTGTTTTGGGGTTTTTTTTGGGGGGGTATGCGGGACTCTCACTGTTGTGGCCTCTCCCGTTGCGGAGCACAGGCTCCGGACACGCAGGCTCAGCGGCCGTGGCTCACAGGCCCAGCTGCTCCGCGGCATGTGGGATCTTCCTGGACTGGGGCACGAACCCATGTCCCCTGTGTCGGCAGGCGGACCCTCAACCACTGCGCCACCAGGGAAGCCCCTGTCTTTGTTTTTAACTTGACTCTAACATCTCTTGGAAGCAGAGACCTTACTAGATACGCTGGTGTTTGGGAACTCAGTGTCCAGCACACAGCTGGTGCCTACAGATATGTGTGGAATGACATATCCCGTCCACTGTCCCTTCCTGGGGCCCAGCAACATCTCCCCATCACCCAGCCACCACTAGTGATGTTGGAAATCATTGCTGAAGTCCTGGGCAGGTTTTGACTGAAGGTTTTTGTAGAAGACTGGGGTCCCCTAACCCGTGCACCCTCTCCAGCTGGCCCTTCTGCCCGCAGGGCATGTACAACGCCACCACCCGGCAGGTGGAGACAGAGCTCTTCCCCTGCATCAGGCACTTTGGACTGAGGTTCTACGCCTACAACCCTTTGGCTGGTATGGGATATGGGCTGCTGTGGGGACGGGCTCCCCTCCCAGGTCCCTGGGGGCATTTCTGGTCCTGTTTCTCCCTATTCCTGACCCGGGGGATACCCGGCCCCAGACCTGGGAAGCAGGGAGAGGTTTGACAGGAGGCTGGGCTGGGTCCTCCATCCCTTCTGGGTCCCCCACCATCACCCCCACTTCCGGTCCAGAGCAGCCTCTGGGAGCAGTGCCAGGGGGTCTGATTACAGCCTTCCCGCAGGGGGCCTGCTGACCGGCAAGTACAGGTATGAGGACAAGGACAGGGAACAACCTGTGGGCCGTTTCTTTGGGACCAGTTGGGCAGAGATCTACAGGAATCGGTGAGCTGGGGATGGGCTGCCTCAGGGTGGGTGGAGTGGGGGGGCGGTCCCCTTTATCTGAAATGGAGGAGTTCTAGGCTGCATTCCTGGGTCTCCAAGCCATCCCTTGCTGCCTGGACCTACCTCTTTTGATTCCTAGAGGAATTATGAAGCCCTCTATAGGGTTTCTTCTTGTTTTCTTGGGACCTCCGTGAGGAATGAGGATCCCTGGACCTTATGCCAGGTCTTCCAAGTCATAGCTTCTCCCTGAGGAGTGCTCATCACCTGCAGATAGAGAAGGAGAGGGCCGTGGATGGAGGCTCAGCAGTCCTGGGGCCGAGTCATACCCCTGTACTTGCTGCCTATTTCCCTAGGTAAAGTAAGGGCAGGCTTTGAGTTCTCAGGGGTAACGATGTCATTGAGGTCTCTGGTGAGGGAACCAGCCTCCTGGGTGTTTCAGTAAAGCAGGAGACCCATTGCTAGAGGGGATACCAGCTCCTCCATGCTGCAGGGTTGGGGTGAGCGCAGCTGTCCTGTTTGACTCTTTGGCGGTGGCCCCCAGTGTGACCCCATGGTCCTGACCCCTGTGCTACCCTGCCCACCTGCTCAGCTTCTGGAAGGAACACCACTTCAAGGCCATTGCCCTGGTGGAGAAGGCCCTGCAGGCTGCGTATGGCCCCAGCGCCCCCAGCATGACCTCGGCCGCCCTCCGGTGGATGTACCACCACTCACAGCTCCAGGTAACGTATCGTCGCTGGAAGCCCCACTTCTGCTCCCTTCGGGAAGCCAGCATTACCTTCAGGTGATTTCTAAGTAGTTTTTCCCTCTGAAATTTCTCTTTGTTCCAGTTTTCATGGCAGCCTTCCTGTTGTTCTGAGTAGCTGTCCAAGTGCCAGGCCCTATAATGAGGGCTTTACTAACATGGATTGAATTATTACCTAGGCCTGATGAAGTGTGATTATTCCAGTTTTACTGATAAGCAAACTGGGGTTCATACAGCTGTGAAAGGGATAGAAAATTATCACAGATTTGACTGTAAAACCCACTGGTCTGGCTCCTCTGGGGGGAGGTGGGGTTTCCCTCTGTCTTTGGTGTCCCCTGTCTTCCTGGCTAAAACTTTTCTCCAGCTTCAGCCTTACCTAGTTGCATAGTCTCTGACATGTATATAGTAGGTTTTCAATAAGTGGGAGCTAAATGCTTTGCATAATTTCTCATTCCCATAGCCATGCTGAAAATTGAGAAGATTTGAGTCTCAGGGGGGTTAAATAGCTAAACCTAGTTTACACAGCTGCTGAGTGGCAGAACTGGACTCTGAACTTCGGTCTGAATGAGGATGAGCCGTGTGGCAGCAGGAGGAAAGAAGACAGGGTTTGGGGTCACATAGTTACAGTTGTTGAAGGTACCTTAAGTGCTTTCTAGAACTATGTAGAGTATATATATATATATATTTTTTTTTTTTTTTTTTTTTTTTGCGGTACGCGGACCTCTCACTGCTGTGGCCTCTCCCGTTGCGGAGCACAGGCTCTGGACGCGCAGGCCCAGCGGCCATGGCTCACAGGCCTAGCCGTTCTGCGGCATGTGGGATCCTCCTGGACCGGGGCACGAACCCGTGTCCCCTGCATCGGCAGGCGGACTCTCAACCACTGCGCCACCAGGGAAGCCCTAGAGTATAAATTTTAAAATCAAGTCCTGGTGGGGGCAAGGCTGTGGGTGGAGTGGGGGGAGCGTGTGTGACTGGGGTCACTGTCGTGCGCTAGTGTGTTGACGTCTGGCCATCTCCCCCTGCAGGGTGCCCACGGGGATGCGGTCATCCTGGGCATGTCCAGCCTGGAGCAGCTGGAACAGAACTTGGTGGCCACTGAAGAAGGGCCCCTAAAGCCAGCCATCGTGCAGGCCTTTGATCAGGCCTGGCACCTGGTTGCCCATGAATGTCCCAGCTACTTCCGCTAGGCCCCAACACAGCTCAAGCTGCCCAAGGTTTCTTCCTTTTCTGTCACCTCTTCTACTCTCTCACCCTGGCCGGTCTTTGCCTTAAGCTGATTTAGCATGGTCTTTCTCCATTGTCTGGATCCATGCATTATTTTTCTAGATCCCTGCCTCACTCCCAGTTGCCTTCACAATGTGTAAAGGCTGAGGCTGAGCCCTGTTCATGCATTTCCCATCTGAATAAAGCAGGCACTTGACCTGGCTGTAGCCCAGGCCCGGAGTAAAGCCCACAAATTTGTCTCCTCAGCTGCTTACGACTTGTTTCCACCCTGCCTGGAGGCTTCCTGCCAAAGGGGTAGAACCATGAGCTGGAGTCGTCTAAAGGCAGAAGCAGTGGGAGGGTCTCCCAGCCTCCTGCCCTGAACCCAGCCTAACCCCTCAACAGCCAGGCTGCAGGTGGCCCTCACACTTCTACACGCAACAGAAGAAAAGAGGGTCATATACCCTGAGGTAGATTTTCTCTCATTCAGAATTACCTCATTAAATACTTAGAAATGGAATAATTTGGGCAAAAACCTACCGTTAGCGTCACCATGAAGAAGAATAAAACCTTCCAGGATGCTGTTGGACATTTTAACACACACTCATTTCAGCAGCAGCTTTACTCTTAGCTAAAGCCTCCTGTCTTCTGGTCTTCCATAGATTCTCAGCTCTGCTGCTGGGCCTCCTTCTGGTGGGAGTGGGCGTGGGCAACCAGGACCCCCGTTTCCCTCAGCAAATCCCTACCCCAAGTAAGGGCACCCAAGTCTGGAGAAGAAATGAAATCCCGGGTCCAGTGGTTGCTGTTTGAACATTCTCAGGGCAGAAAAATCACACCCTGGGCGAAAGGTAGGGTGTGGGCCAGGCAGCAGCAGTAGGCAGCATTTGGACCAGTCTCTTCAAATGATGAAAGGGGCTCAACCTAGAAATGCAGACAAAACCACCAATCAAAGACTGTTCAAAGGAAAGTCCTATTTGCCTTCTAGAAGGAGACACCTTTCAGATGAAGTTTTATTATTTAGAGTGAAACACCCTCCTTTGTCTTCACCCATAATAAAATGGATGTTTCCCCAAGTGGGGTGATATCAGTTATTACCCCACTCATATTAATAATAGTATCAGTTATTGTTGTACAACAGGCCACCCCAAAATTGAGTTGCTTAAGATGACAAAATCTGAAATTGACCTAATTAGATTCAGTTCAAGCCCTATCAAAACCCCAGCTGGATTTTTTTTTTCTTTTACAGAAATTGGCAAAAATTTTTAAAAATTCTTATGGAAATTCAAGGGATACAGAATAGCCAAACAAATTTAAACAAGAACAAAGTCCTCCAATTCCTGATTTCAAAGCTTACTACAAAGCTACAGAATAAAAGCAGTATGGGACTGGCATAAGGGTAGACATATAGCTCGATGGAACAGAATTGAGAGTCCAGAAGTAAGTCCATAATAGCTAAAAAATAGAGACAGCCAAAATGTCCATCAGCTGATGAATGGATAGATAAAAAGTGGTATATCCATACCATGGGCTATTATTTGGTGATAAAAAAGAATGAAGTAATGAAACATCTATAATGTGGATGAACCTTGAAGATGTTATCCCAAGTGAAAGATGACAGTTCCCAAAGACTTCATATTGTGTGATCTGATTTGCGTGAAATGTCTGGAATAGGCAAATCCATTAGAGACAGAAAGTAGATTAGTGGTTGCCTAGGGCTGAGGGGGGGTTGGGAAGAAATGGAGATTAACTGATAACGAGTACAGGTTTCTTTGGGGGGTGATGAAAATGCTCTAAAGTTGATTGTGATGGTTGTACAATGCTGAATACACTAAGAAAACAAAAAACATTGAATTGTACACTTTAAATGGGTGTATAGGGACTTCCCTGGTGGTGCAGTGATTAAGAATCCACCTGCCCATGCAGGGGACACAGGCTTGATCCCTGATTCAGGAAGATCCCACATGCTGTGGAGCAGTTAAGCCTGTGTGCCACAACTACTGAGCTTGCACTCTAGAGCCCGTGAGCCACAACTGATGAGCCCACATGCCACAACTACTGAACCCACGTGCCACAACTACTGAAGCCTGCGCGCCTAGAGCCTGTGCTCCACAACAAGATAAGCCACCACAGTGAGAAGCCCGCACAGCACAACGAAGAGTAGCCCCTGCTCGCTGCAACTAGAGAAACCTCATGTGCAACAACGAAGACCCAATGCAGCCAAAAATAAAAATAAATAAATAAAATAAATGGGTGTATAATAATGTGGATTATGTCTCAATAAAGCTGTTTTTTTTTTTTAAAAAAAAAAACCACACACGCACACAGTCATTTAGCTCAGAAGTCTGCTGTTTGGCAGGGCTCAGTGGGGAATACTCATCTGTTCCCCTGTGTCTGAGAAGTGCCATTACAGCTGGAGGCTAAAATCACCTGCAAGCTAATTCACATGTCTAGCAATTAATGCTGATTGTCAGCTGTGGTCATCACTTACATGTGACCCCTCCATGTGGCCTGGGCTTCCCCACAGCATGTGCTGCTGGCTTCCAAGGGCAGGCATCCCTCTTGCCTCATGGAGGAGTGTCTGAGTTATGTTGTAAAAAGAGGATGTGAGAGAAACAGATGGTCATCTTTGGAAGATAAACTCTTTCTCAGGGAGCAATGGTCCTAAGTGGTCAAGTCAAGAAGGTGAGCCACGTGACTGGTCAGGAGACCTTTAGTCCCGAGTGTCTCCATCAGGGATGCGTCATCTGCTAGGTCATTTCCCATCTGTTAGATCCTTTCAGGGAGGATATCTCACACATATTTGATGGTCACTTGAATTCAGCCATTTCATTACTAAAGAGCTTTTTCTTTTTTCTTTTCCTTTTTTAATATTAATTTGTTTATTTTGGTTGCACTGGGTCTTAGTGGCAGCACGCAACATCTTTAGTTGTGGCATGCGGACTTACTAGTTGTGGCATACAGACTTCTTAGTTGCAGCATGAATGCGAGATCTAGTTCCCCAACCAGGGATCAAACCCAGGCTCCCTGCATTGGGAGCATGGAGTCTTACCCACTGGACCACCAGGGAAGTCCCTACTAAAGAGCTTTTTCAAAAGACAAAGGAACAGAGTTGGATCTGGAAAGTGACAAACATACTTAACCAACCTCAAGAACTAGAGACTTGTGTACCGTATAGAAGACCGGAAAAATGAGTTGGTATAGATTTTGTATACTCGAATCAATATGACAGGAAGGGGACTCCTGAAGTTAAAGGCTTGAGGGAGGGCATCTGGCTGACCTATGTACTTCCTCTGCATTCTGGCCTGCTTGTTACTAGTGGTTGTGATGGTTAATTCACCATGTCTCAAATTTGCATTCTGAATACATTTTAGAAGCAGTAAGGAAGGTCGGAATGTCAAGATCCTTAATTGCTTATGAGAAAATACATTTCTACTCCATAGGTTTTTATTTTTTAATTTTTTTAACACCTGTTCTGCCTCAGCACTCTTCTAGGTATAATAAAACAACCCTGACTTTCCCAACTTTCACACAAGAAGCTTTTTGAAAATCTGTATTGCTTCCCAAGAATCTTTCCAATTCCATATTGGAGAGACTTGTACTTGATAACAAATGCTCTTACTAGGGACATTAATAGTAATAATAAATACCAGTTGTTAAAGAATTTTCTTGTGGTTGTTATCAAAGTGGAAAATGGCATTGTAGGAGTAGAGAATGATCAATGAATATATAAGTAAATCAATATTCTGTAGTCTCATGATAATATAAGGAAAACTTAATTCCACTGTGGTCTGTATCAGAGGTCAGCAATCTTTTGTAAAGGGCCAGGTAGTAAGTATTTTATATTTTGTGGGTGTCAGTCCATTTGGGCTGCTAAAACAAAATACAACAGATTGAGTAGCTTATAAACAATAGAAATTTCTCAGTTTTGGAGGCTAGAAGTGCAAGATGAAGGCATCAGCAGATTTGGTGTCTGGTGAGAACCTGCTTTCTGGTTTATAGGCAGCCATCTTCTTGCTGTGTTCTCATTTGGCAGAAGGGGTAAGGGAGCTCTGTGGGGTTTGTTTTATAAGGGCACTAATCCCACTCATGAGGGCTCCACCCTCATAACCTAAGAATCTCCCAAAGGCCCCACCTCCTGATACCATCATTTTGGTGATTAGATCAACATGTGAATTTGTATAGTGATTGTTATAAGTGCCACCCAACCAATTAGTGGATTAGCTCTAAACTAACCCACAAACATTCAGTCCATATCAGCAGGCCATATGTTCTCTACTGCAGTGATTCAACTCTGCCTTTGTAGTGAGAAAGCAGCCACAGATGATAAGTAAATAGATACGGCTTTGTTCCAAATTTCCAATAAAACTTTATTTGTGAAAACTGGCAGTGAGTCAGATTTGGCCCATGGGCGATAGTTTGCAGACTCCTGGTCTATACTGTATGAATTGAATTACATAGTGATAGAGAGCTTCTAACAGTGAAATTGTGAGCCAGTTGCTCTCAAAATATGGTCTCAGGGCTGGCAGCATCAGCATCATTGGGGAACTTGTTAGAAATGCAAATTACTGTGCCTCATGCTTGACCTACTAAATCAGAAACTAGTGGGTGGGGCCCTGCAATTTGTTTTAAGCAGCGCTTCAGGGAATTCTGATGCACACTTGTTTGAGAACCACTGTTGGTTTTTAATTTAATAAGATTATTTTTAACAAACACTGTGATGCACAAAGATTTGTAAGTATATGGCCATTACAAAAACATGTTTATCTTCATTGTTGAACTTTATAACTGAATTTAAAATACCATTCACAGTAGTGTCACCTTCAACAAAAAGAACTTCCAAAAGCTTTACTTTGATTCCATGAATTGGGTGGAAAATTTTTAATTATTATTGGAATTGACTGATTTTCTATTTGAAGTATCTGACACTGATACAAAACTGGCATTATTTTCTATTTGTGAAGTATTTCTATTCTTGATACCACACATCAGCAGCTGTTGCTTTACTCCTCTGACATGCATAAGAAATCGTAGAATAAAAAATGAGCGAATTTAATTGAGAAGAATAATTATATAATTTAGATCAAAAGTTATACATGAGGACTTCCCTGGTGGCACAGTGGTTAAGAATCCGCCTGCCAATGCAAGGGACACAGGTTCGAGCCCTGGTCTGGGAAGATCCCACATGCCACGGAGCAACTAAGCCCGTGCACCACAACTACTGAGCCCGCACGCCACAACTACTGAAGCCCACACGCCTAGAGCCCATGCTCTGCAGCAAGAGAAGTCACCACAATGAGAAGCCTGTGCACCACAACGAAGGGTAGCCCCCACTCACTGCAACTAGAGAAAGCCTGCGTGCAGCAACAAAGACCCAATGCAGCCACAAAAAAAAAAAAAAGTTATATGTGATAAGAAAATGGACTGCCTACATTATACAAGATAAATCATCATCTTTCACAACTAAAGATCCCACATGCTGCAATAAGACCCAGCGCAGCCAAATAAATATTTTTTCAAAAAAGAAATCATCATCTTCTGACACAATCTTCTACTTTAAAAATTAGCAATTATTTTGAGATGCTCATGCCACTTGTCTTAGTCTGTTTGGGCTGCTATAACAAAATAACATAGACTGGGTGGCTTAAAAAACATTTATTTCTTACAGTTTTGGAGGCTGGAAGGTCCAAGATGAAGGTGCCAGCATATTCGGAGTCTGTGAGGACCTCTTCCTGGTTGGACAGCCTCTTTTTGCTCTGTTCTCACATAGCTAAGGAAGAGATCTCTAGTCTCTTCCCCGTCTTCTGAGGACACTAATTCCATCACGGGGGTGCCACTCTCACACCTGATCTAAACCTAGTCACCTCCCTAAGGCCCTACCTCCCAACACCATCACTTTAGGGTTAGGGTTTCAACATATGAATTTGGGGGGGATACAGACATTTAGTCTGTAACACCAATTCAGGTTTGTGTTTTCTGCTTTTCATGTGGCTGGTGGTGGTGTTACATTCCCCATGGTAGATGGTAAATGTTAATGGATATACTACAAACAAATTATATGTTTATTATCAACTTTCTTGAGAAATGGAAATCTAGTATTTAATATTGATTAGCTAGGCATCTGGCCTTTCCAAACTGACAACTGCTTTGACTCTGATCCTTTGGCTAACCCTGTTAGAATAACAGCTATTCTGTGCTGATGCGCAAAGCCTGAGAAAAAGCTTAGGTTTATGCCGAGGTTGAGGGAAAAAAGGAGTCTCCCTAGAGGTTCCCCTCATGTAAAATTATGTTGCTATGGCTTTTTGTTAAAGGGATTGGTACTATGGCCTGAGACTGAACTTGATATGAGAGTTTTTGAGTATTTTGTCTGGCATACAGTGGTGATTCCCTTACTGAACTGCCTTGTTGATTAGTGCATTTAGAATTACTTCTGCAAGGGGCAAATGCTTTGACGTGCTGGTTAGACGCATTCATGATCCCTAGGAATTGCCTCCATAAATTCAGCAGAAAGCGTTAAGGGTGACTGCCTATATTCCAAAGTCTTTACAAGTCAAAGAATTGTAACAGTACAACATACAGGAGAGAAAAAAGTACACTTCTCATTCAAGGATTGCTACAATGCTATCTCTCAGTTTAATAGCCTTATCTCTGAAAAGAGACAGTTGTGCTCGGCAAATCGTTGTGGACAAATGGGGTTTAAGTAAAAAGTGGTCACTCTTGCTCCATCAGCAGTGAACATTGGTGATTGAATTGTTGCCACTACTGGCACTTGGTATGTGACCTTGGATTTTGCTGAAGTCTTCTTTTCTTTCACCTGGCAGGGTATGCAGTACGCATTCTCTTCCTTTCACTGGGTTATTTAAAATTCACCTGTATTATTTCATTAACTGGGCAAAAAAACACTTGTACAATAATATATGCTAATAGGTGTCCAAACATTCTATTACAATAATGAAATTAAGCAGTATATTCCGATAGTGGCCCTCTCGTTGCATGTTATCCAAACACAGCGGATACAAATGAACAGATCTCAAATGAGGACAAATCCAAGCCATATCCTTTAAGTAATCTTTATGTGGGGCTATTTAAGTAGCTTCCAAAGGCATTTCACAGCTTGTCTAAGACAAATTATTACCTCATGGCCCCAAAACCTGAAGGATAAAGCCTAACATTGCGATACCTGAGGACAGCACATTCTAACCTGGAAATTCTATTAAATCTTCTGTATCAGGGTATCAGATAAACATCTGAATGTGAAAGGAGCCTCCTAAAGTAAAAAAAGCTTTGAAAGTGTTCTAGATGGCAGGAAATCAAGCTCTTCTTTTTATCCCATTCAAACCCCAAAGAATTATAGGTATCTATAATAATCACATCACTGCTTAGAGGCTTTGGCATTTAGACACTGCTGCTATTTGTTGTCCCCTGAACTTTGAACTTGATCCTTCTGCTGCACAGTGCACACCCTTTGAGCAAATCTATTACTAGACACTAATAAAGAAATTGTCTTATTTAAAAGGAAGTTCTGGGGACTTCCCTGGTGGCGCAGTGGTTAAGCATCCACCTGCCAATGCAGGCGACATGGGTTCAATGCCTGGTCCGGGAAGATCCCACATGCTGCGGAGCAACTAAGTCCGTGTGCCACAGCTACTGAGCCTACGCTCTAGAGCCCACGAGCCTCAACTACAGAGCCCACATGACACAACTACTGAAGCTGGCGTGCCTAGAGCCTGTGCTCCGCAACAAAGAGAAGCCACAGCAACGAGAAGCCCGTGCATCACAACGAAGAGTAGCCCCTGCTCGCAGCAACTACAGAAAGCCCACGGGCAGCAACGAAGACCCAATGCAGCCAAAAATAAATAAATAAATCTATTTTTTTTTAAAAAAGGAAGCTCTACCTGCTGTATAAAATAAATAAATAAAAGGAAGCTCTAATTCTCCAATTCAACATTCTCATCCTTAATAAGTTCTTTCTGAATCAAAACCATGTAAGTTGGGTCATGTCCAAAAAAGAATTATTGTTAAGTATTAGAAGATCCAGTCAAGGACAAAGCCTGGTCCTTAGGTATTTTCATGAATAAGCAGTTGTCCACCCTATAGAGACAGAGAATATATCAACTTCTGCTTTACCCAGATGAATGGCGCTATGGATCCTTAGGTACAAAACTTGTCCAGTGATAAGAAAGAATGATTCAGAACAGTGGAGTAATGTAGCCACCAACCATGATGGTAAACTAATTGGTTTTTTAAGTTATTTTAATTTTACCTATTCTCATGGGGAATGTATCTCATTGTGGTTTTAATTTGTATTTAGGAATAATATAAATCTTTAACAACCAGGTTTATTGAGGTATAACTTACATACAATAAAATTCACCAATTTTAAGTGTGTAGTTGGTCCCTTATGCTACTTTGTAGTCAATTACATCCCTCAAACTCTGCTCCTAGAAACCACTACTCTGCTTTCTGTCGGTATTAATTTGCCTTTTCTAGAATTTTATAAAAGTGGAATCATGTAATACATAGTCTTTTGTGTCTGGATTCTTTCACTTAGCATGATTTATTTTTTTCCCTGCCACATGGTGTGTGGGATCTTAGTTCCCCGACCAGGGATCAAACCTGTGCCCCTGCAGTGGAAGTGTGGAGTCCTAACCACTGGACCACCAGGGAAGTCCTATAGCATGATATTTCTGAGATTCATCCATGTTGTTGTGTAAACCAGTAGTTCATTCCTTTTTATTGCTGATTATATCATATTCCATTTTATGGGTATACCACAAGTTAATTGGTTGTTTCCAGTTTGGGGCTCTTGTGAATGAGCTGACATAAACATTTCTGTGTAAGTATTTGAACATATGTTTTTATTTTTCTTTGGTACACATCTAGAAGTGGGAGTGGTAAATCATATGTAAAGTGTATTTGTAACTTTATTTATTTATTTATTTATTTATTTATTTTTTTTGCGTTACGCGGGCCTCTCACTGTTGTGGCCTCTCCCACTGTGGAGCACAGGCTCCGCACGCGCAGGCTCGGCGGCCATGGCTCACGGGCCCAGCTGCTCCGCGGCATGTGGGATCTTCCCGGACCGGGGCATGAACCCGTGTCTCCTGCACTGGCAGGCGGACTCTCAACCACTGCGCCACCAGGGAAGCCCTGTAACTTTATTTTTTAACATGCCAAAATGACCTCTGCTTACAGGAAGATGAAACAGACATACTTTTCCTTATTCCTCCTACTAAGTACAAATAAAAACCCTGGACACCATGCATAACACAAACAAGAGAAGACTCTGAAAGGCAGAAAGAAGAACCCAGACTAGCTAGGGACCTCATTACCCAAGGAATGACAGAGATGAGTTTCCTGAGTTTTCTTTTTCCTTATATATCCCAAACTCAGAGCTGACAAAGCCAACAACTTGGAAATGCTGACTGACACAGTCAGAAAAAGCCCCAACAAAAGCCTGCTTTCTCTAGCCAAAGAACTAGGAAAGGGGCATCCTGGCAAGACAGAAAAGTGTACTCCAGCCAAACATCGTAGAATAAAAACTGTGGCCTCCCTTACTATCACCCATGCCAGCAAATACTGAGAAAAGAAGGAAGTGGTGCAACAATTTTTCAAGTGCTGAAAGAAAAGAATCATCAACCCAGAATCCTATACCCAGCAAATATGTCCTTCTGGAATGAAGGGGGAATCAAGACATTCTCAGATGAAGAAAAACTACAACTTTGTTGTCAGCAGATCCACCCTAAGTGAATAGCTAAAGGAAGTTCTCTAAACAAACAAACAAATAGAAAATGATGAAAGAAGGAATCTTGGAGCATCAGGAAGGAAGAAAAAACATGGTAGCAAAATATGGGTAAATACAATAGGTTTTCCTTCTCTTAAGTTTTCTAAATTACATTTGATGGTTGAAGCAAAAATTATAACACTGATGTGATTCTAAATGCATGTAGAAGAAATATTTAAGGCTATTATAAACAGAGGAGAGTGAAGCAATGGAAAGGGAGTTAAGGTTTCTACACTTAAACTTGTAAAATGATGCCACCAGTTGATTGTTGCTCTAGAGCAATCTTAAAGAGCGATACAGGTACTTCTCTGGTGGCACAGTGGTTAAGAATCTGCCTGCCAGTGTAGGGGACATGGGTTTGATCCCTGGTCCGGGAAGATCCCACATGCCACGAAGCAACTAAGCCCATGCACCACAACTACTGGGCCCAAGTTCCACAACTACTGAGCCCGCGCACCTAGAGCCTGTGAGCCACAACTACTGAAGCCCACATGCCTAGAGCCCATGCTCCGCAACAGGAGATGCCACCACAATGAGGAGCCTGTGCACCACAAGGAAGAGTAGCCCCTGCTCACCGCAAATAGAGAAAGCCCGCGTGCGGCAACCAAGACCCAACGCAGCCAAAAATAAATAAATTTATTTTTAAAAAAAGCTATGCAAAGAGAAATACTCAAAAACACTGTAATTAAATCAAAATATAATTCTTTAAAAAATGTTCAGTTAACCTACAGGAAAGCATAAAAAAAAGAAACAAACAAAAAACTGAGACTAAGGAATTCCCTGGTGGCCCAGTGGTTAAGACTGGACCATGCTTCCACTGCAGGGTGCCTGGGTTCGATCCTGGTCGGGAAACTAAAGCCATGTGGTGTTGGGGGGAGAAATAAAGAGAATAAAACAAAACCAAAAATAAAATGGCAGAGTTAAGCCCTAACGTGTAAATAATTACATTAATGATAAATGGCCTAAATATATCATTTCAAAGACAGAGCTTAGTAGAGTGGATTTTAAAAAATGACCTTACTACATGCTTTCTACAGAAACTCACTTAAAATATAATTATATAGGCAGGTTGAAAGTAAAAGGATGGCGAAAGTTATATCATGCAAACATTAATCAAGAGCAAGCCAACATGGCTATATAGGTATCTAAGAAAGTAGACTTCAGAACAAAGAAAACTATCAGAGACAGAGAGGGACATCATATAACGATGAAAAGAGTCAACCCATCAAGGAATAGCAATCCTAAATGTTTAAACACCAAAGAGAGCTGCCAAAATATTTGAAGAAAAAATTGATAGACATGAAAACAGAAAGAGATAAATCCACAATTACAATTAGAGGGGACTTCCCTGGTGGTCCAGCAGGTAAGACTCTGTGCTCCCATTGCATGGGGCCCGGGTTCAATCCCTGGTCAGGGAACTAGATCCCGCATGCCACAACTAAAAAAAGAGATCCCACGTGCCACAACTAAGGATCCCATGTGCCACAACTAAGACCTGGTGGAGCCAAAATAAATAAATAAATAAATAAATATATTTTAAAAATTGTAATTGGAGAATTCAACACCCGTCTCTTAACAACAGGTAGAACAACTACCAGAAAATCATCAAGGATATAGAAGAACTCAAGAGGCATCAACCAGCAGATCTAATCAACATTTATAGGACACTCCACCTAACAAAAATAGTATCTTGCAAGATGTTGCTACTGAGGGAAACTGGGAAAAGGGAACAAGGTATCTCTTTGTATTATTTGTTACAATGGTATATGATCTAAAATTTTCTCAAAAATTAAAAGTTTAATTTAAAAAAGGAATACCTGTACTTTTCTTCTCATTTAAAAGTACAGTTGACCCTGAATAATGTGGAGGTTAGGGGTGCTGACCCTCCTCACAGTCGAAAATCTGCATATAACTTATAATCAGCCCTCTGCATATGAAGTCCCTCTGTGTCCATGGTTCCCTCTTCTGCACCAGAGATTCTACATCCTCAGATTCAACAAACCTTGGATTGTGCAGTATTGTAATATTTACTATTGAAAAAAATCTACGTATAAGTGGACCTGCACAGTTCAAACCTATGTTGTTCAAGGGCCAACTGTAGTCAGAAGGTTATACATATTAACCTTATACTCGAGATCTGTATTTAGGATGTACACAACATAATCTGAGACTTAAAAATTCTATCTTGATTGATTCAGGCAAAGGTCATCAAGAGATGAAACCATAAGATGAACGATCCATGGGAACTTTACAGTGGGGGGAACAGGTTGACACCACATGAACCCACTGCTTGCTCTCAGCATTATTAGGAGTGGGTCAACCATGCTGTTTGTGTCTCCCTGATGTGATGCATCAGGAAGTACACAGTACCATTGATGCAGCATTCTTACCAAAAAAAAAAAAAAAAAGGTGAGCTAGAATATAATCTAGCCGTTAGCACTACCTTCAATTTGACAAAAAATATGAGGAACAAGTTAAATGAAACTATGACTATGCAAAAAGAATGTGGGACATGCTATAGCACGACTAAAGGTCTCTTCCATAAGCAAATGCATAAAAAGGGGTGAGACTGCTGAAGTCTAAAGTAGACTTTTGAAATATAACAACCAATGCCCACTATCACCACTCTTATTCAACATAGTTTTGGAAGTTTTAGCCACAGCAATCAGAGAAGAAAAGGAAATAAAAGGAATCCAAATTGGAAAAGAAGAAGTAAAGCTGTCACTGTTTGCAGATGACATGATACTATACATAGAGAATCCTAAAGATGCTACCAGAAAACTACTAGAGTTAATCAATGAATTTGGTAAAGTTGCAGGATACAAAATTAATGCACAGAAATCTCTGGCATTCCTATATACTAATGATGAAAAATCTGAAAGTGAAATCAAGGAAACACTCCCATTTACCATTGCAACAAAAAGAATAAAATATCTAGGAATAAACCTACCTAAGGAGACAAAAGACCTGTATGCAGAAAATTATAAGACACTGATGAAAGAAATTAAAGATGATACAAATAGATGGAGAGATGTACCATGTTCTTGGATTGGAAGAATCAACATTGTGAAAATGACTCTACTACCCAAAGCAATCTACAGATTCAATGCAATCCCTATCAAACTACCACTGGCATTTTTCACAGAACTAGAACAAAAAATTTCACAATTTGTATGGAAACACAAAAGACCCCGAATAGCCAAAGTAATCTTGAGAACGAAAAATGGAGCTGGAGGAATCAGGCTCCCTGACTTCAGACTATACTACAAAGCTACAGTAATCAAGACAGTATGGTACTGGCACAAAAACAGAAAGATAGATCAATGGAACAGGATAGAAAGCCCAGAGTTAAACCCACGGACATATGGTCACCTTATCTTTGATAAAGGAGACAGGAATGTACAGTGAAGAAAGGACAGTCTCTTCAATAAGTGGTGCTGGGAAAACTGGATAGGGACATGTAAAAGTATGAGATTAGATCACTCCCTAACACCATACACAAAAATAAGCTCAAAATGGATTAAAGACCTAAATGTAAGGCCAGACACTATCAAACTCTTAGAGGAAAACATAGGCAGAACACTCTATGACATCAATCACAGCAAGATCCTTTTTGACCCACCTCCTAGAGAAATGGAAATAAAGACAAAAATAAACACATGGGACCTAATGAAACTTAAAAGCTTTTGCACAGCAAAGGAAACCATAAACAAGACCAAAAGACAACCCTCAGAATGGGAGAAAATATTTGCCAATGAAGCAACTGACAAAGGATTAATCTCCAAAATTTATAAGCAGCTCATGCAGCTCAATAACAAAAAAACAAACAACCCAATCCAAAAATGGGCAGAAGACCTAAATAGACATTTCTCCACAGAAGATATACAGACTGCCAACAAACACATGAAAGGATGCTCAACATCTTTACTCATTAGAGAAATGCAAATCAAAACTACAATGAGATATCATCTCACACCAGTCAGAATGGCCATCATCAAAAAATCTAGAAACAATAAATGCTGGAGAGGGTGTGGAAAAAAGGGAACACTCTTGCACTGCTGGTGGGAATGTGAATTGGTACAGCCGCTATGGAGAACGGTATGGAGGTTCCTTAAAAAACTACAAATAGAACTACCATATGACCCAGCAATCCCACTACTGGGCATATACCCTGAGAAAACCATAATTCAAAAAGAGACATGTACCAAAATGTTCATAGCAGCCCTATTTACAATAGCCCGGAGATGGAAACAACCTAAGTGTCCATCATCGGATGAATGGATAAAGAAGATGTGGCACATATATACAATGGAATATTACTCAGCCATAAAAAGAAATGAAATTGAGCTATTTGTAATGAGGTGGATGGACCTAGAGTCTGTCATACAGAGTGAAGTAAGTCAGAAAGAGAAAGACAAATACTGTATGCTAACACATATATATGGAATTTAAGAAAAAAAATGTCATGAAGAACATAGCGGTAAGACAGGAATAAAGACACAGACCTACTAGAGAATGGACTTGAGGATATGGGGAGGGGGAAGGATAAGCTGTGACAAAGTGAAAGAGCGGCATGGACATATATACACTACCAAACGTAAGGTAGATAGCTAGCGGGAAGTAGCCTCATAGCACAGGGAGATCAGCTCGGTGCTTTGTGACCACCTGGAGGGGTGGGATAGGGAGGGTGGGAGGGAGATGCAAAAGGGAGGGGATATGGAAACATATGTATATGTATAACTGATTAAATTTGTTATAAAGCAAAAAAAAAAAAGAAATATAACAACCAAATGTAATGTGTAAACCATGTTTGATCCTAATTCAAGCCAACTGAAACTTTTTTTAAAAAACAGGTATTTGAACATGGATGTGGTATTAAGTGCCACAAAGGAATTGTTCATTTTTTTTTAGTGTGACAATGGCATTGTCGTTATGTAAGAAATTGCCTGTTATAATGCACGCACACTAAAATATGTTGGCATAACTAGTATCTCCAGCACAACATTGAATAAAAGGAGTAAGAGCAGATATCATTGACTGGTTACCAATCTTAGGGGGAAAGTTTTTTCACTATTAAATATAATGTCAGCTATATGTTTTTTGTATATGCCCTTTATCAGTTTGAGGAAATTCCCTTCACCCCCTCCTTCTTCATGAATAGGTATTGAATTTTGTTAAATGCTTTTTTTTGCATCAATTGCAATGATGATATGGGTTTTATTTTTTGGTCAGCATAGTAAACTATATTGATTGGTTTTCAAATATGAAGCCCACTGTATTCCTGGGATGAAATTCACTGAGAAGTGATGTATTATCCTTTTTATATATCACTGTATTCGCTTGGTCAAAGGTTTTTATATGTAGGTTCATGAAGATTAACGGGGTGTAGTTTTTGCTGAGTCATACAGTAATTGTATATTTAACTTTATAAAAACTCAGTTATCTGTTTAAAAGTTATCTGTATTATCTGTCTCAGATAATTGTTTCAGGTGGAAAGTATTCTTTGAGTTTCCATTTTGAATGTGTTTGGACTAAACAAACAATAAACTACTGATGTCTGCAGTAATAATAATAATAATAATAATAATAATAATAATACTTTCTACCTGAAACTCAGTTATCTGAGAAAAAGTCTTTTATATTCATCCTCGCGTTTACCATTTTCCAGCACTCGTCACTTTTTGTGTGTGTAAATCCAACTTTTCTTCCGTCTAAAGAATTTTTTTAAATATCTGCTGTAGTGAAAGCTGGCTACTATGAATTCTCCCCAACCTTTGTCTGAACGAAGTCTTTACTTTGCTTTCCTTTTTGAAAGGTGTCTTCGCTTGGGTATAGGATTCGAGGCTGACAGTTCTTTTCTTTCAATACTTTAATACTGACGCGGGCTGGAGCCTTTGGCAAGTCCCGACGAGAGAAACACAGAGCCGACCTCTGGGGCCTGCAAGGTGGCGGGACACCCCTGAGGGCACCACCCCTGGGCCAAGACCTCATTTTAGCACCTTTCGCCCTTAGGAAAGCCCCCTCTGGAAGAACACGTGGACCCCGAGACAGCTCAGGAGCCAAGCCGAGAGAGGTGGAGAGCCGCTGGCGTGGAGGGCGGAGTCGCCGCGCAGCCTTTTGCGGTACTTCCCGTGCCCCGCCCCTCCAAAGCTGGTGGGCGGGGCCAGACCCCCTCCTTAAAACGGTGGCCCACCTCGTGCAGTGGTTCGTGCTACGCTCGGCTGCGCTCCACTGGGCTATCGCAGGTCCCCCGCCGCCGCAGTGTCCCGTTTGCTGTCGCCCCGCCAGCAGCTTCTGGCCTCCGGGCCGGCCAGGCACCGTGCTGGGCGCCTCTTCCGGGAGCGCGGCCACACCGAGATAGACACGGCCCTAGCGTACGTCCGAGAGCATCCTGGGCGGCCTGGGGCTCGGGTTGGGCGGTGGCAACTGCAGAGGTAACTCCTGGCACCCGGACTCCGTCCCCCTTACCTCCCCCGAGCCATGCACCGGCCGAGGTCAGGACCGACAGCTTCGCCCTCCTGCCGAGGCGCCGACCTCCACTGGCCACCCCGCAGCTCTGTGAACACCCCGCTCCTCAGGCCCCGTGCACATCTAGCCCCGGACAGCCGGACAGTGCTTTGTCTTGACTCTTTTCCTCTCCTTTTCCCTCCCCTCAGCAACGTCCCAACCCTGGTCTAGCCTGGAACGACTTGGCTAGCCCCTCTCGGGGGGACTGAAAACGGAGTCTGGCGCTGTGCAGCCCCTGCCTCCTTCCCCTTCCCCGCAGGTGCCCGGTGCGGTCCTGATCTGCAGGAATTCTGCCCTTATGGCCCTGGCACTTCCTGGCATAGTCCCAGATCAGGCTTCGGAACCGGCGGGGATCTGCTTCCTCGTTGCTCTGGGCTGTAGACTGCTCCGTGGAGCTCGGGGTGCGCCGTTCAGTTGGCAGTGCCTCCATCTTCACCAGGGTGGCCGCGCCTCGGAGCCGCAGGAGCTATAGGCAGTAGCTGGGATGGGAGAGTGGGGGTGGTATGGTGTCTAACTGCCCTCTCTGTGCCAGCCTCCGTCCAAGCCCATAGAAGGGAAATTGACACTAACCCACTCCAGGGAACTCAGAGTCTAGAGATGGCTGGGGAGCCCAGAAGAGGGACCACTTCCTGGGAGGGGACACTGAAGAACACTCGGAAAACGGAACGTCAGACCTTGAAGAACTGCTAGTTTTCCAGGGGGAGTAAGAGGAGAAAGGGCATTCCCGGCTGCGTGGGTGGGCAGTGAGTGTGCAAAGGCAATGAGATTTGGCAGTGCTGAGGGTGTTGGAACAGGCAGACGTAGCTAAGTGGAGGGTTTGTGTATGGGCGTAGGGGGACATCTGTCATCAGTCTGATGCCATCTGAAGTGTTTATAACGTGCCTCACAGGGACATAGTGAGGGCTCAGCAATGTTAGCTGTTACTGTTAGTAGTAGTAGTAGTAGTAGTAGTATCATTAGCACCATGTACCATCTTTTACTTTGAGACTCCTCGGAGTGAAATGACTCACAGCACAGATCTGAAACAAAACGAGAATATGCATGCATCTCATGCTATCTAGATCACCTGACTGCCTCTCTCTGACAACTCTGGTCTTCTTTCTTTTTTATTTTTTAAATTTAAATTTTTATTGAAGTCTAGTTGATTTACAATGTTGTGTTAGTTTCAGGTGTACAGCAAAGTGATTTAGTTATACATATATATGTATAACTAAATGTGTACATACATATTCTTTTTCAGATTCCTTTCCATTATAGGTTATTATAAGATATTGAGTATAGTTCCCTGTGCTATACAGTAGGTCCTTGCTGGTTATCTATTTTATATATATTAGTGTGTATATGTTAATCTGAAACTCCTAATTTATCCCAACCCCTTCCCCCTTTGGTAACCATAAGTTTGTTTTCGGTCTGTGAGTCTATTTCTGTTTTGTAAATAAGTTCATTTGTATCATTTTTTTTAGATTCCACATATAAGTGGTATCATATTTGTCTTTGTCTGACTTACTTCACTTAGTATGATAGTCTCTGGGTCCATCCATGTTGCTGTAAATGGCATTATTTCATTCTTTTTTATGGCTGAGTAATATTCCATTGCATATATGTACCACATCTTTACCCATTCATCTGTTGATGGACACTTACGTTGGTCTTATTTCTGATTGCTTTTTCTTCTCCAGCTCCTCCTTCTCTTCCCTCCTTCAGGCTGGAACTAGCTGGGCCAAAGTTCTTAAATCTCAGATCTGAAGTTAACATCAAGAAGGGGTGGGGGCTGAGGGGGATGAGATGGTGGAAGGGAAAATTACAGTGAGTAGCCCTCCAACCCTCCAGCCTGCTCTCTCCCATCTCAAGGGGTCTGTCCTGCTGAGGCGACTTTCCAAGTGTGAGCAGTGCAGAGGGCCTTCCCCTCACCTATCACTCCAGCCCCCTGGGATTCTTTTTTTTTTTTTTTTTTTTTGCGGTACACGGGCCTCTCACTGTTGTGGCCTCTCCCGTAGTGGAGCACAGGTTCCGGACGCGCAGGCTCAGCGGCCATGGCTTACGGGCCCAGCCGCCCCGCGGTATGTGGGATCTTCCCGGACCAGGGCACGAACCCGTGTCCCCTGCATCGGCAGGCAGACTCTCAACCACTGCACCACCAGGGAAGCCCGATTCTTTTTTTTAAAAATATAAACTTATTTATTTTATTTATTTATTTTTGGCTGCATTGGGTCTTCATTGCCGCGTGCGGGCTTTCTCTAGTTGCAGTGAGCGGGGGCTACTCTTCGTTGCAGTGCGTGGGCTTCTCATTGCATTGGCTTCTCTTGTTGCAGAGCTCGGGCTCTAGGCGTGCAGGCTTCAGTAGTTGTGGCATGTGGGTTCAGTAGTTGTGGCTCACGGGCTCTAGAACACAGGCTCAGTAGTTGTGGCACACGGGCTTAGTTGCTCTGCAGCACGTGGGATCTTCCCAGACCAGGGCTTGAACCCGTGTCCCCTGCATTGGCAGGTGGCTTCTTAACCACTGCGCCACCAGGGAAGCCCCCACCTGGGATTCTTAATTGGGGTGGGGAGAAAAGTATTTGATTAACTCACTCCTGACTCACACAGGCAGTACAACACCAGCCTTTTCTCAATGGGTTATTTCTCTGATGGAAATATCTTGCCTTTCCTTCCCTGGGGCCCCAGTTGAGGCCTCTTGCTCCCTTTCCTGAATTCCTGCCGCAGTCTCCTTGCCATTTGCCCTGTTTCCAGACCTGTCTCTGAGGTTTTTGTCTGTGCTTCATTCAGAGTCATCTTTCAAAACTGCAAAGCTGACAACTTGGCTCACTGGCTGAAAAGTGTTCAGAGTCTCCCTATAGCCCCCTGAAGTCAGATTCTAAGGGGTGCACTCAGGGCCCTTTGTATCCATCTGGTCTGTGGCCCCTTCTCTTGCCTTGTGTGCCCCGTGGACCTGGTGTTCTGGATCCTGGGGTCGCAGGCATGGCTCCTCACATGCCACGTTCTTGCCTCTGGGCGGCCTCTGACTGGCCCTGGAGATTCAAATTCTAAGAAAGCCATCCCTGAACTCCCAGGGCTCCCCTCCCACCTTGTGCTTATCCTGGCCTCACTTACTCTGTAGTGGCCCCTTAGACTGTGCATCCTTGAGGGCAGAGATCCAGTGCTGGCCTTCCTCATCCAGCCCTTAGCGCCAGGCGTGGCACACCCAGCTGTCTGGTAAATAGGCATCGTAATAACATTAGCAGCTCATAATGAGCAAATCTATCAAAATTCTGATCAATCCTTGGGGCCTCCTGACAAGATATCACTCTCAATTTACAGTTGAAGGGATTGAGGCTCAGAGAGGTTAAATAACTTGGTTAGGGTCACAGAGCTCGAATTGGCAGAGCTGGGGTGTGAACCCAGGTCTGTCTCTCGACCATTACACTAGATCCTCTCCAGCGTTTGGTAAAGTGACTTGGACTTCCATTTCTCTGCTCCCAAAGTGAAAATCACCACCAAGGCCAATCCAGTGGGTGAAAAGTCTCTGAAGCCTGACAGCCTCCGTCCCAGCTGGAGACGTCACGGAAGCGGCTGCAGTGCCCCCGAGTGGACCTCTTTTACCTGCACCTGCCGGACCACGGCACCCCCAGGGAAGAGACGCTGCGCGCCTGCCACCAGCTGCACCAGGAGGTGAGGGCGGCCCCCCAGCTCCTCTCCTTGGCCTGTCGTTGCCTAGGAGAGCGGAGGCTCCAGGGCTGTCCCAGAGCAGAGCTGGGGACAGACCCCACTCTCAGGGTCCCCAGCCAGTCTCTCCTTCCTGGTGTTCTGGGCTGCAGTGGGTTCTGACCTTGGCCTCTCCCCCGCAGGGCAAGTTTGTGGAGCTTGGCCTCTCCAACTACGCCGCCTGGGAAGTGGCCGAGATCTGTACCCTGTGCAAGAGCAACAGCTGGATCCTGCCCACCGTGTACCAGGTGAGGCCAGGGCTGCAGAGGCCCCTGTCTCCTGGGGGCCTGGGGATCCTGGGTCCTCGAGGCTCCCCCCTCCCCGTGCCCTCTCCATAGCAGCCATTCCCCTGCTCTACAGGATGATGGCTCCCAGGTACCCTCAGCCTGGGAAACAGGCGCCTGCTCTCCGGCTCTGCCTCCCCTTCCTGCCTGCTTCTCGCTCTGCAGTCAGCCTGGAACACTCCTCCCCGCTCTCCCTGGAAGGAGTGCCCAGGTCTCACTTAGATGCCTCTTCCTCTGGAAGCCTTTCCTGACAGCCCAGAGGAGGCTGAGATCTCAGGTCCTCCTTTTCTCCTCCTCATTCATTCAGCAAATGTTTGTGCACCTACTTGCTGCCAGGCACTGGTCACAGAACTTACTAGTGTATTATGATTGTCTCTTTTGTTGAGGATGTTTGTTAACACTCTACCTCACTATTAAATCTCTGAGCGCAGCAGCTTTGTCCTTCGGCTTGTGGATAGAAATCCAATACCCAGGCCATAGGTGGTGCTCAGAAATGTTGGCTGAAGGAATGAATTTTCCTTGGGCTTGAGCCCTCTCCACCAGCGCCACTAAGTATCTGCCTGATTGTTAAGGTCTGAACTGGGGTTCTCCACAGGAAAATTTGGGGTCCCATGTGCCCTCTCCAGCTGGCCCTTCTGCCCACAGGGCATGTACGCCGCTACCACCCAGCAAGTGGAGACAGAGCTCTTCCCCTGCCTCAGGACTGAGGTTGACGCCTAAAACCCTTTGGCTGGTATGGGGTATGGGCTGCTGTGGGGGCCGACTCGCCCCCGGGGTGGAAGGGTCTTCCTGGCCATGTTTCCGCCTGTTCCTGACCCTGGGGATGCCTGGTCCCAGACCTGGGAAGCAGGGAGAGGTTTGACAGGAGGCTGGGCTGGGTCCCCCACCATCACCCCCACTTCCGGTCCAGAGCAGCCTCTGGGAGCTGTGCCAGGGGATCTGATTACAGCCTTTCCGCAGGGGGCCTGCTGCCAGGCAAGTACAAGTATGAGGACGAGGACAGGAAACAACCTGTGGGCCGTTTCCTTGGGACCAATTGGGCAGAGATCTACAGGAATCGGTGAGCTGGGGATGGGCTGCATCAGGGTGGGAGGTGGCATGGGTCCCCTTAGTCTGCAATGGGGAGTCCCTGGGGCTGCTTTCTTGGGGGCCAGGACCTCCCCCTGTGCTCAGACCTTTGCCCCTGGATTCCCACCAGCTTTACTGAGAAACTTACCCCTAAAATTTTGCCAGTGTCCCTGGAGAGTGATTGGGGGCCTGGATTGGGAATGTGTAGAGCTGTGGACCTTCCACCAGGTCTGTGAGACTATGTCCTTTCCCTGGGAAGAGCCTACCCCCTGCCCACAGCGGGAGAAGAAAGCTTGGATTGGCACTTGGGATTCCTGGGGCTTGATGCTGGCCTGTCACCTGGGGCAACTGAGTCTAAGTTTTGTAAACTCTTGGCAATAACACTGTCATCAATGTCTAAAGTTATAGTTGAACATCCGTTGGGACTAGCCTTCTTCCCTTCCTTTTTTTCACTTTTGCAAGTTTGAAAAAGTTATCAAAGTAATACATGCCCATAGCTAGAAGCAAGCCCTTTCCAAGTCACACTCCTCCAAGGTGATGCTTTTTAACTCCTACAGCTTTCCTTCCCTCTGGCATTTACTGTGAGATCTCTGATGCATACACTTTACTGCTATTCCTTAATTTATCAAATTTAGACATTATCTGTGGACTGCTGGAAAGTTCCTAATCTTTCAAGATTTATAGAAGCTGAGTCTCCAAGGCTCCAATGCTAGTTTTGTTGAAATGGCCCAGGACTTTTTAAAATTAATTAATTAATTTATTTTTGACTGCGTTGGGTCTTCGTTGCTGCACGTGGGCTTTCTCTAGTTGCAGCGAGCGGGGGCTACTCTTTGTTGCGGTGCACGGGCTCTAGGTGCACAGGCTCAGTAGTCGTGGCTCATGGGCTCTAGAGCGCAGGCTCAGTAGTTGTGGCACATGGGCTTAGTTGTTCCGTGGCATGAGGGATATTCCTGGACCAGGGATCGAACCTGTGTCCCCTGCATTGGCAGGCAGATTCTTAACCACTGCGCCGCCAGGGAAGTCCCCTGCCAGGGTTTCTGATTGTCTGGCCAGGTTTAGGAGCCATTGCCCTAAGCAGTGTCTCTCAAGGAGCTTGTCACACCACCAGCGCCTAGGCCTCACCCCTGGAGGACCTTGGTTGATCGTTTTCACCTTCTTTTCTCTACTTAGTTGACGGAGCACTGCAGGTCCATTATCTCCTTTACATTTTGCACTCACCGTGTGGGGCTGGCTCGGGGTATTTCCTCCCTGAGCAGATAAGTGAAGGCAGGTGACTGAGCCAAGACCAGAGCTAGGACTGGAGCCAGGACCTGTCCTGTCTGTGACCCGGGGCACAAAGGTGTGGTGCTGGAGACACTCCTGGGTCCTGATTTGGGGAGTTGTATTGTTCGCATCCGGTGAGCATGTTCGATGCAAGGATCCTTGCTCACTGCATCCCCACTGCTCCTACCACTGGGCTGAAATAACTCCGCTGAGGGGCCCAGAAATCCACATGCATTCTGCTGCTCAGGGAAACAAAACCTCCATTTGAGATGTTGGTCCCTCAGTGCCTCAAGGACCAGTGACCTGCAGGAATCCCAGCGTCCTGACCCGTGCCACCCTCTCCACTCACCCAGCTTCTGGAAGCACTACTTCGAGGCTGTTGCCTTGGTGGGGAAGGCCCTGCAGGCTGCGTATGGCACCAGCGCCCCCAGCATGACCTTGGCCGCCCTCTGGTGGAGGTACCACCACGCCCAGCTCCAGGTAGGAAGGAGGAAGTGGAAGAGAGGGCTGTGTGGTTATTTCATTTCTGGGTTACTCCTTTTCCTTTTCTGAAATGTCTCCACGGCCCAGGTCTTTTGGGTGGTATTCCTGTTCTTAGAGTTTATTAAGTGTCACATTACAAACACTACTGGCCCTAGTAAGTATAATTATCCCAACTTTACGTATGAGTAAACTGGCTCAGAGGCCACTTCACCTAACTGTGGCTACATGAGATAGGGCAGAAGCTATGTGTGACGCTGAAACCTACATTTTTTCAGCATTAGCATTTATCTGTCTCTGGCTGCCTGCTCTGCAGAGGCCAACTCCGTGTCCCTGGCAGGGCTGCCCTCTCCCTGCCATCCCGCTTTCCCAACAACTTCCTCCAACTTGGGCATCACATACTAATGGTGCCTCTTTCTTGAGCCCCCGTTAAGTGCTAAGCCTGAAGCAAAGTACTTTATGAAATTTTAGGGAATTCCCTGGTGGTCCAGTGGTTAGGACTTTGCGTTTCCACTGCAGGGGGCATGGATTCGATCCCTGGTTGGGGAACTGAGATCCTGCATGCTGCAAGGCACGGCCAAAAAAAAAAAAAAAAAAAAAAAAAAAAAAAAAAACGTGCCACAACCACCCTGCCAAGTAAAGGAAGCCTGAAGCTTAGGGAGGTCACATGACTAACCCAAGCCCACCCAGCTGCCGAGCAGCAGAGGGGAACTCAGGTCTGCCTGTGTGTGTCTAGGGAAGCAGGGCTGTAGAGCTGTTTGAAGGCAATGTAAGTTCTATGTGGAATAATATAGGGTATAGACTTCGGTCTTGGCAGGGGCAGGGTGGGAGCAGGTGTGTGTGACTGGAGTCACTGTGGTGCGCTAGTGTGTTGACGTCTGGCCGTCTCCCCTTGCAGGGCATTCAGGGGGACGCAGTCATCCTGGGCATGTCCAGCTTGGAGCAGCTAGAACAGAACTTGGTGGCCGCTGAGGGAGAGCCCCTGGAGCCGGCCGTCACGCAGGCCTTTGATCACACCTGGCACCTGTCTGCCGTCAATGTCCCAGCTACTTCCGCTAGGCCTAGTCCTGACTTGGGGTGGCAGAGGACACGCTCCATCTATCACCTCTTTTATTCTCTCAACCAGTCAGTTCTGACTTTAAGCTGCTTTATGTAGCTAGTTCTTTCCTCACAGTCCCAGCTCACAAACTGTTTGTCTCCTATGTTCTTGTTAATACTCCCAGTTGCCTTCATCGTGTAAAAAGGCCAGGGCTGCATCTACTCAGGCGTTTCCTGTCTGAGTAAAGAGGCACTAACCTGGCTAGAGCCCAAGCCCACAGTGAACCTGGTGAATTTGTTTCCTCTGCAGCCTGCAAGCTGTTTCTCGTCCTCCCACAGGCTTGGTGAGAAGGGGCCAGGAGTAGGGATTGGTCTTCAAAGGGCAGAGGCGGTGGGAGGGTCTCCCAGCCTCCTGCCCTGAACCCAGTGTGACCTCTCAACATCGGGGCTGCAGGTGGCCCTCACGCTTCTACACGTGACAGAAAAAAAGAGGGTCATACACCCTGAGGTAGATTTTCTCTTGTTCAGAATTACCTCATTAAATACTTAGAACAATCTGGGCAAAAACCTACCACCTGGGGCCACCATCCAGAAGGCTAAAACCTCCCAGGATGCAGTGGAATGTTTTTTACATTAGTTCAGTTTCGGCAGTGGCTTTATTCTTGCTTTAGCCAACACCTCCTGGTCATCCACAAGTTTCTCGGCCCTGGTTTTGGGGGTTGGGGGTGGGAAAGAGAATAGAGAGTAGGGGTAGGAGGGCGACAGGCAGGGTGCCTGTTTTCCTCAAACAAATCCCAGTTTCAAGCCAGGGGCGCCGAAGGCCAGAGGAAAGGAGAAGGTGGTTCCTCTTGTGCTCCCAGGGCCGCCCGGCCAGTGGTCACACAGGAGCCAGTGCTGGAAACTGGCTTGAGGTGAACTAAGAATCCTGGGGGTCCAAACCAAAGCCCAAACCCAAGGGTTTTTTTCCTAGAAAAGTCCCTTTTGCAGGAGACACCCTGCTGACAAAGTTTCATTATTTATAGAATAGCCTGTCCCTGTCACCCTCCCTTGTGTGCCTTCACAGCAAAATACACGGCTGCTCCCCTGAGAGGGCAGCGGCAGTCCCACACCGTCCTGTCCAGACAAGACCTGGAGCAGGCCCGGAGGTCCCATCCCAAGTGCACGTCAGCTGTCGTCGTCTTCCTCTGATTCTCCTTCCGACTCGGGCGCGCTCTCTGGCAAGTCATCTCCCATCTGCTGGAACCTTCCAGACTGCGCGTCCCACACGTACTTGATGGTCACCTTGAATTCGGCCATTTCGTACCCGAAAAGCTTCTGCCAGAGGTGAAGGGACCCAAAGGTCAGGAGGAGCAAGTGGGGTCAGAGGAGTCTGCAGCTCCTCCCGCCACAGCTGCAGACGCCCGGGGTGGAGGGAACTCACCAGGACGCGGGCCTGCTCCGGGGTCAGCACATCGCCCTCCTTGCACACCTCATAGTCGGACAGCAGGGTCACCACACCTGCAGAGAAGGGGGCCCCCAGGCAGTTACTCTGGCACAGAGGTCTGTGCAGGGCCAGAGGAACTGGGCCGGCCCCCCACCCCCAGGCTTCCAGCAGCACCGGGGCAGGGGTTCCTCAGTGAGCATTCAGCCGCCCAGGAGGGTTTTTGGGGGGCAGTGACTCCTCCTTCCTGCCTCGCCCCTTAACTGCTGTATTCTAGCTGTAACTTACTGTCCACATTCACCCCAGCTGTCAGGCGGGTGCTGTTAGTCCCGTTTTCACATGAGAAAACGGAGGCCGGTAGAAATTGGGGGTGAGGGGGGAGTTGTCTGGCTTGGAAACCTGCGCTCTCGGCCGCTCGGCTGTGACCCTTCAGCTCTGGGGCTGCCCCTGTACCTTTCCTGAGGGCTGTGGGCAGGCCCAGCTGCCTCAGCTGTGGCTCCATGGAGTGCGGGAACTGCTCCAGGGGCCCCGGGTCCAGGCTCACGGTGAAAGTGGCTTTGTTCCCAGCTCGGGCGTAGTCCATCTCCGTGTATTTCGTGAACCACCTGAGGGGAAAGAGAAGTGGCAGGAGGGCAGGTTTCCGCCTGGGCCTCGCCTCACCTCCCTTCCTCCTCGGCTCAGCCTGGAGCTCCGAGCCCGGGAGAACAGAGACTCAGTAACAGGATTCCAGCAACCAGGAACCAGGTTTTACTCGGTGCCTCTACTGTACAAAGTCCTGGGCTACTCCCTCCCGGGAGACCTCGCTAACCTTTCCCTTCCCAGCACTCCTCCAGGGCACTTACTCGTTCACTTCCTCCTTAGTGCGATTGGTGAAAAGGAGACCGACTTCACCCCTCAACTTCTTGCTGACCTACAGGACCAAAGTGGGGCGGGGTCGGTCACATTAGAGCAGCGGTTCTCAACTGGGGACGATTTTGCCGGCCCCGCCCCCTCATCTGGCAACACTTGGAGACATATTTGCTCACAGCTGGAGGCGGGCAGCACTACTCTCTGGGTCTGGAGGTTAAAGGAGAACCGAGCTTTAAGCCGACCCCGGGCCGCCACATGGCTGCAGCGTGCACCATGCGACAGCAGCGGAGAAGGCAGCCTGGCCTCGGGCCCTCCCTGTGAGGGCCCGAGACTCACCTGATGCAGGTTGTCTTTGTACTCGTCACATGGGCTTCGACCCAGGGCCACCATCATCACTTTGTTTTTGCCAAAGAACATCCTACAGAGAAAAAGAGGGGTCTGTGAAGGAAGCGCCCCGCCCTGCCCTCACTTCAGTGCAAACCAGCTTCAGTCCCCAGAGCCCGAGCCAAGGCCCAGGCTGTTTTGTAGCAGAAGGTGTGGCCAGAGGCTCCACTCTTCCACGCAGCCCTGCTCACTTTGTCGCCAGCCCAGGGTCCCTCATTATTTTCCTGCACAGACCCTGAAACTCACATTCTGTCTCAGCCCGCTGTGAGTGCGTCTGGATATGCGGAAGAGGCCTGTTTAACGGTCTGAACCAGAACGGGTGGGATGTTCCTTAAGGGACCAGACCAGGGTTCAGGGAGCCCCTTCTCCTGGAGAGGTCACTGCTCAACCCGCCCCCCACCCCCCAAGGCGAGACAAACTTTAACAGTTAAAAAGCGCCCTTCAGCGGGGATGGGGGCGTGGCACTTGGTCCTTATTAAGGTGCTACCTGTGACTGAGGTCCCTAACTGCCCCTGTGCTTTGCAAGCAGCCCGGCCGCTCTGCACTCAGGCCCTTCTCCCACTGCCCGCTCACCGGCTGTGCTTCCAGGCACTGCGGATGTCCTTCAGCTTGCTGTTCCTCATGTTGGCCACGGAGAAGACGAAGAGGTACTTGTATGTGTCCACACATTTCCGAAGCTGCAGGACAATTCATGGGGCTCTGGAGTCCAAGGGGCAGCAGGGGTTGGGCAGTACTCTGGCCTCAGGTGGGAAAGAGACTGCTCCAGGTCTCTTACAACTGCAGATGTTTAGAGCCTCTAACCTGGTTGTTTCCTCCTTGCCTCTGCTACTGAAGCCAGGATACTAAGTACAGGGGCTGCCCTGATGCAAAGCAGGCGTGATGGCAAAGTGCGGGGGAAGCCGAGCCACGGGTCAAGAGCCCACCGTCTCCCCAGGTTTCCGACTTACGGTGGCCACCAGTGCAATCGACCACTTCTCTTTGCTTTGTCCAGTAATTGCTGACGATCTAGAAACTTAGCTACACTAGGAAGGCTCCTGCTCTATGGAAACATGTAAAGTCTTGTCATTTAGTCACGAGGGGAGGCGGCTCATCAGCCCTGTGGTGCCCACGTGGTTGGCTGCAGCCACGATGAAGTGGTCTCAAGGAAAATGGCATCTTTGTGCCGGAGGAAACTCCGCTCTCACCCAGCCTGCAGCCCGATGCAGTGCAGACAGTGGCTTCATGCATTTACCCACACCTGGTAACTCCCTGGCTTTTTTGACATCGGGCCGACTAACAAATCTCTGCAAGCTTCAGTTACCAGACCGCAAAACAGCGATAACATCCCCTCGCATCTACCTCACAGGGGTGCTTCACATGTGAAACAGCACCGTGCAGGGCAGAGTAAGGGCTCAATCAAGCTGGAAACCATCACTAAGGGAGTTTTTATTGGTGCTGCTGCTGGAGGAAAAGGGGCTGGATCAGCACCTTGTTTTTGTTTTTGTTTTCCAAACAGTATGTTTCCCTGACAAACAGCCCTACACCCACGTTTATAAACCAAATACAAGGTCTGGAAAAATAAAAAGAACACGCTCTTACCTCTTCTATCAAGTTCTGTTTCAGTTCTAAGCCTTTCTTGACGGTTTTGGTGAGGGAGACTAATACAAAGAAGAAAAAGGGGAGATGATGAGAGACAAATCTGGATGTCCCGGAGACTCTTTCTTCCCCGCTTTGGTAGCCCAGCTGGACCAAGCCAATCTGAGAAAAGGTAGCAAGGCTTTTGTGGCCACCACTTCTGGCATGCAAGGCTACTCCCAGGGTCCCCAGAGTGCCTGCTCGCTACTGTTCCCGAGCCTGAAGGTTCCTTCCCATCCTTCCTGTTACTCAGACGAACTAGGTATTCCTTAGCTCCCCTGAGGTGAAGTGAAAACTCCCTACTGAGGTGTGGGGGCTCTGGGGGCCCTGCCAGTGGCTGAGGCGCGTCCCTGTGCTGCTGTGGTACGCAGAGACCATCTGTGGCTGCTCTGGGATGGGGACTGTATTTCCTCTGCTACACCCTGTCTTGCAGTTTGGACCCATGGATGCAGCAACGTGTCTTTGGGGAGGGACAAGCATCTCTTCTCCAACAACAGCTGGGACCCAATTTGCCCCTTAACCAGAAGGGTTTGGCATTTGCCAGATCTGACCAGGGCTTCCTCCACAGAACCCAATCATTCCACAAACGCTTAACAGAGCATCAAATGCAAAGCCCTGGGTCCTAGGAGGAGGTGGCTTCTTATTCATCCTGCCTGGCACTCAGTCAGTCCCTCTTCAGGAAGCACACATCTAGAAAGATAATCATGCCATGCAGGGGCAAGTGCAGCACAGGAGGGCAAACAAAATACAGTTGTCCATTTTCCAACATTTCCACTGCTACAACTGTGGACCTAGCCAGCACCATGCTCTCCTGGATTACTGCTAGTCTCGCTGCTTCCACCCCTGCACAGTGCCCCCACCTTCCCTGTCTATTCTCAACAAAGCAACTAGGGTGATCTTTTTTTTTTTTTTTTTTTTGGATACGCGGGCCTCTCACTGTTGTGGCCTCTCCCGCTGCGGAGCACAGGCTCCGGACGCGCAGGCTCAGCGGCCATGGCTCACGGGCCCAGCCGCTCCGCGGCATGTGGGATCCTCCCGGACCGGGGCACAAACCCGTGTCTCCTGCATCGGCAGGCGGACTCTCAACCACTGCGCCACCAGGGAAGCCCCTAGGGTGATCTTTTTAAAAGTAAAGTTGAACCCCATCATTCCTCTGCTCGAGCTCTCTCCTCCCGTTCCACCGGCGTGTGAAAGCCAGTTCCTTGCAAAGGTCTTTCAAGCCCCGCACGCTCTGCCTAATTCCCTCTCCCTCCTTTTTGCTCACTCTGCTCTGGCCACGCTGGCCTCTTGCCCCAGAACATGTCAAACATGCTCCCGCTTCAGGGCCTTTGCCCTTCGTGTCCCCTCTCCTGGGACCACCACCCTTCCAGGTAACTCCATGGGTTGCTTATTTACTTTCTTCAAGTTCCTGCTCATTTGTCATCTCAACAGAGACCTTCTCTGGCCACACTGCACAAAAGAATATCAACTTCTCTTTCTCTCACTCTTACTCCACGGGACTTACCACTATTACCACTATATTTACCACTGAATTTACTGATTCGATTTTCAGTACCTTGGGAGGATAGACTTCCCATAACTAAAATATTAAGCTTGATGAGAGCTCTAGGCGTTCCTTGTTGTAACTGATGTATCTTTCGACAGCTAGAGAGTGCCAGGCCCCTCTCTAATTTGTTGAGTGAATGTGCTAGAGGGCCGGAGTGAGAGAGACTCACCATAGTAGAGGCAGTCAGGAATACTCTTTTAGGAGGTATCCTACGAACTGCCAACTGAGAAAGAGCCAGCCATATGAAGACCGGAGCACAAGCATGCCAGATAGAAGCAACTTCAAGTACACAAGACCATACTTAGGGATAAACCTGGGTTGAGGGAAAGGCGGTAGGGTGGGGGGGAGCGCGGAGAGCTAAGACAGATGAGCTGAGGTAGGAAAAGGTGGGCCAAGGCGAGATCGGGCGCAGCCTGTGTGTTCAGAGGCTGTTCCCCGACCAGCCGGCCTTGGACAAACTCTGGTGGCCTGGCAAAGCAGTCTCCGCTCCCTGACCTGACCCGGCTCCAGCCCCCACCCCCGTGCTTCCCCCGCGAAGCCCCTACCGCAGGTGACAGCCAGCCCGCGAATTCCTCACCGGCTCCCAAGACCCCCTTTGCCCACCTTTCTTGTCACGCTTGGATTTGGGCATCGCGCTGCAGCCACGTGCGGCGGAAGACGGTGCTGCCTATTAGGACCTCGGCGGCGCTGGGGCCTCTGGGACGGCCCTCGGGGGCTTCCCTTGCGCGTGCCTGACCCAATCTGCGCTGAGGCCCGCCTCTCCCTGCCCGGCCGCCGCCTGCGCTCTCCCTCGAGTCTCCAGAGCGACTTCCTGCGCCGGCGGGCGGGCGGGGGATCCTGGGCGCCCCACTGAGAGCTCCGCTTGCAGTTCCCAACTCTATGGTTCCGCGGAGGCGGAGCCTGCGGCCCGGTGCATGCCGGGCCGATGGTGGGCCGAGCCCGGGCTCCTATCATGGCGGCGGCAGCGGTGGCTTCCCGATTCTGGCTGTGGGCTGCCCTGCTCATCCCTGCGGCCGCGGTCTACGAAGACCAAGTGGGCAAGTTTGATTGGTGCGTACGTGGGGGAAATATTTTCGCAGTACTTGTCTTCTGTCTAAAAGGATGGGGGGTGGTTACCATGCAGCACGGCCGGCTGCATAACTTGCGGGGCCCAGGGGAAAATGAAATGTGAGACCCCTTATTCAAAAATTAAGAGTTTTAAGGTGGTGACGGCAGAGCATTAAACCGAGAGTTGGAGGCCCTTCTGAGCCAGTCCCTGTGCGACTGTACAGGTCGCAAGCCCGTGAAGCGGGCTCTGCCATCCTGGCATGCCTGAGGTTCTGGTCAGAGGTCACTCTTCTCCATCAGGCCCCATTTCTGTGACTGTCAGGTTTCTGATCTCCTGGGTGTCAGACGTCGACAGCCCTCAGTGAACGCCGTGTTTCCCCACCCCTCTGGCCCAGCCCTGCCATGGGCTCAGAACAGGACCACCCAAGGCTCACATCAGCCTTGAGGCGCCATTCATTCTTTCCCTCACTCACTGGCTCACTCACTCACTCTTCTTTCATTCACTCACTTTCATTCATTCACTTACTCTTCATTCAGTCTCTCATTCAGTCGCTCATTCATACATTCAGTCGCTCATTCACACATTCAGTCGCTCATTCACTCACTCATTCATTCACTCACCCACCCCTTCCTTAAGGCCATGGAGTTGGCTCACTTTTGCTTGAATGTCAACTTGCCACTTAAGCATTGTGCGATCTTGGGAAAATGACTTAACCACTCTGTGCCTTGTTTTCTTTATCTGTAAAATGGGTTTACTAGTAGTCCATTACCTCTTTCAGTAGTTGTAAGGATGAATAAGACAATTCTTTTAAATTACTCAGCACAGTGCCTGGCTCACTGAGTACAATCAGTTTGTTTCCAATAATTACTATTGAGGGAACACTTTATCCTTCCGAACCCAGCTCCTCTGTGAAGTCTTTTCTGTATCAGACAAATTAATTCGCATGTTTGTTGAGTGCCTGTTGTGGGTCAACAATCATTCTAGGTGCTGTGGACACAGAGATGGAAAGGAGCTCAGTCTAGGGGGGCAGATATATAAGTTATGTGATATAAGACAGTGTGACAAATGCAACATGAGTCACATTTTTAATGATGTGGGCAGATGCTCACGATATAATACGTACAGCTGACTCTTGAACAACGCAGGGGCTGAGGGTGCTGACCTTCCCTGCGGTCAAAAATTGAGCATAACCTGTGGTAAGCCCTCTGTCTCTGCAGTTCCACATCCGCAGATTCAACCAACCACAGACTGTGTAGTTCTGTAGTATTTACTGTAGAAAACAACCAGCGTATAAGTGGAATTGCACAGTTCTAACCTGTGTTCTATAAGGGTTAACTGTATATATTACATATGTACAGCATGTGATTCCAATTTAGCAGAATCCTAGGTATATGCAATTTATAAATTGAAAAGTAAACAGAAGGAAATACACCAAAATGTTGAAAAGTTTATGGTTGAAGAAAAAAAGTTCATGGATGGTGGTATTTTAGGCATTTTTTGTTTTCTTTTTTATACCTTTATGTTTTCTGCAAGAAGCAGGCATTACTTTTATTTTTTATTTATTTATTTTTTGGAAGTGATGGATATGTTTATTACCTCAATTGTATTGATGGTAATGGTATCTTGGGTGTATGGGTGTAATGGTATCATGGGTGTGTCTAAAATCATCAAATTGTATACATTACTTATGTTCGTTTCTTGGTATATCAATTGTATCTCAATAAAGCAGTTAACATTTCAATCAACAATATTTTTTTAATTTTTAGTTTCTGCTTTATAACAAAGTGAATCAGTTATACATATACATCTGTTCCCATATCCCTTCCCTCTTGCGTCTCCCTCCCTCCCACCCTCCCTACAGGCATTACTTTTATAGTCCAGATAAAAGATAACAGCATTTTAAAAAAGAGCATGGGATTTAGACTAAGAAGTTATTAATTTTGCATTCTAGTTCCGATAGTAATTTGTTGATCTCAACGGACTTTGGTTTACTCACCTGTAAAATGAGAGTGATAATATTTGTCCTATGTACTTCATAGAGTGTTTAGTGACTACAGTGAGATTAAGTATGTGGAAATACAGATAGAAACTGTCAAATGTCATATAAACCTGTCTCTCTATACTAGTGTAGTTTCTTCTTTTTTTAAAAAAAAATTAGACCAAACAACATAACAAGGGAAATTCAGTGTAAATGTCAGGTGTTTAATTTGCTAGAGGGTGTAATTCATGAACAGCAGTATGCAACACACCTCCTCTGTACTTGGTAGTATGCCTCAGGAAGCTAAGTACTTTCACTTTATGCTTAGATAAGAGTGTTGAAAGTGATGGGGTATATTCCACGGAAAGTATGAGTAACGAGTCAGATGGATCCTGAACGTAGCCTGGGCTAGAACGGGCTGCAGAGAACAAAGGCCTGACCCTGATCTATCAAGTTTTGTAAGAATATTTGCATAATTTTTCTCCAAAGGTCAATGAAAATAGAAGGAGAAGTTGGATTGTATGCTCTTCTCTCGTGTGTAATGTGAGTGTCTAGTCTCACTATTAATGAGTACAGAGAGGACTGTAGTTTTGTTCTAGTGGAATTTGGCCAGGTGCTCTTTTGGGTGTTCCTTATCTTGAGATTAAACAAGTGCTTGCATTTAGAAGGAAGGCTGTTGTATTTCTCATCGATTAGGGTGCATTCTCTCTTCTTCTTCCCATTGCCTGGAAATCTTGCTTTTGGTCAGATCTCTTCGTTAACAAACGTTTCTCATGCATCCTGAGATAGTTATGATGGCGATAACCTCATGTATTTGTGCAGGTGTCTTTTTCCAGAGCGTTTCGTGCAGTGATGGATTTGGCCCCTTCCATTTCCCTGTCCTCTTTCCTTCAGGAGACAGCAGTATGTCGGGAAACTCAAGTTTGCCTCCTTGGAATTTTCCCCTGGATCCAAGAAGTTGGTTGTGGCCACAGAGAAGAATGTGATTGCAGCATTGAATTCTCGAACTGGGGAGATCTGTGAGTGAACTGTGTAGAGGGGTAGCTGGGGATGGCATGGCTGCCTGTAGTGGATCCAGGATGCCTTGTGGCTTGTGAAGGCCACGTGGCTGATTCCCCACTTGGGGACAGGTTGGCCAAAGGTTGCATCTCTTATTGGATCCTGATCATTTTATTTTGTTCTTTTTGTTTTTTTGGTCTTGTCAGCTTTGAATACTTAATGTATTCCTATAACTGGCCTTTGAGTTTATTTCCTCAGCCCAAGTCCTGACTGTTCTTAAATAAGATATTGCTGCAAAAAACACATTATTCTATTTTGCACTAAAGTTTTGGATGTACCCCCCCCCCCAATTACTTATATTGCTTTTATGGATGTTTGTAGGCATTAAAATCATGGAAATGTAATTTACGGTCACTACTTTTCTTGTGAGTCGTATGGATTTTGTGAATTTTGTCATTGTCCGTTTATATGTTTGATGGGGTGGTGGTGGGGATGGGAAGTGCGGAGACCTCAGATTGGGACAATAGTCGTTCCCCTCATTAACCAGTGAGTGGGAGTGGATCATTGCCAGTTAGCTGTAATCCTTCCCTCCCTTGAAGTAAAATTGGGCACTTCCGTGCAAACGAAGGCCTCTTCGGTCCTCTCTTGCCTTCTTGGATGCCTTGCTGTGGTTCATAGTAACGTCGACTCTCCTGTCTCTCAGTGTGGCGCCATGTTGACAAGGGCACAGCGGAAGGGGCAGTGGATGCCATGCTGCTCTGTGGACAGGGTAGGTAGAGTCCTGCTTTGTCCCTATGATGGCGTCGGCTCCCTCTCCTCTTAGCTTGGTTCCTTCCTTTGTTCAGGGTCTGGTAGCGAATGGAGTAGGGGTGTTCCCAACAGGAAAGGACAGGCATAGTTTCTGTTTGCACTTATACATTAGAGGCGAGGCCACTGCTCACAGACCCTAGGAGGCTACAGACAGAGCATCAGTTTGGGAGATGATCTCACATGGTTTTTTCTCTTCCAGATGCAATCACTGTGTCCAATGGAGGCCGGATCATGCGCTCCTGGGAGACTAACATCGGGGGCTTGAACTGGGAGATTACCTTAGACAGTGGCAGGTAGAGCGGAAGAAGCTGAATTTCATCTTGGTTTGGTTAAAGGCTTTGCTGGAAAACAGATCTGCATAGATGGCAACTCTGGGCCTTTTGGCTTTTTTCCCAGGGGAAAAATACACTGAAGAGCCAGAGAACATCAGACACCCAGTTTTTGATGTTCTTGAGGTTACGGGACACATGTGCTTACTCAGCCAGCATTTATTGAGCACCTGTTAGTTGCAGAGCTCTGTGCTGGGTGCAGCGTTCATTCTTATATTGACCGCTTTTCCTAATCTTACCATGACACAAGAGCTTTGCAATGTTCTAGATAAAAGAATGTGATATAACACATCTAGTGTTTTAATTTTATGTTGAAGAACAGTTGCAGCTACTGTTACACCTTTGCTAAAGTTGTTTAAATTATAGGGTTTACTTGCATTAGCTTATACATCTTCTGGTAGTAATTCATTTGGTAAGTACTTGGGGAGCCCCCAGGCAGTGGGAACCCACTTGTGAATGTGAGATAGTTTCCGTCATCAAGGAACTCATCATCAGTTGGGTGAGGCGGGCATGCAGCCCACTAATGACAGAACTGTCTGATGGCTACCACGGTAGAGGGTAGGCCTGGTTGCTGTGAGGTCCCAGGGGAAGGAGGGAACAACCCTTAGGAGATTCACAGGGGTTTCAGGGAAACAGTACAGCCAAGTGGCTGAAAGTACAGTCTCTCAAGTCAGCTAGTGGAAAGCAGAGCCAAGATTAGGATCCAGATGCATTTGACCCCAAAACCTGTTTCATTACCTACCGAGCTATGGTGGTTGTGTTCCAGATTGTCCAGCCTGAGGCTCAGGAGGCTCTGGGCAGCGCTCACCCCGTCCCTGTGCTCAGTTTCCAGGCGCTTGGGCTGGTGGGCCTGCAGGAGTCGGTGAGGTACATTGCGGTCCTGAAGAAGACCACTCTTGCCCTCCATCACCTCTCCAGTGGGCACCTAAAGTGGGTGGAACATCTCCCAGAAAGGTAAGGCTGCCTTCCCCCCAGGTGACGGCTACCTCCTGCTCTCTACAAGCCCGCCTTTCTCCTTGGGGGTTGAAGCGTTTGCTTTGACTCAGGCTTACCTTAAGTTGGCATCCTGTGTAGTGTGTTGGGCTCACTAGCTCTAGGCCTGAATTCCAAGGCTGTGGCTGCCTCTGGAGTTTCCTTTGCAGTGAAGAGAAAACTCTCCAGCTGGGCATGAGAGCCAGTCAAGCAAGGGGAGTGGCTCATTCGCTCACTCACTTTGGCAGGGACCCAAAACTCAAATTCCTGTGGGGGGACTTCCCTGGTGGCACAGTGGTTAAGAATGTGCCTGCCAATGCAGGGGACACAGGTTCGAGCCCTGCTCCGGGAAGACCCCACAAGCCGCGGAGCCACTAAGCCCGTGCACCATAACTGCTGAGCCTGCGCTGTAGAGCCCTTGAGCCACAACTACTGAAGCCCACGCGCCTAGAGCCAGTGCTCTGCAACAAGAGAAGCCACCGCAATGAGAAGCCTGTGCACCACAACGAAGAGTAACCCCTGCTCACCGCAGCTAGAGAAAGCCTAGCGCAGCAACGAAGACCCAATGCAGCCAAAAAAAAAAAAAAAAAAAAAATTTACTATGGGGCCAGGTGTATAGCAATCATGAGCAAAGCAGGCCCTGTGGGGATTATGGGGAGCTGCAGTGTGCCTGGCCTACCTCGAGGGGGCAGCCTTACTCAGCTGATTGGTGCCCTGTAGGAACGTAAGTAGGCCTAGTGTTACTATGTCTCACTTTTTAAGAAAAAACTAGAAATCTTGTTCTTACATGTTAAATCTCAGGTCTAAATGTTGACAATGAATTCAAATTTTAAAAAAATCTGTGAGCCAAACAAAACCTATTTGGGACTGCTAGTTTGTGACATCCTGGTGGCCTGGTTTTGGAAGACCCCTGAGGATACCTCTGTCCTGTGGCTAAAGCTGTTTCTCCCTGCTTTTCCTTCCCTCTCTCAGTGACAGCATCCATTACCAGATGGTGTATTCCTACGGCTCTGGGGTAGTGTGGGCCCTCGGAGTTGTTCCCTTCAGCCACGTGAACATTGTCAAGTTTAACGTGGAAGATGGAGAGATTGTTCAGCAGGTATGGTCTGGCTCAAGGAGCCCCGTGAATTGTGGAGGGAACAGAGTCCTTCTTTGCCCTGGGGACCAGGGGACTAGACTGGGCGGATGCAAAAGCCATTCATGGCCCCTGCTTCTGGGCACCTGGAGGCTGCCTTCTGCTCATCAAGCATTTATTTAAAGCCCTCACATCTGCACATGGTGCTGTCCTGGGGTGGCTAAAAAAATTGCATAGATCTATTCATTGCCTGCAAGTATCTTATAAGATAATACTGTAAGGTAATAATAGGAAGCCATGTATGACAACTATAGCAAAGAAATGCTTATCTGAAATGTCAAGTATTAAAAAGGATCTGGTATAGTTTTCAACTGACCAGAAAGCCAATCCTGATTGTCTCCAGCTTCAGAGCTCTTGGGAGGCTGGGTGGGATGGGGAGAACTCCTTCGGAACCCACGAGGAAGAACCTCTGAGCTTAGGCCCCCTGGTGGGATCCAGTGCTGACGTAGCTTATGAGCTGAGAGGGAGATGTGAAAATCCCCATGAGCCTCCTGTTCTGATGTCTTTCCTGCAGGTCAGGGTGTCGACCCCCTGGCTGCAGAGTCTCACCAGAGCCTGCGGTGTAGTGGATGAGGCTGTCTTGGTATGCCCTGACCCGAGCTCACGGTCCCTCCAGACCTTGGCCCTGGAGACGGAGTGGGAGTTGAGGCAGATCCCGCTGCAGGTGAGAGGATGCGTCCCCTGGTGCGAGGCATTGCTCTTGCTGCTTAGAAAAGCCTTTCTCCCAGTGTCACTGCTTCCTACCTGAGGCTTGGCAGCCCTTGGGAGGTCAGGCCTCTGGCTGAACTGGTGTGAGAGGAAATGGGCCACTCTCCTCTTTGGATAACCTGAATGGGAGCTCCTGGAGCCACATGCCGTGGCCTCGTTACCCTCACTGGCAAAGTGGGGCAGAGGCTACCAGCCTGGGACGATCAGTGACTTGTCTGCTTCTGGCCCTTATCCTTTTTCTTCTTGTCTCCCAGTCTCTTGACCTAGAATTTGCAAGTGAATTCCAACCCCGGGTCCTGCCTACACAGCCCAACCCAGTGGATCCTACTCGGGCCCAGTTCTTCCTGCAGCTGTCTTCAAGCCACTATGCGCTGCTGCACTACCACCACGGCGTCCTGAGTCTGCTCAAAAACTTCCCACAGGTAACGGGAGGCAGCGTGGTTCGCTAGGATTCAGGAGGATCTAGCTGAGATATGGATGCTAGAAATCCCTGCCTTTGAATCTGGAGATATTTGCTCAAGCAAGAAAACATCTTTCCATGAGTGGTTTGAGAGGGGTTAGCCTTAGAGCAGAAGTGGAATTTTTTCTTTTTTTTTCCTGAGAATTACAGAGGATTATTAGAGTAAAACTGGCACCTTCCTAAGTCCACAGGAGAGTGGGCACGTTAATCAGAGCTTCCCTATAGATACTAAGAGCAGCGTGGGATGCAGGATTCACCTGTGCCTGTGTTGGAGGTTGGCGAGAGGGCTGTGTTCAGCTGTGGCAGCAATGGGGCCTCCCCCTGCTCTCAAATGCCCTAGCCATTATGCTCCAAAGTTGGGAGCATTTTCAACTCCAAGGCCGAGGATCCTTCCTGTAGAGGTGACTTAGAGAAGGCTGCTGGCTAGGACAGGCCCTATTTAGGAGTTGACACCTTGCTTTATCCCCAGACTGCCCTAGTGAGCTTTGCTACCACCGGGGAGAAGACGGTGGCTGCAGTCATGACCTGTCGGAATGAGGCGGTGAGTACTGGGAATAACAGCGCGTGGGGTTTTCCTCCCTTATCTTTGCTAGGAGCCCTGAGAACCAAAAGTCTGGGCATATTCACCTAGTCAGTTTGAACCCGGGGGCAGGAGGCTGTTGAGCAATAATATCTCACCTCATCTGTAGGGCTTTCTGCACACCTTCTTTGTCCCCAGGAATAGGATGACCTCATGTTCATCTGGGACTGTTCAGGGTTGTGTAGACTTTGTGGGCAGAAATGGGAAATGGGATTTGCCTTCTTCCAAGGGCTGAGAAGACATAGAAGTGAAAGCTTCATTTTGGTGACCAGGAAGTGACCCTTTGGCTGAATTTTCTCCTTTTTTCCTTCTCTTTTCCCTAGCAGAAGCCTAGCAGTTCTGAAGATGGGTCAACCGGGAGCTTTTCCGAGAAGTCTGGTCCACAGGTAGGGTGTGGCGTTGGGCAGCGTGCCAGACCAGAGACACAGGAGGCCCCCCAGTGAAGCTGGGGGAGCAGCCAAGGCTGTGAGCATGTCTCCTGGAGTTCCCAGCCTCCAATGGGCTTTGCTAAGTTCAGTAAATTAAACCATGTTTCTCTTGATCTTTTTTAGTTGGGAGATCAGAGAGTAGAATCCCTAGAATCTGTCCTTAACTACTTTCTCCTCTGAGCCTCCGTCTCTCCATGTCTTGTGGGGTCTGGCTGGTGGAGCTGAGTGGTAGTCTGAGCAGTTGCACTGAAGCAGAGTGTGGGACCCTGGCCAGAGGCTCCAGTTTCTGCTGTGGCTTCCATCTCCTAAGTGTTTCCCAAGGGGGTTGTGATTTCCCTGCCTATAGTCTTAACTAACTCTTTGGGAAGTCTCTGCTACACTGTACTGGCTTCCTTCTGGAACAAGTATGTATAGTGGTTACAATTTTTTTAATTTACTCAGACACCTTATTTCTGCCTTAGGACTTAGCTTTTCTATTTTGTGTCCCTTTGCGTACGTTTCCTCTTCTGGCCTGGGTCCTTCTCCAGGGTATTTGCTCCCCGCCCCACCAGATTCTTGGACTTCCTTCTGGGGGATCCCTGTAGTTGACCCTTGTTGTCTGTACCCTAGGACTCGCTGGCTTGCTTCAACCAGACCTACACCATTAACCTCTACTTAATGGAGACAGGTCGGCGGCTGCTCGACACCACAATCACCTTTAGCCTGGAACAGAATGGCACTCGGCCAGAGCGGGTGAGTCGGGGCTTGCGGGCTTCTCAGCCTGGGGCTTTCTTTCGTTGGGGTCACTTCACAGCCATGGGTCCCAGAGTAGGATTCTCTGGACGTGGGCTCCAGTTCTACCTGAGCCACTGACTGTGAATAACAGTAAAAGCAGCTACCATTTAAGCCAAGTCGTCAGTGCGCCGGGCCCGCGCTACACTTTTTTACTTACGCACTGCTTGATTTAACCCTCTCAACAGCCATGTGGTTATTACTGCCCTCATTTTATAAGCGAGGCAACTGCCTCGTGAGATTCAGGACCCTATCCAGAGTCGCTGCCCGACATTGCCTCTGTGCACGTTCAACGGTGTTCCTCAGCCTCTCTGGGCTGTGGCTTCTTCGTCTCTAAAACGGAAAGTCTAATCCGGACCTCCTGCTCGCTTTGTGGGGTGTTATCGGTGCAAGATGAATGATGTGGTAGCCGAGGAGCACTCAGGTTCCTTCATGGAGGGGGACTGAGCTAGCGCCTAGCACGCTGCTGTGTCAGCTCCTGAGAATATGTGATATCTAATTGGAGTCCAGGTAAAAGCTGTATTGTTCGGACATCCAGTAATGCCGTGACCTAGACTTCTGACAACTCCTCATGCTTTGAATCTTGGGGTCTGGTGCTCTGAGAGGCATCTGGATTCTTGCTGACTACAGTGGGCTTGACTGTTTGGTTTATAGATGTACATCCAGGTCTTCCTGAAGAAGGATGATTCCGTGGGCTACCGGGCCTTGGTACAGACGGAGGATCACCTGCTACTTTTCCTGCAGCAGCTGGGTGAGTGGACCTCATCAACCCATTTTTTTTTAGGCCTGCCCATGAGTTCCATTCCGACTCTTTATTTGGGGCTGTGGACAGGCTTCTGGGAAAGATTCAAGTGGAGTGTATCCTGAATATTTTTTTCCAGAGCCATATGTCACCTGCCTTTGAAAAATTCCTTAGCATTCTTGGGAGACAGAACTTCCCTCACCTGACCTCCTGATTCCGGCCCCTTGCCCTGCCATTTCTCTTTTTGGTGCAAGAGGTGTGGTGGTCTCTGAGTCACCGAGAAGAATCCCTTCAGGGCACGAGGGAGGTGGGCCTGACTTTTGTAACCTTGGTTTCTGTAGCAGGGAGGGTGGTGTTGTGGAGCCGCGAGGAGTCCCTGGCCGAGGTGGTGTGCCTGCAGATGGTGGACCTCCCCCTGACGGGGGCGCAGGCCGAGCTGGAAGGGGAATTTGGCAAGAAGGCAGGTATGAACTGAGGGGGCTGGGAAGCAGAGCTGCCGGTGCGGGTGCTCTGGGACTGGGCTTGGTAGTTGCACCACAGGAGAGGCTGTCTCACGTGTCCCTGGCTTCCTGGATGCACCTGTTTTGCCGGTCTGTTCTGAACTAGCTCTGTGACCAGTTTCTGGTGTGTTTGTGGCCCTATGGTTTATGTAACCATTCTTCTATCTGAAAGGAGTGACCTGTGACTCCCTCTAGGGAAAGAGCCTGATGAAAACGAATCTTAACTTAGTGTAGTAATAGCTACCCTTGTTTGGGTACCTGAGATCTGCCAGGCACCGTGTCAGGCACTATATACCCGTTGTCCCCAAAGCAATAGTCACACCTTTCCAGAGAGCATGACCAGGCTGGTCAGTTACTGTGGTAATAGGCCAGTGCCCTCTGAGACCAGCCATGGTCCCAGCACCCAGGATGAACTCGGTTCACTCTCCTCTGATTGAGTCCTGTTCCCTCCTCCCTCCATCCGTTCGTCTAGCTAGCCAGGTGGTGTTTACTGAGGGCCAGCTCTGGGCCAGGCACCTTGCTAGGCACTGCAGATTTTCTTAAACCGAGGATTAATTTGACTTTACTATTTATTTCCGCTGCCTGGATCCAGCCATTCAAGGTAAAACCTGCTTCCTGCTGCCTTTTTGCTCATTGCCTGCCCACACGGCTAGCTTTTGGTTAATTAGTTATTTTCCCTGACTTGCATG